>NC_091646.1:75674752-76274752 GCF_027580195.1 Bos mutus | reverse complement strand
CCAGGCTCTCCAGGTGGTTCTGGTGCTCAACCCAGGGCCTCAGCCTCACAAGACCCTGTGAGCAGAAGAGAGCTGGGTCCAGGGGATCAATGCACACAGCAGGGCCTGGGTTTGAATCCTGGCTCTGCCACTTGGCCACTTGTGAGCTCCTTGCTGTGCTGATGTCTCTAGGTCTATTTCCCCATGTGTAAAATGACATAAGTCAGTGAAGAATCTGCCTGCAATGCAGGAGACCCGGGTTCGATTCCTGGGTTGGGAAGATCCCCTGGAGAAGGAAATGGCAACCCACTCCAGTATGCTTGCCTGGAAAATCCTGTGGACAGAGGAGCCTGGCAGGCTACAGTCCATGGGGTCGCAAGAGTTGGACACGACTTAGCGACTAAACCACCACCAAGATGACATAACACACCTACCTATTGGGGCCACCCTGAGACTGAAATGAACCAACTCCCACAGCACCTGGCATTCCCAGGTGTGCCTTCATTGGGTGTTTTCTGCTGCCACCATCTGCTGAGACATCTGACTTGGGTCTCTTCTCCCATGCCCAATGACATAGGGTCATTTATAACTTACACCTACAATTTACAATATTTACAAGTATTAAATTCCTAACCACTCTCAAGAAAAAAAAAAAGATCGGTGGGTTGAGGGATGCAGACATTTAAGCAAATATAGGAAAATGTTGGACTTCCCTGTTGAATCAGTGGATAAGAATCCACCTGCCAATGAAGGGCACACGGAGTTCGATCCCTGGTTCAGGAATATTCCATATGCCATGGAGCAACTAGACCTGTGAGCCACAACTACTGAAGCCCCACATGTGTGCCATAGAGTCGGTGCTCCCCAACAAGGGAAGCCATTGAAATAAGAAGCCCGCACACTGCAACAAACAGTAGCCCCTGCTCACCAAAACTAGAGAAAAGCCACTTGAAGAAATGAAGACCTAGTGCAACCAATAGTATAAAATAAGTAAATAAATTATATATTAAAAAGCAGTAAAGCCCAGCCAAAATGGAGCAGAAAGTTCTTTAAAAATATATCAAAATGAAAAAAATATATATAGCAAAATGTTATTCAGATAAAGCAGACTATTGATAAAGTAAATATATTAAAATGTTAGAGAATCTAGACAATAGGCACATGGGTATTCACTGTATGAACTTCTGTAGATATTTGAAATTTTTCATAATAAAATGTTGGGGGGGAAATTCTAACAAAAAAGATTTCACAGAATATATGAAACAGAAACGGCAAAAGGATGTCATTTGTTAGAGCTGGGTAACAGTTCATAGGCACTCTTTATACCATTCTCTCTTATTTTGTGTATGTTTGAAATTTTCCAAATTACAAGGATTTTTAAAAATTTTACTGGGATGAAACTTGAGGACATTATGTTAAGTGAAATAACCCAGTCAAAAACAATAGTGCATGATTCCACTTACATGAGATATCTAGAGTAGAAAAATTCATAGAGACAGAGTAGAAGGGTGGTTGCCGGGGCTTGGTGGTAACTGAGGGGAGATGGGGCTCTAGTGTTTAACACGTACAGAGTTCTAATTTTGAAAGATGAAAAAGTTCTGGAGATTGCTTGCACAAAGATGTGAAAATGCTTAATATTACTGACTGTACACTTAAAAATTGTTAAGATGGTAAATGTTGTGTATGTTTTACCACAATTAAATTTAAAAACATTTCCATTTACTGGGCAACTATATTGTGGGGGCATCTGATCTGGTGACAGTGCTAGATACAATAAGCAAAGTTCAGTGAATATCGACTCTAGATTTTAGTCATTATGAAATACTGGAAATACCATGAAATTCTGAGTAAAATTAACAAGTTTCGATTCCAGTTCTTCTTTTTTACGTGTAAGATTAGTAAGAAGTTACTTCCCTTTTACGTATCTTAAAGATAAGTATGAAAATTCTTCTCGCTAAGTCAAAGACATTTTTATACAAAGAGTAGAGAATTTACCATCAGTGTTCTGGGCTTGAGGAAAATATTTAACAAAATTCTCTAACCTTACAATAGAAATCTCAGCATAGGAGGAAAACAGTATCAAGCAATGACTTTTGCAATATATGCATAAAATGGAAGATGATTGGGCATTTAGGATAAATATTCTCAATCTCTAAGGGATGCTTTTGAATTTGGGTGCTGGAGAAGACTCTTGAGAGTTCTTTGGACTGCAAGGAGATAAAACCAGTCAATCCTAAAGGAAATCAGTCCTGAATATTCATTGGAGGGACTGATGCTGAAGCTGAAATTCCAAAACTTTCACCACCTGATGTGGAGTCAACTCATTTGAAAAGACCCTGATGCTGGGAAAGATTGAAGGCAGGAGGAGAAGGGGACGACAGAGTATGAGACGGTTGGATGGCATCACTGACTCAGTGGACATGAGTTTAAGCAAGTCCAGGAGATGGTGAAGGACAAGGAAGCCTGGTGAGCTGCAGTCCACGGGGTTGCAAAGAGTCAGACAAAACTTCAGTCAGTCAGTTCAGTTGCTTAGTCATGTCTGACTTTTTGCGACCCCATGAACCGCAGCACGCCAGGCCTCCCTGTCCATCACCAACTCCCAGAGTTTACCCAAACTCATGTCCATTGAGTCGATGATGCCATCCAGTCATCTCATCCTCTGTCGTCCCCTTCTCCTCCCACCTTCAATCTTTCCCAGCATCAGGGTCTTTTCCAATGAGTCAGCTCTTCTCATCAGGTGGCCAAAGTATTGGAGTTTCAGCTTCAACATCAGTCCTTCCAATGAACACCCAGGACTGATTTCCTTTAGGATGGACTGGTTGGATCTCCTTGCAGTCCAAGGGACTCTCAAGAGTCTTCTCCAACACCACAGTTCGAAAGCATCAATTCTTAAGCACTCAGCTTTCTTTATAGTCCAACTCTCACATCCATACATGACTAATGGAAAAACCGTAGCTTTGACTAGACAGACCTTTGTTGGCAAAACAATGTCTCTGCTTTTGAATATGCTGTCTAGGTTGGTCATAACTTTCCTTCCAAGGTATAAGCATCTTTTAATTTCATGGCTGCAATCACCATCTGCAGTAATTTTGAAGCCCCCCAAAATAAAGTCTGCCACTGTTTCCACTGTTTCCCCATCTATTTGCCATGAAGTGATGGGACCAGATGCCATGATCTTAGTTTTCTGAATGTTGAGTTTTAAGCCAACTTTTTCATTCTCCTCTTTCACTTTCATCAAGAGGCTCTTTAGTTCTTCACTTTCTGCCATAAGGGTGGTGTCATCTGCATATCTGAGGTTATTGATATTTCTCCCAGCAATCTTGATTCCAGCTTGTGCTTCATCCAGCCCAACTTAGCGACTGAACAACAACACTATAAGGGAAAACCAGTAATAGCTCTGGACTTGAAGATTTTTATTAAGGTAACATTATATATATATATATATATATATATATATATATATATATATATATACACACACACACACACATATACATACAGAAGGCCATATGACACAAAAGTATAGTTTAATGAGTTGTTATGAGGCAAACACTTTGTAACTGCTGAATTCAAGAACTTTGTCACTCACTCCAGAAGCCCCATCCAGTTTCAACCTACCAACCATTACCCTGACTTTATAACAATTACTTTCTGACGTTTCTTTATCATTATATCCCACAAGTATACATCCTAAACATTGTAATTTAGTCTTGCCCATTAAAAAAAAATTGTTAGGCTTTTAAAATCTTTTACTGTCAGTTTCTCAGTCAAGTCTAGATTTTCCACAGCCAAGATTTGAGTGATAGCACATATTTCACTTTCACACATGTGGTGGTACAGTGTGTTGAAAACCTACCATACTCCTCCTACATATGCCTCCTGTACTCTCACACTACTAGCACACTCACACTTCTGACATCAGATACATGGGTTTTTTTTCCTCCCACACCAAGCAATTTTTTGTAACACCAGCCAGATATCCTACAGTTTAACTCAATTCTGACAGTATCAACCTGGATAGAGTGTCAGATCCCATAGGTTAAGGGCTCCATCCCAGGATTCTTCAGATGCTAGTCACATGTGCAAGTCTCTGTGCTTCCTACCAACCAGCTATAGATCAGAGGTTCCCATGATCCCCTTCTCAGATTTGATTAATTTGCTAGAGTTAATTTGCCAGTTTACTCACTGCATATCAGTTTATTTTAAAAGGATACAATAAAAGAAACAAATGAACAGCCAGATGGAGAGATGTATAGGGCAAGGTATGTGTGAAGGGGCACTTCCCTGTCCTCTCCTTGCACCTACATGTGTTCACCAACCTGGAAGCTCTCTGAATCCTGTACTTTGGGGATTTTTTAATGGAGCCTTCATAATATAGGCATGATTAACTCCATTTTCAATCCCTTTCCCCTATCTAGAGAATGCAGGGTAGAGCTGAAAATTCCAAGCTTCTAATCATGACTTGGTCTTTCTGGTGATCAGCCCCCATCCAGGAGCCTACTTAGAACAAAAGGTACTACTGTCATCAACAAATTCTAAAAGATTTAGGATCTCTGTGTCAGGAACCAGGGTCAAAGACCTGCTTTGATATATATATATTTCACACGTAGTTCAGTATCCTTCTCCATATTCTGTTTCCACAAATTGTCAGGTGAATGCAGAGGCCAGATCTAGTTCAGGTTTGATCTCTTTAGCAAGATTTCAGGTAGCTGCATGTACTCTCATCAGGGGCACCTAATGTCCAGTTGTCATTCTTTTTTTGATGTTAGCAATCAAGATGCTGAAAGCCTAGATTCATTCAATAGTGGTTAAAAAATGGTGACATTCAAATTCTAAAATTTCTTTTTCATTTATTAGTTGCAATACTTTTTATAGAGTTGCTTTTATTTATCTGTCATTTGGTTACCAATGCTACAGTTCATAAAGGAAAGACAGGACAAACACTTTATTCTTTTCCTTTTATTTATCAGTTTTCAAGAGTATGATTTGGTTCCCTATCATCCTTAAAAGGCTACTACTTTATTAAAGATCATTCTGAACTCACTCATTTAAACATATTAGGTGGGTTTCAGTCAAATCCCAACTATTATCTTCTCAGATTGTCTCATCTGAGACCACGACCCTAGTAGACCTTGAACATTTCCTCACCATTTATGACAGGATTCCAGATTCATCTTGTACATTTCCAGTCCCAATCATTTCTCTGAGAAATTCTGGCTTCTTTTCATGGGAAATGACATTTCAAGGCCACAATCTGGATGCCAGGGTTGCTCATTACTACTGAGTTGGTCACTATTTCTAGGCCTCATCAGTCAACAGATGCTAGAAAGTACATACACACAAACACACACCATTCTTTTTTTTTTTTTAAATAAACCATATTCTGAGATCATACTGATGCCTGTAATTCAAATTCAGGAATATAGGTTGGTTTCTTGGTGGGTTTTTTTTGTTTGTTTGTTTTTACTAAATCTCTTCTATTGGATTTGTGTTTCCTTTCTTCTACACCAAAAATATAGATTCTGAAAGATATAGAGGATGGTAGAATTAGAATATCTCATAATTATTCATGCACTCTACCCCACTGTGTTAAGGGTTCCCAGGACCACCTCACATTTGATAACTTGCTAGAAAGACTGACAGGATTGAGCATATAATTGTATTCACAGTTAAGCTTTATTACAGCACAAGGATATGTGAGAGAATGAATGGGCAAGGGGAAAAGACACAGGCAGGGTCTCAAGAATGCCACGGAGCAGGCTTCCTTATGCTGTTTTCCTCCCACAATGGGTCCTGTAGAGCTTGCGTTCCCTAGCAATGAAAACACAGCAACATGAAGCCATTAGAGACTCAGTGCCCAAGGTTTTTATTGGGGGCTGTTGCTAAGCACTCTCTGCCTAGCACATACCAAAATGCCAGAGTCTTAGCAGGAAAACAGATAATATAAACCATGCTGTTTGTATAACAGCCTGGGCAAGTGAGCTATCCTTATCAATTCAGCAATAGTAGAAATGCTCCCCAAATGCAAGTTTCCAGCCAAGGGCTAACCTTACAAGCAGGCCTTTCGAAACATACCAGTCTCAGGCCTGTTCTGTTAATCCCTTTCTGGCTAGTACACCCCTTGGCCCTTGGCCAAGACATCTTTACAACAAAATTATCAGTAGGACCCCATGCTGCAGGGTGAGACCGACCTCCAGTATAACCTCACTTATACCCTCTAGAGGCTTTAGATTTCACCAGTTAAAATAAATCCCACTGACCACAAAGTTCTATCTTAGAAAGCCAGGTGGCTCCCTCCTTAAATTTCCATATGAACTCCTTTTTGCCTGACTATTGGCATCCATTCAGGCACACCAAGTGCTCAGTAAGCAGAAGCTGAGCTGAAAGTCTTCCAGGCTGAGGGCAGGGGATATTCAGGGCACATGCACAGGAACTGCAGTCCCAGAGGGTCACGTGACACCCCTGAAAACAAAGCTCACAATTGTTAGGGCTCACCAAGCAGGACATACATTGGGCAGGCAAGACAACTCCCTAGGGCTCCCATGTGGCCTCCCACCCAGGGACCTGCCCCTCTAGGACTCCCCATCCAATTTGAATAATTCATTTGAGGTCTTGGTCTCAGGACAGACATTAGTAAGAATGAGCTAACAGGTTTCCCAGTGCGGCCTCCCACCTTGGAGCCTCCCACCCAGTCCAATCCAAATAATCCAGTCTAGTCCTTGGTTTTAGAGGGACTGCCTGAAGGCAACCAGTTTCCATCATTTGGCTTGTCCTATTCATTCCTCCTGTGGACTACAGCTGGAAGTGCTCTGCAGACAAAGTGCAGGGAGCTGGGGCCGCCCCTGTGGTCCTATAGTCTGAGCTCTGCCAGGTGTGACAGGTGCCTCAGCAGACAGTTTGCATTCAAAGTGCTCACAGCAGCTTGGAAAGGAAATACCACAGGGCATCTGTGTTCAAGAAGAAGGGAAAGTTTCCAGGAGCAATTTAGAAAAAAAGAAGCACATTAAGGCCCTCTCTACTCCCCAGCTTGTTTTTCTCCAGGGTTACAACATCAGAGTGTCTCATTCAGTAATCATAGCCTGACATTTCCCAATCACCCTCCTCCAGACCTTTTGTCTGGAAGGGCTCTATGCAAGAAGGAAACCCATTTTCCCAGGGAAATATTTTTATACAATTTAACCAGAAAGACACATCAACATTCAGGAATTGGTCACGAAGAATCCTCAACTTTCAATCATTTTTCAAAATGGGGTCACATAACCTCCCACTCCTTTAACCTTGATTATCTCTCCAGTGAGTAACCTAGGGGGAAGAAAAGCAGTCCCTTGCTGGGAACAGCTGTATTTAATAATCAAAAGCCTTGTTACAAGTGTGTGTAGCAGGAGAAAGATGAGACAAGTAGAGTCAGGCTATCAATTCACTGGTAAAAACTACAAATCTTTTGGAAAATGGAACACAGCAACTCAACAGCAGTGAGACACCACTGGTGGGGAATCACAAGTCCCATTTGCATGGAGTTGAGGGGGGAGAGGTCACACTCTCAGTGATGTCCTTGCAGCCTTCAAAAGTAACCACAAATTAGCCCCACAGTTAGTCTCTGTTGGGCTTCCCTGATAGCTCAGTTGGTAAAGAATCCGCCTGCAATGAAGGAGACCAGGTTTGATTCCTGGGTCGGGAAGATCTGCTGAAGAAGAGATAGGCTACCAACTCCAGTATTCTTGGGCTTCCCTGGTGGCTCAGCTGGTAAAGAATCCACCTGCAATGCCGGAGACCTGGGTTCTATCCCTGGGTTGGGAAGATCCCCTGGAGAAGGGTAAGGCTACCCACTCCAGTATTGTGACCTGGAGAATTCCATGGACTACAGTCTATGGGGGACACAAAGAGTCAGACACAACTGAGCGACTTTCACTCACTCAGTTTCTGTACCAGAGATACAGAGCCTATTAGCAGCTCAGTTTCAGACAACAAGCCCTTTCCCCTCAGCATGTATATGATGATCAAATATCATACTCAGTCAGCATCCATATTTTCATAGTTTATGGCCCCACAGAGGCTGTCTGAAATAAGCAACCATTTCAGAATCTGGGTTCTGTTCTTTGAGATGCACTTTCAGTTCAGCACAGCTCACAATGAGGCTGAGACAGCTGCAGAAGACAGTTTCAGGTTTCAGCTTAGTCAGGCCCAGGCCATTAGGATCTGTGAATCCAGGATTTTTTAAAAGCCAGCGGCTTTTCTTCGGTAGCAGCAAAGCCACGAGCAGGAAGGGCCAGACAACTGTGTTCTCAGTCCAAGTGACAAGCAATGGTTTCCTAAAAGCCCTTCTTTTTTATTGAAGTACAGAAGATCTACACTATTGTGTTAGTTTCAGGTTTACAGCAAAGTGATTCAGTTTTGTGTGTGTGTGTGTGTGTGTGTGTGAGTCACTCAGTCGTGTCCCACTTTTTGTGACCCCATTGACTGTAGCCCACCAGGCTCCTCTGTCCATGAAATTCTCCAGGCAAGAATACTGGAGTGGGTTGCTATGCCCTTCTCCAGGGGATCTTCTTGATCCAGGGATCGAACCCAGATCTCCTGCATTGCAGGCAGATCCTTTACTGTCTGAGCCACCAGGGAAGCCCATATATGAAAATAGATTTTTCAGATTATTTTCCATTTTAGGTTATTTTAAGATATTATAGTTCCCCATGCTGTATAGTACATCTTTGTTGCTTATCTATTTTACGTACAGTAATTTGTATCTGCTAATCTCATATTTCGGAGAAGGCAGTGGCACCCCACTCCAGTACTCTTGCCTGGAAAATCCCATGGATGGAGCGGCCTGGTAGGCTGCAGCCCATGGGGTCACAAAGAGTCGGACACACTGAGTGACTTCACTTTCACTTTTCACTTGCATGCATTGGAGAAGGAAATGGCAACCCACTCCAGTGTTCTTGCCTGGAGAATCCCAGGGACGGGGGAGCCTGGTGGGCTGCCGTCTATGGGGTCGCACAGAGTCGGACATGACTGAAGCGACTTAGCAGCAATCTCATATTCCTAATTTATCCCTCCCACCATTTGGTAACCATAAGTTGTTTTCTATGTCTGTGAGTCTGTACCTGTTTTGAATTAGATTCATTTCTATTATTTCTAAAAGCTCTTTTTATCTTGTCAGTTTTAGAGACCAAACAGACTCACTCAAAAATATGTATATTGGGCTAGAAAACCAGCAGTCTCTGCAGGCCAGGCAGTTCATTTCAACAAGAATACACTAGCAAACTAAAAGCTGGATTTCAAATCTCCAAAACTACATTTCCATTTGGAGGTTGCCTCTATTTTCAAGTTGTCTCTCTTTTTCCTGAGATTCTAAATAGGGAAAAAGCATTCATATGGGGTCTTGTTCTGTTTACAATACTGAAATAGTTTAAATTGCAATCACAAAAAAACAAGGGAACTATGATCCACGAACACTTTTTTTTTTCCTTTGCAGCTTTCCCTATCAGGATGATCTGTCTAGCACTGATGAATAAGCCATATAGCATTTTATATAACCTTTTATCATATGCCTGGATGTTATATACATAAATACAAAGTCTTTTAAAAATTCCTCACTTGGACCTGGAATGTATTATGCTTAATAAAATAAGTCAGACCAAAAAAAGACAAATATTGTATGTTATCACTTATATGTGGAATCTAAAGAATAAAACAAGCTAGTAAATATAACAAAAAAGAAAAAGATTCACAGAGAACAGACAACTCGTGGTCACCAGTGGGGAGAAGGAAGGAGGGCAAGATAGGAATAGGGGATTAAGAGGCACAAATTACTATGTATAAAATAAGATACAAAGACATATTTTACAGCACAGAAAATACAGCCAATATCTTATAATAACAAATGAAGTATAATCTATAATTTTTTGAATCGCTATGTTGTATACCTGAAATAATATTATAAATCAACTATACCTCAATATTTTAAAAGGTAGGCAAAGGAAATGATCAGACCATATAAACACACAAATCTCCCTTTTTTTCCTCAAACCCCTAGCTATAAAATCAGCATTTATGGGGTTAACATTACAGCTGCCTAGAGATCCAAGCTGCAACTTAAGGTGGGGCTGCAGTGGAGCTGAGGCAGCTGCTAAGCTGAAGAAAAACTAGAGTAGCTTTTCGTTGTAGCTTTTCGTTGTTTATTTCACTCATTTTTTCCCCTTCTGGTTTATCTAAAGCCTTACTCCAATCCCGGGACCTGATTTAACTATTTCCCTTCCACTTGGAGGAGAGAGCAACACAACCTTTTAACATTTTTGGTCCACCCAAAGCCTTCAGGAATTTGGGGACCCTTCCCCTCCTACCTGGAGGAGAGAGCAGCTACAAACTCATTTTTATTGTCTTTAGTTCATATGAAGCTCATTTGGGAAGAATATTTGGGTCCTTTCTCCTCCCACTTGGAGGAGAAAACAAAAACCAGAGCCATCAGCTGAGTTTCTCTTTTTCCTCCTTTTAGCTAGCGCAGCCAAGAAGAGCCAGGGGATGGAACAAGGCAACTCCTGTGGTTGGATTTACCATTTTTCAAATTCCAGAGGGAATTTGCCTCTCACAAGAAATGGCAACTCAGTTGCTGTAGGTAACCCCATAGCCATCTAGTCACCGGGGTTTTGTCACCACCCACCACCCACCTCCCTTTTTCTTTCTTCTTCCTAAGTTATGCTGTAGCCATATTTCAGTGAGTCAGTGTCTTTCTATTGAGTCCCTACTGCCACTGTTGCCACCACATCCGGTGATTCACTGCAAGGACTCATACCACCAGGGATATAATTGTGTTTGTAGTTAAGGTTTACAACAGCAAATAGATATGTGGTAGAATCAGTAAAGGAGAAATACACAGAAGGATGCCCTGCACAGATTTCTTTATGCTGTCTCTCTCCCATAAGGGATCACACAGAGCTTGCTGTTCCCTCAGCAACAAAAACACAGCAGTGTGTGCGTGCATGATGGTTCTGCCCAGCGAAGCCAATTACAGACTCACCACATAAGATCTTTCCTGGGACTTAGTCACCAAGCACCCTCAGCTGAGTATGTGAAATTCCAGATTCCCAGAAGGAAAGCATTCCCAGAAGTTTGGCATAAACCACACTGTTTGCACAAACAGTATAGGCATAGTGGGCCACAGTTTTCAGTTAGGGAATAATGGGAACTTTCTTGAAATCCAAGTTCCTAGACTCCAGCCAAGGGCAAATATTGTGAGCAGGTCTTTCAAGGGAGAGCAGTCTCGGGCTTGCTATGTTAATCCTTGTCTGGGTACACATGTCCTTCAGTCTCAGGATAACAATAATACCACCAATAATATCTCCACCACTGATATAATTACCAAGAATAGTTAACATTTTTAAATATGGTCTCCCCATTCTCTCTCATATTTTTCATGAGAAAAATATTGTATTGCCCAAGTCATTACATTCTAAATTCTCCCTTTGAAATGTTATTTGGTCTTAATTCTTAGTTCAGTGCTTACTGCCTGTCTTTGGGTTAAAGACGCTAATCATTTTGGTTTTCCAAAGCTTGTTCTTTAATAGATTCCTTACGAAGGACGTAAATGGACAATATTCCTTGAGCTCTTGCATGTCAATAACATTTTGTCCATGTCCATTATGGTTGAAAGACAGTTTTTCTTGGTATAAATTCTTGGATCATATTTTCTTTTCTTGTTCTAGCTTAAATGTTACTCTACTTTATTCTGGCATAAAGGGTTGCTAGTAAAGTCTGATGACTATTGAATTTTCTTACCCTCATAAGTCGCTTGTTATTTTTGTCTAGATGCTACAAATATCTTTATCTTTAAATAATTTATGAGACTATGACTTAGTGGTGGTCATTTTGGGTGGATATTCTCAGGTACATGTTATTATTTCAAATATTTTTTCTGTAGCTCCCACATCCCATAGATACCAACTACCTATCTGTTCAGTTCAGTTCAGTCACTCAGTTGTGTCCAACTCTTTGCAACCCCATGGACTGCAGCATACCAGGCTTCCCTGTCCATCACCAACTCCCAGAGCTTGCCTCAAATTCACGTCCATCGAGTCAGTGATACCATCCAACCATCCCATCCTCTGTCGGCCCCTTTTCCTCCTGCCTTCAGTCTTTCTCAGCATCAGGGTCTTTTCGAATGTGTCAGTTCTTTGCATCAGGTGGCCAAAGTATGAGAGTTTCAGCTTCAGCATCAGTCCTCCCAATGTATATTCAGGACTGATTTCCTTTAGGATGGACTGGTTGGATCTCCTTGCAGTCCAAGGGACTCTCAAGAGTCTTCTCCAACATCACAGTTCAAAAGCATCAATTCTTCAGCACTCAGCTTTCTTTATAGTCCAACTCTCACATCCATACAAGACTACTGGAAAAACCATAGCTTTGACTAAATGGACCTTTGTTGGCAAAGTAATATCTCTGCTTTTTAATATGCTGTCTAGATTGGTCACAGCTTTTCTTCCAAGGAGCAAGCATCTTTTAATTCCATGGCTGCAGTCACTATCTGCAGTGATTTTGCTGCCCAAGGAAATAAAGTCTCTCACTGTTTCCATTGTTTCTCCATCTATTTGCCATGAAGTGATGGGATCAGATACCATGATCTTCATTTTTTGAATGTTGAGTTTTAAGCCAGGTTTATCACTCTCCTCTTTCACTTTCATCAAGAGGCTCTTTAGTTCTTCTTCGCTTTTTGCCATAAGGGTGGTGTCATCTGCATATCTAAGGTTATTGATATTTCTCCCGGAAGTCTTGATTCCAGCTTGTGCTTCATCCAGCCCAGCATTTTGCATGATGTACTCTGCATGTAAGTTAAATAAGCAGGGTGACAATATACAGCCCCGACATACTCCTTTCCCAATTTGGAACCAAACCAGTTTTTGTTCCTTGTCCAGTTCTAACTGTTGTTTCTTGACCTACATGTCCAGTTCTAACTGTTGCTTCTTGACCTGCATACAGATTTCTCAGGAGGCAGGTAAGGTGGTCTAGTATTCCCATCTTTTTAAGAATTTTCCAAAGTTTGTGGTGATCCACACAGTCAAAGGCTTTGGCATAGTCAATAAAGCAGAAGTAGATGTTTTTCTGGAACTCTTTTGCTTTTTCTATGAGCCAGTGTATGTTGGCAATTTGATCTCTCTGCCTTTTCTAAATCCAGCTTGAACATCTGGAAGTTCTCGGTTCACGTACTACTGAAGCCTGGCTTGGAGAATTTTGAGCATTATTTTGCTGGCGTGTGAGATGAGTGCAATTGTGTGGTAGTTTGAGCATTCTTTGGCATTGCCTTTCTCTGGGATTGGAATGAAAACTGACCTTTTCCAGTCCTGTGGCCACTGCTGAATTTTCCAAATTTGCTGGCATATTGAGTGCAGCACTTTCACAGCATCATCTTTTAGGATTTGAAATAGCTCAACTGGAATCCCATCACCTCCACTAGCTTTGTTTGTAGTGATGCTTCCTAAGGCCCTCTTGACTTTGGGCGCCAGGATGTCTGGCTCTAGGTAAATGATGACACTATTGTGGTTATCTGAGTCATGAAGATCTTTTTTGTATAGTTCTTGGCATGTCATCTTAATATCTTCTGTTTCTGTTAGGTCCATACCATTTCCGTCCTTTATTGTGCCATCTTTGCATGAAATCTTCTCTTGGTGTCTCTAATTTTCTTGAAGAGATCTCTAGTCTTTCCCATTCTGTTGTTTCCCTCTATTTCTTTGCATTGGTCACTGAGGAGACTTTCTTATCTCTCCTTGCTATTCTTTGGAACTCCGCATTCAGATGGGTGTATCTTTTCTTTTCTCCTTTGCCTTTAGCTTCTCTTCTCTTCTCAGCTATTTGTAAGACCTCCTCAGACAACCATTTTGCCTTTTTGCATTTCTTTTTTTTGGGAATGATCTTGATCACTGCCTTCTTGATCACTGTATAATGTCATGAACCTCTCTCCATAGTTCTTCAGGCACTCTATCAGATCTAATTCCTTGAATCTATTTGTTACTTCCAGTGTATAATCATAAGGGACTTGATTTAGGTCATACCTGAATCGTCTAGTGATTTTCTCTACTTTCTTCAATTTAAGTCTGAATTTGGCAATAAGGAATTCACGATTTGAGCCACAGTCAGCTCCTCATCTTGTATATATATTCAGTTCAGTCACTCAGTCGTGTCCGACTCTTTGTGACCCCATGAATCACAGCACGCCAGTCCTCCCTGTCCATCACCAACTCTTGGAATTCACTCAAACTCAGGTCCATCGAGTCGGTGATGCCACCCAGCCATCTCATCCTCTGTTGTCCCCTTCTCCTCCTGCCCCCAGTCCCTCTCAGCATCAGAGTCTTTTCCAGTGAGTCAACTCTTTGCATAAGGTAGCCAAAGTATTGGAGTTTCAGCTTTAGTATATATATTAGGCAGCTTGATTTTATCTGTTCATTTTTCAGTCTTTTTTCCTCCTGCATTTCAGTTTGGATAGTTTCTATCACTGTGCCTTCAAATTCACTGATCAGTTTTTCTGCTATATCTAATCTGCTGTTAATTCTATCCATTCATTTTTCATTTCACATATTGTAGTTTTTCATCTCCAGAAGTTTTATTTGGGCCTTTAAAGAAAAGTTCCATAAAAGCAATGAGAATGGGCATTCCTACACCTTTGCCAACCTTAGGAGGAAAGCATTCACCACTAAGTATCACATTAAGAAGAGACTTTTCTGTGGATGCCCATTAGCAAGTTGAGCTAGCTTTCATCATTTTTAGTTTACTGGGTGTTTTTATATCATAAATGTGTGATTTTGTAAAATTGTTTTAAAATATATCTATTGATATGATCATGGTTTCCATTCTTTATTCTGTTAATATGGTGAATTATATTCATTGGACTTTGAATATGTAACTGATCTTGCATTCTTAGAATAAATCCCACCAGACCAGTCCAGGTTCGATGCATGTTGCTGGATGCTTGGGGCTGGTGCACTGGGACGGCCCAGAGGGATGGTATGGGGAGGGAGGAGGGAGGAGGGTTCGGGATGGGGAACACATGTATACCTGTGGCGGATTCATTTTGATATTTGGCAAAACTAATACAATTATGTAAAGTTTAAAAATAAAATTAGAAAAAAAAAAAGAAAAAAAAATTCCATGTCTCTACTTAATATGCATAATCTAGGCTTTTGAACATTTGTAACAGAGTTATAATGCCTATTTTAATGTTCTTCACTTTTGATTCATAATCTATGTCATTTCTGGATCAATCTGGTCAGTTTATTTTTCTCCAAGTTTTGTGTCCTACGTTTGCCTGCTTCATTGCATGTCTCATTATTTTTTTTAATACTTCATGTTTATTTATTTGTTTTTGGCCACACGGTATTTGGTACCTTCGTTCCCTGACCAGGAATCAAACCCATGCACCCTGCAGTGGGAGTGTGGAGCCCTAACCACTCGACCACCACGGAATTCCCCATGCATGGTAATTTTTTTAGGAGATGAATGACATTGTGAATTTTATCTTGCTTGGGGATGAATATTTTTGTATTCTTATAAATAAAAGGTTTATTCTGGGACACAGTTAATTTATTGGGGAAAGTTGGATTTTTTCAGATCTTGCTTTTATTTTTATTTTTTTTAATTTTATTTTATTTTTAAACTTTACAATATTGTATTAGTTTTGCCAAACATCAAAATGAATCCGCCACAGGTATACCCGTGCTCGCCATCCTGAACCCTCCTCCCTACTCCCTCCCCATACTCTCCCTCTGGGTCATCCCAGTGCACCAGCCCCAAGCATCCAGTATCGTGCATCGAACCTGGACAGGCTTTATTAGACAGGCCCAGAGGGCTTCCCAAATAGCGCTAGTGGTCAAAAAACAACAACAACAAAAAACCCTGCAAGAGACCTGGGTTCCATTCCTGGGTCATGAAGAACCCCTAGAGAAGGAAATGGCTACCCACTCCAATATTCTTGCCTGGAGAATTCCATGGACAAGAGGAACCTGTCGGGCTACAGTCCATAGGGTCAGAAGAGTCAGACACGACTGAGTGACTTAGCACGCGTGCATGCATGCAGGCAGGGCCAGAGCAGCATATCAAGGTCAGGTGTTAGTCACTCAGTCATGTCTGACTCTGCGACCTCATGGACTGTAGCCTGCCAGGCTCCTCTGTCCATGGAATTCTCCGGGCAAGAATACTGGAGTGTGTTGCCATTCCCTTCTCCAGGGGATATTCCCAATCCAAGGATCCAAACTGGGCCTCCTGCATAGCAGGCAGATTTTTTACTGTCTAAGCCACCAAGGAAGCCCAGAGTGACATATAGCCTAGGGCATATTTTGCCCCCACTATTGGCCTTCTAAGTAGTACTTCTAAGTACTTGATTCCCTGTGGATTATGAGGTTTTCTACTCTGTCTGATGAGATTAGGAACTATTCTCAGTCTTCTTTGAACTCTAAAGATAATTCTCTTTAATCCTTTCTGGTGATTCTTTACCCAATCTTGTGTTGTTTCATCACTTGCATGAGCTGAGGAGTACTCAGCCAAAGACTCAAGCAGGACCCTCTGCAGATCTCTGGAGTTCTTTTCATTTCTATGTATCTCTTTTCTCTTCAGCGCCCTAACCTGTGAACTCTAGCTTCCTTGGTCTCCTTGGACTCCCAAGTCCATCTGCTTAACTCAAGGAGAGTACTGGGCTTCACCTGAATTTTCCATTGTCAGTGCTATGATGGGAAACTCTATCCAGGCTGAGGCATCTGTAGGACTCATTTCATTTGTTTCCTCCTTCTCACGGATCACTATTCTTCATTGCCAGATGTCCAACTTGAAGACCATTGTTTCATATTGTTGTTGTTCAGTCACTAAGTTGTATCTGTCTGTTTGCGACCCCATAGACTGCAGCACACTAGGCTTCCCTGTCCTTCATTATCTCCCAGAGTTTGCTCAGATTCATGTCCATTGAGTCGGTGATGCTATCTAACCATCTCATCCTCTGCCACCCGCCTTCTCCTTTTGCCTTCAATTTTTCCCAGCATCAGGGTCTTTTCCAGTGAGTCAGTTTTTCGCATCAGGTGGCCAAAGTATTGGAGCTTTAGCTTCAGCATCAGTCCTTCCAATGAATATTCAGGGTTGATTTCCTTTAGGATTGACTGTTTTGACCTACTTACAGTCCAAGGGACTCTCAGGAGTGTTCTCCAATACCACAATTTGAAGCATCAATTCTTCAGTGCTCAGCCTTCTTTATGATCCATTCTCACATCCATACATGACTACTGAAAAAACCATAACTTTGACTATACAGACCTTTGTTGGCAATGTCTTTGCTTTTTAATATGCTGTCTAGGTTTGTCATGGGTTTCCTTCCAAAGAGCAAGTGTCTTTTAATTTCATGGCTGTAGTCACCGTCCACAGTGATTTTGGAGCCCAGGAAATAAAATCTGTCACTGCTTCTACTTTCCCAACTCTTGTTTCATATACTGTTTATCATCATTTTAGTTGTTTCAGATTGGAGGGAAAATGTGGTCCCTGTTAGTCCATCTTGGCCAGAAGCAGAAGGAAGTAAGGTGTTCTCTCTTAATATGCTGTTTTAATCTTTTAAAATTATTCTAGGAAGTTTTCTGGAGCTATAATTTTTAATATTTGTTTTGTTCCCTCCATCTGGGTTTCTATTTCAGGGACTTCTATGAAGTATGAATTGGATATTCTTTTTCTATCTTTAATATTGATCATTTGTCCTCAAATCTTTTTCTTTCTTTGTTTTTTCTTAAAGAAACATGTTCCAGGGCTTCCCTGGTAGCTCAGTGGTAAGAATCCACCTTGCAGTGCAGGGGACATAGGTTCAGTCTCTGATTGGATCCCACAGGCTGCGGAGTAACTAAGTCCTTGTGCCTCAACTAAGACCCAATGCAGTCAAAAAAATAAATAAAATATTTTTTTAAACATTCTTCCTTTTTGCCTTCTATTTCCCTTAAGCCATCATGTATTGTGTTTATTTGCTTTGTGATCCTTATAGTTTAATCTTCTATTCTGAAATTACTTTTTCTTTTTTCCCCAATATTTCCCAACATACAAGTTATTGCTGAATTTTTCTAGTACTTGTTTGTGTTATTCTTTTTTTGCCTTGTACCATTTTCTTAATGTCTTTTAGCTTGTTCAAAATAGCTGCCTCAGGAATTTTTTGGTGGTCCAATGATTAGGACTTCATGCTCTCAATGCCGAGGGCCTTGGGGTTCAATCCCTGATTGGAGCTTAGAAGTGGTGCGGCCAAAAAACACCAAAACAAAACAAAAGCTGGCTATAACTTTGATGTGTTCTATAGGCATGAGTTTTAATCATGCTTTCATTGTCTCTAAGGTTGATATTCTGCCTTCTTATTCTTTTATTTTACAGCACATTGTATGGGACTTGCTTTCTGTACATTTTTTTTTTTTTTTGCCTTCTTTCCTTTTTTTTCTCTTCTTTATATGAAATTAGCTTTCCTTAACTTTCGGAAGGAGGCAGAGGTTCAGAATAGCTTCTCAAATGTCAGAGCTCCCTCTTCTGTTTCTGCATAGTGCTAGATTATGGCAAGTTATTTCTGAGATTTCTTAACTCTATTCCTCTACTTTTACTTGGACATTCTCTTTTCTTACTGATGTAGACCAAATAATGGCTCCCTAAAAAAAGCCATGTCTGAATCCCTGAAACCTAGGAATGTTACCATATGACCAAAAAAAAAGACTTTGCAGAGGTGATTAAGGATTTTGAAATGAGATTATCCAGAGTTCTCCAGGTGGGCCCTTTGACAAGTATCTTTATAAGAGAGAGGCAAAGGAAGATCAGACAAATTGAAGAGGAAAAGGGTATATGACTACAGAGGCAGAGTTTGGAGTGATGTGGCCACAAGCCAAGGAATGCCAGGAGCCATCAGGAGCTGGAAAAGCAAGGAACAAATTCTCCCTTAAAGCTTCAAGAGGGAGCATGACTCTGCCAACACCTTGGTCTTGGCCAAGATATACTGATTTGGAACTTCTGGCTTCCAAAACTGTGAGAGAATAAATTTATGTTGTTATAAGCCACTAAATTTGTGGCGATTTGTTCCAGTAGCAATAGGAAACTAATGCAGAGTTTGGTACTTGAAGTGAGATGTTGCTATAACAAATATCTACAAAATGTGGAAGTGGCTTTGGAATAGGGTAGTCGGATAATATGCAGAGGCTGGAAGAATCTTAAAGAACGTGACAGAAAAGCCTAGATTGCCTAAAATACACTTCTGATAGAAACAGAGGTGCTGAAAGCACTGCTGGTGAGGGCTCAGAAGTGAGGAATGGTGGCAACCTGGATGGAGCTGGACGCAGCTGAGACCTTGACTTTGGCCCAGTGATACTGATTTCAGACTACTTGCCTCTAAAACTGTGAGACAATAAATTACTGTTGCTTTAAACCACCAAGTTTGAGGTAATTTTCTTCAGCAGCCATAGGAAATGGATACACCTACTCTCCATTGTTCTAACCTGCTCAATTTTTATTTTACCCCCAGAACTTTCTCCTCAGTG
The DNA here is from genome assembly GCF_027580195.1 of Bos mutus. Classification (NCBI taxonomy): domain Eukaryota; kingdom Metazoa; phylum Chordata; class Mammalia; order Artiodactyla; family Bovidae; genus Bos; species Bos mutus. Next base: position 76,255,268 of record NC_091646.1, on the reverse strand, counting down.
TAGAACCTTGTTCTGGAAGAGAGCCCTAGTGGACTGGTGTACAATGAAGGATTAACTCAGCAAGTCTAGGTTGTCTAAACCTTGCACATTGCAAAGAAAGATTTGGCCCTTGCCCAGCTCCTGGTAGACAACCTCAAAGCCCTTGGAATAGCCTGTCTGTTAAGAGCATTTTTGTTTGCCTGAATCCACAAGCCATGCCATATAGTTTATTTTAAAGCTGTAATTTATGGTGGAGGTCTTGGGCCAACCAGAATCAGCTTGAACTTTGGAAGGACTTAGTAACAAAGGTCAGCTCTGCCCACCTAACCAACTCCAAATAAAAATTCTGACCAAAGTTCAAATGAGCTTTCTTGGTTGGCAATATGAACTTCTGTGTGTTACCCCATATCTTGTTGGGAGAATTAAGCACTGAGCCAGATGACTCTGCTGGGAGAGAAGTGGAAGCTTGCTCCTGGTCTCTCTGCCCCATGTGATCTTTTCCATCGCTGATTTAAATCTCTATCCTTTTATTGTAATAAACCTTAACAACGAGTAAACTGCTTTGCTAAATTCTGTGAGTTCTTCTGGCGAATCATTGTATTGGAGGGTAGTCTTGGGGACTCCCAAGCACAGTCAGAGTTCACAGCCCCCCTCAGATCTTACTGCAGACCCCTTACATTCACCTGTTACTAAATGAAGTAAAACATCTCAGTTTCAGCTGCTGAATTCGAGTTGGCATGCCACCCCTGTTGACTGTTTTGGCATTCTCCTATTCTCAGGTCTGTCAAATGCCCCTATTTCTCCCTGCTTGTTCCTACAAGGATAACTATACTATACAATTCTTGTGGCTGTTGATGAGCTGTCTTCACCTTCACATATTTTGAGATTCATGGGTATTTTGACTATTTATTGCTGTGGAAGTAAACTGCACCAAAACTTAGTGGCTTAAAATAATAACCATTTTATTGTTCACAATTCTATGGATCAAAAATTTGGGCAGGGCTCGGTGGAGATGGCTCCATTTCTTCCCCATATGATGTCTGAGGCAACTGGAATGGGGTTGGAGGATCCAAGGTGCTGTCATTACGATTGGGACCTTGGTGCTAGTTGTCCATAGGACCTCCGTTGTCATGCACATGGACTCATTGTTAAAATGGTGTCTCAGAGCTTTGGTCTTCAGAAAAATAGAAAGACTTTTTTTACAGGGTGTCTAGGTTCCCTTCACTTTAAAGCAGAAGTTCAAGTCCTCTTAACACCTAGGTTCAGAAGCCCCAGAATGTCACTTCTACTTCATTTTATTGGTAAAACAGAAAATAAGCCCAGCCCAGACACAAAGAGTGAAAAGATATGCTCCACATGTGAATGGAAGGAGTGGCAAGCCCTAACGGAGATAAAAAATATTGTTGGCAGTCATATCTGCAGAAAATCTACCTTGCTGGAGATATTGTGTCCCCTAGTTTCATTGTAAATATTGTCTATGGGTTTTGGTGTTACTACAAGAGAGATTTAAAAACTTCTCTGCTGCCACCATGTTCCCAGCTTCCATTCTCATTTTTTAAAATTATCTCAGAAAAGAATAGAAATTTGGGTGAGGGTCAAATGAAGAAGTAAAAATTTCTAAATGATAACCTTCTCCTGAGAAATTAGGAATAAATGAAAGTGTGTGTGTGTTTCATGGACCAATAGAAAAAATTTGAATCATGTTTATAAGTAATGGAAGGATAATCACCAGCAAAACTGATAAGCAAAATCAAATTTCCAAATTACTAAGAGAGGGAGAAGGAGAATGAATAGAAGCTTGACACAGAGACAGCAAATGAAATTGAAAAAGAGTGTCAACAAGAAAGCAGAAAAAGGGAAGCAGTCTGATGGAAGACAAAATCGGCATATTTTCATATGTTCTCCTATACAAAACTGTGAAATGGGTTTAAAAAACAAAAGTTATGCACTGTTTCCTAAAATCATGTTTCACACAAAGAGGCAAAACTAAACACTAGTAAAGATACATCAGGTAAATGCAAGCATAATAAAGGAGGCCTGATGATACAATTATCAGGTTAAACTCAAAGGCCAAAAGCATTCAACAGATTTTTAGAAAGAGACATTGTGTAATAATAAAGCATACATTAGATGAAGATATATTTAATAATGTATATAAATATTTACACTAACACCAATAACACCAGCAAAAATTCATAGAAAAGGAACAAAATTCTAAATTCATAATTTATAGTGGAGGTTATACCTCTTTCAGAATATGATAGATCAAGCTAACAAAAATAATTAAAAGTAGAAAAGATATGAAAATTGTAATCATTAAAAGCCACATTTAAAAGACATGAAAGAATTTTGAATCTTACAAGCAGACTATATAATCTCTACTCTTATGTTCTTACAGCATTAAAAAACATTCAATTGTCTAATTTTGCCTCAGAGAAATGATTGATACATTTTTTTTTCAAGTGGGACTTTGGCAGATCACATTCTCTGATAAAAGCCAACAAAAACAGAAATAAATTCAAATGTTACCAAAACATCTTAATCAGTTGGAAATTAAGAAACACTATCTAAAGTAAATCGGGACTAAATGGGTCTATAGAGTCCAGTTCATAGAGAAAGATGGAAGTTTCCCAGTTTATTTCATAAAAGGAGAATAATTTTAATACCAAAGCTGAAATATATTGCTTGAAAAAGAAGATAACTAGAGACCATATTTCATGACTATGGTTAAACTTTTCTAAATAAAATATCAACATATCAAATAAATTCAGACATGTCTTGAGAAAATAACACACCATAACCATTAAGATGATTCCAGGAAGGCTAGTATGGTTTAATATTTGTAAATCAATTGACATACTTCATTATACCAACACTTTAGAGAAGCCATGTAACACTTAATATAAAAAGGTATATGATGCAATTCATGAGCTATTATGTTAATAATAAAATTTAAAAAAAGTAATAGAAGGAAACTACTTAAAATTGATAAATCCAATTTTCCAAAAATTGCCAGAAAACTTTATACTAAATGGTAAAATGGTTAAAATAATTTCCATTAAAAGTGACAACAGGATAAGAATGCTCTCTATCATATCTATTACTCAACATTATTTTTAAGGTTCTATCTCAGCATTGTCTGAAACAACTTTCCACAATGATGAAGTGTTCTATATATAGAGCTGCCTAATACAGTAGCCACAAGCCATGTGCTGCCATTGAGCACTTAAAATGTGGCTAGGTGACTAAGAAACTGAATTATATTAATAAATTTTATATAGCTTCAATAAATTTAAATAGTCACATAAACTTAGAGGCTAAAATATTGGACAGTTAATTCAGTGAAAAAAAAGAACTAATCACATCAATTAACAGATACAAGAGAGACTATTATCTAAATTTGATATGATTATACAATTAGAAAACCTAAAAGATTATACTACCAAAAGCCACCAGAATTGGTAGGGAGTTTTGGTGAGGAGCTGAACATAAGATAAAATCATAAAAATACTTACTATTTTCTTATTATACTAGCAGTTATCAGATAGGATTAGCAAAAATAAGTCTTAACAATGACAATACAAATATTATAAATATCTAAGAATCAATTTCGGCTTCCCAGGTGGCTCAGTGGGTAAAGAATCCATCTGCAACACAGGAGATGGTGGGTTCGATCCCTGGGTTGGGATGATCCACTGGAAGAGGGTATGGCAACCCACTCTAGTATTCTTGCCCGGAGAATCCCATGCACAGAGGAGCCAGGCAGGCTAGAGTCCATGGGGTTGCAAAGAGTTGGACACAACTGAAGCGACTGAGCATATGCACATGCACACACAAGATCAATTTAACCAAAAAGGTGATGGACTTATAAGAAGAAAACCATCATTGCAGCACATAATACAAGACATAATCAAATAGAGACACATCAAATCCTTAGACATAAAGGCTTATTATAATCAGTTCAGTTCAGTTCAGTCACTCAGTCATGTCTGACTCTTTGCGACCCCATGGAGTATAGCACGCCAGGCCTCCCTGTCTATCACCAACTCCCAGAGTTGACTCAAACTCATGTCCATTGAGTCAGTGATGCCATCCAACCATCTCATCCTCTGTCATCCCCTTCTCCTCCTGCCCTCAATCTTTCCCAGCATTAGCATCTTTTCAAATGAGTCAGTTCTTTGCATCAGGTGGCCAAAGTATTGGAGTTTCAGCTTTAGCATCAGCCCTTCCAATGAATATTCAGGACTGATTTCCTTTAGGATGGACTGGTTGGATCTCCTGGCTGTCCAAGGGACTCTCAAGAGTCTTCTCCAACACCACAGTTCAAAAGCATCAATTCTTTGGCACTCAGCTTTCTTTATAGTCCAACTCTCACATCCATACATGACGACTGGAAAAACAATAGCTTTGACTAGATGGACCTCTGTTGGCAAAGTAATGTCTCTGCTTTTTAATATGCTGTCTAGGTTGGTCATAACTTTTCTTCCAAGGAGTAAGCATCTTTTAATTTCGTGGCTGCAATCACCATCTGCAGTGATTTTGGAGCCCCCCAAAATAAAGTCTGCCACTGTTTCCCCATCTATTTCCCATGAAGTGACAGGACCTGATACCATGATCTTAGTTTTCTGAATGTTGAGTTTTAAGCCAACTTTTTCACTCTCCTCTTTCACTTTCATCAAGAGGCTCTTTAGTTCTTCATCACTTTTGCCATAAGGGTGGTGTCATCTGCATATCTGAGGTTATTGATATTTCTCCCAGAGGTCTTGATTCCAGCTTGTGCTTCATCCAGCCCAGCATTTCTCATGATGTACTCTGCATATAAGTTAAATAAGCAGGGTGACAATATACAGCCCCGACATACTCCTTTCTCAATTTGGAACCAGTCTGTTGTTCCATGTCCAGTTCTTACTGTTGCTTCCTGACCTGCACACAGATTTCTCAAAAGGCAGGTCAGGTTGTCTGGTTTTCCCATCTCTTGAAGAATTTTCCACAGTTTGTGGTGATTCACACAGTCAAAGGCTTGGGCATAGTCAATAAACCAGAAGTAGATGTTATTCTGGAACTCTGTTGCTTTTTCTATGAGCCAGCGTATGTTGGCAATTTGATCTCTGGTTCCTCTGCCTTTTCTAAATCCAGCTTGAACATCTGGAAGTTCACGGTTCAGGTACTGTTGAAGCCTGGCTTGGAGAATTTTGAGCATTACTTTACTGAGCGACTTCACTTTCACTTTTCACTTTCACGCACTGGAGAAGGAAATGGCAACCCACTCCAGTGTTCTTGCCTGGAGAATCCCAGGGATGGGGGATCCTGGTGGGCTGCCGTCTATGGGGTTGCACAGAGTCGGACATGACTGAAGTGACTTACCTTACCTTACTAGCATGTGAGATGAGTGCAATTGTGCAGTAGTTTGAGCATTCTTTGACATTGCCTTTCTTTGGGATTGGAATGAAAACTGACCTTTTCCAGTCCTGTGGCCACTGCTGAGTTTTCCAAATTTGCTAGCATATTGAGTGCAGCACTTTAACAGCATCATCTTTTAAGATTTGAAATAGCTCAACTGGAATTCCATCACTTCCACTAACTTTGTTCATAGTGATGCTTCCTAAGGCCCATTTGACTTTGCATTCCAGGATGTCTGGCTCTAGGTGAGTGATCATACTATCGTGATTATCTGGGTCGTGAAGATCTTTTTTGTACAGTTATTCTGTGTATTCTTGCCACCTCTTCTTAATATCTTCTGCTTCTGTTAGGTCCATACCACTTCTATCCTTTATTGAGCCCATCTTTGCATGAAGTGTTCCCTTGGTATCTAATTTTCTTGAAGAGATCTCTAGTCTTTCCCATTCTAGCCTTTTCCTCTATTTCTTTGCACTGATCACTGAGGAAGGTTTTCTTATCTCTCCTTGCTAGTCTTTGGAACTCTGCATTCAAATGGGTATATCTTTCCTTTTCTCCTTTATTTTTTGCTTCTCTCCTTTTCACAGCTATTTGTAAGGCCTCCATGGACAGCCATTTTGCTTTTTTGAATTTCTTTTTCTTGGGGATGGTCTTGATCCCTGCCTCCTGTACAATGTCATGAACTTCTGTCCATAGTTCTTCAGGCACTATGTCTATCAGATCAAATCCCTTGAATTTATTTCTCACTTCCACTGTATAATCGTAATGGATTTGATTTAGGTCGTACCTGAGTGGTCTAGTGGTTTTCCCTACTTTCTTCAATTTAAGTCTGAATTTGGCAATCAGGAGTTTATGATCTGAGCCACAGTCAGCTCCCAGTCTTGTTTTTGCTGACTGTATAGAGCTTCTCCATCTTTGGCTGCAAAGAATATAATCAATCTGATTTCAGTGTTGACCATCTGGTGATGTCCATGTGTAGAGTCTTCTCTTGTGTTGTTGGAAGAGGGTGTTTGCTATGAACAGTGCATTCTCTTGGCAAAACTCTGTTAGCCTTTGCCCTGCTTCATTCTGTAATCCAAGTCCAAATTTGTCTGTTACTCTGGGTGTTTCTTCACGTCCTACTTTTGCATTCCAGTCCCTTATAATGAAAGGACAACTTTTTTTGTGTGTTAGTTCTAGAAGGTCTTGTAGGTCTTCATAGAACTATTCGACTTCAGCTTCTTCAGCATTACTGGTTGGGGCATAGACTTGGATTACTGTGACACGGAATGGTTTGCCTTCAAAACAAACAGAGACCATTCTGTTGTTTTTGAGATTGCATCCAAGTACTGCATTTCAGACTCTTTTGTTGACTATGATGGCCACTCCCTTTCTTCTAAGGGATTCCTGCCCACAGTAGTAAATATAATGGTCATCTGAGTTAAATTCAGGAGAAGGCAATGGCACCCCACTCCAGTACTCTTGCCTGGAAAATCCAATGGATGGGGAGCCTGGTAGGCTGCAGTCCATGGGGTCGCTGAGGGTCAGATACGACTGAGCGACTTCACTTTCACTTTTCACTTTCATGCACTGGAGAAGGAAATGGCAACCCACTCCAGTGTTCTTGCCTGGAGAATCCCAGGGACGGGGGAGCCTGGTGGGCTGCCGTCTATGGGGTCACACAGAGTCGGCCACGACTGAAGTGACTTAGCAGCAGCAGAGTTAAATTCACCCATTCCAGTCCATTTTAGTTTGCTGATTCCCAAAATGTCGACGTTCACTCTTGCTATATCTCCTGTTGACCACTTCCAATTTGCCTTGATTCATGGACCTAACAGTCCAGGTTCCTGTGCAGTATTGCTCTTTACAGCGTCTGACTTTGCGTCTATCACCAGTCACATCCACAACTCGGTTTTGTTTTTTCTTTGGCTCCGTCTCTTCATTCTTTCTGGAGTTATTTCCCCACTGATCTCCAGTAACATATTGGGCACCTACCGACCTGGAGAGTTCATCTTTCATTGTCCTATCTCTTTGCCTTTTCATATTGTTCATGGGGTTCTCAAGGTAAGAATACTGAAGTGTGTTTGCCATTCCCTTCTCCAGTGGACCACATTTTGTCAGAACTCTCCACCATGACCTGTCTGTCTTGGATGGCCCTACAGGGCATGGCTCATAGTTTCATTGAGTTAGACAAGGCTGTGGTCCATGTGATCAGATTGGCTAGTTTTCTGTGATTGTGGTTTCAGTCTGTCTGCCCTCTGATGGAGAAGGATAAGAGGCTTATGGATGCTTCCTGATGGGAGAAACTGACTGAGGGGAAAACTGGGTCTTGTCTGATGGGCAGGGCCATGCTCAGTATATATTTAATCCAATTTTCTGTTGATGGGTGGAGCTGTGTTCCCTCCCTGTTATTTACCTGGGGCCAAACTATGGTGGCCCCTAAGACTTCCCTGGTGGCTCTGATGGTTAAGCGTCTGCCTATAATTTGGGAGACCCAGGTTTCATCCCTGGGTTGGGAAGATCCTCTGGAGAAGGAAATGGCAACCAATTCCAGTACTCTTGCCTGGAAAATCCCGTGGATAGAGTAGCCTGGTGAGCTACAGTCCATGGGGGTCGCACATGACTGAGCGACTTCACTTTCACTTTTTCACTTTCATTTCATACTGCACTGGAGGTAATGAAGACAATGGCGACCTCCTTCAAAAGGCCCCATGCACGCACTGCTACACTCAGTGCCCCCAACCCTGCAGCAGGCCACCGCTGACCCACGCCTCAGCTGGAGACTCCTGGACACTCCTGGGCAAGTCTGGGTCAGTCTCTTGTGGGGTCACTGCTCCTTTCTCCTAGATCTTGGTGTGCACAAGGTTCTGTTTGTGCCCTCCAAGAGTCTATTTCCCAGTCCTGTGTAAGTTCTGGCAGCTCTATGGTGGGGTTAATGGCAACCTCCTCCAAGAGGCCATATATCATACCCAAGTCTGGTGCACCCAGAGCCCCTGCCCCTGCAGCAGTCGACTGCTGACCTGTACCTCCACAGGAGATGCTCAAACACAGTTCTGTCTCAGTCTCTGTGGGGTCTCTGGGTCCTGGTGCACACAAGGTTTGTTTGAGCCCTCTGAGCGTCTCTGGCTGGAATGGGGTTTGATTCTAAATGTGAATTCGCCCCTCCTACCGTCTTGCTGGGGCGTCTCCTTTGCCTTTGGATGTTAGGTATCTCCTCAAGTCATAATAAAAAGCATTAACTCTTCCAGAAGTATAATATTGATATAATACAATTCCAATCAGAATTACAATAGTTTTGTTTTGTGGAGGGTTTTTTTTTGAGGAGGGGTAGTATTCAATTTTAAACTTTATAAAATGATTTTAAACTTCAAAGTTTATAGAAAAAGTAAATCTGTGAGAAGAAAAATCTTTTGAAATCGTATAGATTACAGAGACATGATAGAGTTCAGATTAAGCTAAATATATTTGTGACCTTATATGACAGAAATAACATTTAATTCAGGGGCTTGTGGGTAATATGTTCCATAAATGGTGCCAGCTGATAATGTTGAATTTTACCTGAGCCCCGTGATCCTGATAAATAGTGAAGGTTAAGAAATTCCCTTACTCTTTTGTGTTCTTCTTTGTTATTCTTTGCTTACAGCAAAGATCCCCTCTCACTGTATGACTTTGGACTCACAGACACCACTTGTTTGTTGATAACATGGCCACAGACCCTCCAAATTCTCATTCTTTTCCCCCCTAAACATTGATTAACCACAACAAAATGTTTATTAGCCAAAGTTTAGCCAAGCTTTTCTCTTTCCTACAGGTTCCTGAACTCTGCTTGCCCTCAAGCCTGAGGAAACTCAAAAAAAAAAAAAAAAATGTGGAACATGCCCTTTTCTCAGCATCTCCTGAGAATTGGCTGACCACAGTGGACACTCCTGACATCCCATTAGTCATTTCCCTGATTGTGCAGGTTCTCTTCCACAGAGTCTGCTTATCTTGGCTTGCCTCCTCCTTACCCTATCTATAAAAGAAAAGCCTTTTTCTGTTTGGTTTTGAGATGCTTGCAGATTTCTGAGATGGGGATTCTCCCCCTATTTGCAATAGCCTTTCTTTCTAGTCTCTCCCTATCCAAGTCTGGATTTGTTTTTATTTGATGCAGCAACAATGAAGCTTGATCTTAATCTCATACCATACGTCAGAGTCAATTTCAACTAGATAAAGGTATAAGTAGAAAATTTTAAAACAAAAATGAAATAAATGTTAAGACTATCTTTTTAGGAATACTTGGAATGGAGAAGGGAGTCTGTGCGAGGCAGGAAACAAAGAAGCCAGAAAAGAAAGCTTTTTTTAAAAAAATGTTTATTTTTGGCTGCACTGGGTCTTTGTTGCTGTGCTTTCTGTAGTTGTGGGGAGCAGGGGCCACTCTTGTTGCAGTATGTGGGCTTCCCATTGCAGTGGCTTCTCTTCTTGTGAAGCATGGGCTCTAGGTGCATGGGCTCCGTAGTTATGGTGCATGAGCTTAGTTGCTCTCATGTGGAATCTTCCTGAACCAGGGATCAAACCCATGTCCCCTGCAGGCAGATTCTTAACCACTGGACCACCAGGGAAGTCCAAGAAAGCTTATTTTTGATGAAAGAATACATTTTTCTAATTACAGATAAAAGGACACCTACAAAATGCAAAGGACAAAATGAGCTGGGGAAAAGTATTACAATGCAACCAATATCTCTAGTTTACAAAGAGCTGTTACAAATTGATATGAAAAAGACAAATCACTGCAAAGAAAATAAAGGCTATGAATATTTGCCAAAGAGAAAAATCTAAACTGTCAACAAACAGAAAAAGAGCCTCAGTTTCACAAGTGGTCAGGGTGGTGCAAGTTAAAGCAATTAAATTACCCCTCAGATTGGCAAAAATTAGGGCATCAACATTCAGTGCTAAAGATTTCCCTTGGTGGACTCATACTGTGCTGGTGGGAGTAGGAAATGTTAAAATATTTTGGGGAAGTGATTTGGCTGTATCTATTCAACAACACAATACCCTTGGATTTAATAGTAAAACTTCAAAATATAGGAAGCAAAAATTGACTGGTGCAATGAAAATCTGACTTACCAGTACAGTGGGAGATCTCTCTCACTAACTCAGAGAGCACGCAGAAGAAAATCATCAGGAAAAACAGACACATTTAAAATAGCTCAAGGGCTTCCCTGGTGGCACTAGTGGTAAAGAATCTGCCTGCCAATGCAGGAGACACAGGAGATGCCGGTTCGATCCCTGAGTCAAGAAGATTCCCCTGGAGAAGGAAATGGCTACTCATTCCAGTATCCTTGCCTGGAGAATTCCATGGACAGAGGAGCCTGGCAGGCCGCACAGTCCATGAGGTCGTATAGAGTCGGACACGACTGAGCAACTAACACTATGTCGACTAAGAAAGTATAGTCACAACCTGAAAGTAGAGGGTTATTTTGCTTGGTGGGAATGTTTAGGACTCTGAGCCAGGGAGACAGCATCTCAGTAGCTCCGAGAAAACTGCTCCAAGGATGCAGGAAGGGAAGTCAGGCTCTGTGCAAATTTGCAATAAAGGGAGCAGGTGGTCTGAACACCACATATCAGGTATCAAGGAATTTAGCCTTCTTTGTATGGAAAGATGCAAGCCTCTGAGCTCACTGAATTCATTCCTTTCATATGCACCTCAGCTATTTGGGGCCAATCCTGTTTCCTTGTTCACCTTGCTTCTGGTATTCTCCAGCTCCTCAGCAATTACTATGGGGGGTGGCAACGCCCGCTGGATGGCAGTTTTGGGAGCGATCATTCACATTTGGAGGCCAGAAATAGCTGATGGCTGTGACATTGTAGAAGGCAGTGGCACCCCACTCCAGTACTCTTGCCTGGAAACTCCCATGGACGGAGGAGCCTAGTAGGCTGCAGTCCATGGGGTCGCTGAGGGTTGGACACGACTGAGCGACTTTCACTTTTCACTTTCCTGCATTGGAGAAGGAAATGGCAACCCACTCCAGTGTTCTTGCTTGGAGAGTCCCAGGGATGGGGGAGCCTGGTGGGCTGCCGTCTATGGGGTCACACAGAGTCAGACACGACTGAAGTGACTTAGCAGCAGCAGCAGTGACATTGTTGTAGCCTCACATTCCTGGAAACAAACTTACTCAGAAGGACAATGCAGATAGTGGAGTGCAATTTATTACACCGGCGGGCCCAAGGCTGAGTCTCTTCTTAGCCAAGGACTCCAGCCAGTTTTTGTGAAAACCTTATATACCCTAAGTGTACATGCTCAAACCCACCTCCTCAAATTCTCTGAAACTAGTCTGAACAAATGAAAGATACAAAGTTAACCGGTGATTCGTATGCATTAAGCATAGGTAGTTAACAGTGGACAATTATCAATAGGCCTGTGGTCATACCCCAATAAGCATAATAGAATTTGTGATTCTATTTGGTTACACATATAATTAGGGTATTCTTTTAGCTGATGGAGAGTCTAGGTACGAGCCCTGGGGCTCTTCCATCCCGGGGAGTCTGGTTTTCCAGTTGGTATGTCATTTCCATAGATACTGGGCACATAGCTCAAAGTCCACAGTCCGGCCCAAGATGGAGCCTGTTCTGTCTCTTTCCTCCTTAAACATTTCTTGTTTATTAATATGGCAGGAGATATTTTCATTTCCCAACTAACACACACACTAACAAGCTCAAAACAATAAATACATATGCTATATCCAACAGCTGGAAAATAGTCTTTTCAATCAAGAAATGAAACATTGTGGAAAACTGGGTCTCATACTTGAGGCTTAAGGCAAGTTTGACACTGAATTTCTAAATAATCCTTGCGTCAAAAGGGGGAAACGGTTACAAATTAGCACTTGAAACTGAATACTAATGAAAATGAATCAAATCAAAACTTGGAACTTGGGGCTTTCCTGGTGGTCTAGTGGTTAATAATCTACCTGCCAATGCAGCAGAAACCGGCTCCAAGATCCTACATGCTGAGGAGCAGCTAAGCCCCTGTGCCACAACTACTGAGCCAAAGCTCCACGACTACTGAAGCCTGGTGCCTAGAGCCCGGGCTCCCAGAGAAGCCACCACAATAAGCCACTCGCCACAACTAGAGAAAACCTGCAGCAGCAAGGAAGAAAACCAGTGCAGTCCAATATTAAATAAATAAATCTTAAAAAACAAACAAAAAACCTTGAAACCTTGGATATTTAGAAGAGAGCTTTAGCCTTCATGCTTATATAAGGAAACAGGGAAGCCTGAGTACTCGAGTTTTTTCTTGTTTTAATGAATGAAATGTCCCATTACTGATGTCACAAGTCCCCTCCCAACCCCCCCGCCCCCGCTCCGTGCACAGATACTTGGTTTCTGGCGCTCAACCACCTCAGCTCCCCGCGCCCACAGTGGTTAAACTCTTGCTGCGGGCAACTTCCGCTTCCTGGCCTAAATTTGACACGTACTATTCCCCCCGTGGCAAATACCCAGGGTCGGTGACAGCCGGAGCCGGGCGATGCCCCCAGCGGACGGGTGGACAGAGGCGCCGTCAGGTGGGCACGCAGCGGCGCCCGGGGCTCTGCCGCCGCGAGCCGCCTGCACGGATCAGGGGCCTTTCTGCACCTGGAGCAGTGGGGCTGGGGAGGGGGCGCCAGTGTCCGGCCGGTGGCTTGGAGGTGTCTTTCTAGCTAGGATAGGGGAGGGGGCAGGGGGAGTTACTACGTGTGAAGATGCCTCGGCCCCTGGGGATATGGCCGGAGGGCGGGGCCCCAGGACGCAGAGAAGACACCAGGCCTACGCTTGGGGTAACAGTGGAGGATGCGGCGCAGGAGGGAAGACTCTGGGAGCCGCAGCCCGACCTGCTGGGCCGGATCGGCTCCCTGGGAAACCTCGCCGAGGCAGGTCTGGCTAGGGACCGCTGGTTCCGCAGCCGCAGAGATGCCCACCCTCCCAAGATGGCGACTCCCGGAGAGACACTCCCAAGAGGACAGCCATGTTAGTGGTCTGACAAAGTCACTAAAGAAAATTGGAAAGCCCGCCTCTCCTCCGACACACACAGACACGCGCACGCACTGACACCTCGTGAGTGCACCCGGTGTAATTGGGGTGGACGGCGGCTTCGGCGCCGACACTGAGCATGTGCAGTGTGAAGTCCAGAAACGTCAGCGTCCCGCAGAGGCAGTTTCAACACTTTGGGCTCTGGGACTGAGTTTAATTGAGACGGCGATTTAGCAGCAGTAAAGCATTGACATAATTATGGGGGCGTTAGGACATGGCTTTCTTGCTCAGTGATGGTATTCTGTGGGGTGAGTAATGGGGCTTCTCTGGAGTCTGTGAGGTGGAGCGACACGGGTTTGTGGGTGAATGATGGAGGCAGTAGGGAAAGTAATAAGCAGTCTGTGTGCTGAATTTTGGGGAATCTGTGGGGTCAGTGATACAGTCTATAGGGTGAGAAGGGGGCATTGATGAGGTGAGCGATGAGGAGTCTGTAGGGTGAGTGATGAGCTTCTTGGAGGCCACCGATGGGGTAAGTGACTGGGTCTGTGGGATAAGCAGTGAATGTCTATGGAGTGAGTGATCAAGGGTAAGTGGAGTAAGGAATGGGGACTGTGGTGTGAGTGATCTGGTGTCAGAGATGTGATTCGAGCTCTGTGAGGTTGGTGCTTGGAGGACCTGTGCAGCGAATCATGGGCATTCTGTGAGGCATCATGGGGATTACTGAGGTTATGTGATGGAGCGGTCTGTGAGGTAAATGATGGGGTTCAGTGATGTGAGTGATGAGGATCTTTCAGAGAGTAATGGGTGGTCTGTAGAGTGAATGGTGGAGAGCCTGTGAGGTGAGGATTGGAGAATGAGTGAGTGATAGAGAGTTTTTGAGGTGAGTGATGAGGGCCGTGGGATGAGTGTTGCAGGATCTAAAAGGTATATTATTGGGTTTATTGGGTGGATGGTCAAGGTTTCTGTGGTGTGAGTGATGGAGCTCTGTGGGATGAATGATACATTTATTTGGGACTGTTGATAGTGATAGAGGGGCCTATGGACCCCACGCTGCTTCATGGGATCAGTGATCGGTGGTTTTAGAATTGAGATGTGATTGTTTCAAAAACCTACTTTTGATCTTCTTGGTCCTCCTGTATCTTTGTTTCCTGTGTCATTAGTTTCTGCCCTTGATTTCATTATTTCTTTTCTTTAGATTTTTTCTTTTATTCCTATTTTTTAATTCCTAAATTGAATGCTTATCTTAATTAATATTCCATAATTTTCTCTTTCATGAATTTTTCTCTAAGAACACTTTAGTTTCATGTCACAAGTTTTTATATGTAACACTTTCACCATAGTTTATTAATAATGTTTTCTAATTTCTGTTCTGGTTTTCTCTCTGATCCCTTAGTTATTTAGGTATGAGATTTTGATTTCCCCCAAAGTTGAAATTTTTGTTATTGATTTCTAAATTATACCCAGAGACTGTCATCTGAGTGATCATTAGGTACAGGAATGGATGTTCCTTAAAGTGGAGGTATGTATTGAAATTTCAGTTATTTTCCAAGACTTTTGTAAAATTATATCTCCCACTAGCAGCATATAAAAGGGCTCACTCCAAAATCATCTCCTGCACTGATTGTTGCTGCTTTTTAAATTTCTGCTCTGAGGGCCAAACAAAACAGTATGTAGCTTACTTTGATGTGCATCTTCCTGACAACTGGCAGCCGAACGTCTCATATTTATTGGCCATTGAAATGTATTTAGAAATTTTTTATATCCTTAGCTATTTTTTTCCTTTATGCAGTTTGTCTTTCTCACTAATTTATGGATATTAACCTGTCATTTATTGTAATTTTCCCCTTTATCTCTCTTTATTTTTTTTCTTTTCCTTTTATCTCTCTTTATATCTTGATTTTTGAAACATGTCTTCATATATAATTAGAAAAATAGTCATCTGATTAGATAATTTTTCTTTACAAGTTCTAAATATCGTGTCTTGCCTAGTGAGTTCTCCCTGATTTGGTGCTTAAGTAAATATATGACTTAAATTTAAATTTTCATTGTTTTAGGGTTAAATTTTAATCCAACTGGAAAATTCTGGTCTGTGGTATGAGATGAGATTAAAGTTTGTATTTTCCATTTGGTTAGAATATTTGACAGCACCAATCATTAAATGAATACTCTTTTCAAACTCAGTTAAATGCCACTTTTGTCACATAAATTCCCAAATGTTCTGTTTCTGAACTCAATTTTTTCTTCTATATATGTATCTACTCCCTTTCAAAAAACTGTTGTGACTTTAGGAATATGTTTAATATTTAATAGTGCTAATCCCCTCACTCTTCCTTTCTTTGGTTGTTTTCTTTAATATTTTTTAGCATTTATTCTTTCATATGAATGTTAAAAACCACTTTATTTTACTTCAAAAGCAACCATTAAAACTCTATTTTATAGTTTTCTTCTTATGGATTCAGGACCTTTTTTTAAAGTTCATTCTTAGATATCTTACACTTGATTTCATCATCACAATAAATAGCACATTTCTCTATTTCCATAGGGGGGAAAATATTGATTTAAAATTTTTTCTTTTTTGTATGTTATTTCTTATACAATCCAGTTATCACATTCTCATGTGAATTATAGTTGCCTTTTATGGTCTCTTAGTTTTTCTAGATACAATATCATGTCACACTCAATTAACAATGATTCTCTCTTCCTTTCAAATATTTTTTTCTGATTACTTCATTTTCTATTGCATTAGTGAGAGCTTTCAGAACAATGTTGAATGATACTTGATGGAGAGAACCTCAATCTTGTTGCTAATTTGGAAGTGAAGGATATTCATTCATTCATTCAACAAATGTTTGTTAAATACCTTCCCCTTTCCAGATACTGGATTTGAAATCCTGCATGGCCACTTACTAACTACATGATCTTTTCTTTTTCTAACAGCTTTATTGATATAATTTACCTTCCACAAACTTCAACATTTAAAGCTTACAATTCAATTGTATGTTCAAGTTGTGCAAATCACCCTCATAATCCAATTTTAGAACACTTCATCACCCCCAAAAGGAAACATTGTACTGGTTCCACATTCCCACCCCACACCTCCAGCTGCAAGCAGCCACTGATTTACTTTGTCTCTATAAATTTGCCTATTCTAGACCTTTCATATATATGGAATCAAACAATATATGCTCTTCAGTGACTATCTTTTTTCACTTAGAATGTTTTCAAGATTCATCCATGCTATACCATGTATCAGTACTTCATTCTTTATTACTGAATAATATTCCTTTGTGTCGATATACCTCATTTTGTTTATCCATTCATCAGTTGATAGATATTTGGGTTGTTTTCGCTACCATGAGTAATGCTGCCGTGAACATTTGTGTACAAAAACTTGTACACAAGTTTGTATATTTTCATTTCTCTCAGAAGTGGAATTGCTAGGTCATACGGTACCTTTAAAGAACTGCCAAACTGTTTTTCAAAATAGTCACACCATTTTACATGCTACCAGCAATATATGAAGGTTTCAATGTGTCGTTCTTAACACTTGTTATTGTCTGTTTTTTTTTTTTTTATTCTAGCCATCTTAATGATTGTGAAGTGGTGTCTCATTGTGGTTTTTATTTCTATTTCCCTAAATGGCACCCCACTCCAGTACTCTTGCCTTGAAAATCCCATGGACGGAGGAGCCTGGAAGGCTGCAGTCCATGGGGTCGCTGAGGGTCGGATACAACTGAGCGACTTCACTTTCACTTTTCACTTTCATGCACTGGAGAAGGAAATGGCAACCCACTCCAGTGTTCTTGCCTGGAGAATCCCAGGGACAGGGGAGCCTGGTGGGCTGCCGTCTTATGGGGTTGCATAGAGTCAGACACGACTGAAGTGACTTAGCAGCAGCAGCAGTGAATGTTGAGAATCTTTTGATGTGTGCAATGGACTGCATGTTTATGTGCCCCCTCCCACCCAAATTCACACCTTGAAATCCTAAATCCTAGTGTGATGGTATTAAGAGGTAAGGCCTTTGGGAGGTGATTAGGTCATGAGGGTAGAGCCCTCATGAATAGGATTAGTGTCCTTATAAAAGAAACCTCAGAGAGCTCCTTTCCACCTTTTGCCATGTGAGGACACAAGAAGATGGCTGTCTATGAATCAGGAAGCAGGTTCTCACCAGACACCAAATCTGCTGACATTTGAGCTTGGATTTCCCAGCCTCCAGAATTGTAAGAAATAAATATTTGTTGTTTAAGCCAATATTCTCTAAGTAAAGTGATGGGGAGTGGGATTGCTGGGTCATATGGTAGTTCTATTTTTAGCTTTTCAAGAAACCTCTATACTGTTTTCCACAGTGGCTGTACCAATTTACATTCCCATCACAGTGTACAAGGGTTCCCTTTTCTCCACATCCTTGCCAACATTTGTTATTTGTAGGCTTTTTGCTACTAGCCATTCTGACAGGTGTGTGGTGATATCTCATTGTGGTTTTGATTTGAATTTCCCTGATGACTAATGATGCTGAGCATCTTTTCATGTGCCTGTTGACCATCTTCATTTCTTCTTTGGAAAAATGTCTATTTAGTTCTGCCCATTTTTTCTGTGTGTTTTTAATTGGAAGGTAATTACTTAACAGTGTTGTGATGGTTTCTGCTGTACAACAATGTGAATTAGCCATAATCATACATATATATTACCCCCTCCCTCTTGAGCCTCCCCCACCCTATCCCACCCCTCTAGATCTTCACAGAGCACCCGGCTGGGCTCCCTGTGTTATAAAGCAGCTTCCTACTAGCTAGCTATATACACGTGGTAGTGTTTATCCATCAGTGCTACTCTCTTGATTTGTCCTATCCTCTCCTCCCCGAACTGTGTCCACAGGTCTGTTCTTTATATCTGCGTTTCCATTCAATAAGGTATTTTAAGAGAGACAGGCCACATTTACCTAACTTTTGTCCCAGTATATTGTTATAGTTCTATTTTATTATTAGTTGTTGTTAATCTCTTATTGTACCCAAATCGTAAATTAATTTTATCATAGGTATGCATGTGTATAAGAGATACAGCATATATAGGGTTTGATACTATACACAGTATCATTTCTGTCCATTTTTAAATTGGGTTGTTTGTTTTTTGATATTGAGTTGTATGAGCTGTTTATATATAATATGTTGGATATTTCTTATCAGTCATATCATTTGCAAATGTTTTCTCCCATTCAGTAGGTTGTCTTTTCATTTTGTCAATGGTTTCCTTTGCTTACAAAAGCTTTGAACAATTTTTTGAACATTGACATTGAACATCATTTAAACATTTTTTAATTGAAATATATTTTGAGATAACTGTGGATTCACATGCAGTTGTAAAAAAAATAATGCAAAGTGATCCCTTGTGCACTTTGCTATTTTCCTCCAGTTGTGACATTTTACAAAATTAAAGTATAATATACCAACCAGAATTTTGATCCTGATACAATTCAACCATCTTCGTCAGATTTCCTCAGTCTTACTCATACATATATGTGTGTACTAAGTTTCATACAATTTGATCACCTGTGAAGCTTTGTATATCCATCACCATAGTCAAAATACTGAATGGTTCCAATATCACAGTGATCCCTAGCCTTGCCCTTTTATAACCACACTGTTCACTTCTTGTCTCTACTAACCCTTGGAAACCACTGATCTGTTCTCCATGTCTAAAATTTTGTCACTTCAAAATTGTTATATTGATCAAATCATATAGTGTATAAACTTTTGACGTTTTTTCAGCAATGTAAGAGAGATCCAGTTATTCTGCATCCTCACCAGTGTTTTGCATTGTCAGTATTTATTTTAGCTATTCTGATATATGTGTAGTGATATCTCATTGTAGTTTTCATTTGCATTTCCCTGGTAGATAATAGGGGAACTATTTTCATATGCTTATTTGCCATCTATGTATCCTCTTTGGTGAAATGTCTGTTAGTATTTTCTAATTGAATTGTTTGGATGATTTTACTGTTGAGCTTTGAGAGTGTTTTATATATTCTACATACCAGTCTTTTGTCAGATATGTTATCTTCACGTATTGTTCACAGTCAGTAGCTTGTCTTTTCATTCTCTTCATCTTTTCCATCCTCTGGCCTTTTTCAGAGCAAAGGTTTTTAAATTTTTGACAAGACCCAGTTTATCAGTGTTTGCTTTTATGGATTATGCTTTTGGCGTCCAATCTAAAAACTCTGATTCTCTGACACCAACTGAATGTCCAACAACTCAATTTTTTAACTTATTTATTTTAATTGGAAGCTTTTTACCTTACAATATTGAGGTGGTTTTGCCATACATTGACATGAGTCAGCCATGGGTATACGTGTATTCCCCATCCTGAGCCCCCCCTCCCACCTCCCTCCCCATCCCATCCCTCTGGGTCATCCCAGTGCACCAGCCCTGAGCACCCTGTCTCATGCATCGAACCTGGACTGGCGATCCTGTTTCACATATGATAATATACATGTTTCAATGCTATTCTTTCAAATCATCCCACCCTCGCCTTCTCCCACAGAGTCCAAAAGACTGTTCTATACATCTGTGTCTCTTTTGCTGTCTCGCATATAAGGTTATCGTTACCATCTTTCTATTTTGACACTGCCTACCAGTATTCTTGCCAGGGAAATCCCATGGGCAGAGAAGCCTGGTGGGCTACAGTCCATGGGGTCTCAGAGTCAAACATGACTTATCAACTAAACAACAACCATCTGGAGTTAGCATCAGATCCCATAAATTAAAGGGCTCAATCCCACTGCCCCCACTTCAGATGCCAGTCACTGCAAGTCCCAGGCCACCCATACTTCTGATTTACTGGCTATAAATTGGGGTTTCCCAGCACCTCTTCCTAAGGTTTAGTAATTGCTAGAATAGCTCAGATATCAAGAAAAAACTGTTTACCAGTTTATTATAAAGATACAACTCAGGAACAGCCAGATGGAAGGGATCCACAGGGCAACTTATAGGGGGAAAGGTACAGAGCTTCCATGACCTCTCTGGACATGCCTTCCTCACAGAACATCTATATTCAGCCTGGAAGGTTGCTCTGGATGTACAATTGTTCTAGCACCATTGAGTTGTTTTACCTGTTTGTAAAAAAAAAATCAGTTGGTCATGCTTATGTGGGGCTATTTCTGCATCCTCTATTCTGTTCCATTGATATGTGTCTGTCCCTCTGCCCAAATCAGTTTTTGATTAATAATCCATGTAGTAAACTTTTAATATTTATTAGGATGATTCTCCCACTTTATTCTTCCTTGTTAAGACTGGTTTAGCTCTGGGTCCACTGGACTCTCAAGTCTACTGCGGAAGGTGTGGGTTCAATTCCTGTTTGGGGAACTAAGATCCTGCTTGCCACATGGCATGGCAAAAAAAAAAAAAGACTGGTTTAGCTATTCTAGGGGTCTTGTCTTTCCATATAAATTTTAGAATATGCTTGTCTGTGGATGTTGAACATATTCCCATGTGCTTATTTGCCCTCCACATATTCTCTTTGGTAAAATATCTCTTCATGTCTTTTGTCCATTTAGTTCTTTATATGTTATAAATATTAGTCTTTTGTCAAATAAGGGGTTTGTGAATATTTTCTCTCAGTATGCAGCTTGTCATTTCATCCTCTTAAGAGTGTCTTTTGCAGAGCTACAATTTTTAATTTTGATAAACTTATCTATTTTTTTTAAATCATGTTTTTGGTGTCATACTTAGAACTCTTCACTAAGCCCTAAGTCCTGACAATTTTCTCTTCTGTTCTCTTCCAACAGTTTTACATTTTACACATAAATCTATGATCCATTTTGGGTTAATTTTTTATGCATTCTTGTGCTCAGTTGCTTCAGTCATATCTGACCAACTCTTTGCAACCCTATGGACTAGCCCACCAGGCTCCTCTGTCCATGGGATTCTCCAGGCAAGAATACTGGAGTGGATTGCCATGCCATCTTTCAAGGGATCTTCCCTACCCAGGGATCGAACCAGCATCTCCTGCATTGCAGGCAGATTCTTCACTGCTGAGCCACTATGGAAACCCCAGTGTAACAATTAGAATGAGATTAATTTGGGTTTATTTTTTTGTTTTATGTCTTGTTGTTGTTTGTTTGCTTGTCAATATCCAATTACTCTAGCACCATTTGTTGAAAAGATATTGAATTGGTTTTGTACCTTTGTAAAAAATTTTACATGACTGTATTTGTAGGAGGCGATATCTGTGTCCTCTATTCTGTTCCATGTGCTTCGCTGGAGCGGCTGTAAGGAGATACCCCATGCCCAAGATCAGAGAAACCTCAGCAAGATGGTAGGCACTGGAGCAGCGGGAAAATGGCTGTCTGAGAAGGCCTTACAAATAGCTGTAAAAAGAAGAGAAGTGAAAAGCAAAGGAGAAAAGGAAAGATGTACCCATTTGAATGCAGAGTTCCAAAGAATAGCAAGGAGAGATAAGAAAGCCTTCCTCGGTGATCAGTGCAAAGAAATAGAGGAAAACAATAGAATAGGAAAGACTAGAGATCTCTTCAAGAAAATTAGAGATACCAAGGGAACATTTCATGCAAAAATGGGCACAATAAAAGACAGAAATGGTATGGACCTAACAGAAGCAGAAGAAATTAAGAAGAGGTGGCAAGAATACACAGAACTACACAAAAAAGATCTTTACGACCCAGCTAATCACCATGGTGTGATCACTCACCTAGAGCCACACATCCTGGAATGCAAAGTCAAGTGGGCCTTAGAAAGCATGACTATGAACAAAGCTAGTGGAGGTGATGGAATTCCAGTTGAGCTATTTCAAATCCTGAAAGATGATGCTGTGAAAGTACTGCACTCAATATGCCAGCAAATTTGGAAAACTCATCTGTGGTCACAGGACTGGAAAATATCAGTTTTCATTCCAATCCCAAAGAAAGGCAATGCCAAAGAATCCTCAAACTATTGCACAATTGCACTCATCTCACACACTTGTAAAGTAATGCTCAAAATTCTCCAAGCCAAGCTTCAACAGTACGTGAACCATGAACTTCCAGATGTTCAAGCTGGATTTAGAAAAGGCAGAGGAACCAGAGATCAAATTGCCAACATCCGTTGGATCATCAAAAAAGCAAGAGAGTTCCAGAAAAACATCTACTTCTGCTTCATTGACTATGCCAAAGTCTTTGACTGTGTGGATCACCACAAACTGTAGAAAATTCTTAACTACTCCAAAGCATTTGACTGTACGGATCATCACAAACTAGAAAATTATTAAAGAGATGGGAATACCAGACTACCTGACCTGCCTCTTGAGAAATCTGTATGCAGGTCAGGAAGCAACAGTTAGAGCTGGACATGGAACAACAGACTGGTACCAAATAGGGAAAGGAATACATCAGGGCTGTATACTGTCACCCTGCTTATTTAACTTAAATGCAGAGTACATCATGAGAAATGCTGGGCAGGAAGAAGCACAAGCTGGAATCAAGATTGCTGGGAGAAATATCAGTAACCTCAGATATGCAGATGACACCACCCTTATGGCAGAAAGTGAAGAAAAACTAAAGAGCCTCTTGATGAAAGTGAAAGAGGAGAGTAAAAAAGTTGGCTTAAAGCTCAACATTCAGAAAACTAAGATCATGGCATCTGGCCCCATCACTTCATGGGAAATAGATGGGGAAACAGAGACAGACTTTATTCTTTGGGACTCTAAAATCACCACATATGGTGACTGCAACCATGAAATTAAAAGACGCTTACTCCTTGGAAGAAAAGTTATGACCAACCTAGACAACATGTTAAAAAGCAAAGACATTATTTTGCCAACAAAGGTCCGTCTAGTCAAAGCTATGGTTTTTCCAGTGGTCATGTATGGATGTGAGAGTTGGACTATAAAGAAAGCTGAGTGCTGAAGATTTGATACTTTTGAACTGTGGTGTTGGAGAAGACTCTTGAGGCCCCTTGGACTGCAAGGAGATCCAACCAGTCCATCGTACAGGAAATCAGTCCTGAATATTCATTGGAAGGACTGATGCTAAAGCTGAAACTCCAATACTTTGGCCACCTGATAGGAAGAACTGATTCATTGCAAAATACCCTGATACTGGGAAAGACTGAAGGTGGGAGGAGAAGGGGACAAAAGAAAATGAGATGGTTGGATGGCATCATCGACTCAATGGACATGAGTTTGAGTAAACTCCAGGAGTTGGTGACAGACAGGGAGGCCTGGCATGCTGCAGTCCATGAGGTCGCAAAGAGTCGGACACGACGGAGCAACTGAACTGAACTGAACTGAATTGAACTGATTCTGTTCCATTGGTCTATGTGCCTATCCATTCATCTATACCCTATTGTCTTGATTCCTATGTGTGCATCCTAAGTTGCTTCAGTCATATCCGTCTCTTTGCCACCCTATGGACTGTGGCCGGCCAGGCTCCTCTGTCCATAGGATTCTCCATGCAAGAATACTGGAGTGGGTTGCTGTGCCCTCCTCCAGGGAATCTTCCCAACCCAGAGATCAAACCCACGTCTGTTAAGTCTTCTGTATTGGCAGTCGGGCACTTTACCACTAGCGCCACCCGGGGTAAATAAAAAGTATTGAAATCAAGTATGTTGATTTCTCCCACTTAATTCTTTGTCAGAATTGCTTTAACTGTTCTCTATTGCATATCCTTTGTCTTTTCACACAGATTTTAGAATAATTTTGCCTATATCTACAAAAAATTCTTGCTGAGGTTTTGGTAGAAATTGTATTAAATCTGCAGATCAACTAGTGGAGAATTGGTATTTTTACCATGCCATAGACACAGTACCTATACATTTATATAGATCTTTGTTGATTTGCCTCATCAGCCTTTTATAGTTTTCAGCATTTGTTGTTGTTTTTCTTCAGTCACTAAGTTGTGTATGACTGTTTGTGATCCCATGGACTGTAGCACCAGGCTCCTCTGTTCTCCATTATCTCCCGGAGTTTGCTCAAGTTCATGTCCATTGAGTCAGTGATGCTATCTAACCATCTCATCCTCTGCCAACCCATTCTCCTTTTGCTTTTAGTCTTTCCAAACATCAGGGTCTTTTCCAATGAGTCGCCTGTTTGCATCAGGTGACCAAAGTATTGGAGCTTCTGCTTCAGCATCAATCCTTCCAATGAATATTTCAGGATTGATTTCCTTTAGGATTTACTGGTTTGATCTCCTTGCTGTCCAAGGGACTCTCAAGAGTCTTTTCCATCACCACAGTTCTAAAGCATCAATTCTTCAGCACTCAGCCTTCTTTTTGGTCCAACTCTCATATCTGTTGGAGAAGGAAATGGCAACCCACTCCAGTACTCTTGCCTGGAAAATCCCATGGATGGAAGAGCCTGGTAGGCTACAGTCCATGGGGTTGCAAAGAGTTGGAAACAACTGAGCGACTTCACTTTTGCTTTCTCACATCCATACATGAATACTGGTGGTATAACTTAATGATTAAGAGAACAGGCTCTGGAGTAAGACTTACAATCTATGTGACCTTGGATAAGTTATTTAAATTTTTTCCACTTAATAATAGTGAAGTGAAAGTCATTCAGTTGTGTGCTACTCTTTGTGACAACATGGACTATACAGTCCATGGAATTCTCCAGGCCAAAATACTGGAGTGGGTAGCCTTTCCCTTCTCCAGGGGATCTTCCCAACCCAAGGATTGAAGCCAGGTCTCCTGCATTGCAGGCAGATTCTTTACCAGCTGAGCCACAAAGTAACAATGTTATTTGTTCCAAATTCCCAATTACATTATTTTTCTTTACTCAGTTATAAGTATATATCAATTGCAATAATCATTTCTCAAAAGTGCATTCCTCCAATTTTGAGTTTTCTATTACTATTTACTTTGTAATTGTTTACACTATTCCCTTGAGTATTCTCCTAAGATGCTAATATTGCCATATAATACTGTAAATGTTTGTATGTCTAAAATTGTGTTTTGCTCTGACAGAAGAATGGTATTGAGCGTGTTTTCAATTCTTAAATCTCAATCCCTTTATCTCAATAATTTTTAGGTGTTTTTTGTCTAATATGGTTTTTAATTGTTGCAAATAAGTCTAGTGCCATTGTGATCCCTTTCCATTGTAAATAGCATGTTGTTTCTGCTTGGGAGCATTTTTTTACAACTATTCTTTTAATGGAAGCTTTTCATGTGATATTATTTTTATGTATTTATTTATTTTTAAAATTTGGTTGCACTGGGGCTTAGTTGTGGCACCTGATATCTTCAGTATTAGTTGTAGCATTCAGGATCTTTAGTTGCAGCATGCAAACTCTTAGTTCCAACATGTGGGATCTAGTTCTCTGACCAGGGATCGAACCCAGACTCCCTGCATCGGGAGCATGGAGTCTTAGTCAATAGACCACCAGGGAAGTCCCCCCTGGCAGCATTTTAAGGTTTCTTTTTACCTTTTAAATTCAGTGCCAAACCAGATTTGGGGTTGATTTGGTTCCTCTGGGAGTGAAGGATTGCAAGGATTTTTGTCAGGGAGGATCGTGGAGTTAAAGTCCAATAAGATTAGCTGGAAAAGGTCAGTTTTCATTCCAATCCCAAAGAAAGGCAATGCCTAAGAATCCTCAAACTACCGCACAATTACAGTCATCTCACACGTTAGCAAAGTAATACTCAAAATCCTCCAAGCCAGGCTTCAACAGTACGTGAACCGAGAACTTCCAGTTGTTCGAGCTGGATTTAGAAAAGGCAGAGGAACCAGAGATCAAATTGCCAATATCCATTCGATCATTGAAAAAGTGAGAGTTCCAGAAAAACATCTGCTTCTGCTTCATTGACTATGCCAAAGCCTTTGACTGTGTGGATCACCACAAACTGCGGAAAATTCGTAAAGAGATGGGAATACCAGACCACCTGACCTGCCTCTTGAGAAATCTGTATGCAGGTCAAGAAGCAACAGTTAGAACTGGACGTGGAACAGCAGACTGGTTCCAAATCGGGAAAGGAGTACGTCAAGGCTGTATAGTGTCACCCTGCTTATTTAACTTAAATGCAGAGTACATCATGCAAAATGCTGGGCTGGAAGAAGCCCAAGCTGGAATCAAGATTGCCAGGAGAAATATCCATAATTTCAGATATGCAGATGACGCCACCCTTATGGCAGAAAGTAAAAGAGAACTAAAGAGCCTCTTGATGAAAGTGAGAGAGGAGAATGAGAAAGTTGGCTTAAAATTCAACGTTCAGAAAACTAAGATCATGGCATCTGGTCCCATCACTTCATGGCAAATAGATGGGGAAACAATGGAAACAGTGACAGGCTTTATTTTGGGGGGCTCCAAAATCACTGCAGATGGTGACTGCAGCCATGAAATTAAAAGACGCTTGCTCCTTGTGATAGCTTATGGTGAACAATGTCCAATTCGTGATCTCCAAAGAAGATTTAACTTTGGGACCAGGAACCAGGCTTGATCACTTAAGAGCTTTTGTGTAGCAGAGTTTTATTAAAGTAAGAAAAGGGACAGAGAAAGCTTCTGACATAGATATCAGAAGGGGGATGGAGAATGCCACCCCCTCGCAGGTGTTAGCAAGGGAGTTATATAGTTTTTAATTAATTATTACAATAAATCAAAAGAATGTCTCAAGTCTGTGAAAATTTTACCAGACCCAGTCCCATAATTTACAGGTTTTCAGGAAGGAGAAACTGTCCTCAGTCAGGATACACTGCTGTTGTATAATCACTAGTACAGAGTTCAAACTGAGCTGTTTGTGGTGTAATCATCAGTTACAGACTTAAAGAAAAAATGTATTATGTCACTAAGACTAAGGAATGTAGAGAAAAAAAGATGTTTGTCCTTTCCTCCTCCTTGAGAATTCCAGAGCCCTATCTCCGCTTTGAGAGCCCCAGGCCCCTTTCTCCTCCTTGGGGACCCCAGACTTCTTATCAATCTGCCTAGGAATTGACTCTCTCACTCGAAAGAAAAGCTATGACCAACCTAGACAGGATATTAAAAAGCAGAGACATTACTTTGCCAACAAAGGTCCGTCTAGTCAAGGCTATGGTTTTTCCAGTAGTCATGTATGGATGTGAGAGTTGGACTATAAAGTAAGCTAAGCACTGAAGAATTGATGCTTTTTGAACTTTGGTGTTGGAGAAGACTCTTAAGTGTCTCTTGAACAGCCAGGAGATCCAACCAGTCCATCCTAAAGGAAATCAGTCCTGAATATTCGTTGGAAGGACTGATACTAAAGCTGAAACTCCAATACTTTGGCCACCTGATGGGAAGAACTGACTCATTTGAAAAGACCCTAATGCTGGGACGTGGGGTAGCTCCTCTCAGCTGCACTTCTGTGCCCCTTCCACTGCAAGGAGATCCAACCAGTCCATCCTAAAGGAAATCAGTCCTGGGTGTTCATTGGTAGGACTGATGTTGAAGCTGAAACTCCAATACTTTGGCCACCTGATGCGAAGAACTGACTCATTTGAAAAGACTGTGATGCTGGGAAAGATTGAGGGCAGGAGGAGAAGGGGACGAGAGAGGATGAGATGGTTGAATGGCATCACCGACTCAATGGACATAAGTTTGAGTAAACTCCGGGAGTTGGTGATGGACAGGGAGGCCTGGCATGCTGCAGTCCATGAGGTCACAAAGAGTCGGACATGACTGAGCGACTGAACTGAACTGAACTGAAGATTAGATAATTTGGGGCCTATAGATTGCATTCATGTTGAATCAGTGAGTGATAATCTTGGGAAATCCTTGAAGAAACATAATTAGATATATGTGGGTAAGTAATTGGGACCTCTGTAGAAATTCTTGAGGTTTTATAAGAGTTGGAGATCTGAAGTCATTGATCAGTCCATGAGAGTTACTGATTGGGACACTGAGGTGGTAAAAGATTCATTGCAAGCCTTGGATTTCAGGTCTTTGGGGGTCAGTTTTAGCAACCCTATAGGAGTCATTGATTGGGACCTATGAACATTGGTAATTGCAGGACCTTTGATTTAGTATGTGATGGTCTATTTTGAGGGGTTTATGAGTGTCACTGACTCTATATATGGGCTGTGAGTTATGGAGTCCTACAGGAAGTCAGGTTGGACCCATTGAACAGATTAATAGTTGATTTTCTATTGAGGTTGTGTTGCCTGTGTTGGTGATTATTTGAAGAGCCTAAGGAAACCAGTTGATGGCACCATCTGGGACACAGTTTTTGTCAAGCATTGTAGGTTACCAATTTAGGAGCCTGTGCAGACTTGTTGACTTTTAGGGCCAGATGGGAATTGGGGGAGAGGGTACAAAGAGTTTATGTTTCCGTCTTTGGCAAAAGAGAGTGGGCTCTATAAATTTCCCAGAATGTACACTGAATTATACAAAATATTGGTTTATGCATATGTGATATGGTCACCCTTCAACCAGAGCACTTTAAAGGCAGCAAGAAACAGAAATAATGTTTACTGTGATTCTTCCACATATAGAATACCATATGGCCCAGTAGTTAAAGAAAATGTACTTTGGAGTTAGGCAGACCTGGGTTTGAATCCCTGTCCTTCCCCTAATCTAAGTAATCTTGGCGTAATTTTTTTTTATATATAGCTGCACCATGTGGCTTGTGGGATCTTAGTTCCCTGACCAGGGGCAAATTTCTTAATAGTTACAAACAGCTCTATCTGATGGTAAAGAGAATAATAGGAAAAAGT
The DNA here is from genome assembly GCF_027580195.1 of Bos mutus. Lineage (NCBI taxonomy): Eukaryota > Metazoa > Chordata > Mammalia > Artiodactyla > Bovidae > Bos > Bos mutus. The sequence continues at coordinate 76,226,282 of NC_091646.1, read as the reverse complement.
AATACGTAGTTCATATGATGAGTTTGAAAATTAAATTAAGTACTAACAAAACATTCCTTGCACCTTATAATAACAGCAATATTTAATATCATTGGGATGTTTTCCCAGTGCCAAATAAGAGTGAGTGCTTTTGAAGTATCATGTCATTTAACTCTAATAGCCCTGTGAGATGGGTGTTTTCATCCTCAGTTTTAAAGTGAAAAAACTCAGACTAAAGTGACTTCCCTAGATTCTAGCTAGAATGCAAAAGAGCTGGAATTAAAACTCTCATTCATTTTACATGAGTTTTGTCCGCATTCTATGTAGGTGTTGGTTACTGAACTTTCCCACACTATCCAGTGTTAACTATTCTTTGGTGCCCCCAGGAAACGTTTGTGGGTTGAATGCTGAATGCTGAATGATTGACCACATGGACACTGCCTTTCCAGATTTTTTGAAGTCTCTGCGGAGCCCTTGGGCCAGACCCCATAGAGAAGGCTCCAGGATCTTCCTTCCAGCCCCAGAAGCTCACACTGAGTCCACGGACCAGCCTGGCCTCAGGGTCTCAAGAAGAGCAGCGTTGTGAGCAAGAGAGCCCAAGGGTTGAGGAAGATGCCAGCCATCCAGAGCTATCCCCAGTGGTCCCCAGACCTGGCTGCAGAGGGACAAGGCAGCGTGTGTGAGGTGAGGAGGGAGAGGGCTTCAGGGGCAGGAGTTCATCCAGTGAGGAGATGGCTCTGACCTGTTGCTAGGGACTTAGGGCGGGGACAGGAGGGGCAAATTCCAGACTTGCTGCCACTGAAATGAATCACCATCCCCCTGCTGAGGGTGAGCACCACATGGCTGGTGTCCCACATCCAGATCACTTCCTATTTCAGTGGAAAATATGATGCAGCCGATGGAGGAAAGGTGGGATGGAAGGTCAGCCGCACTGCCTGGGGGAAGGGGAAGCAGCTCCCTGTAGAGTGTCTGTGGGTAAGATCCAGCTAGAAGTGACCACTGGCCCTAGCCATGGAGACACTGTCCCTGATGCCCAGCATATTCCCTCCACTACCCACTGGCTCTGTGCACGCACTCAGCTGATCCTTGGGGATTTGCTGATTCCACCTCTATCCTGATCTAGGGAGAAAAGTCCCCTTTTTTGGAGCTTAGAGGATGGCAGGGTAGTAGGGTGAGCACAGTCTCTAGGGCCCTTCTAGTTCTTCCTACTCCTCTCAAAGATTAATAAAGTGGCCTGGGAAGGTACATGACTTGCCCAGGCCCCTGGGGTTTTGAGTGACAGCAGTGGACTGGAGCCAGGTCTCCTGACTGTGTCCTCCACCCTCCCCACACTCCAGCCAAGACCAGGTTTCCCACTAAAAGTTCCTGGAAATTGTGTAAACAGAAGAAGACAAGGGAGCCAGACCCTGCCCCACAGCTCCCTCCTTCCAACTGTCCTGAGTCTACTGTCAACTCTGGGGACAGGCTGGTTGTCACAGGGGCTCAGGATCATGTGGTCATTAGAATAACATTAAGCTTTTAAAACTTATTTTGATATTTATTATTTAATAATTTCATTATTTAGAATATGCAGGTAAGCAAATAGAAGAAAATAAAACATTACTTATAATTTCAGCATTAGTCAAAGTTAACCATTGTTACCATTTAGCTTATTTCCTTACAGTTTTTTCCCTTTGTACATGCATGTATGTGAGTATGTGGATATACACATGTGGGGCTGAGAGTGTACATACATACCACACACATATACATGATACAGCTCAAGTTTAAAAATGAAATTGTAGTATTTGGTTGTTTCCTTTTTAACTTGGCTGCTGCTGCTGCTGCTAAGTCACTTCAGTCGTGTCCGACTCTGTGCGACCCCATAGACGGCAGCCCACCAGGCTCCCCCATCCCTGGGATTCTCCAGGCAAGAACACTGGAGTGGGTTGCCATTTCCTTCTCCAATGCATGAAAGTGAAAATGAAGTCACTCAGTCGTGTCCAACTCTTAGTGACCCCATGGACTGCAGCCCACCAGGCTCCTCCATCCATGGGATTTTCCAGGCAAGAGTACTGGAGTGAGTTGCCATTGCCTTGCACTTCAGTATAATTTTCTAGACAGTAAATATTTTTCTTCACATGATACATAACATAGTAGCTTTTGTTCCTTTGGATAAACTATCATTTAACCAGTCCACTGTATGTGAACTTAGGGCATTCGAGGTTTTCTATTGTGATGAAAACTGCTATGGTGAAATTCTTACATTTAAATCTTTTTGCCTAAGTCACTGAAGTTATATTTTGAGTAAAAGGTATAGGGATATTGAATGATAGACAAACTGCTGCCTAACAGTAGGGCACTTCCACTCTGGAAAACTGTCCTTGTCTGGTTTCTGCTCCATCAGATCAGTCACAGACCCACAAGTTGGGGTCACAGCAATGTGGTCCTCCCCACTCCTTCTGCACATGGCCCCTTGCCCAGCCAATGTGTGGGAATTTCTGGATGAATGATTCTGGTCTCTGCAAGGCACAAGACTCATGTCTTCCTTCCCAATCATAGACTTATTTTTTAATTTAATTTATATTTTTAACACCAAAAGCATTTTTGCATTGGGATATAACCAATTAACAATGTTGTGGTTGTTTCAGGTGAGCAGTGAAGGGACTCAGCCATACATATACATATATCCATTCTCTCCCAAACCACCCTCCCATCCAGGCTGCCACATAACGTTGAGCAGAGTTCCCTGTGATACATAGTAGGTTTTTGTTGCCAACCATAGATTTATGCCCCCTTTTCAAGAAGAAATGGAAATGACAAAGACCCTGGTGAATGTTATTTATTCACGTATTTATTTGTTAAGTTCTTAGTTTTTTCATTAGATGTCAAGAAGCAGGAAATGGGCAGATACCACGGAACCAATAAAAATGTCCCTGGAGGTAAGGAACAGCCAGTTGGGCTAAGAAATAGTGATTGAAGCTGAAAAACAGGAAGAGGGGTCAGTAAAAGAAAGAGAGATAGGGAATAGCCACAGGGAACATCTAGAGGGACCATGGTGCACATACTCCAGACAGAAGGTAGCCAAGGGGCACAGGAGACAGGTGGGAGTGCAGTGGAACAAACAGAGGCAATGGAAAAACAAGAGCCAGAGGCCAGAGAGCAGCAAAGAGACCGAGAAATAGTAGTCTAAGCTGGAGAAGTGGTAATAGTGGGGAGCACACAAGAGCCAGAAGGTATGAGAACAATCGGAAAGATTTCAAAATAGGAGAAACCAGGAGATAGAGGAATCAGATAGCAGCCAGAGGGAACAGAGACCAGCCAGAGGGATGAGGAAACAAAAGACTCAGCTAGATGGAAAAAACAAAAAGGTTTGGTGTGTTGGGTAAGAGCCTGCCAGATAAGCCACTTCAAAGATACCAGGGGTCAGACGGAAAATCTGAGAGGGTGGGGAAAGGCACAGGTACCGGGGGTCAGGAAATGGGGAGAAATGGGAAAGACGAGCCTGGGAGTAGGCAGCAGCTGGAGGAAGCTGGTACCAGCCGCTGAAGCTATAGAACAGGTTGGAGGAGCAGGGAAGTGACAGACCCATGGGACAGTTGGAGAGACAGAAAGGGGCCTCCAAAGCCGAGGAGTAGCTAAGGGCACCAGGGGCACCAAGGAATAGTCGCTGAGGCTGGGGAACAGCAAAGCTGTGCTGGGTGTGCTCTAGAAGTTCTGGGGCCTAACCAGAGGACTAGGGAACAGAACAGTGGGCATCAAAAGTGTATCTGGTATTGGATAGTAGCCCAACTTACTAGCGAACAACTAGAGGAACTAGAGAAGAGCTGGAAGGCATAGTATCCATTCCCAAAGCCAGAGGCCCCATGTAGTGGGCACTGGGGTTAATAGAGAGTTGCCGGAGCCAGGGGACATCCAGAGTTCCAGAGGGATAGGGCAACAGTGGCTTCCTGGGATGTGGGGCTTCAGTGCTAAAACAGGGAAAGTCCTGGGCATACTGGGACAGTTGTTCACCTTGCCTAAGAAACAGTCAAAGGAACCGAAGGTCAGACATAATGCAAGTGATGGAGAAGATGAAAGTACAGTGTCACAGAGCACACAGAAGTAGTATACACTGATGATCAAGAGCCTAGACTAGGAGCCAGGTAGACCAGTGCTCCACATAGTGTGGTCCATGGACCAGACACAGGAGCATCAGATGAGAGCATATTAGAAATGCATTCCAGGACAGCCTAAGGGACAGGAAAGAATTGAGTCTAGAGAGAAGTCAGAAAACTCAAAGGGCAGTCAGTCTGTATCAACTAGAAGAAATGAGAAAGCCTCATCAGGACTAGGGAGCAGTCAGATGGACTGGGCACAACCATAATGGTGCCACAGACTAAGGATCAGCTAGAGGGACAGCTCCCAAAGGGAACACAGGACAGTCAGGGGCACCAGGGATCAGTCGGAGGGAAGAAGAAATAGGAGGCATGGAACAATGAAACAAGGGACCATCAGAGGAAGCAATAAACAGAGGCATCAGGAAAGAGACCAGAGGACACTCAGAAATAACAAGAAACATTTAGAGGGAACAGTAAACAGGGACCAAGGAAGAGTCAGAATGGGGACCATGCAGAGGAAACAAGAACCAGTAGAAGGAGTAGGAGAAGTCAGGGGACAGGAGTGGGCAGGGTAAGCAGGGAAAGACGGAGGGGGGAGTACACAGAGAACAATCTGATGAGAAGGGAAACAGCCAGAGGGAGCAGGAAAGACCAGGGCACCCCCAGCTAAGTAGGAACATGCAGAGAGGTTGGGTATCTAGCTCTGAGTAAGGGCAGAGTGAACTACATTGCACATTTTCAGGCAGCCTAGTAAGTGGCCTGAGAACACGTCTGCTAGGCTGGGATAGGGTTTAGAAGGGCAGGATCATCTCACAGGAGGTGACAGAGAAGTGTGCTGGGGCAGGAGTGAGAGCAGCCCTGAAGCTGGAGGACTGAGCCCCAGCAGGCTGACTGCAGGTCAGGGTGGGACAGAGCAGATGGCCAGGGACAAAATGGGCAGTGAGTGACAGATCCTGGCAGCATAGCGTGCCCCAGGGCTGAGAGTGCAGAGAGTTCTGGGACACAGATGACCCTGAAGGGAGACACTGCTGTGTGGTTCACTGGCGAGCCATCAGGGGCTTAGCAGGGATCCTCACATAGGATGAGGAAGTCCCTGTAGGGGTTCTGATGGTGGCAGAGACACAGGCCATCCTCCATGGTGGAAATGGGCCAGAAAACCATACCTTTTCATATGTGGCTGGTGAGGCTAGAATCTGGATGGGTCTGTATTAGCAACTTTGTATCCTAATTGCTAGCTCCAAAACCCCCTGTCCATCACCTCACATAACCCCTCCCAACCAGGGTAGAGTCCAAAAAAGTGTCTTATTTTGGTGGGAAAAGGGATGGAAGTGGGGCATCTGTGCCTGGCAAGATCTTTGTACACTTTCCCTGTGTGAATCCAAGGGAGGGAGAGACAGGTGAAGATGGTCTTTTTGTCTGCCAGCTTGGGCTGTCAGAGTTGTTAAAATGTTTCACAATGTTTGAAAAAGAATACATATATGTATATATAATACATACATATATATGAATATATATATATGTTTGCTGTATACCTGAAACTAACACAACATTGTAAATTAACTATCATTCAATAAAAAAGTTTTTTTAAAAAATGTTTAACAATGCCAAATGGTAGAATATTTAAAATTTTCCACACTAGTTGGCAAGTAGCCACCCCTCCCCCACATCTGAGGCTCCTCCCCTGTGTCACCTACACACCTCCCAGTCTGTCCTGGCTCAGGTCACAGGCAAGAGAACAAGGATCAGGAGGGTGGGCAGGCAGAATGAGAGCTTCCCTCCAGCCTGACCCTGGGACTTCCCCTGGGTAAGTGCCCTTGGGCAGTGAGGGAGAGCAGGCCAGGTGTGTGGCTAGAGGCTCCGGTGGAGTTCCTCCTCTTGGCAACCTTTGAGGCTGTGCTCAGGAGAACTGGTGGGTGGAGAAGTGCTGGGCATGGTCCAGTGCTTGTGGATCTGCCTCTGGAGCTGCTGGTGGTGGAGCAGGTACTGTGAGTTCTGTGCCTGCTCTGTGTCCCTGCACACTTACTAATAAGGGCCCCCAAAGAACAAAGGGTCTTTCAATGAATAAAGGCTCCTCATTTCCTCATAGCTGAATCACTAGATCTTGTCTTGATACTTAGTGCATTTTCTGTCCTGTTTAGGAACTCCTTGCCTTAAACGAATGTTCACCTATGTTTTCTCCTGAGTTTTAAAGCATTGATCATTTTGAAACTCTTGATTCTTTTGCCTTTCACCCAAGATCACTAACTGTTAACATTTTGCCACATTTGCTTTCTCTTCTCAATTAATGTATTTATGTGTATGATGTTGTTCAATCACTAAGTTGTGTCTGACTCTTTGCGACCCCATGAACACAAAGGCTCCTCTGTCCACTATCTTCAGTAGTTTGCTCAGATTCATGTCCGTTGAGTCAGTGATGCTATCTAACCATCTCATCCTCTGTAACCCCCTTCTACTTTTGCCTTCAGTCTTTCCCAGCATCAGAGTCTTTTCCAATGAGTCGGCTCTTCACATCAGGTGTCCAAAATATTGGAGCTTCAGCTTAGGCATCAGTCCTTCTAATGAATATTCAGGGTTGATTTCCTTTAGGATTGATTTCTCTCCTTGTAGTCCAAGGGATCTCAAGAATCTTCTCCAGCACCACAGTTTGAAAGCATCAATTCTCTACTAACATACCATTTGTAAATAGTTTCCCCAATTGTCACAATACGTCCTTTTTGGCATTTCTGCCCGATTTAGGATCCAGTCCAGGCACATGTATTGTGTTAGTTCTCATGTCCCTTTAGCCTTTCTGAAAGAGTTCTAGCCCTTCCTTGACTTTCATGACACTCATCATTTGGAAGAATGTCCCTCAATTTGGGTTTGTTTCTTGCTTCCTCATAATTAGATTCAGGGTATTCATTTTTGTCAGGAATATCACAGAAATGATGCTGTGTTCTCAGTGTGTCATATCAGCAAGCATTCAATATTAATTTGTCCTTTATTGATAATGTTAACTTTGATCACCTGGCTAAGATGTTGCCTGTCAGGTACTATATAAAGTTACTATCTTTCTCTTTGTAATGAATAACTATTGGGTTGGCCAAAAAGTTGGTTTGAGTTTTTCTGTAACATTTTGTGGAAAACCCTGAATGAACTTTTTGGCCAACCCAATATTTTGTGGGAAAATACTTTGGGACTATGTGAATATCCTGCTTCTCATGCTTTTGTCCATTGATTATAGCATCAAGCAACGATTCTTGCCTGTAGCAATTAATAACTGTGTTGTTTTCCTAATGGTGTTTTTCTGATTCCATCATTTCTTCTATATTGATTAGTTGGCAGTCTCATATAAGGAAGAACATTCCTTGCTCTGAGTGCTGAAAGGATGATTATATGCCAGGCACAATGAGTACACCTTGATTTACCATTTGTCACTAATAGGAACTAGAACTTCTTGGAGAAATGACTTACTCCAGGGTTAGAACAGAGAAAAGTACAAAATGATTATAGAAGAACTCATTATGCTGGGAAGTAATGAAGCACTCAAAAGATGGGAACATGTCAGAATGACAAAGGAGCCACTTTTAAGGATCTCCCTCTGGTCAAATCTGGGACAATTTGAGTAGCAAAAGAAATCATAATAGTAATAGATTATTATCTACTGAATAAAGTAGAAAGTGACCAGTCCCTATAATAGGTAGGTAGGTACACAGGTAGGCAGATAAACAGGAAAGAAGTGAACGCTCCTTTTGCTTTTTTGTTTGTTTGTTTTTGTTTTTGGCTGTGCTTCACAACTTGCAGGATCTCAGTTCTCTGACCCGGGACTGAACCCGGGCCACAGCAGTGAAAGCCTGGAATCCTAACCATTAGACCACCAGGGAACCCCTGTGAAGGCTCCTTTTTAATAACATCTTGATCTTTTTTGCTGTGCTCCTACTCCAGTCTTTCTGAGGGTAATTTAGTAGTTTGTTAAAACTTTCTATTTGGAAATAATTATAAGTTTACAGGAAGTTGTGAAGATGGTACAGAGAGGTCTCATGTAACCCTTTACCCAGTTTCCCCCAGTGGTTACATCCTGTATCACTAGAGTACAATTATCACAAGCGAGAAACTGACATTTCTGCAGTGTGCTTGTTATTCTCTGACATTTTACACATGTGTAGATTCCTGTGTAATAATCTGGATACAGAATTATTCCATCACTGTATAGGTCTCTACTGGTGTTGACATTTTATCAGTTAGAGTGAAGTGTAGAAAACTTAGTTCCCTTTTAAGTCCCTTTACCCTCACCTGTTACTAATATCTTAAATATTTCCTCTATACATGGAGATCCACATCATAAAAATGTTATACTTTTTGCTTTGACCTTCAAATGTAATTTAGAAAACCCAACAGGAAAAGGAAAGTCTATTGTATTTATTCATATTTTTTCTTTTTCCATTCTTCTTCTTTCCTGATGTTGCAGGACTTCTTTTATCATCTCCTTCCTATTTAAAAAGCTTCCTTTAAGGGTACATCTGCTGCCAACAGATTTTCTTAGTTTTCCTTCATCTGAGAATATCTTGATTTCCCCCTTTGTGTCTTCTTTCTTAGTAACAGCTTTATTGAGATATAATTCACCTACCATACAATTTACTCATTTAAAGTGTCCAATTCAGTGTTTTTTGCATGTTTATGGATATGTGCAACCATCACTAAAATCAATTTTAGAACATTTTCATCACCTCAGATAGAAACCTCATACCCTTTAGCCACCACTCTCCTCCACCTCACCTCCCTGCCTCCTCCAACACTAAGCAATCACTAATATGCTTTCTGTCTCTATAGACTTCACTATTCTGGACATTTCACATTAATTGAATCATATAACATGCGATCTTTGTGTCTGACATCTTTCACTCAGCATAATGTTTTCAAGAAACTCCCTCTGGCCAAGTCTGGGACAATAGCAAAATAAATCATGATAATAATAGGTTACAACCCACTGAATAAAGTAGAAAGTCACCAGTCCATATGATAGCTCATTAGGTATATATGTAAGTAGGCAAATAGGGAAGAAGTGTAGCATGGACATGTAACATGTATCAATATTCATTCCTTTTCATTCCTGAATAGTATTCCATTGTTCAAGTGTACCACATTATGTTTATTCCTTTATCAGCCAATGTACATTTGGATTGTTTCCACCCTTTGGCTGTTATAAGTAATACTGCCTGTAAACATTTTTATGTGGACATATATTTTCATTTATCTCAAGTATACATACACCTAGGAGCAGAATTTCTGTTTAATCATTTGAGGAACTGCCAGACTGTTCTCTAAAGCAGCCACACTAGTTTACATTCCCAGTGTGTGAAGTTTTCAATTTCTCCACATCCTCACCAGCACTTGTTATTATCTGAGTTTTTGGATCTAGCCATCCTAGTGAGTATGAGGTAGTATCTCATTGTAGTTTTGACTTGCATTTCCTTGATAATTAATGATGCTAAGCATCTTTTCATGTATTTATTTGCCATGATATTTCATTTCTTAAGGATAATTTTGCCAGGTACGAAACTCAGAGTGGACAGTTCTTTTCTTTCAGCACTTGAAAAATGTTGTGCCGCCTCTCTCTACCATGGTTTCAGATGCTGTCAATGTATTTTTCCCCTATAGGTAAGGTATCATTTCTCGCTTGCTGACTTCAAGATTCTTTCTATGTCTTTAAGTTTTCTGAAGTTTGACTATAATGTGTCTTGGTATAATTTCTTTGGCTTATCCTTTTGGGGTTTGCTCAGCATCTTGAAACTCTGTTTATATCTTTTACAAAATTTGAGAAATTTTCAGCTATAATTTTTTCAAATACTTTTCAGCCCCATACTTTCTCCTCTCCCCTGGGACTCTGATGACATGAATGCCAGATCTTTTATTATAGTCTCAGATTTCCCTGAGGCTCTGCTCATTTTTTTCCCATCAATTTTCTTTTTGTTCTTCAGATTGGATCGTTTCTATTGCTTTATCTAGTTCTCTAATTCTTTCCTCTGTCCTCTCTATTCTGCTGTTGAGCTCATCCATTGAGTATTAAAATTTTAGTTATATTTTTCAGTTCTAAAATTTTCATTCTGTTCTTCTTTATATCCTTTTTTATTATGAGACTATTTTTGCATTTAAATACATTGAAGCGTTTTTATGGTGGCTACTTTACAATTGTGGATAACTCTAACATCTGTGTCATCTCAGTCTTTTCTCATTCCAGTTGAGATTTTCCTGCTTCTTCACATGATGCCTGATTTTCAGTTATGTCCTGGATATTTTGGGAACTCTGAGATTCTGGATACTATTTAAATCCTGTTTTTTAGCAAGCTCCCTCCAATACTGTTCTACCAAAAAAAAAAAAAAGGAGAATCTCCTTTTTACTGCCAGGTGGAGGTGGAAGTTCAGGTCCCTACTTGGCCTCTTTTGACACCCCAGAGGGGACAAGCATCTTGCTGCTGCTGGGTGGATGTGGAATTTCATGCTCCGCACCAGACTATCTCTTTCACCATCCTGGTGGGGAGACAAAAAAGGCACCTCATTACTGGGTTGGGGATAGAAGTTCAGGACCCCCCCCAAATTTACAGTGGCCTAAATTTACACTGTCAGGGAGGGGCCTCATTATTCCCAGGCAGGGATGAAAACCAGGACTCCCTGTTTAGCCTTTACTGATGGGAATGGGGATTGGGCAGTAATTATCTAATTTTTTCTCCCTTGTTACATTGCCCCTTTCCTGGTACTTTGGCTAGAGAGAGCAGACTTTCTTGGGGCTGTTCTTATCTGCACCATTTGGCATTCTGGATTGCCAAATTCTCCATCACCGAGTCCAAGATACATGGAACAAGAAGAAAACTCAGGGAAATCACCACTGTGTCACTCCTCAGGTTCCAAGGCCCTTAACCAAGGTCTCTCCAACTAACAGTCTTCTTTGTTTAATATGTAATGTCCAGAGATCATAGCTGCACTTAGTACCAGAAATAGGGAGAATTCTGTCTATTCCATTTTGGACCCATTGGTAATTTTTAACTTAATTTTTAAATAAGTAATACATTCACATGGTTCTCTCCCCCAATCCTACAGATCTCCCTAACCAAAAAACCAGTCTTGATTAGTTGGTGGGCATGTGGTATATGCTTAGTGATTATGCAGATAAAAGCAACTAAGAAAATATCCTTGATATTTTCCCACAAAGAAAGTAGATACTATTATGTTACTGTTAACTTAAAACTTTTTATCATGAAATATTATATACATTTTGAATAATGCTGCTGTAAATACTCTTGGACATGCCTCTTGTTGCACATGAGCAAATATTCCAGTTGAGCATATTTCCATGGATGGAATCACTGTGTCCTTGTGTATGCATGCTTCAACATTACCAGGTGAAGCCAAAATGCTTTCCAGTGTGGTCATACCAACATACGCCTCCATCAGACATATGAGAGTTCTCATTGCACCATGTTTTCTTCAACACTTCATATTGCCAGTCTTTAAAAAACTTTTATTGAGGTGTAGTTGATTTGTAATAAATGTGTTTCAGGTGTACAACATAGTGATTCACAGTTTCTAAAGATTATACTCAATTTATAGTTATTATAAGATATTTACTATATTCCCTGTGCTGTGCAATATATCCTTGTTGCTTATTTATTTTATACATAGTAGTTTGTACCTCTTAATCCCCGCCCATTACTTTGCCCCTCCTCACTTCTGTCTCCCCACCAGTAACCACTAGTTTGTTCTCTATGTTTGTGAGTCTGTTTCTGTTTTTGTTATATTCACCAGTTTGTTTTATTTTTTAGATTCCACATATAAGTGATATCATACAGCATTTGGCTTTCTCTGTCTGACTTACTTCACTTAGCCTAATACCCTCCAAGTCCATCCATGTTGTTGCAAATGGCAGAATTCCACTCTTTTTTATGGCTGAGTAGTATTCCATTGTGTATATATATACTACATCTTCTTTATCCATTCCTCTGCAGATGGACACTTGGGTTTGCCTCTATGCCTTGGATATTGTAAATAGTGCTGCTATGAACAAATTAGTGTTTTCATTTTCTTTGGATATATACCCAGGAGTGGAACTGCTGAATCATTTGGTAGTTCTGTTTTTAGTTCTTTCAGGAACTGTTTTCCACAGTGGCTGTACCAATTAACCTTCTCAACAACTGTGTATAAGGGTACTTTTTCTCCACATCCTTGATATTGCCAGTCTTCTTCATTTAAGACATTGTAGAAGTTGTGTAATGGTAACTCATTACCTGAATGTCCATTCTCTGGTTACTAAGGAGATTGAACTCTTTTTGTGTTTATTAATGCCTTGCATTTCCTCGTTCATAAAATGCTTGTTTGAATCTTTTGCCCACTTTTCTACTAGGTGGCCTCTTTTTTTTTTAAAATTGGTTTCTAAGAGTTCTTTACATTTCTCTAGATAGGAGCCCTTTGTCAGCAATATTTACTGGAAATATCTTCTATTTGTTGGATTTTCTTTTTTTTCTCTTATGGTCTTTTTTAAAACTAGAAATTTTAAACTTTATTGTAGACAGATATCAATCTTTTCTTTATGGTTAGTGTTTTTTGCATCCTGTTTGAGAATTATTTTCACAATCCAAGATCATAAAGATATTCATCTATACTATGTTTTTTTCCTGTTACCTATTAAAGGTTTTATTGTTTTGCTTTTCCCCTCAATACATTTCTTTGAAATGCCTTTTAGACCCCTTTGTATCTTCTTATGTTGGTTGTCCAAGTTTTTTTTTTTTTCAAGTTGTTTTTTATTTTAGTCAATTCTATATTGCCATTGGCTGGCACATAATCAACCAGTAAATGTATTATATATATAGTCCCTACATTAACTTGAAGACTTAAAGGGAGCCTATTTTAATCCTTATTTTTGAAAAAACAGGGACTAAATGAGTAAATGAATGAATGTAATACATAGCAAATGTCAAGATACTTTAGTGTGTTTTTCTCTCACAAAATAAAATGCAAAACTGCTGAATGAAAAGCCTACATGATACATTATGGTAAAAATCATTAAAAACAACTAACTTCCTAGTCCTCTTCCCTCCATCGCCCAGTGCTCACCATGTCATCTTGAATGGGATTGTATTTTTACAGGTGTCATTCGAGGATGTCACCGTGGACTTCAGCCAGGAGGAGTGGCAGCACTTGGACCCTGTTCAGCAGCGCCTGTACTGGGATGTGACACTGGAGACCTACAGCCACCTGTGCGCAGTGGGTAAGCACAGCTGCCCTGTGCACTTCCTGGGGGCCTCAGAGAGGCTGCCTCCATTCTCTGCTGCTGAAAACTCTGGGGCATCTAAAGTGTGGAACGGTGTCATCTTTGATTTGTCTGAGATTCTTCAGTCCTTTTACACTTCTGTGATTATTACTCTATTCCCAGGGAATGGGATTACTTTCCTGAATTAACAAATAGAAATGTGGTTGAAAGGCCTAGAAACCCAGTTAATGGGACCCAATCCTGTATCATGTCCTGTTCACAGGTTACCAAGTTCCCAAACCAGAGGTCATCTTCAGACTGGAGCAAGGAGAGGGGTCATGGACATTGGACAAAGAAACTCCACATCACAGCTGCTCAGGTGAGTGAGTGTAACCTGAGAAAATGGGGGATGTGGAGTAGATCTGATTTTCTAGGAGAGGCTGATACCTTTGAAAGGCTCTGAAGATAACCTGTCTTGAAGGCTCTAAACTTTTGCAGTCACTTGGAAGAGTTGACAGAAGCCCCTTTAATACCCGAGGGCCAAGTATGACCCAAGTATGACCCTCGCCAATATCCACTGTCTTCTTTGCTTTTTGATAAAAGAGCTGTCTCTAACCTCTGTACCCTCTGTACCAGCACATATATAGCACCGTATCTTATTGAAGTGGGTTGCCATTTCCTTCTCTGGGGGATCTTCCCGACCCAGGGATTGAACCTGTGTCTCTTATGTCTCCTGCACTGCAGGTGGATTCTTTATCACTAGTGCTACCTGGGAAACTATTTTACCTGGAAACTTTTATTCTTCCTACTCCACTCCCACCCTCTTATCTTAGGTTCTTTCCTTGTACATTTAGGTATTTTAATTTTTCTTCCCTTTTATTCTAATTCCTCATATCCATCCCTTATGCCTCCTCCCACTGGTAACAGATCTAAGGTATTTGATCTTTGAATTTGTGTGGTATTCTCTTAAAGTATGAGTTTACTTGTGGTTGTTGCTCAGCCACTAAGTCGTGTCCAACTCTTTGCGACCCCATAGACTGCAGCATGCCAGGCTCTCCTGTCCTTTACTATCTCCTGGAGTTTGCTCAGATTCATGTCCATTGAGTTGGTGATGCTATCTAACCATCTCATCCTCTGCCACCCCTTTTTCCTTTTGCCTTCAATCTTTTCCAGCATCTGGGTCTTTTATAGTAGAATACTATGCTGCATAGTATTCCACAGTGTGCCAGTACCACATCTTATTGAACCATTCATCCAGTGGTGGAACCTAGGTTTTCATTAATGCCCATCTAAGACAAACAATTCTACAATACATTTCTACACAAATGTTCCTTTATAGAGTGTGAGATTTTCTCAGGGATGTATAGAAAAGAGGGTTTGCCTGAGATCATTGTATATTCTCATCCTGAATGTTTCTCATTTTATGGCCAACAATGGGTATAAAGTGGAATCTCATTTTTTATTTCTCATTTCTCCAGTATTTAGTTTGAGCATTTCATCACTGACCTGTTGTGGTCTCTTGAGTTTCGCTCCTTTGAGTGACCTTGCTCATCTTCCCCTTGTTTTGATTAAATTTACTCTGGTTCATACTGATTTGCATCCAGTTTTTTTATTTTCCTGCTTTTCCAGGCATTTCCTCATTATCCTCATAAATGAGATTTCCCTAGAGACTGTGTACTGTTCACCAGTCTTATATATATGCAAAGATTCATCCATCCTGAAATTCTGATGACTCTGCTTTTGACATCTCAAGTCTTTTTTCCCCTAGTACTTTTTAGCACTATATTTAGCTACTCAGAAAGTTCCCTTGAGATGTTTCTCTTACTATTCAGTATATCAGAAATTGAGATCATTACCTCATATATCAGAAGCCCTTCTCACCTTCCAACTTTTGTCATATTCTGTCAATGTTTCTTAAATCTTTCAGTCATTTTAAATTAATCACTCTGCAGTTCCTATTGCTTTTTCATTTTTGCAAATATCATTTTTAGTTCTCAATCCATCTTCTTAATTCCCATCTTCTTAGTTCTGAAAGGTTGTTGCTTCTTAGTTCTGAAAGGTTGAGCCGTTAAAGATGCCAAGATTCTTGGCCTCCGGAGGAGAGGAATTTGATCCAGGGCCAGTGATGAGGCTTGATCGCTCAGAGCTTTTGTGTGATAAAGTTTTATTAAAGTATAAAAGAGATAGAGACAGCTTCTAGTCTTTAGCCAGAAGTTATATAGCTACTAGCAAAGAGTCGGAACACGACTGAGAGACTGAACTGAACTGAGCAGGCTGCTAATTAGAGAAAGGAAATGTCTCCAAACTCAGAGACTGGCACCAGGCCCCTCACCCACAACATGCATTTTGAGATAATATTGGCACAAGGTGAGTTGTCCTGGGCCATAAAACAATTGACATGAATCTTGAAGAAAGGCAGGTTTCCAAGCAAAGACATAGTCTCATTAACATAGCTTAAGAGAACATTTGCATGAATAAAGCATATTGGTTTGTCAAGTTGGTTCTGAGTCTTAGGCGGAACTGACTTGAAGAAAGACAGAGTCTAGGGTAAATACATTCATTAACATAGCTTAAGAAAAATATTTCCATAAGTTCGTTTGAGAAAAGTTAAGTTCAGGTGGAACCAGGTGTTGTCATGGCAGCACAGAATTTTAAAAGAAACCCCCTTTTAAATTTGCATGTGTGTTAGTCACTCAGTTGTGCCTGACTCTTTGCGACCCCATGGACTGCAGCCCACCAGGCTCCTCTGTCCATGAGATTTTCCAGGCAAGGATACTGGAGTGGGTTGCCATTTCCTTCTCCAGGGGATCTTCCCAACCTAGGGATCGAACCCGGGTCTCCTGCACTGCAGGCAGATTTAAATTTGTATAGAAAGGGGAAAAAAACTTGACACTTGTAGTTTGTTTCCTCTTGCAGCTTAAGACAGAGATAAAAAATGTCTGACACTTGCAGCCTATTTCCTGTTTGGAGACCCCTAGCCTTCCTGCCTGTTACCCTTTCAGTTCCATCCAAAACCAGCTCCATATTTTCTCATGCCTGGATTATAATTTTTCTATTACTGATTATAGTTGCTGATTCCATTCTTTTTATTAGTTCACTTCAAATACTAATGACAGATTTCATTGCCTAAAATGTTTTTATTTATTTTGACATTAGCTTTATGAAAAAAAAACCTAGTATTATTCACATATAAGTGTTCATTCAAAAAGACAAAAAACATGGCCATGTATTTCCAATTCAAACGTGTGTCTGAATGTTTTGTATAACCTTTGTGCAACTCCACTTTTAACATGTCTTATGATTCTATGAGGTTTATTTTTGTTAATAATTCTATGAGTTTTGGGGAATTCCCTGACAGTTCAGTGGCTAGGACCCAGTGCTTTCACTGCTGAAGGCCTGATTCCTAGTCAGGGAATAAAAATTCCATAAGCCTCAGAGTGTGGACAAAATAAAATAATAATAATAATAATTCTATGAGTTTTGACAAATGCATACAGTCATGTAACCACCATGATAATCAAGATATAGAACAAAAATTACCTCAGGTCCTTTATTGTGTCACTCCTTCCCACTGCTTACAGACCTGGAAAATACTAATCTCTTTTCTGTCTCTGTAGTTTTGCCTTTTTCAGAATGTCATATAAATGGAATCATACAGTATGAAGCTTTTTGAGCCTGGCTGCTTTTACTTAGCATGATGCTTTCAAAACTTACTCCTACTGTTGTGTTTTCCATAGCTTGATTCCTTTTTATTGCTGAGTAGTATTCCATAGCATGGATGTACCACAGTTCATCCATTCACCAACTGAAGGGTATTTGTCAGTTTGATTATTATGTGTCTTGGTGTGTTCCTCCTTGGGTTTATCCTGCTTGGGATTCTCTGTGCTTCCTGGACTTGGTTAACTATTTCCTTTCCCATGTTAGGGAAGTTTTCAGTTATTATCTCTTCAAATATTTTTGTGGGTTCTTTCTCTCTCTCTTTCTTTCTGGGACTCTGTGTTGTGAATGTTGGTGTGTTTAATGTTGTCCCAGAGGTCTCTTAGGCTGTCTTCATTTCTTTTCATTCTTTTTCTGTATTCTTTTTCTATATTTCTATATTTGTGGCAGTGATTTCCATCATTCTGTCTTCCAGCTCACTTATCCATTCTTCTGTCCCAGTTATTCTATATTGATTCCTTCTAGTGTATTGTTCATCTCTGTTTGTTCTTTAGTTCTTCTAGGTCTTTGGTAAACATTTCTTGCATCTTCTCCATTCTTTTTCCAAAATCCTGGATGATCCTGGATCATCTTTACTATCATTATTCTGAATTCATTTTCTGGAAGGTTGCCTATCTCCACTTTGTTTAGTTGTTTTTCTGGGGTTTTATCTTGTCCCTTCATCTGGGAGATAATCCTCTGCCTTTTCATTTTTGATTAACTTTCTGTGATTGTGGTTTTCATTCTGGAGGCTTCAGTACTGTAGTTCTGTTTCTTCTGTCTGCCTTCCAGTGGATGAGGCTAAGAGGCTTGTGCAAGCTTCCTGATGGGAAGGACTGGTGGTGGGAAAAACTGGGTCTTGCTCTGGTGGGCAGGCTGTGCTCAGTAAAACTTTAATCCGATTGCCTGCTGATGGGTGGGGGCTGTGCTCCCCTCCTGGTAGTTGTTTGGCCTTTGGCGACCCAGCCCTAGAGTCTACAGGCTCTATGGTAGGGTGAATGCCAAACTCCCAAGAGGGTTCACACCAAGGGGCAACTCCCAGGACTGCTACTTCCAGTGCACCCATCCCCATAGAAAGCCACTGCCGACCCACACCTCCAGAGGAGATCCCCCAACACTAGCAGGTATGTCTGGTTCAGTCTCCTGTGGGGTCACTGCTCCTTTCCCCTGAGTCCTGCTGGGTACAGGATTTTGTGTGTGCCTTCCAAGAATGGAGTCTGTTTCCCCCAGTCCTGTGGAAATCCTGTAATCAAATCCCACTGCCCTTCAATGTGAGATTCCCTGGGGATTCCTAGTCCCTTGCCAGATCCCCAGGCTAGAAAGCCTGACATGGGGCTCAGAACCTTCACAACAGTGGGAGAGCTTCTTTGGTATTGTTCTCCAGTTTTTGAGTTGCTCACTTGGTGGGTATAAGATTTGATTTTTATCATGATTGCAATCCCTCTACCATCTTCTTGTGGCTTCTTTGTTTTTGGACATGGAGTATCTTTTTTGGTGGGTTCCAGTGTCCTCCTGTTGATGATTGTTTAACAGCTAGTTGTGATTTCAGTGCTCTCACAGGAGGAGATGAGTGTACACCCTTCTACTCTGCCATCTTCAATGATCTCAAGGGTATTTGGATAGTTTCCAGTTTGGGTGATAATGAATAAAGGTGCTATAAATATGTTTACATATTTTATGTGATGATGAGATTTCATTCACTTGGGTAAATATCTGAGTCAGATTGCTGGGTTGTATAGTAAGTATATGTTAACTTTATTAAAAACTGCCAAATTGTTTTCCAAAGTGACTCTACGATTTTAAATTCTAACCAGCTATGTATGAGAGTTCTGGTTGATCTACATTCTCACCAGCACTTGGAATTGTCCATTTAAAAAATTTTAGCCATTCTAACAGTAAGATAGTTGTATCTTACTGAGGTTTTAATTAGTATTTCCATAATATCTAATATTTGACATCTATATATCTTCTTTGGTGAAGTGTTTTTATAAATCTTTTGCCTAGTTTCTATAGGAAACATTGTTTTCTTATTGTTGAGTTTTAAAGTTCATTACGTATTCAAGACAAAAGCTATTTATCAGATATGTGTTTTGCAAATTTTTTCTTTTTATTTGCGTATCAATTATCTTTCATGGGGCATTTAAAATTTTAACAAAGTCTAATTTATCTTTTTTTCTTGCTTTTTGGGTTGTGCTTTTGGTATTGCATCTAAGAAATCTTCACCTAATCCAAGGTCACAGAAAAATTAGGTTTTGCATTTAGTTCTATGATTCATTTTGCATTAATTTTTGTATGTGATTTAAAGTATGGATCAAAGTTTTGTGTTTGTTTTTTGTTTTTGCACATAGCTATTCAATCATTTCAGCATCATTTATTTAAAAACCATCCTTTCAACTGAAATGCCTTTGCACTTTTATTGATAATCAGTTGTCATATGTGTGTGGGTCTCTTACTAGACTCTTCATTCTGTTCCACTGAAGTATTCATCTGTATTTACACCATTCCCACACAGTCTTGATTACTGTAGCTATGTAATAAATTTTAAATCATGTAGTATTAGTCCTCCAAGTTTGTTCTTTTTCAAATTCATTTGGCTACTGTAAGTACTTTGTGTATCCATTTGAATTTTATAGTCATTTTTTTGTTGCTATGAAAGTGAGTTTTGATTGTGATTAAATTTAATCAGTTTAGAGGTAATTAGCATCTTAATATTATCAACTTTTTCAATTCAGATATATAAATGATTTGATATATTTATATACTGCAAACTGATTACTGCCATAAGGTTAGCTACCACTTCCATCTTATTGCAGTTACTATTTCTTTTTTGTGGTAAAAACATTTAAGATCTACTCTCTAGGCAACATGCAAGTTTATGATGCAATATCATTATTTATAGTCCCCACGCTGCACAATAGGTTCCCAGAACTTGTTCATCTCATAACTGGAAGTTGGTGCTCTTTGACCAGTTTCTCCCCATTCTCTCCACCCTCCAGTCCTCAGGAACCACTACTCTACTCTTTCTCTGAGTCTGGCTTTTATAGATTCCATATACAAGTGATAATACCATGCAATATTTGTCTTTGTCTGACTTATTTCACTTAGCATGATGTCCTCAACGTTCAGCCAAGTTGTAGCAAATGGCACAATGTCCTTCATTTTCATGTATGATATTAGTAATATTCCATTGTATATGTACACCACATCTTTATCCATTCAGTGTTGACAGACACTTGGGTTGTTTTCATATCTTGCTGTTGTGAATAATGCTGCAATGAACATGGGAGAGCAGATATTTCTAAAGGATCCTGATTTCAGTTCCTTTGAATATATGCCCAGAAGTGGAATTGTGGGTCTACTTTCAATTTTTTGAGGAACCTCCATACTGTTTTTCATAGTGGCTGCACCAATTTACACTCCCACCAACAGTGCACAAGGGTTCCCTTTTCTCCACCTCTTTGCCAACACTTGCTATTGCTTATCTTTTTGATAATGGCCATTTTAATAGATGTGAAGTGATATCCATTGCGGTTTTGACTTTCATTTCCCTGAGGATTACTGATATTGAGCACCTATTCATGTAGCTATTGGTCACTTGCACAGATTCTTTGGAAAAATGTCTATTCAGTTTCTCTGCCCATTTTAATTGGTTTGTTTGTTTGTTTGTTTTTGCTTTTTTGCTCTTGAGCTATGTGTGTTCTTTATATATTTTGCCTATTAACTCCTTATCAGATATATGATTTGTAAATATCTTCTGCCATTCCAGAGGTTTTCTCTTCATTTTGTTAATTCTTTTGCTGTACATTTTTAATGTCTTCTTGATGTCTGCCATATTTGATAGTGTTTCCCTAATCTGGTCCTACTCTGTGCTCTCTCTATCCAGATGATACATTTTCACCTTGTGATCAGATTTCACTATTTCATGTAATGGCTCTTAAGTACTCCAGAATGTTTGGCTCTTTCTTTTTTCTCATCCTCCATCCCACAGGAATTCAGGGAAAACAGGATTTTAGGCCATGTAGTAACTGAGGCTTTTGTGTGAAGTGTTAGTTGCTCAATCATGTCTGACTCTTTGCAAACTCATGAACTGTAGCCTGCCAATCTCCTCTGTCTATGGAGTTCTCTAGGTAAGAATACTGGAGTGGGTAGCCATTCCCTTCTCCAGGGGATCTTCCCAACTCAAGGATCAAACCTATGTCTCCTGCATTGCAGGTGGATTCTTTACATCTGAACCATCAGGTAAGCCCCTAACTAAGGCTTTTACTTGTATGTTTTTAGAAAGCTCCCAGAATTAAGAGCCTGCTTCTCAGATTCACAGACATAGAGAACATACTTATGGTTGCCAGGTGGAGGAGGGGTGGACTGGGAGTTTGGGATTAGCAGATCAAACTATTATATATAGGATGGAAAAACCGCAAGGTCCTACTGTATAGCACATGGAAATAAATTCAATATCCTATGATAAACTATAATGAAAAAGGAGTTTTAAAAAATCCATTCTTACACTGAAGAAAGAAAGCCAGTTTCTTATTGTATAACTTAGGGCCTAATTGGGGAAAGAAACCACATACTAATTTGAACAGGAAAAGTTTAACATTAATTATTGACTATTATTGGATTGAAGTAATAAGGGATTAGCCAGTAAGAGTAAAGAGAACTCTAATGAATAAAGAAATAGCAGATTAGTGTGTGAGAGTATCTCAAGGGCTGTGAAGGAACACCCAAAGAAGAGCCTCCTCTGCTTCCCACAGATGAATACAGACCTTATAGGGAGGGCATATCCATGGCTCATAGCATGGCAGAAGAGTTGCTGTTGTGCTGCACTGGTGAAACTTGCTGGAAATCTGTCCTCTTTGGTTCCAGAAAAAACTGATCATGGGGCAGTGTCTCACTGGAAATATCCCACTGCAAATCATCTGAGAGGAGTGCCAGAAGTGCTGGGTGCTTCTGGCTGCAAAGAATTGCAGAAGCTGGGTTCTTGGGAAGCCATAGGAGCAGCAGGAGTTGGGTGCTAAAGAAGTCACCTGCACTTCAAGATCTGGGTGGCTGGGAAACTGCATGTGCATCAGGAGCCAGATGCTGCTGAAGCCACCACACTTCTGGAGCCTGGTGTTAAACAAGCTGCCCTTGCTGGAGGAGCATGCTGAGTGAGCTCACTAGAACCAGGAAGCAAAACCCCTTCTTCCAGTGTTTCTCCATCACCCTGCGTTGATAGGTTCAACATCATGCCAGCTGCCAAAGGAAAAGAGACTCAGATCCATTTTTGTAGAGTGGGCAAGGAAGTGTGATTCGGGGTTAAAAGGCAATAAATTGATAACTGGAGCACTTATTCTTCAGTTTTTCTGAAGCAAAGCATGGAGAATATTTATTAAACTTAAATGTATTGAATTTGGAGAGATAGTCAGAGGAAGGTACTTTGTTCTCTTTCAGAAGGATTCCTCAAGCGTATGCTCAGAGGAATTCAAAAGACTATAGATTATATTTAGAAAGGGACGATAACTGCATGAAATGTTAATAATTGCAGCCTTTGTGTGTTAATTCTTTATGTTGTAACAGAATTGTGCCAAATTGAGTATCAGTATGAGTGGTACCATATCTGCTTTATACATTCATAACAGGCATTCATTTATACACCTCCCTAGAGGTATACTGAAATTAGAGCTGATATCAAGGGCAATACATTTTGAATATGCACAGAGGAGCAAAGCAACAAGCTTAGTATAGCTATATCCTCTCTTATATAAGCATTCTCAGGTGAATGGGTCCATTCAACAAATCAACTCTGATCCTGTTGGGTTATTCGGGAACCATGTTCCAAGTTATTGCTCTGCCATCTCCTAGGCCATTGTTGTCAGCTGGGTTGGTTGATGTTGGATCATTGTTGAGTCCTCTGGGCTGGGGAAGGGAGAAATGGAGATTTGCCCACTGTCTTAAGGCCTGGCCCAGGTGCAGCAAATGTCACTTCTGCTCACACTCTACTGGTAAGAACAAAGTGAGACTGATAAAGGTAAAGCCCAGCTATGTTCTATTTCTATAAAAGAAGAGGTGAATAGATACTGGTGGATGGCTTATAGTTTCTACCATAGATGGATGGCTTGCCTTATTTGACACTTGTTGAAAGCATATATTTTTCCTATAGATATAGAGGAATTGGTATTTGAGGACTATAAATTTAATGGAGATGCTCATAATAGTTCGGAGGGAAAAACAAAAGGAAGAAGAGAGATTATTAAGTTTTTAGAGCTAATGTATAATAAGGACATGCATTCTGAAATATTTCTTCCTTTCATGCTTCACCCATAACAGACTTCAGTTTCTTCTTCTGATTACCCTACTCAGTGTCCTACATAGTGGATATGGATTCCCAGGGTTCAAACCCCATCTCTTACTTATTTAGCTATTTAATCTTCAGCAAGTTACATAACTTCTCTGTGCTTCTGTTCTCTCTTCTATGAAACATGATTGATAATGATAGCTACCCATTAGGGTTTAGTGAAGATTAAATGAGCTATTTTGTGTAAAACACTTGGAAATAGTACCTGGTACATCATAAATGGTATATAATTGTTTTGCATATACTAAGTATTCTAGAAGAATTTTCATGATTGTTATATGGACTCTTCTATTTTTTTGTTCATCCTGTCCAAACTTCATGATAACTGTTCTGGAGTCATTTTCATTTTTTTCTTCTTCTTAGATGAGGATATTGGGCAAACTCAACAACAGAGAATTTCTGGAGAAGTTTCATTCCACTGTGAGAAAATTGGTCAATCCATAGGAAAAGATTCATTGTGTTCCATTATAGAAGAACTGTGGCAAGGTAATGACCAGCTAGAAAGAAATCAAGAAAACCAAAATAACCCTTTAAGTCATGTGAAAGTATTGACTAAGGAGAGGGGCTATGAATATAAAAATATTGAAAAAATAATTCATGTGAGTACCAGGCTTGTTCCTTCAATTAAAAGACTCCATAACTTTGATACATTTGGAAAAAGTTTGAAGCATACTTTAAATTTACATAATCACAATAAAAGCAATGCAACAAAGAACTTTGATAAGATTTTTGGAAATGGTAACAATTTTGCACATAGCTCTTCCTTTACTAAGAATGAGAATGCTAATATAGGAACAAACTCCTATGAACTTAATCAATGTGAAAAACATCTTGACCACAAACAAGTTCTCGCCCACCATCAAAAAATTCATACTGGAGAGAAACTTTATATATGTACTGAATATGTGAATACCTTTACCCAGGAGTCACATCTTTTTGAGCATCAGAGAATTAATGCTGGAGAAAAATCCCATGAATGCAATAAGGATGAGAATATCTTCACTCAGAAGCCACAAATTGAGGTACCTCAAAGTGTTTACACAAGAGAGAAACCTTTTATATGTATTCAATGTGGGAAGGCTTTTACCCTCAGGTCAAACCTCATTACACATCAGAAAATTCATACTGGGCAGAAACCCTATAAATGCAGTGAATGTGGAAAAGCCTTTTTCCACAGATCATATCTCTTTAGACATATGAGAATTCATACAGGAGAAAAACCTTATGAATGCAATGAATGTGGAAGAGGATTTTCTCAGAACTCTGACCTCAGTATACATCAAAAAACTCATACTGGAGAGAAACACTATGCATGCAGTGAATGCGGGAAAGCCTTCACAAGAAAATCAGCTCTCAGGATGCATCAGAGAATTCACACAGGAGAAAAACCCTATATATGCACTGAATGTGGAAAGGCCTTCATCCAGAAATCCCATTTCAATACACATCAGAGAATTCATACAGGAGAAAAACCTTATGAATGCAGTGACTGTGGAAAATCATTCATTAAGAAATCACAGCTGCATGTGCATCAAAGAATTCATACAGGAGAAAAACCTTATATATGCACAGAATGTGGAAAGGTCTTTACTCATAGGACAAATCTCACTACACATCAGAAAACTCATACTGGAGAGAAGCCATATATGTGTGCCGAATGTGGGAAGGCTTTCAGTGATCAGTCAAATCTCATTAAACACCAGAAAACTCATACTGGAGAGAAACCCTATAAATGCAATGGCTGCGGAAAGGCCTTCATATGGAAGTCACGCCTCAAAATACATCAGAAATCTCATATTGGAGAGAGACACTATGAATGCAATGAATGTGGCAAAGCTTTTATCCAGAAATCAACACTCAGTGTACATCAGAGAATCCATACAGGAGAAAAACCCTACGCTTGTCCTGAATGTGGGAAGGCCTTCATCCAAAAATCACACTTCATTGCACACCATAGAATTCATACTGGAGAGAAGCCTTATGCATGCAGTGACTGTGGGAAATGCTTCACAAAGAAGTCACAACTCCGAGTGCATCAAAAAATTCACACAGGAGAGAAACCCAACATATGTGCTGAATGTGGAAAGGCTTTCACTGACAGGTCGAATCTCATAACACACCAGAAAATCCACACTAGAGAGAAACCCTATAAATGTAGTGATTGTGGAAAAACCTTCACCTGGAAGTCACGCCTCTCTATCCATCAGAAATCTCATACTGGAGAAAGACACTACGAATGCAGTAAATGTGGGAAAGCTTTCATCCAGAAAGCAACACTAAGTATGCATCAGATAATTCACACAAGAAAGAAAGCTTATGCTTGCACACAATGTCAGAAGGCCTTCACAGACAGATCAAATCTTATTAAACATCAGAAAACTCATAGTGCAGAAAAACTATAAATCCGGTGACTGAAAATACCTTCAGCTGGAAGTCATAATGGGATGTGCATCAGCTGTCTCACAGAGGCAACAAGGAGTGCCTGATGCTGCAATCATTGCGCAGAGGGAGTAGATATGACAGACTACAAATAGCTTCAGTGAACAGAAGGTCAACAAAGCCAAGTATTCTTCAGTCAGGTGGAATACAAGTTGATATGCAATTATATGTGTAGGGAGCCACTTTGGTAAAGCATTTGAGCAATAGCCCTGGTTGGTTTCATGATTCACACAGACACTCTCATTCTCCTGCAAATGGTAGAAATAGAGACCCCAGGAGATGTAATCTCTTGTGCTTCACTTTTTGGATAAAGGGCTTTATCAATTCAGCACTGATTTGTTCTTCACACCCTGAAATGTAAAACTACTCAATACTGACCAATTTTTTTCAAATTTCTAAGGTGGGGAGAAGAGCATTCATTGTCCAAACACTTCTAGGACATTGAAGTCAAGACAAAAACCAATTTGGGAATATATTAATAGGTCTATGAGTAGAAGCCGAAAGTTTTTATGATAATTGACATTTAAGACACGGAAAAGATTGCCCTGAGGAAGCGCTCTTTTTCTTCCCTTTGAGACATCACCATGGTATATTTTTAAAATATGAAACAAAATTTTTTAATTTAATTTCTGACTTTATGCATTGGCAAATTAAACATAGCTCTAGCCTATGTTACAGGAATATAGTTATTAAATGTTACATATGCCTAAAGGTGGCAGTTGTTCCCTTATCAATTCCATGCTGTGGCAGCAGGTGATTCACACTTGAAAGTAGTGAGCATACCTTCTAGTCTGTACTCCCAAAGCTATCATTTAGGTAAGCTGCAGACCATAAACTTCTTATCCCCTTAGTAACTGAACCTAAGACAATGAAACTGAGCCACAGCACTCTGGACTTCTGCTGAAGCTTCTGCTTTCTTTGGGATTCCTGTTTGAAAAACAACAGTTAAAGAAATTGGGTTTCAATACATAAAATGGTGGGTTTTCTTCCAAGGTAGTTAATTTTATATATTCATTTTTATGTGCACATTAAGAGTAATTTTGTGTGGATTGCTATGGGATAAAGTCATGTTGCATTAGTTATTTAGCCTAAGATATGATTATAATTATAGTTGAATAACCGGAAGACTTCTCTAAAAAGAGCACTGCTTTTTTAAAGCACTGATATGTAAACACTTTCTTGTTTTTAATTAAAAAATCTTTAAAATACTCATAAGAAAAGGGGCTTTCTTTCTAGCATGTAGTTTTGTTTTGTTTTTAACTTTTTAATTAAAGTATAATGCATACTGAAAATGCATATGTCATAAGCACACAGTTCAATGAATTCTAAGAAACTGAACACACTCAGATCAAGAAACAGAACATAACTAGCACCCCAGAAAAACTCCCTGGGCGCCCTTCCAGGGCTTATTGTCCACCTCCCGCACTAGGTAAACACTATCTTGACTTAAATAGTTTTGTCTGCTTGGTATTTTATATAAATTCACTCAGTAGTTATATTTCATATTTTGGTAATATACTGTTAAGTGTCTTCTTTCATTCACATTATAAATGTGAGATTTGTCCATATTGTTAAATGTAGTTATAGGTAATTCATTCTTATTGTCATGTTAAATTATACTCTGAAAATTCAACAATATATTTATCCATTCTATTGTTAATGGACATTTGTGTTGTTTGTAGCTTAGAGCTATTGGAAATAGTGCTAGTATAAATATTTTAGTACCTATCTATTGGTGAACATATTTATGAACTCTGTTAGGCATATATCTAGGAGTTGAACTGCCAGATTATATTGTATCCATATGCTCAGCTAGTTTATGAAACTAGTTTTCCAAAGTGACTGCACCAGTGTACACTCCCACCAACACAGTATATGAGTTCTAGTTGCTCCTTGTCAATACTTGGTATTTTCCATCTTTTTTTTTTTAAACTATAGCCATTATGCTGGATGTATAGTGATATCTCAGTGTGATTTAATTTTTATTTTCTTATCCTTCAACCCCACCATAGTATCTTCTCAAGACAGTTGCCTGATATCTCAGATCTGAAACTTAGCATGGTTTTCACGTGACTGTACCATTTTACATCTCACCAACAATAGTAAGCAATTAGTAACTTTAAATATTCCCATACAAAAATGCCCAAAGCTTGATGGTTTGACTGGCTGAGTGCATTAAACATTTGAGTAGAAATCTTTCAGAAAATAGAGGAGGAAGGAACACTCCCCAACTCTATGAGGCCAGGACTACCCTGATACTTAAGCCATACAAACATATCACAAGAAAACTACAAGCAACATTCCTCATGAATATAGATGTAAAAATCTGCAACAAAATATTAGCAAGTTGAATCCAGCAACATATAAAATGTTTATACATCATGACCAAGTGGGATTTATTCCAGTGATGCAAGACTGCTTGCTTCAACATTCAAAAATCAGTCAATGCAATCTACCGTATTATATATACAGGGTAAAAAAAAGAAAAAATCACATAAAGCACATAGTCCACATAGTCTACATATTGAATACAACTTTATCAAATCTCCAACAGGCTTTCTTCCCCATAAATTGATTAGCTAATCCTAAAATTTATATAGAAATAGAAAAGACCAAAAATAGCAAATAAGAATTTGCCAAAAAGCAAAATACAAGGACAGTAACTTCCTAATTTCTTGATTACAGTAATCAAGACAGTATGGTACCAGTATGGGGAGAGAGAGAGAGATCAATGGAATAGAAAAGAATCCAGGAATAAACCCTGATACCTATGGTAAATATAGTTTTTTACAAAAATGTGAAGGCAATTCATTGGGAAAAGAAAAGTCTTTTCAACATTTGGTGCAGGAATGATTACATATGCGAAAAGATGAATTTAAATCATACTTCACACCATACTAAAAATTAACTAAAAATGGATCAGAGATGTAAATATAAAAGCTAAAACTATAAAGGGTTTAGCAGAAAACATAGGAGAAAAATCTCTGTGATCTTGTATTAGGCAAGGAATTCTTAAATATAACACCAAGAGCATGATCCATAAAGAAAAAATGATAAATTAGACTTCATCAAAACTAAAAAGGTTCAAACTTCAAAAGATACCATAAAGAAAATGGAAAGACAAAGCACAGACTGGGAGCAAACATTTATCTGTTAAAGAACTTGTATCTGGAATATATAAAGAACTCTTACAATCCAATAAAAAGAAGACACACAACCCAGTTTACAATTAGGCAGAAGATTTGAAGAGATAGTTTACCAAATACATTATATATATATATATAGGCTTCCCTGGTAGCTCATCTGGTAAAGAATCCATCTGCAATGCTGGAGACCCTGGTTCAATTCTTGGGTCAGGAAGATCCCCTGGAGAAGGGATAGGCTAGCCACTCCAGTATTCTTGGGCTTCCCTGGTGGCTCAGACGGTAAAGAATCAGCCTGCAATGCAGGAGATCTGGGTTCAGTCCCTGGGTTGGGAAGATCCCCTGGAGGAGAGCATAGCAACCCACTCCAGTATTCTTGCCTGGAGAATCCCCATGGACAGAGGAGCCTGGCGGGCTACAGTCCATAGGGTCACAAAGAGATAAGACTGAGCAACTAAGCACAGCACAGCATATATATATATACACACACACACACATATGCACACACACACACACATACACACACACACACACACACACACACACGAATAAACATGTGAAGAGATGCCCAACATCATTAGGCATTAGAGAAATTCTAACTAAAACCACAAGCTTCCCTAGTGGCTTCAGTGGTAAAGAATCTGCCTGCCAATGTAAGAGATGTGAGTTCAATCCCTGGGTCAGGAAGATCCCCTGAAGAAGGAAACGGCAACCCATTCCAGTATTCTTGCCTGGAAAATCCCATGGACAGAGGAGCCTGGTGGGCTACAGTCCATTGGGTCACAAAAGAGTCAGACATGACTTAGTGACTAAACAACAGCAACTAAAACCACAATGAAATACCACTTTATATGTACTAAAATGGCTATGTTGGCACAGATAGGGAAAATCAGGAACTTTCCTACATTTCTGGTGTGACTATTAAAATGACATAGCCATTTTGGAAAAGTTTGGCAGTTTCTTTAAAAGTTGATCATAAATTTACCAGAGGACCCAGTACTGCCACTTCTATAATCTAACCAAAAGATATATAACATGTGTTCATACAAACACTTGCACTTGAATATTAATAATAGCATTATTCATACAAGACAGAAAAGTAGAAACAATCTAAATATCCATCAACTTACAAATAGACAAAATATGGTATATTCAGCAATAAAAAAGAACAAATGCTACAGTATAGATGAACTTCAAAAATATGCTAAGTGAAAGAAGTGAGATGCAATACATCTAGTATTATATTTGAATATTGCATTTATATGAAATGTCCACAAAAGTAACATCTATAAAGCTCTGTAGATCAGTGGTTGTCTGGAAGATCCCCTGGAGAAGGAAATGGCAACCTACTCCAGTATTCTTGCCTAGAAAATTCCATAGAGGAATCCATGTGGACACAAATAGGATACAACTGAGCTACTGACCATAGGGGTAAGAATGGGAATCATCACTGTTAATTAGTAAAAGGAATCTTATTGGGGAGATAAAAATGTTACAGAACTTGACTGTGGTGATGGTTGCACAGCTAGGTAAGTTTAATGAAGGTCATTGAAGTGATCCTCAATTCCATTCCTGTTTAAGCATCTGGGTTCTCTGCCATAACATCTATTGCCACCCATATCTAGGATGAAGTGTTGTCTTGGAGCCTGTTGTACATTTAAAAATAAACTTTTTTTAAAAGGTCATTGAACTGTACAATTTAAATATGGAACCTAAATTATACCTCAATAAAGTTGTTTCTTTTTCAGAGTTGTTTTGGCTCTCTAGGTCCTTAACATTTGCATATAAATGGTAGAATAAGTTTGTTCATTTCAACAACATAAAAAGCTGCTGTGATTTTTATTGAGATTGGTTTGAATCTATAGATCAATTTGGGGAGAATTGAAATGTTAACAAAATTGAGTTTTCTGACTGATAAATAAGGCGTATCTCTCCATTTAATTTCTCTCAACAGTATTTTGTAGTTTTCAGTGTACAGGTCTTTCACATCTTCTGACAAATTGTTGCCTAAGTATTTCATATTTTGATGCTATTTTACTTGATGTTTTATTTCCACTTTATTGTATAGTATTCATTTTTTCAATTACTTATTGTTAATTACTAGTATGTAGAAAAGCAGTTGCCTGAAGAAGGGCATGGAAACCCACTCCAGTATTCTTGCCTGGAGAATCCCATGGACAGAGGAGCCTGGTGGGCTACAGTCCATAGAGTCGCAAAGAGTCAAACAAAACTGAAGCGACTTAGCATTCACGCAGAAAAGCAACTGATGTTTGTATGCTTATCTTGGGCAGAAGTTAGAGGAAACAGTCCCTACATAAGACTGCCCTCACTTCCAACACCAACTGCAAGTTCAAGGGTCTCTAAGAACACCCTCAATTTTAATCATTCCAATCCATCCTGTCAAGCCATTAAATACGTTATCATATTTTATACCAATTTGATTATTCTTCCTCTCTGATCTGCCTCTATTTGTACCTTATGATAAACTTGTGTGGAACTATTTAGCTTATGATTAGCTAAATTCAGTTCTTCCTCAAGCTAGTCATTTGCCATCAATATTATATCCTGAAAAATCCTTTAACTCAATTTCCCCATATATTTGACCATCAATACAAATACAGTCTTAGCAACAATGCCAGTGTTACACCGTGATAGTAGTGTAACCTGCATACAACACTGATAATATGTGTAACCTGCATACAACATTGTGCCTATAGTCAACATTATATACTCTACATTTAAAATTTTTCAAAAGAGTAGATGTCCTGTTAAGTAGTTTTCCAAAATAAAATACATCAAAAGATACTGGCACATTACTAGAGTCCCACTAGGTCATCAACAATTAGTCCAGTTCATCTCCCAGAACAATATCGCTCAGGTTTGCAGACTTCCATTTGACCTTCTCAGGTTTCAAAAGTAAGAGGAGTCTTGGCAACAAGTGGCTTCATTCTCTCTGGCATCTGGTTTAATTGAGTTGAGACAGTATTATCACTTATTCTGAGCCTCTCAGGGCACCAATGGAATGGATTTCCCTTGTTGCATAACTTATTTATTTATTCATTCTTTTACTTTCAGCTATATTCTTTGTTCTCTCCATTTATCATTGAATTTGACCCAAATTTTTCCATCTTTGAAGGAGACAATAGGTTCAGCCACTGTGCTGGTCCAGATGGTCATCAGCAATATCAATCTAGCAAATGCTTCCCCTTCAGCCCACTCCCATTTGTATAGGGTATCATCACACAGGTGTGGAACTCATGGTTTGTCTCAACCACTTGGTAATACAGCTGTATTCACCATCGACCCCAATTTTCCAAGTTGGGTGAAGGCACAGTCTATCACATTAGGCCATTACAAATTCTGACGTTAAAGTTTGAAAGTACAATGAAAGTTTCTTGCTTAGGAATCATCCCTGCTTCTGGCCCCTGCAATTGTGGCCCTGGTCCTGGGACCACTGCATCAGGTAGGAATAAAACAACATTGAGCTGCTGTTGGGGAGGGAGGGAGAACTGTATGGTCATAGTGGCATCCTCCCCTTTCTCCTTTTCCCCAGATTCTTCCAAAAAGTGAAGGAATCTATCTATTGGAGAACTTCCCTTGGCCATCCTCATGTTGAGTGTGAGCACACACTTGTGAAGACGTGAAAGTCAGCCCTTCGTGCTTTTCTCTCTCCCAGTTTTATTTTTTAATATCTATCATTTTAATTTTTTTACTTGACTGCACCAGGTCTTAGTTGTGGCATACAGGATCTTTAGCTGTGACATGCAAACTCTTCGATGTGGCATGTGGGATCTAGTTCCCTGACCAGGGATCGAACCTGGGACCCCTGCATTGGGAGCACGGAATCTTAAACACTGGACCACCAGGGAAGTCCCTCTCCCCCAGTTTTAGAAAACAAATGTTTCAATTGCCTGTTCTCTATCAAAGCACTGCTCTTAGAATATCTCTTTGTTCATCGTTGCACATTATGAATTATTATTGTGGACTGAATTGTGTTCCCACAAATTATATATTTTGAAGCCCTGACCCTCAGTGTGGTTATATTTGGAGATAGATACTTCAAGAAGGTAATTACAGTTTAAATGAAGTCATAAGGGTTCGGTCCAGTTCAGTTCATTTCAGTCGCTCAGTCCTGTCCGACTCTTTGCAACCCCATGCACTGCACCAAGCCAGGCCTCCCTGTCCATCACCAACTCCCAGAGTTCACTCAAACTCATGTCCATTGAGTCCGTGATGCCATCCAACCATCTCATGGTCGTCCCCTTCTCCTGCCTTCAATCTTTCCCAGCATCAGGGTCTTTTCCAATGAGTCAGCTCTTCTCATCAGGTGGCCAAAGTATTGGAGTTTCAGCTTCAACATCAGTCCTTCCAGTGAACACCCAGGACTCATTTCCTTTAGGATGGACGGGTTGGATCTCCTTGCAGTCCAAGGAACTCTCAAGAGTCTTCAACACCACACTTCAAAAGCATTAATTATTCGGTGCTCAGCTTTCTTTATAGTCCAACTCTCACATCCATACATGACTACTGGAAAAACCATAGCCTTGACTAGATGGACTTTTGTTGGCAAAGTAACATCTCTTATTTTTAATATGCTGTCTAGGTTGGTCATAACTTTCTTTCCAAGGAGTAAACATCTTTTAATTTCATGGCTGCAGTCACCATATGCAGTGATTTTGGAGCCCAGAAAAATAACGTCAGCCACTGTTTCCCCATCTATTTCCCATGAAGTGATGGGACCAGATGCCATGGTTTTAGTTTCCTGAATGTTGTGCTTTAAGCCAACTTTTTCACTCTCCTCTTTCACTTTCATCAAGAGGCTCTTTAGTTCCTCTTCACTTTCTGCTATAAGGATGGTATCATCTGCATATCTGAGGTTATTGATATTTCTCCCGGCAATCTTGATTCCAGCTTGTGCTTCATACAGCCCAGCATTTCTCATGATGTACTCTGCATATAAGTTAAATAAGCAGGGTGACAATATACAGCCTTGACATACTCCTTTTCCTATTTGGAACCAGTCTGTTGTTCCATGTCCAGTTCTAACTGTTGCTTCCTGACCTGCATACAGGTTTCTCAAGAGGCAGGTCAGGTGGTCTGGTATTCCCATCTCTTTCAGAATTTTCCATAGTTTATTGTGATCCACACAGTCAAAGGTTTTGGCATAGTCAATAAAGCAGAAATAGATGTTTTTCTGGAACTCTCTTGTGTTTTCCATGATCCAGTGGATGTTGGCAATTTGATCTCTGGTTCCTCTGCCTTTTCTAAAACCAGCTTGAACTTCTGGAAGTTCACGGTTCATGTATTGCTGAAGCCTGGCTTGGAGAATTTTGAGGATTACTTTACTAGCATGTGAGATGAGTGCAATTGTGCTGTAGTTTGAGTATTCTTTGGCATTGCCTTTCTTTGGGATTGGAATGAAAACCCACCTTTTCCAGTCCTGTGGCCACTGCTCAGTTTTCCAAATGTGCTGGCATATTGAGTTCAGCACTTTCACAGCATCATCTTTTAGGATTTGAAAGAGCTCCACTGGAATTCCATCACCTCCACTAGCTTTGTTCGTAGTGATGCTTTCTTTTTTTTTTTTTTTTAAGAGTTATCAAAACCAGCTTTATTATTATTATTTTTTTCCATGAAGACTAGCAGTGATGCTTTCTAAGGCCCACTTGACTTCACATTCCAGGATGTCTGGCTCTAGGTGAGTGATCACACCATCGTGATTATCTTGGTCATGAGGATCTTTTTTGTACACTTCTTCTGTGTATTCCTGCCACCTCTTCTTAATATCTTCTGCTTCTGTTAGGTCCATACCATTTCTGTCCTTTATCGAGCCCATCTTTGCATGAAATGTTCCCTTGGTATCTCTAATTTTCTTGAAGAGATCTCTAGTCTTTCCCATTCTGTTGTTTTTCTCTATTTCTTTGCATTGATTCCTGAGGAAGGCTTTCTTATCTCTTCTTGCTATTCTTTGGAACTCTGCATTCAGATGCTTATATCTTTCCTTTTCTCCTTTGCTTTTCACTTCTCTTCTTTTCACAGCTATTTGTATGTCCTCCTCAGGCAGCCATTTTGCTTTTTTGCATTTCTTTTTCTTGGGAATGGTCTTGTTCCCTGTCTCCTGTACAATGTCACAAACCTCTGTCCATAGTTCATCAGGCACTCTGTCTATCAAATCTAGTCCCTTAAATCTATTTCTCACTTCCACTGTATAATCATAAGGGATTTGATTTAGGTCATACCTGAATGGTCTAGTGGTTTTCCCCACTTTCTTCAATTTATGTATGAATTTGGCAATATGGAGTTCATGATATGAGCCACAGTCAGATCCCAGTGTTGTTTTTGCTGACTGCATAGAGCTTCTCCATCTTCGGCTGCAAAGAATATCATCAATCTGATTTCAGTATTGACCATCTGGTGATGTCCAAGTGTAGAGTTGCCTATTTTGTTATTGGAAGAGGGTGTTTGCTATTACCAGTGCATTCTCTTGGCAAAACTCTGTTAGTCTTTGCCCTGCTTCATTCTGTATTCCACGGCCAAATTTGCCTGTTACTCTGGGTGTTTCTTGACGTCCTACTTTTGCATTCCAGTCCCCTATAATGAAAATGACATCTTTTTTGGGTGTTAGTTATAAAAGGTCATGTAGGTCTTCATAGAACCATTCAACTTCAGCTTCTTCAGCGTTACTGGTCAGGGCATACACTTGGATTACTGTGATATGGAATGGTTTGCCTTGGAAATGAATAGAGATCATTCTGTCATTTTTGAGATTGCATGCAAGTACTGCATTTTGGACTCTTTTGTTGACTATGATGGCTACTCCATCTCTTCTAAGGGATTCCTGCCCACAGTAGTAGATGTAATGGTCATCTGAGTTAAATTCACCCATTCCAGTCCATTTTAGTACACTGATTCCTAGAATGTTGACGTTCACTCTTGCCATCTCCTGTTTGACCACTTTCAACTTGCCTTGACTCATGGAACTAACATTCCAGATTCCTATGAAATATTGCTCTTTACAGCATCGGGCCTTGCGTCTATCACCAGTCACATCCACAACTGGGTGTTGTTTTTGCTTTGGCTCCATCCCTTCATTCTTTCTGGAGTTACTTCTCCACTGATCTCCAGTAGCATACTGGGCACCTACTGACCTGGGGAGTTCATCTTTCAGTGTCCTATCTTTTTGCCTTTTCCTACTGTTCATGGGGTTCTCAAGGCAAGAATACTGAACTGGTTTGCCATTCCCTTTTCCAATGGACCACATTTTGTCAGAACTCTCCACCATGACCCATCTGTCTTGGGTGTCCCTACACGGCATGGCTTAGTTTCATTGAGTTAGACAAGGCTGTGGTCCATGTGATCAGATTGGCTAGCTTTCTGTGATTGTAGTTTCAGTCTGTCTGCCCTCTGATGCCCTCTCTCACTGCTAACTGTCTTACTGGGGTTTCTCTTACCTTGGACGTGGGGTATTTCTTCATGGCTGCTCCAGCAAAGCGCAGCTGCTGCTCCTCACCTTGGATGTGGGGTATCTCCTCACAGCCTTCGCTCCTAACCATGGACGTCAGGTATTTCCTCTCAGCCACTTGCCACTCCAGCACTGCACAGCTGCCACTCGCCGCTCATAAAGGTAGAGCCCTAATCTAATAGGACTGATGTCCTTATAAAAAGGGGAAGTGACGCCAATGGTGTGCATGCACAGAGACAATGTCATGTGAGGACACAGTGAGAAGGTGGTCGTCTATAAGCTGGAAACAGAGGTCTCACCAGAAACCAACCTTACTGGCTGTTTGATCTTGGACTCCCAGTCTCCAGAACTGTAAGGAAATAAATCTGTTGTTTGTCACCCAATCTGTGGTACTTTGTTATGTTAGTCCAAGCAGACTAATACAGTTTTAAAGTGTGTTCCTTGGTCTGAAGAATGTAACTCAGTGGTACAAATCAATACAATGTGTTCTGTTCTCGTCCTTTTATAGTACTATGAACATTTGCATTTACCACCAGATATGCACAGCTCAGTTCAGAGTGTACTCCTGTCAGGACCCATTTGTAGCCTCCCAAATTGTTGAAAAGCATTAGTCTACATAACCAAGGGCTCAACAAACTCCAAGTAGGATAAATTTTAAAAGATCCAGGGCTTTCCTGGTGGTCCAGTGTTTAAGAATCTGCCTGCCAATGATGGGGACAATGGTTCAATCCCTGGTCTGGGAAGATTCCACATGCCATGGAGCAACTAAAAGCCCAAGTACCACAACTACTAAGCCAGTGCTCTAGAGCCCACAAGCCGCAACTACTGAGCCCATGTGCTGTAACTACTGAAGCCCACATGCCTAGAGCCCATGCTCTGCAACAAGAGAAGCTGCTGCAATGAGAAGCCACAGCAAAAGAGTAGCTCCCGCTCAAAGCAACTAGAGAAAGCCACACACAGTAATAAAGACCCAGCACAGCCATATATAAATAAATCTTAAAAAAAAGGTCCATGCCAAGATACTTCATAATAAAAATGCAGAAGGGCAAATACAAAGAGAAAATCTTGAAAGTAGCAAGATAAAAATGACTCATCATATAGAAGAAAACCCCAATAACATTCACAACTGACTTCTCTTCAAAAACAACAAAGGCTAAAAGGCAATGGGATGACATATCCAAAGTACCAAAAGAAAAGACTTACCAAATAAGAATCTTATATCCAGCAAAAATTTATTTTAAAAATGAAGGAAGAATAAACACACTCGCAGATTACTCAACTTCTTGAATCTGTAGGTTTGTCTTTTACCAAATTTAGGAAGTCTTCAGCAATTATTTCTTTAAGTAGTTCTTCAGGCATGCCCTATTTCTCCTCTCCTCCAGGACTATTGAATATTTTATTGTAATCCCACAAGTCCCTGAAGATCCATTCATTTTCAAATTCTGTTTTCTGTTATTTGAATTGAGTAACTTCTGTTCTTCTGTCTTCCAATTCACTGCTTCTTTCATCTGTTTCTCCACTGAGGTCATCTTTTGAGGGTTTTTTTTTTTTTTGTCATTCTATTTTTCAGTTCTAAATTTCCATTTGGTTTTTACCTTATATCTTCTATATCTTTGCTGGGTATTTCTGTTTCTTTTCTGTGATTCTATTTTGTCATTTGTTTCAAGTGGAAGCATTTTTATTATGGCTACTTTAAAGTCTTTGTCAGATAACTCTAACAACTCTGTCATCTTGGTGTTCACATGTATTGACTGTCTTTTTAATTCAACTTGATATCTTCCTGGTTTGTGGTATAACAAGTGATTTTCAACTGAAAGATGAACATTTTCAAGGAATTCCCTGGCAGTCCATTGGATAGGACTTTGTGTCCTCACTGCTGCGGCCCAGGTTTAATCCCTGGCTGGGGAACTAAAATTCTACAAGCTGCACAGCCAAAAAAAAAAAGAAGAAAAGATGAACGTTTTCGATATTATAACATCCTGGTTTTCTTAAGCCTTCTTTCTTTTCTCATTTTTAAAACTTCTTATTTTGCTTTTTTAAACTTTTTATTTTATATTGGAGAATACCCAGCTAAAACTGTTGTAACAGTTTCAGGTGGAGAGCAAAGGGACTCAGCCATACAAATACATGTATCCATTCTCCCCCAAACTCCCCTCCCATCCAGGCTGCCACACAACACTGAGCAGAGTTCCCTGAGCTATAAGGGCTTCCCTGGCGGCTCAGTAGCAAAGAATCCACCTGCAATGAAGCAGTTGCAGGAGACGTGGGTTTAATCCTTGGGTTGGGGGGACCCTCTGGAGGAGGGCATGGCAACCCACTCAAGTATTCTTGCCTGGAGAATCCCCTGGACAGGGGAGCTTGGCAGGATCAGTCCATAAGGTTGCAAAGGGTTGGACATGACTGAAGTGACTTAACACACCCTGTGCTATACAGTAGGACTGAGTTTGTTACCCATTTTAAATATAGCCATGTGACTTGCAGGATATTTGTTCCCTGACAAGGGATTGAACCTAGGCCACAGCAGTGAAAGCACCAAGTCCTAACCCCTGGACCACAAGGAAATTCCCTAAGCTTTCCTACTAAGGTGGCTTTTTCTGACACCACTCCAGATGGAAAAGGAGTGGAGGGTGCCAGTTTGCTAATGCCAGCTATGAGGAGAAGTCTTGTTTCTCCACTCAACTTCAGTTGATAACAGAAGGTAGGGGCTCCTTGCTACTGCTGGGCAAGGCTGTAAGTTCCACAAACAAGTAGAGCTTCACTGATACTTCCCTGGCTGGAAGAGGTAGCAGTGCCTCCCTATTCTTTCCACATGGCCTCCGATGACACCATCCTGGGGAAAAAGGGAGGGGTGACTTCATGCTGACATGTGAAAGAAGTCTAGGCTCTCCATATGGTCTCCACTGACACCATATAGGGGAGGACTTGTTCCACCCAGTAGGGACAAGAGTCCTGGCTTCACAGTCAATTTTTTCTGACACCACCTCAGGAGGGGTTTGGAATGACTCTTACAGTCTGTTGAGGGGAAAATACAAGCTCCTCACTTAGCATTTGTTGGCATGGGTGGGAATTTGGCCACATTTTTTCTATACTGTTGGGGTGCAGTAAAGCAACTATTTTCTTAAAGTTTACCATATTGTTAAGCTACCCATTTCCTGGTTCCTTTACTAGAGAGAACAGGTTTCATAGGGTCTTTTTTCTTGTCTGGGCCCATTGGTATTTCTAGGTTGCCAGGTTCTTCACCACTGTCAGATATATAAGGCAAAAAGAAAACCCATGAAACCAATGTTTTTTGTTTGTTGTGGTGGTGGTGGTGGGGGGTGTTCTATTTTTTTTTTTTGCCACACAGTGCAGCTTGTAGTATCTCAGCTCCTCAACCAGGGATTGAACTGAGGCCTCAGCAGTAAGTGTCGAGTCCTAACCATTAGGCAACCAGGAAACTCCGAATATGCTCTTTTCTTTGGGGTCCTGAGGTTCCTCCTGCACTCCACCTTTCTGAGTCAGCTTTTGTTTGTTTTATAAACATCATTTTCAAAGTTTTTCATTGTACTTAGCAGGAAGAATAGGAAAAAAACACATCTGCTCCTTTTCCCCAGAAATGGAAGTCCTGTAATTGGATATTTTAAAATATTTTCCCAAGTCTCTACTTACTTTCTGAGCATGTGGAATACATTTACAAGAACTTTTAAAATATCCTTGTCTATTAATACTAACCTCTGTGTCAGTTCTGGGTTGGTCAATTGCTTGATTATTCTCATTACATTTCCTAGTTTCTTAACTCTTTTCATCCCTGGTAATACTTAATTGAATGCCAGGTGTGAATATTATTTTGCTGGGTACTAGATATTTATGCATTTCTAGAAGTCACCTGGAGTTTTGTTCTGGGACACAGCTAAGTTTGTTGGAAGGAGTTTGATCCTTGGAAGATCTTGCTAATATAATTTTTTAGGTGTAACTAGAGCAGTGCAGTTTGATCCTTGGAAGATCTTGGTAATATAATTTTTTAGGTGTAACTGGAGCAGTGCTCAAGTGAAAGTGAAGGTCGCTTAGTCATCTCCAACTCTTTGCAACCCCATGGACTATACAGTCCATGGAATTCCCTAGGCCAAAATACTGAAGTGGGTAACCTTTCCCAACCCAGGAATCAAACCAGGGTCTCCTGCATTGCAGGCGGACTCTTTACCAACTGAGCTAAGGGAAACCCAGAGCAGTGCTCAGCCTAGGGCTAATTATTCCCCATTACTGAGGCAATAGCTTCCTGAATTCTCTACACAATACCCTATTTTTCCTGTCCAGCTATTGAGAACAGGCACTATTTCCAGCCCTGTGTGAGCATTAGACACCATTTCTTCTTATTCTTTCAGATGGTTCTCTTCTTGGCCTCAGTTTCCTCACACACGTGTGCTGATTGGTACTTGATAGAGAATACTCAAGGAGGACCCTAGGCAGATCACCTGGATCTTCTTTCAGTGCAGTTTTCTCCACTGTGGTGGTATGTCCTACAAATTCTAGCTGCCTTTTTCTCCCTAGATTCTCAGTTCCTTCTCAACTCAGGGAATTCACCAGTCTCTTCCTCAGTTTCCTCTCTCTGTGCAGTGGCCTGGCAAGTCTCTCAAGGAAGTATATTGGA
Source organism: Bos mutus (assembly GCF_027580195.1). Classification (NCBI taxonomy): domain Eukaryota; kingdom Metazoa; phylum Chordata; class Mammalia; order Artiodactyla; family Bovidae; genus Bos; species Bos mutus. The sequence continues at coordinate 76,185,306 of NC_091646.1, read as the reverse complement.
CAAATCATAGGACTCACTTAATTTATTTCCCTTTTCTCAGGGATCACTGTTCTTTACTGCCTGATATCTAGTGTCTTGAAAATAGTTGTTTTTTTTCTATGTACTTTGGTTTTTGTTGTTTGTTCCTGGCATGAGGGTAAATCCAGGCCCTGGGACTCCATGTTGGCTGGAAGTGACAGGCGGGAATTTATAAATGTGGAGATTTGCCCACGGATGTCATCAGTAAGACATATATTTGAGTTGGTGTGATTTTTATGAGTGAGGAATATTGTAACCTGAGTTTGAGACAAGAATGCCAATGAGGCTGTATCTATAAATGGGGAACTTGTATCTATTAAGTGCTCATCAGTGTGGGATAGATTGAGAAGTATTTATTAAGAAAATATTATTAATAAGAAAGGGGAGATATGTCAATGTAGGCTGTTAATGTAAGACATTCTCCAGTAGGTGAAAATTTACGTTTAACTGGTATTTTCAATGTATAAAAATTCCAGTGGGCAGGTATTTCCAAATCAGATTTGTAAATTGGGTTGTCAATGAATGACATGCCTTTGGTGAGTATTTAAGAATAAAGCAATTTGTCACCAGTAATCATTAATGAAGTTATACCTGGTTGTGAGGAGAGGTTTTTATGAATATAATCCTGGTAAATATGGAGCTGCCAATTAGGGATACTTTGATAGGTGAATACAAATAGAGAGATATACAATAGATACTGTCAATGGGGTATATGTCAACAGAGATATTTATGATGGGTATATTTGTAAAATGAGCTGGGCAATAGGACATATGCCAATAGGCAAGTGTTTAAAAAACAGGGAAATTTGTCATCAAAAGTCATAAATAGATTACACCATCAGGTGGGTGTTTAAGACTATAGAGATTTTTCAATGGACAAACAACAATGAAGTATGTATTATGGAGGTTATTTGTAAAAAGATTTCTCAATAAGGATTATAAATAAAGAATCCAATGGATGTTTATGCATAAGATTTTTCACTGGCAGACATCTACCGATATGTCAACAGTTTTTATTTCTCAGTGAAGAGATTTGTCAAGAGGGGTCGTGAAAGGAGATATTTTAAGGGTTTTTTTTTTTTTTTTAATGGAGTGATTTTTTTCCCTAATAGGTTTATGAATGAAAGATTTTCCAATAAGTAGATATTTATGTGGAGAAGGAAATGACAACCCACTCCAGTATTCTTGCCAGGACGATCCTATGGACAGAAGAGCCTGAAGGGCTACAGTCCATGGGGTCACAAAGAGTCGGACACAACTGAGCTACTGAGCACACACAGATATTTATGAGATGAGAGATTTGCCAATGGGGATCATCAATGGAGCAATGCCAGTGGAATATTTGGGAATAAGAAGGTAGTGGAGGTCTTTCCTCATGGTCCAGTGGTTAAGAATCTGTCTTGCAATGCAGAGGACACAGGTTCCCTGATCAGGGAACTAAGACCTCACATGTTGCAGAGCGACTAAGCCCCCTCGCCGCAACTACTGAGCCCAGGATCTTGCACACTCCATAATCCATGCACCACAGCTAGAGAAGGTGTACGATGCAACTACTGAGTCCATGTGCCACAATAAAAGATCCCTCATGACACAAGGAAGATCCCGTGTGCTGCAATGGAGACCCAATGCAGCCAAATAAATAAATAAATTTTAATAGATAAAATTAAAATTTATGTTTCAAAAAAAAAGAAAATAGCACAATGTGATTGCAGGAAGCAGAATTCTAAGAATGGCCTCCAATATCCCTCTCAGCTTATATAAACATCTTCCCTTGATTGTGGGTCAACCGGTAGGGGTGATGAGTTACAATTCCTTGATTATGATTACATAGCAAATTAATTGCAAATGTAATTAAGGGTACTAATCAGTCTGCTTTAAAATAGGGAGATTATCCAGGTGAGCCTAATCTAATTAAGTACATTGCTGCTGCTGCCAAGTCACTTCAGTCGTGTCCTACTCTGTGTGACCCCGTAGACGGCAGCCCACCAGGTTCCCCCATCCCTGGGATTCTCCAGGCAAGAACACTGGGGTGGGTTGCCATTTCCTTCTCCAATGCAGGAAAGTGAAAAGTGAAAGTGAAGTCGCTCAGTCGTGTCCGACTCTTAGCGACCCCATGGACTGCAGCCTACCAGGCTCCTCCGTCCATGGGATTTTCCAGGCAAGAGTACTGGAGTGGGGTGCCATTGCCTTCTCCGAATTAAGTACATTAGCCCTTCAGAAATGCAGAGTTTTCTCCTGCTGGTGACACAGACGCTGGAGAAATTGTAAGCATGGGAAGCAGTTGGCACATCCTAATTGACTTTGAAGACAAAGAGGCCCACATGGTGAGGCATGCAGTTGGCCTCTAGAAGCACAAAGCAACCACCACAGGCTGACAGCCAACAAAGAAATGGGAACCTCATTACTACAACTGCAAGGAACTAAATTGTGCCAATAACATGAATAAGATTGAAATTGAGTCTTCCTAAGAGCCTCCTAGAAGAGACCAGTGTAGCCAACACTTTGACATTAGTTTTGTGGGACTATTAAGTAGAGAAGCTAGTCAAGCTCACTTGGACTTGTGACCTACAGAACTGTAAGACCATAAATAAGTGTTGTTTTAGGCCGCTAAGTCTGTGGTAATCTGTTACACAGTGATAGAAAATTAATACAGTATTTGCCATTTGGGTATTTGTGAAGGGACATATGCTGCACTAAGGACAGGGTACTTTTCAAGGGAATTGTTTATGCAGGGCTTGGGGATCTGTCACAGGTTCTTGTCAGTAGTAGAGATTTATAAACATGGGGATTTGCCCATAGTGAGGACTGCATAATGGGGAACTATTATGGGTTGTATTGTGTCTTCCAAAAACATACATAACCCTCACCATCTCAGAATGTGACCTTACTTGGAAATAAAAGCAGGAACAATATCACTTGGGGAGGGGTGGCTGTCCTCTGAAGTCTTTGACAATGTTGGTATTTCTCAGTGGGAGCATTTGTACATTAGAAATTAGTATATGAGCATCATCATAAGAAAAACATTACAAATGAGCATATTAAAGAGAGACTTGTCAAAATCATTAAAGGTGCCAGAGGGCATGAAAGTATTATTACTAGTATTATATATTATTTCCAATATTGTAAATTATCATTCCTAACAAAACATTATTTGCAATAATATAGTCATTACTAAGATTTATCACTACTGTTATAAATTACATTTACCATTACTATTACTGATAATAACTAGTATAGAGAGCTATGTACCTAGCACATATATAATATATAATATATATAATACAATATATATATAGTGTCATTTAATGTTCACACTGTCCTTATGAGTTAGGCATTATTTTTACCCCATTTTACAGATATAGAAACTGAGGCATAGAGAAGTAATAAGATATCCCCAAGGACACACAGTTAGGAAAAGGCAAGATTTCTTTCTCAAAATCATAAGCAGGAATTGTTTTGTTTTAAAAAATATTATAAGGAATCAAATTGAGAAATACTGATCTAGTTAATATTTTTTATTTTTATAATATTTCTTAAACTTTACTGATACAATTCACATACAATAAAATATACTCATTTAATATGACAATTAATTTTAGTATATTCACAAAGTTGTGCAATCATCACAATAGAATTTTAGAATATTTTCATCATCCCCAAAAGAAGCCCATTAGCATTCACTGTCCACTTCTCCCACCTCCTCCCCCAACCCTGGCCAAAGACAAGCACTAATCTACTCTGTCTCCATAGTTTCACCTATTCTGCACATTTCATATAAATAGAATCATACAATATGTGGTCTTTTGTGACTGGTTTCTTTCAAATAACAGGTTTTCAAAATTCCTCCATTTTGTAGCATATATCAGTACATCATCCCTTTTTATTACTGAATAATATTTTATGGTATGGATATACATTTTGATCACCCATTCATTAACTGATGGATATTTGGGTTGTTTCCACTTTGGGGCTATTATAAATAATGCTGCTACAAACATTTGTGTATAAGTTTTTGTATGGATATATGTTTTATTTTCTCTTGGGTGGATATCAAGGAATGGCATTCCTAGATCAGGTGGTAACTCTGTTTACCATTTTGAGAAACTTCCAAACTTTCTTCCAAAACAGCTGTACACTTTACATTTTACCAGCAATGTAAAACGAGTGCAATTTTTCTACATCTTTGTCAATACTTGTTGTTTTTCTTTTTTATTCTAGCCATACTAGTGGTTGTACAGTGTTACCTCATTGTGGTTTTGATTTTCATTTCCCTAATGCTTAATGATGCTGTACGGCTTTTCGTGTGCTTAGGCCATTCGTTTATCTCATTTGGAGAAATGTCCCTTCAAACCCTTTGCCCATTTTTAAGTTGGATTATTTACTTATGTTTTTATTATTGGGTTATGAGTCCTTTATGCCTAGATATAAATCCCTTATCAGATATATGATTTACAAATATTTTTTCCTATTTCTGTGGGTTGACCTTTTACTTTCTTGACAGTATTATTTGCAGAACAAAAGTTTTTAATTTTGATGAAGTCCAATTTATTTCCTTTGTTTTGTACTATGTGGGGCTTCCCTGATAGCTCAGATGGTAAAGAAAGTGAAAATAAAAGTGAAAGTTGCTCAATCATGTCCAACTCTATACAGTCCATGGAATTCTCCAGGCCAGAATTCTGGAGTAGGTACTTTCCATTCTCCAGGGGATCTTCCCAACTCAGGGATCAAACCCAGGTCTCTCGCATTGCAGGTGGATTCCTTACCAGCTGAGCCACAAGGGATCTGCCTGCAATGCAAGAGACCTGGATTTTATCCCTGGGTTGGGAAGGTCCCCTGGAAAAGGAAATGGCAGCCCACTCCACTATATTCTTATCTGGAGAATCCCATGGACAGAGGAGCCTGGCCGGCAACAGTCCACAGGGTCACAAAGAGTCAGAGAGGACTGAGTGACTAAGCACTCACTGTATAGTATGTGCTTTTGGTGTCACAGCTAAGAAACCACTAAGACTCAAAATTTTAATATAGATTTGGCTCCAGTGTTAATATACTTCATCATAACACTACACTGCCTATCTAGCAATTAAATCACCCTTAGTAATATTACACAGGAACTTATTAAGAGAGTTTTATGTTTTGACCTGAAAAAAATACCCAATGGGTGAATGCACCCATGATTTATCCTCCAACCCTATCACGGACCTCAGAAGGATTCTGAGTAGGGACTACAAGGCCCATCTTAGGGAGAACTAAGAGGTGGCAAGAATACATAGAACTGTACAAAAAAAAGCTTCACAACCCAGATATTCACGATGGTGTGATCACTCACCTAGAGCCAGACATCCTGGAATGTGAAGTCAAGTGAGCCTTAGAAAGCATCACTGCGAACAAAGCTAGTGGAGGGGATGGAATTCCAGTTGAGCTATTTCAAATCCTGTAAGATGATGCTGTGAAAGTGCTGCACTCAATATACCAGCAAATTTGGAAAACTCAGCAGTGGCCACAGGACTGGAAAAGGTGGGTTTTCATTCCAATCCCAAAGAAAGGCAATGCCAAAGGATGCTCAAATTACTGCACAATTGCACTCATCTCACATGCTAGTAAAGTAATGCTCAAAACTCTCCGAGCCAGGCTTCAGCAATATGTGAACCGTGAACTTCAAGATGTTCAAGATGGTTTTAGAAAAGGCAGAGGAACCAGAGATCAAATTGCCAACATCCGCAGGATCATGGAAAACGCAAGAGAGTTCCAGAAAAACATCTATTTCTGCTTTATTGACTATGTCAAAGCCTTTGACTGTGTGGATCACAATAAACTGTGGACAATTCTGAAAGAGATGGGAATACCAGACCACCTGACCTGCCTCTTGAGAAATCTGTATGCAGGTCAGGAAGCAACAGTTAGAACTGGACATGGAACAGACTGGTTCCAAATAGGAAAAGGAGTATGTCAAGGCTGTATATTGTCACCCTGCTTATTTAACTTATATGCAGAGTACATCATGAGAAATGCTGTGCTGGAGGAAGCACAAGCTGGAATCAAGATTGCCGGGAGAAATATCAATAACCTCAGATATGCAGATGACACCACCCTTATGGCAGAAAGTGAAGAGGAACTAAAAAGCCTCTTGATGAAAGTGAAAGAGGAGAGTGAAAAAGTTCGATTAAAGTTCAACATTCAGAAAACTAAGACCATGGCATCTGGTCCCATCACTTCATGGGAAATAGATGGGGAAACAGTGGAAACAGTGTCAGACTTTATTTTCTGGGCTCCAAAATCACTGCAGATGGTGATTGCAGCCATGAAATTAAAAGACGCTTACTCCTTGGAAAGAAAGTTATGACCAACCTAGATAGCACATTGAAAAGCAGAGATATTACTTTGCTAACAAAGGTCCGTCTAGTCAAGGCTATGGTTTTTCCAGTGGTCATGTATGGATGTGAGAGTTGGACTGTGAAGAAAGCTGAGCGCCGAAGAATTGATGCTTTTGAACTGTGGTGTTGGAGAAGACTCTTGAGAGTCCCTTGGACTGCAAGGAGATCCAACCTGTCCATCCTAAAGGAGATCAGCCCTGGATGTTCTTTGGAAGGACTGATGCTGAAGCTGAAACTCCAGTACTTTGGCCATCTCATGTGAAGAGTTGACTCATTGGAAAAGACTCTGATGCTGGGAGGGATTGGGGACAGGAGGAGAAGGGGACAACAGAGGATGAGATGGCGGGATGGCATCACCGACTCGATGGACATGAGTTTGAGTGAACTCCGGAAGTTGGTGATGGACAGGGAGGCCTGGCGTGCTGTGATTCATGGGGTCACAAAGAGTCGGACACTACTGAGCGACTGAACTGAACTGAACTGAGACTTGGGTGAAGGACGGGCCAGCCCCCGGGCTTCGCATGGAGCTGGACCCCATGCTACACACCACACAGGACTGCCACCCTCTTCGTGCTTCTTCTCAGCCATCAGAGTCTTTTCCAATCAGAGATTCAAACAGACACATGAATGTGGGGGTGAGGGATAACTCACTTTATTTACCTTAATGGATTTTCTAGAAAGGTAATGAGAAGAAACATAGTGACTCACATCAGGACTCTGAACTAAGCTTCTCTGTAGGGTCTGCTTCTCCAGGGCAGCTATAGCTAAAAGGATCTACTGAAAAGAAGGTGCTCCCTCTGGAGCCTGCAACTACCACTTGTTGTTTAAGTCCCAGATAGCAAAGAATCTGCCTCCAACACGGGAGACCCAGGTTCAACCCCTGGGTTGGGAAGATGCCCTGGAGAAGGGAATGGCAACCCATTCCAGTATTCTTGCCTGGAGAATTCCATGGACAGAGGAGTCTAGTTGTCTACAGTCCATGGGGCCATGGACTGACAAAGAGTCAGACAAGACTATGTGACTAACACTTTCACATCCAGTGTATACAACAGTCCTTGGTGCTGAGAAATAATTGGAAAAAACAGAAAATAGGCAATAGGAAGTGTGAACAAGCCTAGAATTGAGGTAAGATCAGGGAAGGTAAAGTAATCTATTTCATGTACTAGGGAACTGCTAGAAGAGGCAGTCTCTGGTTCCAGACAATAGGTCAGGGCTGAGGAAAAATCCCCAGACACTAGAAAACAGCCATAGAGACCAGTAAACAGTCACAGCAGCGATGTGACCAGTCAGAGAAACTATCAAATGGCCAAAGAACCAGAAAACAGTCCCTGTAATTAGAGGACAGCCAGAGACACTCCAGAACAGTCAAATGGAAAGAGAAAATACCCCTAAATGTCATACAACAACTAGAAATATCTAGGAGACAGCAAGACATATAAGAGAACAATCTCAAGCTGAGAGCACAGCCAGAGAAACAAGGAAACAGCTAGCCAGGCGAGGGGATAGTTCTGGACCTGAGAAATAGGTGGGGGGCATCATCAAATATCTAAAGAGACCACAAAACAGTCCTTGTATTTGGAAGACTGTCAGAGGGGCAACAAAAGAGCCAGAGCAACAGGGACTAAACCCTGAGGATCAGGCCAATAACATCAAGGGATAAAAAAAATTTAAAAAGCAGTCTGCAGGACTAGGGAACCACCAGAGTCCAAGGAACAGTTACAGGGATTGAAACAGTCAACAAACCAATTTACAGAAATCAGGAAATGATTACTGGTCCTAACATAAGGTCATCAGAAACTGTGGGGAGTAATCACAGAAGTCAAATACAGTATATTAATGACTAGTGGGGATTCAACAGACACAGTCATGGGAGCTAATACAGCACCAGCAGATATCATTATGGGAGCTCATGGGAGTCAGACACTGTACTGGTGACTAATAGATCATCAGAAACCACGAATGGTCTAATGGTAGGGAAGGCTCTAATGAGGCCCAGGTATTATGCTGGGGCTCATGAGGATAATACACTGTATTAGAGGATGAAGAACTGGCATCCACAGGATTGACGGTAGCAAATGGGTTGATGCTTAGACGGAGACACAAATCACTTTAGTGGTGGCTAATGGCTAATCAGCAGGATGATAAAGTACTAATATGAGATCAGCAGACACTAATCAGATTTCTTATGAGGACTCAAAGACACACTCTCTACTCGTGACCAAGATTAGCAGACACAGTGACGACACATTAATACAGGATGAGCAGCAGATACTGTGAAAAAACATGAGGCAAAGACTCTAAATTAGTGCCTGGTAATCATCTGTCCCAGTGTTGAGGCCAGTATTAGCAAATATGGAGATGGGCTGTAACGTGTGGTCAGCATGCACTGAACTGGGGCATCATTGCATTCAGATACTGTATTAATGGCTAATGGGGAATCAACTGGCACAGTGATGATGGTTAATGCAGGATCAGCAACATTGTGATTGTGACTTATGAAGGTCAGAGACATTGTACTCATTGCTAATGGATGGTCAGAATGGTGAGACTAGTGTGGAATCAGCAGATACTGTGCTGGAAGCTCCTGGAGGTTAGTCTCTGATCTTATGGCTAATTGGGGATCAGCAAGTATATTGCGGGAACTTCATACATATTGAAGAAAATGTACTGCTGCCTAATTGAAGATCAACAGACACTGATGGGAGCTAATGTGGGGCCAGCAAACTCTATGGCCTCAATGGATCAAAGACACAATGCTGCTGTGGCTGCTCAGTCGCTAAGTCATGTCAAGTTCAGTACATGCAACTCCATGTTGAAGCTCTCCAGACTCCTCTGTCCATGGGATTTTCCAGGCAAGAATACTGGAGTTGGTTGCCATTTCCTTCTCCAGGGGATCTTCCTCACCCAGGGATCAAACTCATGTCTCCTGCACTGGCAGGTGGATTCTTTACCACTGAGCCACCTGGGAAGCCCCATAGACACAATACTTGCAGTTAAAGGTGGGGGAGAACTCAGCAGACACAGGGATTTGGCTACTGTAAGAACAAAAAACATGGTAATGGGTCCTCAAGGAGGTCATACTCTATATTCAGTTCAGTTCAGTCACTCAGTCATATCCGACTCTTTGCGACCCCATGAATTGGAGCACGCCAGGCCTCCCTGTCCATCACCAACTTCCGGAGTTCACTCAAACTCACATCCACGGAGTTGGTGATGCCATCCAGCCATCTCATCCTCTGTCGTCCCCTTCTCCTTCTGCCCCCAATCCCTCCCAGCATCAGAGTCTTTTCCAATGAGACAACTCTTCACATGAGATGGCCAAAGTACTGGAGTTTCATCTTTAGCATCAGTCCTTCCAAAGAACACCCAGGGCTGATCTCCTTTAGAATGGACTGGTTGGATCTCCTTGCAGTCCAAGGGACTCTCAAGAGTCTTCTCCAACACCACAGTTCAAAAGCATCAATTCTTCGGCGCTCAGCTTTCTTCACAGTCCAACTCTCACATCCATACATGACCACTGGAAAAACCATAGCCTTGACTAGATGAACCTTTGTTGGCAAAGTAATGTCTCTGCTTTTGAATATGCTATCTAGGTTGGTCATAACTTTCCTTCCAAGGAGTAAGTGTCTTTTAATTTCATGGCTGCAATCACCATCTGCAGTGATTTTGGAGCCCAGAAAAATAAAGTCTGACACTGTTTCCACTGTTTCCCCATCTATTTCCCATGAAGTGATGGGACCAGATGCCATGGTCTTAGTTTTCTGAATGTTGAGCTTTAAGCCAACTTTTTCACTCTCCTCTTTCACTTTCATCAAGAGGCTTTTTAGTTCCTCTTCACTTTCTGCCATAAGGGTGGTGTCATCTGCATATCTGAGGTTATTTCTCCCAGCAATCTTGATTCCAGCTTGTGCTTCCTCCAGCACAGCATTTCTCATGATGTACTCTGCATATAAGTTAAATAAGCAGGGTGACAATATACAGCCTTGACGTACTCCTTTTCCTATATGGAACCAGTCTGTTGTTCCATGTCCAGTTCTAACTGTTGCTTCCTGACCTGCATACAGATTTCTCAAGAGGCAGGTCAGGTGGTCTGGTATTCCCATCTCTTTCAGAATTTTCCACAGTTTATTGTGATCCACACAGTCAAAGGCTTTGACATAGTCAATAAAGCAGAAATAAATGTTTTTCTGGAACTCTCTTGCTTTTTCGATGATCCAGTGGATGTTGGCAATTTGATCTCTGGTTCCTCTGACTTTTCTAAAACCAGCTTGAACATCTGGAAGTTCACGGTTCACATATTGCTGAAGCCTGGCTTGGAGAATTTTGAGCATTACTTTACTAGTGTGTGAGATGAGTGCAATTGTGTGGTATTTTGAGCATTCTTTGGCATTGCCTTTCTTTGGGATTGGAATGAAAACCCACCTTTTCCAGTCCTGTGGCCACTGCTGAGTTTTCCAAATTTGCTGGTATATTGAGTGCAGCACTTTCACAGCATCATCTTTCAGGATTTGAAATAGCTCAACTGGAATTCCATCACCTCCACTAGCTTTGCTTGTAGTGATGCTTTCTAAGGCCCACTTGACTTCACATTCCAGGATGTCTGGCTCTAGGTGAGTGATCACACCATTGTGATTATCTTGGTCATGATGGGTGTCTACAAATCAGAAGACTAATGTGTGATCAGCAGATACACTGATGATCAGGGCTATTTAGGGGTCTTTAGGTAAAGAACTTGGAACTTGGTAAATGGGGGATCAGAAGATAGAGTGACAAGGTCAAGTTCTACAGAAATTGTGCTGGGGCTCAAGAGGATCAAAGTCTATTGGTCACTAATTAGGAAACAGCAGATAAATATGCTGCATTGTGGGTTGATGTGGTCAAAAACACTGTGAAAGTGAAGTAAAAGTGTTAGTCAAAAAGTCATGCCAAACTCATTTCAACCCCATTGATTGTAGCCCACCAGGCTCCTCTGTCCATGGAATTCTCCAGGCAAGAATACTGGAGTGGGTAGTCATTCCCTTCTCCAGGGGATCGTCTCGTCCCAGGGATCGAACCTGGGTCTCCTGCATTGCAGGCAGATTCTTTACCATCTGAGCCACGAGGGAAGCCCCCAAGACACTGTACTGATGCCTAATTTTAAAAATCAGCAGATATAATGAGGAGATCTAATGTAGGGTGAGCAGACATGTCAATTAGAACTCATTGGGTTAAATATACTGTATGGTGGCTGTGAAGAAGGATGAGCGCCGAAGAATTGATGCTTTTGAACTGTGGTGTTGGAGAAGACTCTTTCGAGTCCCTTGGACTGCAAGGAAATCCAACCAGTCCATTCTGAAGGAGATCAGCCCTGGGATTTCTTTGGAAGGAATGATGCTAAAGCCAAAACTCCAGTACTTTGGCCACCTCATGAGAAGAGTTGACTCATTGGAAAAGACTCTGATGCTGGGAGGGATTGGGGGCAGAAGGAGAAGGGGATGACAGAGGATGAGATGGCTGGATGGCATCACTGACTCGATGGACATGAGTCTGAGTGAACTCCGGGAGTTGGTGATGGAAAGGGAGGCCTGGCGTGCTGCGATTCATGGGGTTGCAAAGAGTCAGACACGACTGAGCGACTGAACTGAACTGAACTGAACTGAACGGTGGCTGATGGGGAACGAACAGACAAAACGGTGAAAACCAACATGGAGACAACAGCCACTGCAATAGGTCTAAAGGAGGTTATAAGATACACTGCTGTGAGCCAATGGAAGGGAGGTTAGTAGCCACCATGCTGAGTCTAAAGGAGGGCAAAAAGATGTGATAGTAGATCATGAGTCACTAAGCTGTAAGCAAAAAAGGAGTGAAAAGATGGTAAGCTGTGAGCAAATGGGGGTCAGCAAAAATTGTAATGGCAGCTAAAAGAGGTGGCAAGACATGATGATATGAGCTAAAGGGAGTGAGAAGATTCTGCTGGAACAAAAAGTGGAAGAAGACAAGCTACTGTGAGCTAATGGTAGGTTAGCAGACATTGTGCTCTTGACTAGTGTCAGAGATAAGAACTGCTATAAACTAATGAAGTGTTAGTAGACACTGTGCAGACATGTCATGGGGGTAAAAACTACATCATGGTAGCTAATGGAGTATGAGGAGAGACTGTGCTTAGGCTATCAGGAGCCACATACATATTAGTGTTGGCCAGTAGGGTTATCACATAAGTGACGGTAGCTAATGGAGGGCCAGCACAACCCACCATGGAGCCTTAGTAAAGGTCATTTTCATGGAGCAAAACCATTTCTAAAGCCTTGAAAGAATGAAGTGTCCCACTGCCAGTGTCTTTCATCTGATCTAGTGGTCAAGATTCTTGGTTTTTCTCCCAGGCAGCCTTCATCTGACTCCTGATATGGAAATGGGAAATTTTTTATTGTTGTGCTTTAAATTTTTAATTGAGAGATAATTTACATACAATAAAATTCACAAATCTTAAATTTAATCATTTGATGACTCTTGTGTATTCTCATTAACACACACTCAGTCAAGATACAGAATAGTTCCACCACGCCCGGGGAAGTTCCCTCCTACCTCTTAGGAGTTAATTCCTACCCCAGAGGCAACCACTGATCTGCTTTCTGTCACCAGAGATTACTTTTTTTATGTTTGACATTTTCCATAATAATAATCATTTTAAAACATCAGATTTAATTTTTAATGGATGAGCTGAAGATTGGAAGAAGTGAGGAGATGGCATTTTGATAAACGTAATGCTTAGTAAACAAGGGTGCTGCTGCTGCTGCTGCTGCTAAGTCGCTTCAGTCGTGTCCGACTCTGTGCGACCCCATAGACGACAGCCCACCAGGCTCCCCCGTCCCTGAGATTCTCCAGGCAAGAACACTGGAGTGGGTTGCCATTTCCTTCTCCAATGCATGAAAGTGAAAGTCAAAGTGAAATTGCTCGGTCGTGTCCGACTTTTAGGGACCCCATGGACTGCAGTCTACCAGGCTCCTCCATCCATAGGATTTTCCAGGCAAGAGTACTGGGGTGGGGTGCCACTGCCTTCTCCAAAACAAGGGTGAGGGCATGCTATATACAAAGTGAGAAAAGTGTAATATGTATATTCAAGTGTATGCTGTATTGGAGGGCATCTAACAATTAATTCAAATACCCTGGGTTGTCGTAATCCTTATGGAACACTCAGGGGAAAAAGCAAAAAAATTATGTAATTTAGCATCAATATTTATTATGGCACAGTGCTACCCAGTACTAAAAGAAAAGGATTTGTTTCTGCTTATCAAAAAAGTACAAGGGGAAACATTCACAAGGTTGAGAGATTTATCATTGATAGACCTCCACTAAAGAAAACTCTAAAGGATATTTTTCACATAAAGAAGAAAATGATCATGAAGGAAATGTGGGAAACAATAAAGAGCAACCAAAGTGGTAAATATGTAGGTAAAATAAAATAAATATATAAAACAAAAGTGTTTTCTGGGGAGACATGCACACATGTATACACACACACTTAACATATAGATAGATACATATATTACATATATATATATATACCCCATAATACATCATTATATTTTAAAATATATGTGTATATATATATATATATATGAGCAAATTTTCTATTAAAAGATGAACTTTCAAAGACAATTTCTTAGAAAACCATAAAATACTACTTAAAATTTAATAGATTTTAAATGAGTTAAATAAAAAGACAAACACATTCAAGGATGGAAGGGCTTAAAGCCATTTTACACGTTTCAGATAGGCAATAATTTATAAAAAAAAAATAACAGATAAGTTCTAGTGAATATGTGGGAAAATGTAAACTTTTTCTCAAACTGCTCATGAGAGTGTAAAATGGTACAATTTTTAAAAACTTTAATATTTAGTCAAGTTGAAAAACTTCTATGTCAATCAGAACCCAGCTAGGAGACAGAAGCCATACCAGTTATTTTAATAGAGAAAATTTATTACAAAAAAATTTTAACTAGTTATGAAGTTACTAACCACATAACTTAAAAGCAAAAAGAACATTAAAATTCTTATGGACTCAGCAACTGCAGAAAGCAGTGGGGCTAGGGTAAAAAGGGAAGAAGTTGGAATTACTAAAAATAGAAGGTTGTAAGTGGGGTCACATGTGACTGAGATTCATAGTTCTAAGGAGGTGGCACTACCCAGATGTTGCAAGTGTCTCTGAGGGGATGCAGTACCATAGAGCTGTTAGTACTGGGAAAGTGCAAACTGGATTAAACTGCTGCTACCATGAGGATGTGCTGCTGCCCAAGTGAAGAAGCAATGCTGGGCTGATACTCAGATAAACAGGGAGCCAACTGGAATTGAAATAAAAAAAAGAGCAAGTCCCTTCTTCCTTCCATAGGCTCAACATTTATATTTCATATCTCTTATTGGCAAGACCCAACAGCGAATAGCAGCTGGCAAGACAGGAATGTGTTCTATAGAGTCATGGCCCCAGCATCACAAAGTCCCAGTATAGAAGGGCAGGTTTGGAACTGGGGCACAATAGATTAATAACTGGCATACTGCCTACACCCTATGACCCATCATTGCCATTTCTAGATTTAAATACTAAACACAGAAATGATACAAATGCCTTTCACTAGGGGAATGGAGAGATAAATAAATAAACCAGAGCTATATTTACCAACATGGATAGATCTTGGAAAGGTAACATTTCATGAAAAAAAGCAAGCTGCATAAACAAAAATAGTGTAATACTACTGATGTAAAGTTTTTAAAATATAGCATTATATATTGGAGACTTCATATTATACAGAAAAAACTTAGGGTAGATTAAAATTTTCAATGTTGAAAATGAAACCTTCACTTTAGAGGAAAGTACAGGAGAATATTATCACCTTGAAACTGATAACATAAAAACATAAAACCTAGGCAGAAGAAAAGAGTTAACAAAATTAAAGAACCAGTCACAGACTGAGAGGAGATATCTGAAACACAAATGACTGAAAAGGGATTTTTATGTTCTCATATTTTTTTTTAAAGAACAAGGAAAACAACATTTAAACCAAGAAGTAAAAGACAGCCTATGAGAAAACAATGAGCAAAGGATATGAACAGTCACTGCACAGAAGAAATATAACAATGACCAGTCAACAGGTAAGCTGATTCTCAACCACTAATTACGGAAATCCAAATGAAATGCAAACAACAATGAGCCACTCCCTAAGGGGATCAGGACAATTTTCACACCAAGGCAGGAGCCGTATTGTTACAGGTATACTCTGTGTGCCCCAGTAATCAGATGGCCCAAAGGGCTTGATCAAATGGTGAGGGGAGTCTTCTTAGAGAAGCTTTCTCCACAGTACACGGCAAGGGCTGGCCTAAGTGAGTTCTCTGATGTTCTGTGAGGTGTGCCTTCTGCCAGAAAGCTTTCCCACATTCTTGGCATTCAAAGGGTCTCTCCTGTGTTAATGAGGCATACTTTCACAGAGAAGGCATTTCTTCATTCACAAAGTTTCTCTCCTGTATGAGTTCTCTGGTGTTGACAAAGGGATTTCTTCATACTGAAGATTTTTCCACAATCACTACATTCATAGGGTTTTTCTCCTGAATGCATTCTCTGATGTTCAATGAGGCGTGCTTTGACATAGAAGGCATTACCACATTTGTTACATTCATAAGGTTTCTCTCCTGTGTGAATTCGCTGATGTATTCCAAGAGATGAATGCACACTGAAAGATTTCCCACATTCATTACACTGGTAGGGTTTTTCACCCGTATGAGTTCTCTGGTGATTATTCAGAGTCATCTTCAATCTGAAAAATTTCCCACATTCACCACATTTATAGGGTTTCTCACCTGTATGAATTCTTTGATGTTGGTTTAGGGATTTTTTTGCACCAAAGTTTTTCCCACAAGCACCACATTCATAGGGTTTCTCCCCCGTGTGAGTTCGCTCATGTTGAGTAAGAGATATCTTAACACGAAATGCTTTCCCACATTCGCCACATTCATAGGGTTTCTCCCCTGTGTGAGTTCTCTGATGAATCATGAGGGTTGCCTTCTCAGAAAAGGTTTTCCCACACTCAGTACATTCATAGGGTCTCTCTCCTGTGTGTGTTCTCTGATGTAGAATGAGTTGTGACTTCCTGCCAAAAGATTTTCCACACTCATCACATTCAAAGGGCTTCTCTCCTGTGTGAGTTTTCTGATGAGCAATGAGGTATGATCTTGCACTAAAGGTTTTTGCACATTCACCACATTTATAGGGTCTCTCCCCTGTGTGTATTCTCAGATGTTCAATAAGGTTTGATTTCCTGCAGTAAGTTTTCCCACATTCATTACATTCAAAGTTTCTTTCTCCTGTGTGTGTTCTTTTGTGTCCAACAAAGCTCATTCTCTTGTAGAAGGCTTTCTGATATTTGACAGTTTGATCCAAAGTTTGAATTTTCCGATGCTGAAGGTCATTATCATGCCTGAGGGAATTACCCCAAACAGAACTGTTGGCACCTGGCAGTGAAAAAGAGCCTTTAAAAATAAATCAGATCATATCACTCTCACTCAAAACCCAACATAGGCTTTCCCTTGTCACAGTATAAAGCTTAACAAAGCCTATAAAAACTCTACATAATTTAGTCCCCAGCTAACTCTCAGATTTGTGGAAAATTCTGAAAGAGATGGGAATACCAGACCACTTGACCTGCCTCTTGAGAAATCTGTATGCAGGTCAGGAAGCAACGGTTAGAACTGGACATGGAACAACAGACTGGTTCCAAATAGGAAAAGGAGTACGTCAAGGCTGTATATTGTCACCCTGCTTATTTAACTTATATGCAGAGTACATCATGAGAAACGCTGGGCTGGAAGAAGCACAAGCTGGAATCAAGATTGCCAGGAGAAATATCAATAACCTCAGATATGCAGATGACACCACCCTTATGGCAGAAAGTGAAGAAGAACTAAAGAGCCTCTTGATGAAAGTGAAAGTGGAGAGTGAAAAAGTTGGCTTAAAGCTCAACATTCAGAAAACTAAGATCATGGCATCTGGTCCCATCACTTCATGGCAAATAGATGGGAAAACAGTGGAAACAGTGGCTGACTTTATTTTTCTGGGCTCCAAAATTACTGCAGATGGTGACTGCAGCCATGAAATTAATAAGATGCTTACACCTTGGAAGGAAAGTTATGACCAACCTAGGCAGCATATTAAAAAGCAGAGACATTACTTTGCCAACAAAGGTCCATCTAGTCAAGGCTATGGTTTTTTCAGTGATCATGTATGGATGTGAGAATTTGAACTATAAAGAAAGCTGAGCACTGAAGAGTTGATGCTTTTGAACTGTGGTATTGGAGAAGACTCTTGAGAGTCCCTTGGACTGCAAGGAAATCCAACCAGGCCATCCTAAAGGAGATCAGTCCTGGGTGTTCATTGGTAGGACTGATTTTGAAGCTGAAACTCCAATACTTTGGCCACCTGATGCAAACAGCTGACTCACTGGAAAAGACCCTGATGCTGGGAAAGGTTGAGGGCAGGGGGAGAAGGGGATGACAGAGGATGAGATAGTTGGATGGCGTCATTGACTCGACGGACATGGGTTTGAGTGAACTCCGGGAGATGGTGATGGACAGGAAGGCCTGGTGTGCTGCAGTTTATGGGGTCGCAAAGAGTTGGACATGACTGAGCGACTGAACTGAACTGTCAGATATCACTTCCTAGCACTCTCACTACCCAACCTTGATCCACACCAGCATCTTTGCTATATACCCCTGAGGTATATATCCCTCAGACTAGGCTTGGCACTATCTGTTCTCTCTGCTTAGAATACTACTAAAATCTACATGCCTCTGTCTCACTTCACTGGTGTTGGTGTACTAATGTTAACTTCCCCAAAGAGTCTTCCCTGACCACATTCTCCAAAAGCACAAACCATCACTGTCTACTCTTCTTATCTTGAACGGATTTTCTTTTTTCCACCAAACATCACGTATTCATTTGTTTCTGGTCTCTTTTCCTCATTAGACTGCAAGCTCCAAGAGAAGAGAGATATTACTTTATTCACTATTGGACCCCCCCACCTAGAAGGTGACCAGCATATAGTTGACCCTCATTTAAGATTTGGTAGATGACTAAATGAATGTATGAATGAGTGCTTGACAACAGAAGGCATCCAAGACAATGGAGGGAAGGAAGACAATTGAGAATACTAAAGAGAAACAGACTAGCTAAGAATAAATATCTAAGCTGAGGCAGGCAGGGAAAGACAAGAGTGGTAAATAACTACAAAAATCAAGATAAAATAGGAGAGAGCACTTAAGTGTGAGCATGATGTGGGGACGTAGGATTTAGGTATCTAAAGCATATAGACCTTCTGTCCTCTAGTCATTTTCAAAGAGCAAGGGCCTCTGAAAAGAGATTCCTGAAAAATACTAGCCAAACATAACCTTTGATTTGAATTCCTGAAGTCTTATTTCTCCTACTTTTCATATGTTGAGTTGTTGCTCACTCACCTGTGTAACCATTGTCTGAGGATTCCTCCTCTAATATCCACAGTTCTTCCCCTCGCTCCAACTTGAAGATCATCTCTGGTTTGGCCACGCAGAGGCCTGTTAATGGGAAATGGCACAGGACGTGGGCCAGGTTGCCTGAGCTTTAGGGCCTCTGATGGAGGAGAAAGGTGCATCTTCATGAACTGCACAAGGAAGGCTACGCACTGAAACCTTTCACTGGGGGAAGTGAGAACACACACACTCTTCCTGGTGCTCCAAACTGATAAATTATCTATGACCCCTTGAATCTAGAACTGAAGTATCACTGAACTCTACAAAGGCTGCCCAGGTTATAGCAACCAAGAAAGGAAAAACATGCTACCAGGAGTTAGGTGGACAATATCCTCACCCACAGATGCCAGGTTGCTGTAGTTCTCCAGCATCACATCCCTGTGCATGGTCCTCTGGGCAAGATCCAGTGTGTGCCACTCCTGTCGGGTAAAATCCACAGCCACATCTTCGAATGACACGGATCCCTGTAACAACAATCTGCGATGATCAGGATAGAACATCTGGAAAAGATATGTGGGAACTAATTCTTCCAATAGAGCACTTTTGAAAGTTGACTAGAAAAAGCTTCACTGGTGTCAACTGAAAAAAATGTACAACGTGAGATTTGTGAGTTAAGTTTTATTTAGGGCAAAATGAGAACTATAGCTTGGGAGACAACATTTCAGATAGCTCTTAGGAACTGCTCTGACAAGGAAAGGGGAGGTCAATATATATGTGATTTTGGTGAAGGGGGTACATGCAATCAAGCACACATCTCGGTAGAAGATTGCTGCTAGTCACAAGAGGCAGATGTCTCTGTTAACGATCTTAGTGCTTTTCTAGATATGAGAAGATACAAGAAATTGGGTTCAGAACATTTTCTCCTGAAAATACCTATCTGAAGGTCTGCTCTACCAGTTTTCTCCAGAGCACAGACTGTCTCATTCCTGATCTCTGCTCTCAACTCCTTTCAGGGTATGCTGAAGGTCAGTGACTACAGTGGCTAGTGACCTAATCCTTATAGAGGCAAAGAACAAGTGACAATCTTTAGCTGGCACTGGAAACCTGACTCTGTCTTGCTTGATACTATCCTTTGGGAGAGAAAAACCTAGAGCAGTCCTGCTAGTGTATTAACTTTTCAGTTCATGGATAAAAGACCACTGACTGCTGAGTTAACACAGTGTCTAGACCTGTCCTAATTGCTGAGGAAATAAAGAGAGTGCCTGCTCTCAAGGAGCTCATACTCCAGTAAAGAGACTTGCATAGGTATGCGTTGTTTTACAGCACTTTGCTTTATTGTGCTTCAGAGATACCATGTTTTTTCACAAATTGAAGGTTTGTGGGGACCCTCCACTGTCCAGATGGTGGTTAGCCTTCTCTAGCAAGAGTATTTTTTAATTAAGGTATGTACATTGTTTTTTCAGACATGTTATTGCACACTTAATAGACTACAGTATAATGTCGGTGTAACTTTTATATGCACTGGGAAACCAAAAAATTCATGTGACTCATTTTATTGCAATATTTGTTTTATTGCAGTGGTCTGGAAACAAACCTGTAGTATCTCAAAGGTATGCCTGTATATGAACACACCCCTGCTATGGGATGTTACAGGAGCTATGATGGACATGGGTACAAGGTGCAATGGGCTTTTACAAGGGATGGAATAAGATTACACCTTGTGTTAACAGACTGAACTTCACTTGGGGAGGCAGAGCTTTGAATCCTTAAACAAGAATATAATCTTCCTCACGAATATGGGGCAGTAACATGAAAAACAAGGCAGGAAGACACGAAACATGCAAGATGAGTTAAGAGAACTACATATAGCACAGTATGACAGGAAAATAGTGCTTTGGACAGTGATGAGATAAAGGGTTACAGAAACATTCAGGGGCAGGCAGTGGAGAGATTTCCAACTTTTTTTTTTCTAAAGATCATCAATCTCCAAAATACTTGACTATACAATCAAAATATTTTCTGACCTTCCCACAATATATTTACATTTATAAATTACACAGAAGTACTGTCAAGTAAGAGAAAGGGAGAGAATATTACTTCTAGGATAACAGCATGAGCAGCTGAGTTGAGGCTGGTGCCATATATGGTGGTGGTGGTTTAGTTGCTAAGTGGTATCTGACTCTTGCAACCCCATGGACTGTAGCCCTAGCCTTCCAGGCTCCTCTGTCCTTGGGATTTCCCAGGCAGTAATACTGAAGTGGTTTGGCATTTCCTTCTCCAGGGGATCTTCCCAAGCCAGGGATTGAATCCATTTTGGTGCACTGCAGGGGCTTCCCTGGTGGCGCTGGTGATAAAGAACCCACCTGCCAATGCAGGAGATATAAGAGATGCCGGTTCGATCCCCGGGATGGGATAGACAGAGTCTATGGTCCATAGGGTCACGAAGAGTGGAACACAACTGAAGTGACTTAGCACGCATGCATGCTCCTGCACTGCAGGCGGTCTCCTGCACTGCAGGCAGATTCTTTACTGCTGAGCCACTAGGGAAGCCCCGGTGCCATGTACTAAGATTAGCAAAAAAGGAACACAATGGGCTGGCAGAGGGGGAGAGTGAGATCAATCTTGGACCAGAGCTGGAGTGTTCATGTCACATACTGATAGAGACGTCCAGCTGGCAGATTAATATATGATGCTGGAGCTCTGAGAGAAGGCTAGGACAGACCAAGGACTGAGAGGCAATAGTATTTCAGTACCAGCTGAAGCTACCATAATAAACTGGATGGCTAAGAGAACACAGAGCTTGAAAGAGGCATCAAGTGCACGGTCAGTGGGTATACCAACATGACATGAAGATTGAAAAGGAGTTGGGGGGCTCCTGTGGGACAGAGAAAGCCTCTCGTTTCTTTGTCATGCAGTCCTGTTCCAAAGTAAATCCCAGTACCAAAGCTGCAACCTTGCAGTAGCAGGCCCCTCAGACTCTAAGGGAGAAGAATCTCTTCTTTGGGCAGAGGACTAATGTTCTGAAGAGCTTTAGAAAGATCCCCATTGCCTTTTTTATAACCTATCACAACTTGGACCAAAGGGCAAACCTAGTTGTAGAAAGTGAATGCCAGGGTAGAGATGAAAGCCCTAACTGTCCACCTAGAGGAAGGGGAAGCCCTGGGAACAGAGGTGTGGGGAAGATTGCCCTAATAATATAGCTTCAAAATACATGAAGCAAAACTAAAAAAATCTGGAAAAAATATAGGACAATCCACAAACATGGCTGCCAACCTTTATCACCTCTCTTAGTGATTAAAGGAACTAACTAGTAGACAAAAAAAATCAACAATGATATAGAAAACTGAACACTACCAATCAACCAATTGATTTTGTAAAACATTCCACTCAAAACTGAGAGATTAACTGTTTCTTCTAGAACACATGAAATGTTCACCAAGTTTATGATCCATATCCAGGATCATAAAACAAATCCAAAAACAATCAAAGGGTCCACTGGGTACCAAGGGAAATTGACATGGAACAATCAACTCTGAGATATATCCTAATTAAAACTATTAGAATTTAAAGACAAAGAAAAAAATTCCTCAGGGCCTCCAGGCAAAAAAATTTAGATTGGCATCAATTTCTCAAAAACAACATACAAAGCAAGGCAATACAGTAGTTTCAAGAAACTTAAGAAAATACAAATTAAGGAAATTATATCCAGCCAAAGATATCAGGACAGAGAAACCCTTCAAATATCAAGGGTTTTAGGAAAAGTTGTAAATATGCCAGAATATGTGTGCCCTTCATAAGGAATTTGCTAGAGCTGCACTAATATGGTAGCCACATACCATATGTGGCTATTTAAATTTTGATTAATTAAAGTGGAAGAAAATTTAAAATTCAGTTCTTCCGTCACACTAGGCACATTTCCAGTGCTCAGTAGCCACATGTGGCTGGTTACAGTATTAAACAGCACAGATACAGAATATTCCCATCACTACAGGAAATTTTATTGTATACCATAAGCTGGAATCAAGATTGCCGAGAGAAATATCAGATATGCAGATGACACCACCCTTATGGCAGAAAGTGAAGAGGAACTAAAAAGCCTCTTGATGAAAGTGAAAGAGGAGAGTGAAAAAGTTGGCTTAAAGTTCAACATTCAGAAAACTAAGATCATGGCATCTGGTCCCGTCACTTCATGGTAAATAGATGGGGAAACAGTGGAAACAGTGTCAGACTTTATTTTGGGGGCTCCAAAATCACTGCAGATGGTGACTGCAGCCATGAAATTAAAAGATGCTTACTCCTTGGAAGGAAAGTTATGACCAACCTAGATAGCATATTCAAAAGCAGAGACATTACTTTGCCAACAAAGGTCCATCTAGTCAAGGCTATGGTTTTTCCAGTGGTCATGTATGGATGTGAGAGTTGAACTGTGAAGAAAGCTGAGTGCTGAAGAATTGATGCTTTTGAACTGTGGTGTTGGAGAAGACTCTTGAGAATCCCTTGGACTGCAAGGAGATCCAACCAGTCCATTCTGAAGATCAGCCCTGGGATTTCTTTGGAAGGAATGATGCTAAAGCTGAAACTCCAGTACTTTGGCCACCTCATGGGAAGAGTTGACTCATTGGAAAAGACTCTGATGCTGGGAGGGATTGGGGGCAGGAGGAGAAGGGGACGACAGAGGATGAGATGGCTGGATGGCGTCACCGACTCGATGGATGTGAGTTTGAGTGACAGACAGGGAGGCCTGGCATGCTGCAATTCATGGGGTTGCAGAGTCAGACATGATTGAGCAACTGAACTGAACTGATACTAAACAAACAGGGCTTCCCCGATAGTTCAGTTGGTAAAGAATCCACCTGCAATGCAGGAAACCCCAGTTCAATCCCTGGAGAAGGGAAAGGCTATCCACTCCAGTATTCTGGCCTGGAGAATTCCACAGGATCGCAAAGAGTTGGACATGACTGAGCAACTTTTTTAATATATATATACTAAACAGTGAGCTTTAACCAAAAACAATGAATGGGAAAATTTTGGCAAAAGGACTGACAGTAAGTATTTCATATATTAAACTGCAAAGCTAAGACTAAAAAATAATTTTAAAATGCAACTAAAACTGAACAAGATCATTGACTATTGTATAGGAAACAGATGGGAGACAAATTAGATAGTAAAAGATTAATAAAGAAAAAAGTAAAAGGGAGGGGATATATGTATACTAATAGCTGATTAACGTTGTTGTATAGCAGAAAACAACACAACACTGTAAAGCAATTATCCTCCAATTAAAAATAAATTTAAATAAAGAAAAAAAAAAGGTAAACTGGTATAGCCATTATGGAGAACAATGCAAAGGTTCCTCAATTAAACTAGAACTACCATATGATCCATCAGTCCCACTTCTGGGAATATATCTGAAGGAAAGGAAATCACTATCCCAAATATTCATTGCAGCATTATTTGCAATAGCCAAGATATAGAAACAACATACATAAGTGTCCATCAACAGATGAATGGATAAAGATCTGGTATATAAAAAATGGAATATTATTCAGTCATGAAAAAGAAGTAAACCCTGCCATTTGCAACAACAGGGATGAACCTGAAAGACATTACACTAAGTGAAATAAGTTAGACAGAAAGACAAATACTGAATGATCTCACTAACATGTGGAATCTAAAAAAAAAAGTCAAACTCAGAAGCAAAGAGAATGGTGGTCACCAAGGGTGTGGGGGAAAGGGGAGAGATATTGGTCAAAGAGACAAAGTTACATTTATGGACAATAAATAAAGTCTAGAGATCTAATATACAAGCATGATGACTATACTTCATAATATTCTACTGAAAAATGGAAATATGCTAAGAGAGCAAATTTCAGATGTACTCATCACACACAAAAAATGGTAACTGTAATGAGATGATAAGTTAATTAAACTCAGTAATCATTTAACCATGTATATGCATAGCAAATCATGTTGTACATCTTAAATATATCAGATCAGATCAGTAGCTCAGTCGTGTCCGACTCTTTGCGACCCCATGAATGGCAGCACGCCAGGCCTCCCTGTCCATCACCAACTCCCAGAGTTCACTCAGACTCACATCCACGGAGTCGGTGATGCCATCCAGCCATCTCATCCTCTGTCGTCCCCTTCTCCTCCTGCCCCCAATCCCTCCCAGCATCAGAGTCTTTTCCAATGAGTCAACTCTTTGCATGAGGTGGCCAAAGGACTGGAGTTTCAGCTTTAGCATCATTCCTTCCAAAGAAATCCCAGGGCTGATCTCCTTCAGAATGGACTGGTTGGATCTCCTTGCAGTCCAAGGGACTCTCAAGAGTCTTCTCCAACACCACGGTTCAAAGGCATCAATTCTTCAGCACTCAGCCTTCTTCACAGTCCAACTCTCACATCCATACATGACCACAGGAAAAACCATAGCCTTGACTAGATGGACCTTTGTCGGCAAAGTAATGTCTCTGCTTTTGAATATGCTATCTAGGTTGGTCATAACTTTCCTTCCAAGGAGTAAGTGTCTTTTAATTTCATGGCTGCAATCACCATCTGCAGTGATTTTGGAGCCCAGAAAAATAAAGTCAGCCACTGTTTCCACTGTTTCCCCATCTATCTCCCACGAAGTGATGGGACCGGATGCCATGATCTTCATTTTCTGAATGTTAAGCTTTAAGCCAACTTTTTCACTCTCCACTTTCATCAAGAGGCTTTTTAGTTCCTCTTCACTTTATGCCATAAGGGTGGTGTCATCTGCATATCTGAGGTTATTGATATTTCTCCCGGCAATCTTGATTCCAGCTTGTGCTTCCTCCAGCACAGCGTTTCTCATGATGTACTCTGCATGTAAGTTAAATAAACAGGGTGACAATATACAGCCTTGACATACTCCTTTTTCTATTTGGAACCAGTCTGTTGTTCCATGTCCAGTTCTAACTGTTGCTTCCTGACCTGCATACAAATTTCTCAAGAGGCAGATCAGGTGGTCTGGTATTCCCATCTCTTTCAGAATTGTCCACAGTTTATTGTGATCCACACAGTCAAAGGCTTTGGCATAGTCAAGAAAGCAGAAATAGATGTTTTTCTGGAACTCTCTTGCTTTTTCCATGATCCAGCGGATGTTGGCAATTTGATCTCTGGTTCCTCTGCCTTTTCTAAAACCAGCTTGAACATCAGGAAGTTCATGGTTCACATATTGCTGAAGCCTGGCTTGGAGAATTTTGAGCATTACTTTACTAGCGTGTGAGATGAGTGCAATTGTGTGGTAGTTTGAGCATTCTCTGGCATTGCCTTTCTTTGGGATTGGAATGAAACCCCACCTTTTCCAGTCCTGTGGCCACTGCTGAGTTTTCCAAATTTGCTGGCATATTGAGTGCAGCACTTTCACAGCATCATCTTTCAGGATTTGGAATATATACAATTTTATAAATAAATATGTAAATAAAAAGATAAAAGGGTTGAGTAAGAATACCACAGAAGGGATAAATACAAAGGTAACCACCAGAATGGGCTTCCCTGGTACCTTAGACAATAAAGGAGGCTTGGATTTGGTTCCTGGGCCAGGAAGATCCCCTGGAGAAGGAAATGGCTACCCACACCAGTATTCTTGCCTGGAGAATCCCATGGTGGGCTATGGTCCACGGGATCATAAAGAATCAGACACAACTGAGCAACTAATCACAACTACCAGCATAAAAATACAAACCTTCCTAATTACCAAAAACATTTAGAGGAAGCACTCAATAGAGAAAGAAACACAGTAAATATAACATTTACACACTGTAATTACATCATAAGATAAAACAAGAAAGTTGACATTTTGTATTAATTATATTACAAACAGTAATACAAATAAATGTGAATAGGCTTATTTCATCTATTAAAAGAAATAGATTTTCACATTGCCTTGTTAAAGCAAAACCCAACACAATGCTGTATACAAGAGACATGCTTAGAACAGTCTTTCAAAAAGGCTAAAATTATAGAGATGGACAAAGACTTACCAAATGAAAATGATATAAAAGCAGGGATTGAAATCCTGGTTCCAGACAAAGTAGAATTCCAAAAGCAATTATATGAGATAAAGGAGGATACTTTGTAATGTTAAAAGCCCTGTTCACAACAAAGATATAAAAATAAAGATATTTGTAAATTTCTAGATGCTCAGGCCTATGGGCAGAGCTGCTGGCCAGGCTGCCCCACCTATTTAATTGTGGGTCTGAGTGGAGAGCATGTGGCTTCTGCCCTATTGCAAGTCATCTCATCTGTTGGTACCAGCGGTGTACCACAGCAATAACTCAGTCACCTAGGTCATATCCCGATTTCCAGGCCTTTTCTAGCCTAAGCAGTCATCACTCTCCCCCTTTCTATTACCTGTGCCATCAACTAGGAGAAGGTGACTGTGTTAATGGCTCAGATTTCTCTAATCCAAACTCTTACCATTCGTCCTTGGTAAGCAAGGGTGTCTGGCATCTGTTGGTGGGCTTCCTTGAGTTCTGCCCAATTGCCATGTCCAAGCCAGGAGGACTAAAATAGCTGCTTGAATGTGCTGTGGATAGTGCTCCTAGGCTCCTTGGGGCCCCTTTTCAGACTAAGATGCTTATTGGCCCCAGGACCTCATGAATCAAACAAAGCCAAAACAGACACAAATTAGCAAGAGAGAAAAAGGAACATTCTGGGAAGGAAGTTGATAATGATGTATAGAAATGGAATTCTCTGTCCTGGGCTCTCATGAAAGGAAGCCTAGTTGCTCAGGGGACTTTTGGGGGAACACCTTCCGGAAAGGCCTTATTACATCCATGGGAAATTCATGGGGGTCAGGGAGGCTTAGATTTCTGCTATAATTTTTGCCCCTCATTAATCAGTGAGGACTTGGGCAAATCCATTCTCCTTGTGAGTCTCAGTTTCCCCAATAATAATATATGGGTGTCATGGGCATACATTAGGCT
Source organism: Bos mutus (assembly GCF_027580195.1). Classification (NCBI taxonomy): domain Eukaryota; kingdom Metazoa; phylum Chordata; class Mammalia; order Artiodactyla; family Bovidae; genus Bos; species Bos mutus. The sequence continues at coordinate 76,157,501 of NC_091646.1, read as the reverse complement.
TCCCTGATGGCTCAGCAGGTAAAGAATCTTCCTGCAATGCAGGAGATGAGAGTTCGATCCCTGAGTCGGAAAGATCTCCTGGGGGAGGAAACGGTAACCTACTCCGGTGTTCTTGCCTGGAGAATCCCCATGGACAGAGGAATCTGGCGGGCTACAGTCCAAAGTGTTGCAAAGATTTGGACATGACTGAGTGACTAAGCACACACACACAGCACATGGGCATAGATTTGACTAGACTAGTTTCCATATGTAAGAGAGAAGACTGGGCTACCCCCAAGTGACCTATGGAATTTTGTCAACTACCTAAGTCCAGCACGCCCCACCCTATTCTAATTCAGTTGGACTTGGGGAGAGTTCTGTTGTGGTTCCCAGCATGACTGATGTATTAGACCTCTTCCTACTGTGACTAATGGCTACGTTCGCTGTGACCCCCTGGGGAGTCCTTAGCAATACTGGAGAGAGCCATTGGTGGAGGGAACCTCTAAAGACCTTTCTTAGATCATCAAGAAAACTGCCTTGGTCAGCTCCAGTGCTATTCTCTGGTCTGCTTGGGTGCTGGGGTTGTGCGTAGTGAATGGCCCTTCTTTGTTCCTCATTTCTGTTTAGAGCAGATGGAAATCTGATAGACAGGAGACATTTGTGCAAGTCTTTTGGAGGATGCTGTAGACAAGCTGCTAGCTCTGTACTGCCTCTACCCTGACTGGATTCTGGGCCCCAGTGACCGTGTTCCTCTTCTCTCTGGACAATTCCTAGACTTTGGCCTGTATGACTTTTGCGGGCCAGACCTAGCCAATAGGAACAAGTGGCCTGAGGTAGCACTTTCTAGTTGGCAAATTCCTTCTATCTCCATTATTTTCTAAAAGGCCCCTGAAGCAGTTGGGCAGAATGGATGAATTTATCCCAACTTTACAGATAAGGACATGGAGGCAGTGAGAAGGGAAATGACTTGCTTATGGTGATCTAGAACATTGACTGCAAGTCAGTGTGGGTAAGAGGATGGGCAGGCTGGGGTGAAAGATGTGGTGTGACAGAATACTACTAATAATTTTCCAAACATAAAATAAATAACATAATTGATATATGCCAGGCACTAGACACTTTAACTGCATTATCTTGTGTAATGTTTATCTTAACTGTATGAGGTTGACATTATTGTATCTGCATTTTCAGATAAGAAACCAGAGCCTCAGAAAGGTTAAGACTCTTGCCAAAATTCACACAACCAGGTCATGAGACTTCAAATCTCTTGCTTTTTCTGTTGCACTTGGAGTGAAGCTGCTGTTTCAATGTACGTTGGGGTGCTAGGGGTTGAATTTCAGCAGCAGGCCCAAGGTCAGAGCACGCTAAAGCTAAATTGGAACCTCTGGCTGCCTCTTTATCCTACTGAGCCCAGCCAAGCTTCCCAGCTCCAAGCCCAGGTCAGAGGCCCTTGTGAGCTCAGAGAGCAACTACTTTCCCCCATTCCCACCTCTAGCCTTGGATCTCTGGGAATTGTTCCCAGCCAGGTGAGCCTATCCCTTCTCCCATTTAAACCTGCTAATAAGCAGCCTGGGGGAAAAAAGTTAACTAGCAGAGTGAATCAATAGATGTGAGCTTGGAGAACTGGCGTCTGGCCACTCAGACCTTCACCATCAATTGGAGCATTTCCTTCATGAACAGTTAATTGCAAATCATTTAACAGTCACAGTGAGAAACAGTCTCATTTTCTGGAAGAATAATTGCTGTCTGATGGGCTCTTGAAGGCTACTCTCCTCTGTTCCTTCAGTTTCTCTCCTGCTTTTCCACTTCCTCCCTCTCGACGCCAGAACATATTTTCTCTCAGCCCATGGAGAACCTCATGAGATTTCCAATGGGCTCCTATGTAGAACCCAGTGCCAACAGGAAGTGGATGCTCTGTCTGTCCACAAATGCTGTGATTAAAATTAATATTTATGTCCTTCAAGAGGCAGAAAATGGAATGGACATCCATGTCCATCCACAAACTCAGATGTGGGTGAGCAAGAAAATAGTCTTTGTTTGTTTTATTTAAAGTAACTGAAGTCTGACTCCAAACCTCCCATTCTAGCAGAGAAGCAGAAAATTCCATGTTTTTCATGACTGGGGACCCACTTAAGGTTGGCACTGGAATCCAAGGGGTACTTGTATTGAAATTAAGGCAAGGGCAAATAATCTCTAATCTATTCCAGTCCCACTGATATCTTCATTTTCTTTGCCTGCAGTGATGGAAGAGAAGCTGAGAGCCCCAAGGTCTTAGGTCCTGCCTCCCTCTGGGTACCTTAAAACCATCTCCTCCCCATCTTTGAGGCACTGCCCTAAGCAGTTTTTGTGCTTCTCTACTGCCCCAGACTTAGGAGCTCTCCATTCCCACGTGGGGCTGGGAGTGGGAGGGATCCCTCTTCATTTTTTTTTCTTTCAGGACTTTTCCTTGTCCTTTATGATTATATATCAATGGTGTTTTCATACTTTTATAAAAGAGTGATGGATTCAGTGATGTCGCTTTCTACACTGTGAAATCCATCTTGCAAGAGGTATTTTTAAGGGCCTGGTTACCCCCATGTAGCAGGGGTATGGGGTGTGGGGATATAGAGGGGCAGCAAACAAATAAACATGAATATTTCCAGAAATTACCCTGCCACAAAATACTGCTTTATTGAAGGAAAAAATTATTTCACTGTCCTACAATTTAGGACACCAAGATTTTAGTCCCTGTTCTACCTGCACTTGATGGAAACTTCATATCTCAGAGCCTCAGGTTCTTCATCCTTAAACGAGTTGGAGAACACAGAATCTCAGACTGTGGTCCTTTCCTCACCCTTTCCTTTTTGATGCTTAAATTCTTCCTCTATCATCTGTCTTGCTCCTACTCACCTCCACTGCATAGATTCCTGGGGCAGTTTTAATGCCTAAGATGTCCCTATTTACGTTGAGTTGGAATAGGCCTAGCTTAGTCCCTGGGAGTCACACAGATCTATTTGCCATCTACTCTCTTTGCCCCATAACAGTCCTTCCAGATCTGAAGGCAGAGATGGTATTCTTTGGTTCAACAAATGTTAAGTACCTATTCTAGGTGCTGAGGGTCCAGCAGTGAATAAGCAAGATTAAAAAAAAAAATCCCTCTCCCCATACCCCCCGCTTATGGGACTTACTTTTTTCTTGGCAGATAATGAAGCAAAATAAATAAAGTTATCATATGTCAGATGGTGATAGGTACAATGGAGGGAAAGAAAGGAAAGACAGGAGGTTCCAATGTAAAATAGAGTGGTCAAGAGAAGACTCACTGTGCAGGTCACATTTGAGAGAAGAACTGAAACTTCAAGGTAAGAGAAGATAATAAATACCAGGAACAACCATGAGTCCAGTGTACCTGAAGTGGAGTGAGTGAAGGGATGAGGTCACAGAGGTAATGTTGGAGTGAGGGAGATGAGAAGACTGTTGAAAAGACTTTGACTCCTGTCCTGAGTTAGAGGGGAGCAGAGAATGACACGGAGAAGGAAATGGCAACCCACTCCAGTGTTCTTTCCTAGAGAATCCCAGGGACGGGGGAGCCTGGTGGGCTGCTGTCTATGGGGTCGCACAGAGTTGGACACGACTGAAGCGACTTAGCAGCAGCAGCAGCATGCACAAAGTAACACAACAAAAGCCTACATAAGCTAAAAACTACAGGGATACAAGAAGAAATAGAAGTTTTCTCTAGTGGAATACTTTTAACATACTATTCATAGAAGTAGCCAGATTAAGTGAACAAAAAAGAAATAGGAAATGCTATAAAAGGGCTAATCAATTAAGGTGGGACTTGAGGGAGTGGGGAGGAAAGAAAGAAGGAAGGAAGGAAGGAAAGAAAGGGAGAGAGAAAGAAAGAAAACACTACATCCAGATCATACAGAATATACTTTTTCTCAGGTGTACATGGAACATTCACAAAACATGATCATATACTAGCACACAAAGAAAACAATCTTGGTAAGTTTAAAATAGACATAAGACAAATAACACTAATTATAAGCAATAAAGAAATTTAATAATTAAAAATTGACAAGCTTATTCTAAAATTAATAAATAAAACCACATGATTTAGAATAAATGAAACTATTTTGAAAAAGAAGAAAAAAGTTAGAGGACTTACATTATCTCATTTCAAGACTTATAATGCTATAGTTTTCAAAACAGTGTAGTATTTTTGTAAAGATATACATGAGACAAAATAGAATTTAGGAATAGATTCACACATATATGATCAATTGATGTCTGACAAAGGTGTCAAGAATATTCAGTGGGGAATGGATAAGCTTCTGAACAAATGTCTCTGGAATAATAAGGTAGTCAGATCCAGAAAAACTTCAGAATTCCTATCATTGCCCTCTGCTCTTCCCCAGTAGTATATTGGACACCTTCCAACCTGGGGGGAGCTCATCTTCCAGTGTCATATCTTTCTGCCTTTTCATACTGTTTATGGGGTTCTCGCAGGAAGAATACTGGAGTGGTTTGCCATTTCCTCTTCCAGTGGACCATGTTTTGTCAGAACTCTTCACAATGACCCATACATTTTGGGTGGCCCTGCATGGCATGGCTCATAGCTTCATTGAGTTATGCTAGCCCCTTCACCACAACAAGGCTGTGATCCATGAAGGGGAAGGATATTTACTGAATTGTTAAGACTGATTATCTCCAAAAGATGAGATTATGAGGACTTTTCAAATTAAAATTTGTATGTTTCTATTAAGGTTGTGTTTACCAGGTTTCTCCACTGTAAAGTTACCAGTTTCCCTATGTAATAAGTGAGTAATCTGTAGGAATATACCTTGAAACTATGTAAACACTTTGTTCCTCGTTAAACTTTCATCCAATAGCTTTGGCATCCATCAGTGATTCTTTCTTGGCTCAGTTATTACTAACTACAGTGGTTGCAAAAGGTTATTTTCCTAACTCCATCATTTGTTCCATATGACTATTTGAAGTGCATGTGTGCTTAGTTGCTCAGTCGTGTCCAACTCTTTGTGACCGCATGAACTGTAGTCCACCAGGGTCCTCTGTCCATGGGATTCTCCAGGCAAGAATACTGGAGTAGATTTCCATTTCTTTCTCCATACAATTTGGCATTGGACCTTAAAGAAGAGCTTTCCCATCTCCCTCATTCAATCATTTATTATCAGTATGAACTCATGGTTTATCTTAGTCTCTAGCCAGGCTCAACACCCAGATGGGCACCCAAAGGCCGTATGGACATATGTAGGTAAAGAAACTTTTCTGGGACTCTTTGACATGAAAGAATAATGCACTGTGATTTCAAAATCTGTTGGTCAAGTCCTAACAAGGGCCACAGTTAGGTTAGAAGGCTACAGGGATGCAACAGTTGATGGAATTAAAGTGAAAGTTTGCAGGAAAATAGGAATATTTGAATAGATTTTAAGTGAAGTACATCTCCTTCATCTAAATGAATTCCTCAGATGGATATTATATCTGGCAGGGGAATACTTCTATCTTGTTGTTGTTCAGTCACTCAGTCATGTCCAACTCTTTGCAACCCCATAGACTATTTTTCACTATCTCCTGGAGTTTGCTCAAACTCAGGTCCATTGAGTTGATGATGCCATTCAACCATCTCATCTTCTGTCATCCCCTTTTCCTCCTGCCCTCAATTTTTCCCAGAATCATAGTCTTTTTGAATGAGTCGACTCTTTGCATCAGGTGGACAAAGTATTGGAGCTTCAGCTTCAGCATCAGTCCTTCCAATGAATATTCAGGGTTGATTTCCTTTAGAATTGACTGGTTTGATCTCCTTGCTGTCCAAGGGACTCTCAAGAGTCTTCTCCAGCACCACAGTTTGAAAGCATCTATTCTTTGGCACTCAGCTTTCTCTATAGTCCAACTCTCACATCCATACATGACTACTGAAAAAACCATAGTTTTGACTACATGGTTTGAATTCAGGTGAATTCTTAAATAGGTTTTTAAAATATACATATACCATCAAAAACTAAAAGTGAAGTAAGTATGTACAAGCTGTTTTATTTATTTTACCATGTGCACTCAGAACCCTCCCTTTTCACCTGTGTATATCTCTATATTTGCATTTATTTTAGTTTAAGACTCAGTCATCCCTTAGTAATTGGAGTAACTAAAATAGCAAATGTAGTTGCTATTGTATGTTCCTGGGTGGCATATGAAAAAGGCGGATGGCTCAGGGAGACTAACAGCAGACCATCACTAATTAATTAGTATCACCATAGCATCAGTAGTTCTTAATTTGGTTTCAGAGTGGAAAAACACAGAAGCTAAAGGAAACTGGTTCTCAGTGACTGATCCTACAAATGTTTTTTTCCTTTATCTCAACATAGGAAAAGAGTCAACTGCAGTTTGTTTTCATGCAAGAAGGTCCATACTGCCAAAATGTTATTTGAATTCACCAGCTTAATAATTCAACTGTCATAATTTAGTTAGAAGGGAATATACAATGGAGAAAAGACAATCTCTTTAACAACTGGTGCTGGGAAAACTGGTCAACCACTTGTAAAAGAATGAAACTAGAACACTTTCTAACACCATACACCAAAATAAACTCAAAATGGATTAAAGATCTAAATGTAAGACCAGAAACTATAAAACTCCTAGAGGAGAACACAGGCAAAACACTCCCCGACATAAATCACAGCAGGATCCTCTATGACCCACCTCCCAGAATATTAGAAATAAAAGCAAAAATAAACAAATGGGACCTAATTAAAATGAATAGCTTCTGCACAACAAAGGAAACTGTAAGCAAGGTGAAAAGACAGCCTTCAGAATGGGAGAAAATAATAGCAAATGAAGCAACTGACAAAGAACTAATCTCAAAAATATACAAGCAACTCCTGCAGCTCAATTCCAGAAAAATAAATGACCCAATCAAAAAATGGGCCAAAGAACTAAACAGACATTTCTCCAAAGAAGACATACAGATGGCTAACAAATGCATGAAAAGATGCTCAACATCACTCATTATCAGAGAAATGCAAATCAAAACCACAATGAGGTACCATCTCACGCCAGTCAGAACGGCTGCTATCAAAAAGTCTACAAGCAATAAATGCTGGAGAGGGTGTGGAGAAAGGGGAACCCTCCTACACTGTTGGTGGGAATGCAAACTAGTACAGCCATTATGGAGAACAGTGTGGAGATTCCTTAAAAAACTGGAAATAGAACTGCCTTATGATCCAGCAATCCCACTGCTGGGCATACACACCGAGTAAACCAGAATTGAAAGAGACACATGTACCCCAATGTTCATCGCAGCACTGTTTATAATAGCCAGGACATGGAAGCAACCTAGATGTCCATCAGCAGATGAATGGATAAGAAAGCTGTGGTACATATACACAATGGAGTATTACTCAGCCATTAAAAAGAATACATTTGAATCAGTTCTAGTGAGGTGGATGAAACTGGAGCCTATTATACAGAGTGAAGTAAGCCAGAAAGAAAAACACCAATACAGTATACTAACTCATATATATGGAATTTAGAAAGATGGTAATGATAACCCTGTATGCGAGACAGCAAAAGAGACACAGATGTATAGAACAGTCTTTTGGACTCTGTGGGAGAGGGAGAGGGTGGGATGATTTGGGAGAATGGCATTGAAACATGTATATTATCGTATGTGAAATGAATCGCCAGTCCAGGTTCGATGCACGATACAGGATGCTCGGGTCTGGTGCACTGGGATGACCCAGAGGGATGGTATGGGGAGGGAGGTGGGAGGGGGGTTCAGGATGGGGAACACGTGTACACCCATGGCAGATTCATTTTGATGTATGGCAAAACCAGTACAATATTGTAAAGTAATTAGCCTCCAATTAAAATAAACAAATTTATATTAGAAAATAATTTAGTTAGAAGGGATTTGGACTTGATGCAAGTCCCAAGTATATTTAATAATATACTACACTGATGATAACATGATGATATTAGAAACTGAAGATCAAGCTAAGATTGACTTAAATGCAATAGTGACACATACAATCAGCAGAGGTTAGTTGATAAATCCAACAAAAATCTAAGGGCCCACTTGAATGGTGAAATGCTTAGGACTACCCTGGGTAGGAGCCACACATGACATTCCACAGGCAACAAAAAATAAACTGCTATTGCCAACCCCTGCTACTAAGAAATGCAGCACCGGAGCAGGTCACTTGGGTTATGCAGGATGCATGTTCCACATGTGCAAACACTGCTAGTTCCTCTCTATCAAATGACCCCAAAGAAGGCCATATTTGTATAAGGGCCTGAAAAAAAGTAAACTATGTCTGAATCACAAAAAGCAGTAGCTGTCTTGATGTCTTTGGGCATCCTGAACAGAATGCTGCTGACAACAGGCAAAAGTGGAATTCAAAATGGAAAACTTATATTAGAAAAAGAAACACTGCTGCAATAACTCAATTCTGTCTTCTGATGGTTCTTCGTTTCTTTCTTTATAAGTCAGTTCCCTCTGGATGCTCCTGGAGAAAAAGCATGGCTGTTTGCTGCACAGTCAAAAATATCAACTACATTTATGATGCACTCTCCCAGTGGAGACATTTGCACACTGCTAGAGACAGTACTTTATCCATACTTTGTCATCTCAACATTTATTAGCAATTTCTTATTCAGTAATGCTCCTCCTGCTCAGACTTCTTTGATAACATCATCAGAACCCTCAAACTGTGTACCATCTAGCAACTCAGAGAAAAACAGAACCAGCCAGAAAGGAGTGTCAGAAAAGCAGGCAGAAGACTTCAAAAAGGAAGGGAGATAGATTAAGGACTCGATGACGGTCAAGATGAAAACACTTGGAATGCAAATTCCATGTGCATGGATGGACTTCCCTTGACGGTGCGAGACTAGTACAATATGTGCAATAAGTATTGCATTTCTCTTACAATTTAATTCATCTGAAATTCTACTGGGATGTAGGATTACTTTATGTTTTCCGACTAATCTTTATTTTAAAGTGTCTTTAATACTGTTTAGTGGATGTGGGTTAAAACTGTCTAATTCAGAAAAGTCAACAGATAAAATAAGGAACAGGTTGTGAAGCCCTTGCATATAGCAACCAACTGTTAGAAGCCTAAAGAATCTAAAGGTCTTATATGTAAAATAGATAAACAAGGTCCTACTGTATAGCAAAGGAAACTATATTCAATATCCTATAATAATGCAATCTTGTAATGAAAAAGTATATATATATAAAACATATATACATGAAACTGAATCACTTTGCTATACATCAGGAACTAACACAATATTGTAAATCAACTTCAATTTTTACTTATCTATTTATGACAATAGATTTTAAATTTTTATTTATTTATTTTTGACTGTGCTTTGCGCGGGTTTTCTCTCATTGCGGTGAGCAGGGGCTACTCTTCGTTGTGGTATGTGGGCTTCTCGTTGTGGTAGCTTCTCTTGTTGCAGAGCATGGGCCCTAGGCACGTTGACTTCAGTAGCTGCAGCACACAGGCTCTGTAGTTGGACCTTGTGGGCTCTAGGGAACGAGCTCAGTAGTTTTGAAACATGGACCTAGTTGCTCCGCAGCATGTGGAATCTTCCCAGATCAGGGATCAAACCTATGTCCTCTGCACTTGCAGGCAAATTCTTATCCTCTGCACCTCCAAGGAAGTCCTATACTTCAACTTTAAAAAAAAAAGAATCTAAAGGTCTGACACAACTTCCTTCCATCAGCTTTCTTATGTAGTATTTTATGTACCGAGTATCCCTGTGCGCTCAGATATCATGTTTTGTTTAGAAGTATTTTGGTCAAAAATGCTTAAGCCCATAAAAAGTGACTGGTATACCACTGAGTAATTTGACTCTGGGTCAGATGAGTTAATTATCCAATCAGAGGATAATTTATGCTCAGGCTTTCTCCTGCAATGCAGGAGACATGGTTTGACCCCTGATCTGGCAAGGTCCCCTGGAGAAGGCAATGGCAACCCACTCCAGTATTCTTGCCTGGGAAACCTCATGGACAGAGGAGCCTGGCAGGCTATGGTCCATGGGGTTGCAACAGTCAGACACGACTTAGTGACGAAACAACAACAATGAATAATTCTGCACTTATAACTTAGATGAAATGAAGCAATTCATAAAAAACAACAACACAAATAAACACAAGTCATCCAATATGAAACAGATAATTTGTTGAGTAGCCCTATAACTATTAAGGAAAATTTATCCATAATTTAAAGCTCACCAAAGAATCTAAAAATAGTAGGTCTATGATATGTATTTTATAACTGATTTACTTTGCTGTACAGCAGAAACTAACACAACATTTTAAAGCAATTATACTCCAATAAAAATTTTAAAAAATAAAAAATGAAACTCAACCCCCAGAAAAGGTATCTCTGGCCAAACGGTTTCTCTGGAGAATTTTACCAAACTTTTAACAAAAATTAACACAACTACATAATCTCTTGCAGGAAACAAAAGAGGAAATAACTCTTTCATACTCATTCTATGAAGCTAGTATTTTCCTTGGATAGGTAAAAAGAGGCCCCCAAAAGATATCCACATCCTAATCCTTGGAAGCCATCAATATCACCTTATATGGCAAAAATATAAAGGTCTTTGCAGATGTGATTAAGAATCTTCAGATAAGGAGGGTATCTTGGATTATCCATGTGGCTTCTAAATGTAACAAATATCCTTTAGGAGAGGGAGGCCAAAGAAGATCTGATGCACACAGAAAGCAGTGATGTGAAGACAGTAGAGAGAGATTTGAGGAAAACTGAAGGGATGAAGCCACAAGCCAAGGGACAGTTGCAGCCCGCAAAAGCCGGAAGAGGCAGGGAACAGATCTCCCAGAGCCTCTGCAGGGAGTAAGCCCTGGCAACACCTTGATTTGGGCCCAGTAATGCTTATTTTGGATTTCTGGCCTTCAAAAACTATGAGAGGATAAATTTCTACTGTTTTAAGCCACTAAGTTTGTGGTAATTTGTTGCAGCAGCCACATAAAACTAACACATTCCCTGATTACAAAATCAGATAAATATAGTACAAAAAACAAAACTACATAACAATAGCACTCATGAATATAGAGGCAAACATTCTTGACAAAATATTAGCAAAAATAATTCATTAATATATTAAAGGAATTATACACTGTGACCAACTAGGGTTTATTCCAGGGATGCAAGACAGGTTCAATATTCAAAAACCAATCCATGCATGCAATCCACCATATTAACATGATTTTTTAAATTAAAGATATATATATATTATTAAGTTTGATATTCTTTTTTATTTTTTAATTGAAAGATAATTGCTTTACAGAATTGTGTTAGTTTCTACCAAATATCAACATGAATCAGCCATAGGTATACATATGTCCTCTCCCTCTTGAACCTCCCTCCCATCTCCCTCCCCACCCCCCCTTAACAGGATTTTAAAAATCACATGATCATATCAATCAATATAGAAAAAACACTTGAAGAAATACAACATTCATTCCTGCAAAAACCAGAATAGAAACAGAAATACAGAGAAACCACCTCAATTTGATAAAGAGCATCTAAAACAAAACTACAGGTAACATTATACTGGGTTGGCCAAAAAGTTCGTTTGGGTTTTTCCATAATAAACTTTTTGACCAACCCAATACTTCATGGTAAAAGACTGAAGACCAAAAACAAGACAAGAATGTCCATTCTCACGACTTATTTAATATAGTGCTGGAAGTTCTAACCAGTGCAACAAGGCAAGAAATTAAAAGGCATACATAATAAAAAGGAAGAAATTAAACTTTTCCTATTTTCAGATGACAAGGTCATAGGAAGCATAGAAAACCACACAAAAACCAAGTGTATTTTCATATGTTAACAATGAAAATGTGGGCTCCAAGGCAAAAAAATATGAAACCATTGATAATTACTCATAAGTATAAAATGCTTAATTATAAATCTAACAAAACCAAAAAAGCAAGACCTAAGTACTGCAACACACTGGCAATCTTGAAAAAGAACAACACTGGAGGCATCACACTATCCAATTTCAAACTCTTGAACAATGAGGGACTGGAGTATCAATGCACTGTGCAGTTGAAAATCCATGTAGAATTTACAGTTGGTCCACTGTAAACTTGGTTCCTCCTGACCCCCAGTTTCTCTGTTTCCAGAGATTCAACTAATTGTAGATTGTGTAGTACTGTAGTATTTACTGTTGAAAATAATCCACTTTTAAGTGGACCCACACAATTCAAACCTGTGTTGTTCAAGGGTCAACTGTATATTACAAAGCTACAATAATCAAAACAGTATGGAAGAAAACTATAATTCAAAAAGATACATGCACCCCAATGTTCACTGAAGCACTACTTACAATAGCCAAGACATGAAAGCAAACTAAATATCCACTGACAGATGGATAAATAAGATGTGGTATATATACAACAGAATATTACACAGCCATGAAAAAGAATGAGATAATGTCATTTGAAACAATATGGATGGACCTAGAGGTTATCATACTAAGTGAAGTAAGCCAAAGACAAATATCCTATGATATCACTTATATGTGGAATCTAAAAAAAAAAAAAAAAGATACAGGGAGTTCCCTGGTGGCCTAGTGGTTAAGACTCAGCACTTTCACTGCCATGGCCTGGGATCAATCCCTGGTTGGGGACCTGAGATCTTCCAAGCCTTGTGGCATGGCAAAAAAAAAAAAAAAAGATACAACTGACCTTATTTACAAAACAGAAACAGACTCACAGACATAGAAAACAAACTTATGGGTACCAAAGAGGAAAGAGGGGAAGGGATAAATTAGGAGTTTAGGATTAAAACAGATAACCAATAAGGACCTACTGTATAACACAGGGAACTATACTCAGTATTTTGAAATAACCTATAAGGGAAAAGAATCTGAAAAAAAATTATATATATTTATACACACATACACACATGCACATATATATAACTGAATCACTGTGCTGTACACCTGAAACTAACACAATATTGTAAATCAACTGCACTTCAATTAAAAATAAAAATTAAATAAATAAATTTAGTGAATAAAAAAAAACAGTATGGTACTGGTATAAAAACAGACACAAACAACAACAGAATGGAATAGAGAGCCCAGAAATAAGCCCATACATACATGGTGAATTAATTTATGACAAAGAACCCAAGAATATGTAATGGGAAAAGAACAATATCTCCAAAAAATAGTGTTAGGAAAACTGGACAGCCACATGCAAAAAAATGAAACTTTAGAGCACTATCTTACACCATACAAAAAATTAACTTGAAATGGATTAAAGAGTTGAATGTAAGATCTGAAACCATAAAAACTCCTAGAATGTATGGGCAGTAAGCTCCCTGACATCAGTCCTGGCAATGACTTTTTTGGATCTGACTCCAAAAGCAAAGGTAATAAAAACAAAAATAAACAAGTGGGACTACATCAAACTAAAATTCTTCTGCACAGCAAAGGAAACTATCAACAAAATGAAAAGGCAACCTACTGAATGGGGAAAAAACATTTGCAAATTGCGTATCTGATAAGGGGTTAATATCCAAAATATATAAAGAACTCATATAACTCAATAGCAAAAAAACAAACAATACAATTTAAAAAGGGACAAAGGATCTGAATAGACATTTTTCCAAAGAAGTCATACAGATGGCCAATAGGTACATGAAAAAATGCTCAACATCACTGATCGTCAATGAAATGCAAATCAAAACCACAGTGAGCTATCACCTCACACCTCTTAGGATGCCAAAAATTATCAAAAGGACAACAAATGACAAGCATTGGTGAGGACACAGAGAAAAGAGAACCCTTGTGCACCGTTGGTGAGAATGCAAATTGGTGCAGTCAGTATGTGAAACAGTATGGAGATACTTCAAAAAATTAAAAATGGAACAATCATATGATCCAGCAATTCCATAACTGGGTATTTATCTGAAAAAAATGAAAATACTCACTTGAAAAGATACCTGTACTCCCATGTTCACTGCAGCATTATTTACAATAGGCAAGATATGGAAGCAACCTAAGTGTCCACCCAAAAGATGAATGGATAAAGAAAACATGAGCTAGATATATATATATACACATACATAATGAAATATTATTCAGCCATGAGCAAGACGGACATCCTGCTGCTTGCAACAACTTGGATGGGCCCTGAGGGCATTATGCTAAGTGAAATAAATAGGACAGAGAATGATAAATAGTGTATGATCTCACTTATATGTGGAATCTAAAACCAAAAAAACAAAACAACAACCAAGCTCATAGATTTAGAGAACAGGTTGGTGGTTGCCAGAGGTGAGAGGAGGGGGTAATATTCATGAAGGGAGTCAAAAGGCACAAATTTTCAGCTAAAAATAAATAAGTCATGGGGATGTAATGTACAGCATGGTGACTACAGACAATAATATTGTTGTATTGCATATTTGAAAGCTGTATGGTGATGGATGTCAACTAGAATTATGGTGATCATTTAACAGTACATACAAATATCAAATCATTATGTTGTATATCTGAAACTAATATAATATTGTAAGTCACATATGCCTCAATTTAAAAATAAATAAGTAAAAGTGTGGTATTGGTAAAAATAGACAAATTTATCAATGGAACAGAGAGCAAGGAAATAGACCCACACAAAAATAGACTGCTGATCTTTGACAAAGAAACAAAGGCAATTCAATGGGGAAAGGATAGCCTTTTCAATAAATGGCATTCAAACACTTCAATATCCACACACACACACACACACAAATCCAGACCAAGTCCTTACAACTTTCACAAAAATGAACTCTAAATGGATCTTAGACCTATATGCAAAATGCAAAAATATAAAACTTCTGCAAAATAGGGACTTCCCTGGTGGCCTAACAGTTAGGATTCCAGGTTGTCATTGCTGTGGCCCAGGTTCATTCCTGGTCAAGGAAATGAGATCTTGTAAACTGCATGGTACAGCCAAAAAGAATGAAAGAAAGAAAACTGCAAATAACAGGAGCAAGTCTAGAATGTCTAAGTGACTTTGGGTTTGGCAATGTTTTAAAATATAACACCAAATGTATGTTACATGAAAGAAAAACTGACAAATTGGACTTTACTAAAATTAAAAAATTCTGCTCTTTGAAAGGCACTGTTTAGAGAATAAAGAGACATGCCCAGAACAGGAGCAAATATTTGCAAAACACATATCTGAAAAAAAAAACACATATCTGATAAAGGGCTTGTATTTAAAATATATCAATACAAAGCACTCTTAAAATCAACAATAAGAAAACATACAATCCCATTAAAAATACACAAAAGATGTGAATAGACACTTGACCAAAGAAGATATACAGATGGGAAATAAGCATGTAAAACCATGTTCAACATCATTTTTCATTAGGGAATTTCAAATTAAAACAATGAGTTACCACTATACATTTATTAGAATGGTTAGAATCCAAAAAACTGGTAATACCAAAAGCTGGCAAAGATGTGAAATAAAAATGTTCATTTGTTACTGGTGAAAATGAAAATGGTGAAAACCTTTGAAGACAGTTTGGCAGCTTCTTACAAAGTCTTATCATATGACCTACAATTGCACTCCGAGTTATTTACCCAAATGAACTGAAAACTTCTGTACATACATGTTTGTAGCAGCTTTATTCATAATCATCCAAAACTGGGAACAACCAAGATGTCCTTCAATAGGTGAATGGGTAAGCAAATTGTGGTACAGCCCTCCAATGGAATATTATTCAGTGATAAAAAAAAAATGGAGGAACTTTAAATGCAAATTGCTAAGTGAAAGAAGCCAATCTGAAAAGGCCACAGACAATACGATTCCAAATACATGACATTTTAGAAATGGCAAAACTATAGAGACAGTAAAAAAAGTCAGTGATTACCAGAGTTTCAGGCAGAGGGAGAGGAAAGATGAATAGCTAAGCACAGATGAAACTGTCCTGTATGAACTGTAATGATGGAAACATGTCATTGTGCATTTATCAAAACCCATAGAATATGCAACACAAAGAGTGACCCGTACTGTAAACTGTTGAATAATAACATATCAATACTGGTTTATTTAACAAATGTACCACACTAATGCTATCATCTCAATTATTCTGTAAATCTAAAACTGTAGTAAAAATTAGGTCACTTAATTGTTTTAACGCTTTTAGCATATAATCCAGCAATGGCACTCACGTTCATTCATTCGATACAAAAACCTTACACAATCATAGCATCCTTATTTGTAACAGCCAAAAACTGGAAACAACCAAGATATCCTTCAACTATTGACTGGTTAAGCAAACTGCAATAAATCCATACCATTGAATGTTATTCAGCAATAAAAAAGGAACAAGCTGTTCATATATGCAACAATCTGGATGAATCTCCAGAGAATTATGCTGAATAAAAAAACAGCCAGTCCCAAAAGGTTACATACTGTATGATTCTATTTATATAACACTTGAAATAACAAAACTATAGAACTGGAGCACAGATTATGGGTTGCCAAGGGTTAAGGAGGGAGAGCAGGAGAAGGGAAGTGGGCATGGCTATTAAGGGGCAACATGATGGAAATGTTCTATGTCAATATCCTAGTTGTGATATTGTACCAAGATTTTACAAGATGTTATGATGGGGGAAACTGGGTAAATTGAATCTACAGTTCAGTTCAGTTCAGTCGCTCAGTCCTGTCCGGCTCTTTGCGACCCCAAGGACTGCAGCACACCAGGCTTCTCTGACCATCACCAACTCCTGGAGCTTACTCAAACTCATGTCCATTGGGTCAGTGATGCCATCCAACCATCTCATCCTCTGTTGTCCCCTTCTCCCTCCCGCCTTCAATCTTTCCCAGCATCAGGGTCTTTTCAAATGAGTCAGCTCTTCGCATCAGGTGGCCAAAGTATTGGAGTTTCAGCTTCAGCATCAGTCCTTCCAATGAATATTCAGGACTGATTTCCTTTAGGATTGACTGGCTTAATCTCCATGCAGTCCAAGGGACTTTCAAGAGTCTTCTCCAACACCACAATTCAAAAGCATCAGTTCCTCGGTGCTCAGCTTACTTTATGGTCCAACTCTCACATCCATACATGACTACCAGAAAAAACATAGTTTTGATTATATGGACCTTTGTTCATAAAGCAATGTCTCTGCTTTTTAATATGCTGTCTAGGTTGGTCATAATTTTTCTTCCAAGGAGCAAGCGTCTTTTAATTTCATGGCTGCAGTCACCATCTGCAGTGATTTTGGAGCCCAAAAAAGTGAAGTCTGTCACTGTTTCCATTGTTTCCCCATCTATTTGCCACAAAGTGATGGGACCAGATGCCATGATCTTAGTTTTCTGAATGTTGAATTTTAAGCCAACATTTTCACTCTCCTCACTTTCATCAAGAGGCTCTTTAGTTCTTCTTTGCTTTCTGCCATAAGTGTGGTATCATCTGCATATCTGAGATTATTGATATTTCTCCAGGCAATCTTGATTCCAGCTTGTGCTTCATCCACTCCAGCATTTCTCATGATGTACTTTGCATAGATGTTAAATAAGTAGGGTGACAATATACAGCCTTAACGTACTCCTTTCCTGATTTGGAACCAGTCTGTTGTTCCATGTCCAGTTCTAACTGTTGCTTCTTGACCTGCAGACAGATTTCTCAGGAGGCAAGTCAGGTGATCTGGTAGTCCCATCTCTTTAAGAATTTTCCACAGTTTATTGTGATCCACACAGTCAAAGGCTTTGGCATAGTCAATAAAGCAGAAGCAGATGTTTTTCTGGAACTCTCTTGCTTTTTCAATGATCCAGCAGATGTTGGCAATTTGATCTCTGGTTCCTCTGCCTTTTCTACAATTATCTCAAAATTAAAATCTGTCTAAAGTAAAAAAATTTTGTCTAAAAAATTAAAAAAAGAGAAAAATGGGAAAAGTAGGTGCCTCTTACTTACCTCAAATGATCCACCAGGTTGTCCTGGAACCAGAGCAGGAAACCTCTGGGGTGATTTCCTGTTAGCTGGCATGTTGACTCTGGATACAAGTCCACCTTCCAAAGCTGGAGAGGTGTGTGTATATGGGCTGCAGTCAAAATAAATGGAAGATCCCACAGCCTCCATTAAGAGGAAAGCTCAACAGCTCCACAGAGATACCAAGAAATCCTAAAAGGACAGTATCCATGTCATCAGTGTCATTCCACATTCACCCCACAAAGTTCAGCAATTCCCTCTCTGAGCATTATTACGGAAATAATTAATAATAATCTCTGAGCAGATTACGGAAATAATCATGATATTTGGAGTCAAATTAATGAGCTCAAAGGGGTGCTTCACATTTTACCCGACAAGCCTATCCCTCAATTCCAGGTTCAAGGCAGATCTGGGTTTGGGGAGAAGGTAGACCTGAGGCAAGTGAATGGTGCTGAAGTCCCATGGGATAGGCAGGGGAAGGACTTGTCCATGGGGTCCTGGTCGGTGACTGTGGAAGCAGAAAACCTGGAAACTTGGTAATCTAAATGAAAGGGATCTTTTTTGCCCACTTTAATTTCTTTACCATTCTGGGTGAAAAATCTCTCTTAAATTCTTTTACAAGGGGACTTCCCTGGTGGTCCAGTGTTTAAGAATCTGCCTGCCAATGCAGAGGACACAGGTTTGATCCCTGGTCAGGGAACTAAGATCCAACATTCCCTGGAGCAACTAAGCCCACACACTGCAAGTACTGAGCTGGCACCCATGCCCATGTGACACAACAAAGATCCTGTGTGCCACAACTAAAACCTGAAGCAGCCAAATAAATAAAAACAAATTTTAAAAAAGGAGAGGATGTGGAGAAAAGGGAACCTTCTTACACTGTTGGTGGGAATGCAAACTAGTACAGCCACTATGGAGAACAGTGTGGAGATTCCTTAAAAAACTGGAAATAGAACTGCCTTATGACACAGCAATCCCACTGCTGGGCATACACACTGAGGAAACCAGAATTGAAAGAGACATGTGTACCCCAATGTTCATCGCAGCACTGTTTATAATAGCCAGGACATGGAAGCAACCTAGATGTCCATCAGCAGATGAATGGATAAGAAAGCTGTGGTACATATACACAATGGAGTATTACTCAGCCATTAAAAAGAATACATTTGAATCAGTTCTAATGAGGTGGATGAAACTGGAGCCTATTATACAGAGTGAAGTAAGCCAGAAAGAAAAACACCAATGCAGTATACTAATGCATATATATGGAATTTAGAAACATGGTAACGACAACCCTGTATGCAAGACAGCAAAAGAGACACAGATGTATAGAACAGTCTTTTGGACTCTGTGGGAGAGGGAAGGGGGAGGATGATTTGGGAGAATGGCATTAAAACATGTATAATATCATATAAGAAACGAATCGCCGGTCCAGGTTTGATGCTGGATACAGGAAGCTTGGGGCTGGTGCACTGGGATGACCCAGAGGGATGGTATGTGGAGGGAAGTGGGAAGGGGGTTCAGGATGGGGAACATGTGTACACCCATGGCGGATTCATGTTGATGTATGGCAAAACCAATACAATATTGTAAAGTAAAAAAAATAAAATAAAATAAATAAAAAATATTCTACAGGGAAGTTCTCAGCCTGTTCTTTCTAGAAGATGGTTCAACATTAATAATATTTATTAAATCAACAAATTAGAGGGGGAGAAAACACACTGCTTTTAACTTACACCAAGAAAAGGCATTTGACACAAGTCAGCAGTCATTACTAATAAAAACTCAAAATTAGGGAAGAAGTTAAATCACTTAAATATCACAAAAATTATTTACAAAAATATAGCTCTGAAATACTATGCTAAAAAGTAAAATGATGAAGCAGCTGCCATTAAAATTCATAAAAAGATAAGGATAGCCAATACAATTCAAAATTTTCCTGACTCTAGTGCACATGAAAGATTAAATAATCAGAATAAATATTGCGAAGAAATGAAAATATAGCTTTCTTTGTCAGTGATATGATTTTATACATAGAAAACCTACCAGACACTACCAGAATTCATAGGGTAATTTGATACAGGACTGGATACAAGATAAAGTTATAAGAGCAGATAGTTTTTTCCTGTTTAACAACAGTAATCACAAGAAAACAGAAAAAAAATTAGTAATAATAACAAGAAAATATAAAAGTATGTAAAAATGAACAAGAGCTATATCTAAAAATTTTTAAATTAAAAAATTGATATAGTCACACAAACAAAAAGAATTAATTAAAATGGAAGAAAAGATTCAATTACAATGTCAACCCTCCCAAAAGCATTATAGCAAAGAATAAATGAAAAAGAAAAATTAAACACAAAGCTCAATAATAATAAGATGGTGTCTAGAACACTTTGCAGAATGCAGCTAAAGAGATTCTTAAAAGGAAAATTCATGCTTTTAAATGTTTTTTAACAAAGAAAGGTTGGACATTAATAAATTAACAACCAATTTAAGAAGTTAGATAAAAGAGAAAATAGTACAACTAGAAGTATTTACGGAAACTGAAAACAGAGGTACATCAGGGAGGATCAACAATACCAAAAGGTGGTTCTTGGGAAACGCTAATAAAACCAGCAAATCTTTGGGGAGACTAAGGAAACCATCTAAACACACATACACTATTAGGACTTGACAACAGATGCAGCAAGGAATCTAAAACCTGACTACCTAAGAAGCCTCCATTAAACAGAAAAAAACTATCTGCTCTTATAACCTGATAGATTCTCATTCATCAGACTCTTTAATTCCCCACCAACTGACCCCACAAACTGACAGTCTGCAACTACCCAGAGCCAACAAAGCCATCACCTCACTGCGCGCCAACAAGACTTAAAACAGTCTGAGGGCCACTTCCGTTTCCTGTCCTCACCTCTGCCACTGCCCCTTCTGAGACTGTTAATTTTGCACACAATCACACAAGAGCTCTGAGACTGTGGTCCACTCACTCTGAACAATGTGCAGTTAGAGACCTGCAGAGACTTGAACCATGAGCAGCGGTGACGGGCGAGGAACATGGCTGCGCCGAGGTGTTCCACTATGAGGGCAGTCATCTTAGCGTCTTTTCCGTACAGTGGGCTGTTCCATAGAAGGCGACAGCGAGGGGCGTTGCTCATGCGTAGAAACTTGGAACTGGGTTCTATGGGTCTGTGCAAAATTTACAGAAGCAGAGGTTCCAAACCACATCACAGGGGAAGGGGAGATGTGTCCAGATCTTCAAGGGAGGTACCACTAAGAAGGGGGAAGAAAGGCAGGATCACAGTTTCCTCTTGGGAGATATCACTGGATGAGAGAAGGAGTCAGGGTGGTACAGTCTCCTTCTTGAGGATACCACTGGTACGAGGGGGGAAAGTGAGGTCCCCTCCTGGGCGATACCACTGTAGAAGAGAGAGGAGGAGTCAAGGTGGTACAGGCTCCTTTTAACGTACTGTGGAATTGATACTAAGAAGTGTCTGATCCCCTCAATTTTCATTACCCCACAAAAATGATTGTAGCTAGGAATAATATTACTAGTCTTTGATATACATAATTAATGTTTTTCAGAAAATTATCAATAGAAAGACATTTAGAAAAGTTATAAGCACACTTTCAGTGAAAATGAATCTCTAAGATGCGCCCTCAACATCTGCTATCAACCAGGTTAGCCTCAGCCTCTGTTATATGGAAATTCAGGAGCTGCTGCTGTCTCTTGGGACAGAAGAGAATTCTGGGTGTTCTTCACCTCTTAGTTCCTATGCACATTCTTTAAAACCCAGTCCTAGTATACCCTCCTGCAGGGAACCTACTCTGACAAGAGGTAAAGAGCTCTTTTCTCTGCTGAAGGTGTTTCAAACCCAGCAGGTAGACCCTGACTAAGTGTGGGTATGGATTGCTGAGTACCCTAAGGACATTCATTTCTTCTCTCTGGGCCTCAGCTGAATAATCTGGAGTAGTTATGAAACGGATGGAGACAGAATGGCAAATGTGAGAACGTTGCTGTAACACACACACCTCTACATAAATTTCCAAAACTTATTATTGTTGTGATTTCTGGTCAACATCTCAAATCCTAGACCCTGTTTACTTCCATCAGTGCCTCTCTGAACTGATGTCAAAGCTGAGCCTTTCTTAACTCTACCAACACCTATGTGATCTGGATTCATGTTCTCTATTACTGCTTTACTGGAAGTTTTATTTTCCTTTTGGGTATGAAGGATTCATTAACAAAAGAAACCACTTGTTATACACACATAAACAATTTTAATTTTTGATAGAAGAGTATTTATTTAATTTCAATATATAGCTGTTAGAAGCATCGAAAGAAATAGAAACAACAGAGAAAAGCAACAGCATCTACATGGCCAAATTGGGCTGACACATACATCCAGACTTGACCAGTGCTAGAAAGTCCCAAATGACAGCAATCTGGAGTCCCAACTGAGAAATGGTCCTGGGCAGAGAGTCCACTCCATGAATAAGACTTCACACTGCAGCTTTGGAGGCTCCTCCATATAATCCCAGGCCACAGACTGATATCATCATCCATTTGCTGGCAAAAATGTAGCTCTGTTTTTTTTTTTAACTTTTATAATGCTGTTTGTTTCACCTTGTGAGTCATAAGATTAGTTAGACCTCAGGAGACTAGCAAGGTCCCCAGCAGCTTAAGAAATTCCAAGACCTACTCCCTTTCTTATCTAAAGTGCCACTTGACTTGCTGGTAACAATTGGTGTGCTTGCAGGCAGGCATGAAGTCCAGGCAGGGTCAGGATTCGATCAGAGGCCTGCTCCCCTGATTCTGACACCTGAACAAGACTACCTCCATTTTAATTTCCCTAACAAGTAATGATTTAATCAATGTTCTTATATTTTGACTTTTGAAAATATTGCACTAAAATGTTGTTTTGATTACTGAGTTTTGGGTTCCCCTTTAACTTATGTACTTTTGTTACGGGAAGTACACTGATTGAAATTGCCCACCCTGGCCAGGCACCATAGTAACTATTCGCATGAGTTGTTTTACAGCAGGAGGTCCTGGTAAGGAACAGCGAACTAATAAGCCTCCACCAACCAGAAGAGTTTGGGAAAGGTCAAAAGGAGACACCACCTGTCCAACCACCTCCCAGAATCCTTCTCGCTGGCATCCATCTTGGCTGAACAAGGGCGTGCACCACCAGGAAGGACTCTGAGTCAGAATGATTGGCTAAGGACAACCCGGAAACTAATCCCATCACCATAAAACCCGAGACTGCAAGCCATGTGGCAGAGCTGTTCTCCTGGATTCCCTTACCCTACTGTTCTCCACCCGGGTGCCGTTTCCCAATAAAATCTCTTGCTTTGTCAGCACATGTGTCTCCTCAGACAATTCATTTCCCAGTGTTAGAGAAGAGCCCAGTTTCGGGCCCTGGAAGGGGTCCCTCTTCCTGCAACACTTTGAAGTGAGTGTCTCTTTTGCCTGAGCCTAGTCCCAGCCCTACTAAGAAAACTTGCTCTCTAACATCAGAACTTTATTAATTGAAATTATGTCAGTAAGAATAAAACCTCCCACTCTTGCCTGGAGGATCCAAGCTACTTTGACACAGAAAAGCAGGATTGATTTGCAACCCAGGTTCAGAGATTCAAATAAGGGGCATCTGAAGTGTCATATCTTTTTTTTTCTTTTATTTATTTATTTTGGCTGTGCTGGGTCTTCCTTGCTGCACATGGGCTTTCTCCAGTTGCAGAGAGTAGGGGCTACTCTCTAGTTGCCGTGCTTGGGCTTCTCACTGTGGTGGCTTCTCTTGTTGCAGAGCACCATCTCTAGG
Source organism: Bos mutus (assembly GCF_027580195.1). Lineage (NCBI taxonomy): Eukaryota > Metazoa > Chordata > Mammalia > Artiodactyla > Bovidae > Bos > Bos mutus. The sequence goes on along the minus strand of NC_091646.1, from coordinate 76,133,740 downwards.
GCACTTGGGCTTCAGTGGTTGCAGTGTGTGGGCTCAGTACCTGTGGCACACAAGCTCAGCTGCTCTGCAGCATTTGGGATCTTAGTTGCCTGACCAGGGATCAAACCCACATCCCCTTCATTGGAAAGGGGATTCTTTACCACTGGACCACCAGGGAAGTCCCATGCTTCATTTAAATTTTAACTAACCTCCACTTTTCCCCAACATCCTGTAGTAATCCTATTTCTTCCTTTGTTTGGTGGGACTAGGGTAATCAACCATCCCTGTGTGTGTAGGACAGACAGGTTTATTGAAACAAGGGAATTTCAGTGCTAAAATTAGGAAAGTCCTGGGAAAACTGAAACAAGTTGGCCACTCTAAGTGAGATCCTGCACAGTTCCTGTGATGTGTGGTCTCCCTTGTTACAGCAAGTTAAACCCTATTTCTGGGGAGTTCTGGGCTTTCACTGCCATGGCCCCCAGGTTCAACTCATGGTTGGGGAACTGAAATCCCATAAGCCATGGGGGCACTGTCAAAAAAAAAAATTCTGTCCAACTATGGATGTGACTCTTGTGGTCTTTATCAGATGGACTTTATCAAGGTCATTAATGTTGGAAGGGTTCACAGAAGTTGAGTTTGAGATCACTCTTAGTATGCATTGATGGTGGAAAAATTGCCAGGCCTGGGTTCCAGCTCCAGATCAGAGAGACTTTGATGGAAGAATAGTTCATTGAAGGCTGCATGTTAAATGATACTAGGAAGGAATTGATGGTAGAAGAATTATCAGAGCTCTAGATTACCAGTCAGACTAGAGCAATACTGAAAGGGTTGAAAATTGGCTGAAAGGTAGTAGAAATGTTAACTGTGGCCTGGATTTTGGCTTTTGACAAGAGAGTCATTGATGGTTGGTTAGTAAACAAATGACCAAATTCAAGGTGCTACCATATGAGTGACTTCCCTCACAGCTCAGTTGATAAAGAATCTGCCTGCAATGACCTGGGTTCAATTCCTGGGTTGGCAAGATTCCCTGAAGAAGAAAATGGCAACCCATTCCAGTATTCTTGCCTGGGAAATCCCATGGACAGAGGAGCCTAGCAGGCTACAGTCCATGGGATCACAAGAGTCAGACACAGTTTAGCAACTAAACCACCACCACCACCTTATGAACAGTGGTGGTGGAAGAGTTAATGCAAGCCAGTAATTTGAGCTCTGTTGTCTAGACCAAGGGGTTGCAGATAGATAGTACAGCTGGCCAATGGCTGTGTATAACAGCTGGGATCTGGTTTCTAGTGACCAATAGGATGAAACAGCAGCCTGTTACCAGGGAGAAGCCCCTGTTGCTATGTGCAGAGTGAGAGAGGCAGGGTCTAGCCTGAGTTGCTACAGACAAATAGTTAGCCAATGACTGCAGACATTGGGCTTTAGCTTCTATAGCCTACAGTAAACTATTGCCAAGTAATAACCCCTATTGCCATGTGAAAGGAGGCGGCCAAAGTGGCACCTGAGAGGCTGTGGACAAAAGACAGTCAGCCAATGGATGAGTAAGAATGGGGCTCTGGCCTCCACAAGCGTATGAGGCTTCCTGGTCTGTAAATCAGGGAGGTCCTCATGGACGGAGGAGCCTGGTGGGCTGCAGTTCATGGGGCCGCTAGAGTCGGACACGACTGAGCGACTTCACTTTCACTTTTCACTTTCATGCATTGGAGAAGGAAATGGCAACCCACTCCAGTGTTCTTGCCTGGAGAATCCCAGGGACGGGAAGCCTGGTTGGCTGCCGTCTATGGGGTCGCACAGAGTCGGACACGACTGAAGCGATACAGCAGCAGCAGCAGCAGCATTGTCCAATGCAGGGAGAGGGCAATGCATAGCCTGAGGGTGTGCAGATAGGTAACACAGCTGTGTGTGGGAAGTGGAAGTGGGTGGAAGTGGAAACAAGGCCTGAGGTTGCTTTGGGCAGGCGGTGCAGCTAGCCAATGGCTCTGTGTGGGAGGCAGACTTCAGTCTCCCTGCCCAAGCCAGTGCTAACATCCCTGTTACTATGCAGAAATAGCTTTGTTCCAAATTGTATCAGAAAGAATAAGCCTCTCAGTCTTGCCTGTGCTGTGCTGTGGTAGTCACTCAGTCATGTCCAACTCTTTGCAACCCCATGGATTTTAGCTTGACAGGCTCCTCTGACCATGGGGATTCTCCAGGCAAGAATACTGGGGTGGGTTGCCATGCCCTCCTCCAGGGGATTTTCCCAGGGATTGAACCCAGGTCTCCCACGTTGCAGACAGATTCTTTACCATCTGAGCTACCAGGGAAGCCCCTGGAGAATCTAAATCACTTTGACAAAGAGCAGCAGCCTCAATTTCCAACACAGGAAGAGGAGGAGGAAACTTAGCATGAGGGGTTGCAGACAGGTAACAAAGGAAAAGAAACAAATGAAATAACTTTAATAATATAGTTTATTTAAATTACATGTCCAAAATATTATCATTTCAACCTATAATCAATCTTTGAAATTATTAATGAGATATTTGGCATTCTTTTTGTTGTAGTAAGCCTGTGAAATCAGATGTGTACTTTACAACACATCTCGATTTGAATGCTAAATTTTCATCAGAAATACTTATGAAATCTAAATATAATAGACTTCATAAAATTTACTGTAGAGGACTTTCCCCGCAGTCCAGTTATTATGACCCTCTGCTTCCACTGCAGGAGGCTCAGGTTCAGTCCCTGGTTGGGGAACTAAGATCCCACATGCTGCACTGTGTGGCCAAAATAAATAAAAATAAAATAAAATTTATAGATGATAATTTAGGTTAATATTCACAGGTTGTTCCAAACATACTTTAAAAGTTTTCTAATAACTGAATTGAGTATCTATCTTCTAACAGAAGAAATGTCTAATATTACCAAAATGTACAATGTTACATTTAGAACAGTTTTTCTTTCAAATGGCAGCTAGATATTTGAAAGGTTTGCCACAGAAAGGAATGACTATAATCTCAAAGCTCAATTGGTGGCCAGTACAGACAGGACATCATTTCAGATCTCTTAATCCAAAGTTGTAATGCATTTTATTGAAGCACCGGATCTTCTGTTTGTGTGTCAATTTTACATTTTTAATTAATTAAAATTAATAAAATTTTAAATTCAATTTTCAGCCTCATTTCAAGTGCTCAATAAGCTACATCTGGCTAGTGTCTGCCATATTGAATGGCACAATTCTGAGCTATGTGCCCTTGATGGTGGTCAAGTTGAAAGAGCCATGGTTTTGAGTCGTAGACCAGAGGAGCAGGGATGGTAGAAGAGTTCATAGAGACTAGGATTGAAGATATACTAAGATGAGCACTGATGATGAATTGCTGACAAAAGCTCACATTCAAGGGCAGATCAAAGTAGCACTGATGGTGGAAGAGCTAATAGAGGCTTGAGTTTGAAGTCAGACCAAGATGTTGATGGTAAAAAAAAAAAAATGGAGATCCAGTTCAGGCAAGATAGCATAAACCTATTTTTCTCCCTGTTCCTTCCTGCTACACACAACTATTAAGCTTTGAAATAAAACAAGGGAAATCCATACCAAAAATATGAAACATGGTATAAGGAAGGTGGACTCACTTAGGATCCCAGGACTGAAGGAACAACACACCTGCCAGGCATCATGTCCTCCCACCCAACAGAAGGCAGCAACTCAGACCCAGCATTTCCTGATGTCCAACCCAGCAACAGAAGGCAGCTCAACTAGGCTCATTCGTACCTTGAATTAAATGGAAGTCTCTCTGACAAAGGGGGCTTCTCCAGTGGCTCAGCAGTAAATAATCTGCCTGCAATGCAGGAACCACAGGAGACACGGGTTCGATCCCTGGGTTAGGAAGATCCCCTGGAGAAGGAAATGGCAACCCACTCCAGTATTCTTGCCTGGAGAATCCCATGGACAGAGGAGCCTGGAGGGCTATAGTCCACGGGGTCACAAAGAGTTGGAGGTGACTGAAATGACTTGGCACAGTACCCAATGGCTCTCTGACAACATGTGACAAGCCCAACACCATCAAGGGGATGGATTTGGAACCCACTTATAATAAGGGACATGAGAAGTGCTCCCTTTCCCCAGTGGGCCCTGAGAAGGCAGGGGGAACCTGCAGGAGAGATACAGCCACAGCAAGAGACCAGACCTGGAAATTTCTTTTACCTTGAAGGCCCAAGAGATCTGAGATTCCCTTCTCCCAACAGGAGACATGAGGCAAAAAGAATCCCACCAGGCAGCCAGACTTGAAAAACCTCTCCCCTGCCCAGGGCACCAGGGCAGGCACATAGAAACAGCAAGACGGACCTAACCACAGCAAGCATCCTGAACCAGGATGCCACTTTGACCTTGTAGATCTGAGATTCCCTTTCCTGGCACCAAGACACCTGGGCAGTCAGAAGGCACTGGTCAGTGGGGCTTATCACATCCCTCTATCACTGAGCAACCCCCAGAGATCTGACCTGTAGAAATCCTACATACCCTTACACAGCACCAGTAAAGACAAGTGGAAGCCCCAGAGGAACCAGGTAGACAAAGCAGATGGAAATAACACTACAAAAGCTCAGAAAATTAAATTGATATTGGAACCACAGCATCAAAATTTTCATAGCAAACCAAAACAGGGTGACTGACTGCAAAAATAAAACATTTCAATAGGATCCAGCATCTCCTAACATCATAGATGAAGGCCTGGAATACAATAGAAAATCATCTGTCACATCAAGAACCAATACCAAATTGAATGAGAAAAGAGAATCAACAGATGCCAACACTGAGATGACTTGGATGTTCAAATTATTCGACAAGATTGTAAAGCAGCCAGTATAAAAATGTTTCAACAACAATTACTGATGCCAAAAGCTCAGCTTCTCTGTACACCAGTGCTGAACCAAATCTCAGAGACAGAGTTTTGGTGAAGTAGAAAAGGATATCTTTATTGCTTTGCCAGGCAAACGGGGACACAGTGGGCTAATGCCCTCTCAAACCTGCATGTCCCAACTTGAGGAAGATAATGAGAAGTTTTATAGTAAGGATTCAAAGTGGGTGTGATCAGCTCGTGGACTTTCTTCTGATGGGTTGGTGGTGAGGTAAGTAGGAGTCAGCATTATCAACCTTCAGGTCCAACTAGTCTGGGGTCACGTGCTTGTGGGCAGCATACCATTATTAATTGTTAACTTCTCCCACCTGGAGGGGGTTTCAGTATCTGCAAAATAACTCAAAGATATTGTGTATATCCCTTGATGAGGAAATAAGACCTTGCCCCAGCGCTGCTCTTGGGGAAACACTGACTGAACCCACCTACTCTGGCCAGACACCACAGTAACCATTTGCATGAGTTATTTTAGGACAGGAGATCCTGGTAAGGAACAGGGAACTAACAAGCCACCACCAACCAGAAGAATTTAGAAAAGGTCAAAAGGAGAGAGGAGACACCAGTCTACATGTCCTTCCAGAATCCTTCTCTCTGGAATCCATCTTGGTTGAGCGATGAATGCACCAGCAGGAAGGACTCTGAGTCATAATGTTTGGCCAGAGACAACCCAAAGATGAACCCCATTACCATAAAACATGAGACTTCGAGCCATGTGGCATAGTCCACCTGGGTTCCCTCAGCCTGCTGCTCTCTCCCTGGGTGCCCCATCCCAATAAAGTCTCCTGCTTTGTCAGCACATGTGTCCACAGACAATTCATTTCTGAGTGTTAGATAAGAGCCCACTCTCAGGGCCTAGAAGGGGTCTCACTTCCTGCAACACCCTCCCTTCCTTAATTAACAACTGCTTGAATCTGCCCATTGGAACTCAGGGAAGATCATGGAGGCTGAATGAAGGCTGTTTCCTGTAATCAAAGAAATGGAGGTGTAGCCTAAAAAATTAGTTTACAACCTTAAAGCAAACTGTGTTTTATTCAGTGGGAAAATCTTAGGATTTCAAGCCCTGGAAATAGCATCTCAGGTAGTCCTGAAAGACTGCTCTGAAGCAGTGGGAGAAGGAGTCAGGCTATATACAAGTTTGCAACAAAGAGAGCAGACAGTCTGAATATCAAAGATTATTGTTAAGTAAGGAAAACCAGATATTATATCAAGTTAAGGAATTTAGAATTCCTCTATATATGGGAAGAGGCAAGAGTCTGGGATTACTGAAGTCATTCTTTTCATATTCATTTCAGCTATCTGGAGCCAGCATCCTGTTTCTTTGATTTCTCACAATCTCCGGAGCTCCTCAGCAATCCCCATGGGGAAGGGTGGCATCATCTGTATCACAGGTATTGTTTTCCCTTTGTGAGCTTTCATTCACATTTGGAGGCTGAAATCGCTGATGGCTGTTACATCCTTGTTTACTGGTATGGCAGGAGATATTCCATTTAACAAGGGACACAGAAAGCCTTTGTGCCCAGGAGTCCCACAGAGCCCTGCTCAGAATTATTACAAACTCTACAAATTCTATTGGAACAAATGAAAAATGAGAAGAATCTCAGCAAAGTTTTTAAAAAAAAACCCAGATAGATATCTGTTGTTATACAGTCACTCAGTCGTGTCTGACTATTTGTGACCCCATGGACTGCAGCAGGCTAGGCTTCCCTGTCCTTCACCATCTCCTGGAGCTTGCTCAAACTCATGTCCATCGAGTCAGTGATGCCTTCCAACCATCTCATCCTGTCTTCCCCTTCTCCTCCTGCCTTCAGTCTTTCCCAGCATCAGGGTCTTTTCTAATGGATCAGCATCAGGTGGTCAGAGTATTGGAGCTTCAGTTTCAGCATCCATCCTTCTAATGAACATTCAGGACTGATTTCCTTTAGGATTGACTGGTTTTATCTCCTTGCAATCCAAGGGACTCTCAAGAGTCTTCTCCAACACCACAGCTCAAAAGCATCAATTCTTCAGCATTCAGCCTTCTTTTTGGTTCAACTCTTACATTCATACATGACTACTGAAAAAACCATAGCTTTGACTATACAGATCTTTTTCGGCAAAGTAATGTCTCTGCTTTTTAATATGCTGTCTAGATTGGTCATAGCTTTTCTTCCAAGGAGCAAGCATCTTTTAATTCCATGGCTGCAGTCACCATCTGCAGTGATTTTGGAGCCCAAGAAAATTAAGTCTGTCTCTGTTTCCATTATTTCCCCATCTATTTGCCATGAAGTGATGGGACTAGATGCCATGATCTTCGTTTTTTTAATGTTGAGTTTTAAGTCAGCTTTTTTACCTTCCTCTTTCACCTTCATCAAAAGGTTCTTTAGTTCCTCTTCACTTTCTGCCATAAGGGTAGTGTTATCTGCATATCTAAGGTTATTGATATTTCTCCTGGCAATCTTGATTTCAGCTTGTGCTTCATCCAGCCCGGCATTTCGCATGATGTACTCTGCATAGAAGTTAAATAAGCAGCATGACAATACACAGCCTTGATGTACTCCTTTCCATTTTTGAAAAATGGATATTAAAGAAACAAAAAATGCAATGACAGAAATAAAAATCTCACTGGATGGGCTCACTAGTAGAGTAGAGATGACAGAAGATGGAATCAGTAAACTTGAAGACAGATCAAAAGAATTTACCTAATCTGAAAATATTAAACGGAGCTTCATAGACCTGTCGGAGAAGGCAATGGCACTCCACTCCAGTACTCTTGCCTGGAAAATCCCATGGATGGAAAAGTCTGGTAGGCTGCAGTCAATGGGATTTCTACGAGTCAGACACGAACTGAGCAACTTCACTTCCACTTTTCACTTCCATGCATTGGAGGAGGAAATGGCAACCCACTCCAGTGTTCTTGCCTGGAGAATCCCAGGAACAGGGGAGCCTGGTGGGCTGCCATCTATGGGGTCTCACAGAGTTGGGCACGACTGAAGTGACTTAGTAGCAGCAGCAGCAGCAGCATAGACCTGTAAGACAATAATAAAAGACCCAGTATTCATATCATGGAAATACCAGGAGGATCAGAGAAAGACACTGAGACCAAATGAGTACTTGAATAATTAATGAAATGTCACACATTTGGCAAAAGAAACCCAAGTGGTGCAGTTGGTAAGAATCCATCTGCCAATGCAGGAGACAAAAGAGACATGAGCTCCATCCCTGACTTGGGAAGATTCTCTGAAGTAGGAAATGGCTGGTGCACTGGGATGACCCAGAGGGATGGTACAGGGAGGGAGGAGGGAGGAGGGTTCAGGATGGGGAACACATGTATACCTGTGGCAGATGCATGTTGATATATGGCAAAACCAATACAATATTGTAAAGTTAAAAAATAAAATAAAATATTAAAAAAAAGGAAATGGCAACCCACTGCAGGATTCTTGCCTGGAAAATCCCATGGCAGAGGAGCCTAGTGGGCTACAGTCCATGGGGTTGCAAAGAACTGGACACAACTGAACACACACACACATACACACTCACACACACACACACACATACACAAACCTACAGATCAAGAAGCTGTGGGAACCTCAACAGGATGAACCCAAAGAAATTCATGTCAAGATATATCACAATTAAACTTTTGAAAACTAAAGACAATAAAAATAACTTAAAAGCAGTGAAAGGAGAGAGAAATTGATCCTTCTAGGTTCTTTGGCTGCTTTAATAAGTAAACTGATGTAAGGTAGATTGACCGGAGAAGGTGATGGCACCCCATTCCAGTACTCTTGCCTAGAAAATCCTGTGGATGGAGGAGCCTGGTAGGCTGCAGTCCATGGGGTCGTGAAGAGTCGGACATGACTGAGCGGCTTCACTTTCACTTTTCACTTTCATGCATTGGAGAAGGAAATGGCAACCCACTCCAGTGTTCGTGCCTGGAGAATCCCAGGGATGGGGGAGCTGGTGGGCTGCCGTCTCTGGGGTTGCACAGAGTTGGACAGGACTGAAGCGACTTAGCAGCAGCAGCAGCAGTGAAGCAGATTGACAGGAGAAAAACAAAAGTTTAATAACATGTATACCTCCTGTACACATGGGAGATACCCAGGAAAACTAACTCTCTGAAATGGCCAAAGCCATCATCTTAAATACCATCTTCCAACTGTTGACTAAAAATTAATCACAACCTGAAAGTAGAGAGTTTTTTATTTGGTGGGAATGTTAAGGACTCTGAGCCCAGGAAGCAGCATCTCAGTAGCCCTGAGAGACTGCTCCAAGGAAATGGGAGAGGGAATCAGGCTATATACAAGTTTGCAATGAAGAGGGCAGGCAGTTTGAACATCAAAGATTATTGTTAGTAAGGAAAACTAGATACACAGCTAAGGAATTTAGTGTTCTATGTATGGGAAGGTGCAAGCCTCTGGACTCACTGAATTCATTCTGTTCATATGCACCTCAGCTTTGTTGTTGTTCAGATGCTCAGTCGTGTTCGATTCTTTGGGACTTCATGGACTGCAGCACACCAGACTTCCCTGTCCTTCACCATCTCCCAGAGTTTGCTCAAACTCATGTCCATTGAGTCAATGATGCCATCCAACCATCTTATCCTCTGTTGCCCACTTCTCAGCCTGCCCTCAATCTTACCCAGCATCAGGGTCTTTTCCAGTGAGTGGGCTTTTCGCATCAGGTGGCCAAAGTACTGGAGCTTCAGCTTTAGCATCAGTGTTTCCAGTGAATATTCAGGGTTGATTTCCTTTAGGTTGGACTGGTTTGATCTCCTTGCTGTCCAAGGGACTCCCAAGAGTCTTCTCCAGCACCACGGTTCAAAAGCATCAGTCCAAATTCTGTTTCTTGATTGTCTGCATCCTTAATTCCTTCTTTACCATGCGTGCATGCTAAGTCACTTCAATTGTGTCTGACGTTGTATGACCCTGTTGGACTGCAGCCCACCAGGCTCCTCTGTCCATGGGATTCTCCAGGCAAGAATACTAGAGTGGGTTGCCATCCCCTTTTCCAGGGGATCTTCCTGATCAGGGTTCAAACCTGCGTATCTTACCTCTCCAGCACTGGCAGGCAGATTCTTTACCACTAGCGCCATCTGGGAAGCCCCCATATGGTGGATGGCTGCCTCTTGCATTCCCCCTAACTCCTCAGCAATTACCATGAGGGGTGGCAGCATATGCTGGATCACAGGCATTTTGTTCCCTTTTGGGAGCCCTCATTCACATTTGGAGGCCCGAAATCAGGGATGGCTGTGACATTTCTTGCCTACGGATATGGCAGGAAATATTTCATTTCCCACAACTAAAGATGAAAGAAAATCTTGGAGGGTGTGGGAGGGGAGTCAGTTATGGGAGATGACTGGGGAAAGCATGGTAAACAGGGGTAAAGTTGTTATGCATACTGAAGTTGTTGCCTTCTCCATTGATAAGAGCTTTCTAGAGATTTCAAGTCATCTTTCTCTTCCTGGTACAGAAGGGAGATTTCCCTTTTAAATGTAAATGTCTCTTACAAAAGGGTAACTTCTACTCAGTTTTCAGAACTTCTTTCAGGGCTGCTGTCTTTTAAAAAAATAACCAGCTTAAAGTAATATGCCAAAAAGACATATTTTGAGGTGGCAAAATCTGCTCCCGTTTAGCAGCCAGAAAAAAAACAGTATTACCTCTAGGGGAACACCAATTTAAGTGACAGCAAAATGAGTAGGGAAATTGGAGAGATGCTGTTTAAGAGTACAAACTTGCAAGTAGTAGATAAATAGGTTCTGGAAATCTAATACACAGCATAGTGAATATAGCTAGTGATAATGTATCATATACTTGAAAGTTGCCTGAAGAACAAATCTTAATTGTTCTCATCACAAAAAAGAAATGGTAACTTGTGATGGGATAGAGGTGTTAGCTAATGCTATGATGATAATCATTTTGCAGTACATAAATGTATCAAATCAATACATTGTCTACTGTAAACTTATACAATGATATGTGTCAATTATATCTCAATATTTTAAAATTCAAAAGAGACAAAAAATGAAAGTAGACTTCTCACCAGTGGCAAAATACTTTTTAAAGTACCGAGAAAAGAGTTGTACAATGCAAATTCTTTATCTGGTGAAACTATCCTTTAGGTAAGAAGGGGAAATAAAGAGCTTCCAGGGTGATGAACATGTGAAGATGTGGGAAAGGGGGTGCACCTAGAAAGGGCATAGAAGCTCCGCCCCTCCCTCCCTTCCCAGACATCCTGCTCTATGCATCTCTTCCATCCAGCTGTTCCTGGGTTATATTCTTTTATAATAAACCTGTAATCCAGTAAGTAAAATGTTTTCTGAGTTCTGTGAATTAATCAGATTTCTGCTTTGTGGAAACTCCTAGTTTATACCTAGTCAGTCAGAAGTACAGGTGACAATCTGGGCTTGTGACTAGCACCTAAAGGGAGCTGGGGGGAGGGCAGTCTTGTAGGACTGAGCCCTTAACCTGTGGGATCTTGTTACCAAATTGCTCAACTAGACCTACCCTGGGGTCCGAGCCTGGGCCAAGGCCACTTGGCTAGGTCAGGGAGTTTATTTTTCCTCAGATTTGCAGTCAGTCATGAAACTGATGCTAAGACTGGAACAGCACAAGCTTTATTCAGTGGCCAAAAAATCAACTTCTCAACTAAATGTGGGTGAAGACACCATGTATAGATTGCAGGGAGAAATATCAATAACCTCAGATATCCAAATGACACCACCCTTATGGCAGAAAGGGAAGAAGAACTAAAGAACCTCTTGATTGAAAATGAAAGAGGAGAGTGAAAAAGCTGTCTTAAAACTCAACATTCAAAAAACGAAGATCACCTGATCCCATCACTTCATGGCAAATAGATGGGGAACTAATGGAAACAGTGACAAACTTTATTTTCTTGGGCGCCAAAATCACTGCAGATGGTGACTGTAGGCATGAAATTAAAAAACGCTTGCTCCTTGGAAGAAAAGCTATGACCAACCTAGACAGCATATTAAAAAGCAGAGATGTTGCTTTACCGACAAAGGTTTGTATAGTCAAAGCTATGGTTTTTCCAGTAGTCATGTATGGATGTGAGAGTTGGACTATAAAGAAGGCTGAGAGGCAAAAAATTGATGCTTTTGAACTGTGGTGCTGAAGAAGACTCTTGAGAGTCCCTTGGACAGCAAGGAGATCAAACCAGTCAGTCCTAAAGGAAATCAGTCCTGAATGTTCATTAGAAGGACAGATGCTGAAGCTGAAGTTCCAATACTTTGGCCCCCTGATACAAACAAATGACTCATTGGAAAAACCCCTGATGCTGGGGAAGACTGAAAGCAGGAGGAGAAGAGGACAACAGAGGACGAGATGGTCAGATGACATCACTGACTCAAATGGACATGAGCTTAAGCAACCTGCAAAAGATAGTGAAGGACAGGGAAGCCTGGTGTGCTGCAGTCCATGGGGTTGCAAAGAGCTGTGCCGGAGTCCAGCTCCGGCAGCCAGGGAATCAGCCTGAAGGGATGAGTGGTGTTGGTGAAAAATGATGTAGCCTCTGACTCGAGGTTCGAGGTTCGGGACTACATGTTTATTTCAAGCATAAGGTATTCTTTTATACTTTGACAAAAGCATTAGGTCAGCGGTTTTACATTTTCAGTTCCCCCTCACCCAGATTTATTGTCTCATTGTTGCCCTTCAAACAGAGTTCCTGCTTCAGCCATTCTCTTAGAATCCTGTTTACTTGTGATTACATTGTAACTCATGCTTATGTCTGGGCTGCATACCACATTCCTCAGTTTATTTCTTATCTTTCTAAATCCTGTTTGCCCCTAGTATCCTAAACTCACTATCTCCTAAAAAGGCTTCTAAGTATTTTTAATTATTCCTAAACCCTAAACTCAGCAAACTTCCTTTGCCATAAACATTTCCCTCACAAACAGGTCTCAGATAACAATCCTTCCCATGGCCTCAAGCTGCGGTCTATGTGTTCATCCTGGGACAATCTTTGTAAAAATCCTTGAACAAATGTCAATGGTTACTTTATAGATTATTTTCTGGACTCAACTGTAGAAGGCTTTGTGCTTTCTCCAGCTTCTCTCAAGAGCAATAAGCACCTTAACATTCTTTCCAGCCAACTCAGCCGAAGAAAGGAAAGAACAAGTCAGAGTCACAAAACTTAACTCCTTCATCCTGGGACTACGCCTGTGGAATGAGGAGAGGGGGTTGGGGCCGTGCCTCCATTTTGTCAGTAATGCCTAACGCAGCTCCTGACAGAGCTGGACACAACTGAGCAACTGAACAACAACAATCTGAGGACAGGGGTGTGGTTTGGACAGGCTTTTTCAGTCTTTGTGTGGGCTTTTCTGATTGCTGTCATGGCAGTTGCCACCTGTCATGGCTCTGGTGGGTGTGTCATTTAGCATATGCTAATGTATTACAATGAGCTCAATGTCTACTAGAAGCTCAATGTCTACTAGAAGTTAAATCTGCCATCTTGGGCCTAGTTGGTCCTAACCAGTTATTTTTCTCTTGCAGCTTCCTCTTGAAACTTAGGTTAAGAACAAATGGTTTCCATTTGAGGGAGGGACTGGGGTATGATTTGGAGCAAAAGCCTTGGTAGCAATCTGACACTTAGGGAACGTCAAAGAAGTGGTGGAAGGTATCACTCATTATCAGATAAATGCAAATCAAAACCACAATGAGGTACCATCTCACGCCAGTCAGAATGGCTGCTATCAAAATGTCTATAAGCAATAACTGCTGGAGAGGGTGTGGAGAAAGGGGAACCCTCTTACACTGTTGGTGGGAATGCAAACTAGTACAGTCACTATGGAGAACAGTGTGGAGATTCCTTAAAAAACTGGAAATAGAACTGCTTTATTATCCAGCAATCCCACTGCTGGGCATACACACTGAGGAAACCAGAATTGAAAGAGACACGTGTACCCCAATGTTCATCGCAGCACTGTTTATAATAGCCAGGACATGGAAGCAACCTAGATGTCCATCAGCAGATGAATGGATAAGAAAGCTGTGGTACATATACACAATGGAATATTACTCAGCCATTAAAAAGAATACATTTGAATCAGTTCTAATGAGGTGGATGAAACTGGAGCCTATTATACAGAGTGAAGTAAGCCAGAAAGAAAAACACCAATACAGTATACTAGCGCATATATATGGAATTTAGAAAGATGGTAATGATAACCCTGTATGTGAGACAGCAAAAGAGACACAGATGTATAGAACAGTCTTTTGGACTCTGTGGGAGAGGGCAAGGGTGGGATGATTTGGGAGAAGGGCATTGAAACATGTATATTATTGTATGTGAAACAAATCACCAGTCCAGGTTCGATGCATGATACAGGATGCTTGGGGCTGGTGCACTGAGATGACCCAGAGGGATGGTATGGGGAGGGAGGTGGGAGGGGGCTTCAGGATGGGGAACACATGTACATCTGTGGCAGATTCATGTCAATGTATGGCAAAACCAATACAATATTGTAAAATAATTAGCCTCCAGTCAAAATAAATAAATTTTTTAAAAAAGAAATATACACAATGTAAAATCAGAAGTTTATGATTACATATTACTTGTGATATGAAATAAAGATGTTCTTAAAAAGGATGCAATTGAAAAAAAAAAGAAGTGGTGGAAGGAAGCCTGTTTCTTACAAATGAGAAAATGAGGGACACAAAATATCTTTTGTGCCTATGAGGGTGCCACAGCATTCTGCTCAGTTTCAATTACCTATCTATCTATCTATATACACACACACACATGTATAACATGATGCATTTGTTATAAATGAAACATATGAATACACACATATGGAAATAGAATAAATATTTTATATTTAGATATATGGGCATCTTTCTAAATCTTAAGATGAAGACATTTAGTGGTCATATAGTGGCCAGTTCTGAAACAGGAGGGAAGGGCTAGGGCACAACCTTTAAAAGAATGACATAGCTATTGAGGATACCAGTTAGAACCAACTAGGTCCAAGATGTCAGAAGATTCCACTTTCAGTAGACCTTGAGCCTCATTCTACACTCATTGTAATACATTAGCATATGTCAAATGAGACACCAACCAGAGCCAAGACAGCTCCAAGGCTGATCATAAAAGGCCAAAAAGTGGGCAGTGACCAAATCTTAGAAATCCTTGCCCTTTCTCCAAAATAGTCCTCCCATTCACTAGCCTATGAATTTACTCAGCTCATAAACTAACCAGCCCATATTTTGGGGACCTTCTTACCTTTTGAGACAAACTGCATTTTGTCTATGGAATGTGTATCCCTCTAAGTAAATCCGTTTTGTCTCTCTCTGAATTCTTTTTGTGCCAAGACATAAAAACCTGAGCATTAAGTCCTGAGGCCAGGTGAGTGATTTCAATCCCGTTTTGGCATACACACACAAAAAAGACAGTGGGGTTCAAGTCCCAGGCCACAGGCTCAAGTATCAATCTGAGTTTTGCCTGGTTTTGAATCCCATCTGAGTTACACAGTTCCAATTCACCCTATGTACTTATAAATATTAACTGCTGGTGATATATATGTGTGTGTGTGTGTGTGTGTGTGTGTGGCTCATTTGGTAAAGAATCCACCTGCAATGTAGGAGACCTGGATTCAATCCCTGTGTTGGGAAAAGCCCCTGGAGAAGGGAAAGGCTACCCACTCCAGTATTCTAGCCTGGGGAAGAGTCCCTGGAGAAGAGAAAGGCTACCCACTCTAGTATTCTAGCCTGGGGAAGAGCCCCTGGAGAAGAGAAGGCTACCCACTTGAACAGCATATTCACTGTTTTGTTCCATTACCTTCTGCCATTTGCCAGGCAACTTCATAATTCCATCTTCCCAAAACTTTTTATCTTTTTAAACAGACAACTATTCCAAGTGCCTTCTACAGTCTTCCAGGAAACTGGAATTTTTTTACAAAAAGAATTTTGTAAAGACCAAAATAAATGAAAATCCAAGAGTGCAATGGTGCAATGTCTGGTGAATATGGCAGATGAATCAGAACTTCCCAGCCAACCTAAAAAGCTTTTGTCTGGTCATCAAAGAAACATGCAGTATTATCCTGGTGGAAGATTTTGCATTTTCTGTTGACTAATTCCAGACACTTTTCACCAAGTGCTGCTTTCAGTTGGTCAAATGTGGAGCAGTACTTGTTGGACTTAATCCTTTGGTTTCCTAGAAAGAGCTCTTAATAGAGGACCCCTTACAATCCCATGCTATATACATCACCTTCTTTGGATGAAGACCAGCCTTTGGTATAGTTGGTGGTGACTCATTTCACTTGCCCCATGATTTCTTCCACTCCACATTATTTTACAGTATCCACCTTTCATTGCCTTCACAATTTGTTTTTAAAAATGGAATGTTTTCATTACATTTAAGTAGAGGATCTTGTGCAGAAATACGGTCAAGAAGGTCCTCCTCCCTTAACTTATGTGGAACCCAAACATCGAAGCAATGAACATAACCAAGCTAGTGCAAATGATTTTCAGTGCTTGATTTGGATATTTTGAGTATGTTGGCTATCTCCCATGTGGTATACATTGATTGTTCTCGATTAATGTCTCGATTTGATCACTATCAGCTTCAACTGGTCTATCTGATCATGGAGGATCGTCCAGCAAGAAATCTCCAGCATGAAATTTTGACAACCATTTTGATATTTTCAGTCACAGCACCTTCTCCATACACTGCACAAATCTTTTTTGCACTTCATTTGCATTGCTGCTGCTGCTGCTGCTAAGTCACTTCAGTCATGTCCGACTCTGTGCGACCCCAGAGACGACAGCCCACCAGGCTCCCCCGTCCCTGGGATTCTCCAGGCAAGAACACTGGAGTGGGTTGCCATTTCCTTCTCCAATGCATTACCTTTCTTTAAATAATAAAGCATAAAATGCCAAAAATGTTGCTTTTTTTTTCAATATTAAAATGACTACACCAAAATTCACCAATGTTAGTAAGTTTTAATGCATGCTGATATGACAGCTGTCACAATACAATCTAATAAAATTGTCTTGAATGAAGTTAAGGACAACTAAGTGCTCCTAGAGCCATCTTATGGAAAAAGTCAAATGAACTTTTGGTGATGGTTTAGTCGCTAAGTCATGTCTGACTCTTGCACCCCCGTGGGCTGTAGCCTTCCAGGCGCCTCTGTCCATGGGATTCTCCAGGCAAGAATACTGGAGTGAGTTGCCATTTCCTTCTCCAGGGGATCTTCCCAACCCAGGGATCGAACCTGGGTCTCCTGCATTGCAGGCAGATTCTTTACCAACTGAGCTATG
Source organism: Bos mutus (assembly GCF_027580195.1). NCBI lineage: Eukaryota > Metazoa > Chordata > Mammalia > Artiodactyla > Bovidae > Bos > Bos mutus. Next base: position 76,116,621 of record NC_091646.1, on the reverse strand, counting down.
AAGGAAGCAGTGAACTTTTGGGGCAACCCAATACTTCTATATGTTGCTAGACATAAATGACACGATACTTTAAGGAGTGTGCCTGGAGTTGGAGTAAAGTAAGGATGAAAAGAGGAAAATAAATGTTACCGAGTTCAAGCTCTCTCTGCTTGCTGCATGACAGGCCAATAAATCTGAGAGATGAGGTGTTGAGATAACGAACAGGACTTTATTTGGAAAGCCAGCTGGCCAAGATGATGACAGGCTAATATTTCAAAATAACCATCTTATCTAGGTCTGGATGCAGATTTCTTTTATAGAATCAGAGAGAAAAGCAGTGAGGAACTAAAATAAAAAGGCAGACTAGAGAGGGAGAGGTAATGAGGAAGTAAAACATCATCTGGAGTGGCCAATATGGGGGAAGGGATGTGTTAATCTCTTTTTTCTTGCAGCCAGTCACAGGTGGGCAGTCTTATTATCTCTTTGTGAGCTGAACAAAGGCACATTAGTTCAACAGTCAGGCAGAGGGGCAGTGTTCTCTGAAGAAGGGCATTATATATGATTATAATAACAAAAGCAACGAAAAGCAAGACAAAGAAACAGAGCCAGCATGGAGTCAGAATTGGCTATTCACTGCAACAAATACATATTAAAAAGTACAATTAAAAAAAAGTAATGGTACATATAAAAAAAATAAAAGGCAGGGAGAGGGGCATCCCTGGTGATTCAGTGATAAAGAATCTGCCTGCCAATGGAAGAGACTCAGGTACATGGGTTCAATCCCTGTGTCGGGAATATCCCCTGGAGTAGGAAATGGCAACCTGCTTCAGTATTCTTGCCTGGAAAATTCCATGGACAGAGGAGCCTGTTGGGCTATAGTCCATTGGGTCCCAAAGAGTTAGACAAGACTGAGTATGCATGCATTCCTGAACTGAAGATTATAAGGATAGGATGAGATTTGTATTGAGCAAGATGAGTTTGTTGCATCTATGTGACATCCAAATAGAGATATCCTTCAGATAGTTGGATAAAGGGGTTAAGGGCAGCATTTCCTGAAGCAGTTTTCCCCCAAAATGATAGTTCTCTAGGGCATTAGCAAATGTTAAAGGAAAAATAAAGGAGAGGGCTCTGTGTAAAAGAACTTAAGGGTAATGTTTGGTTACACGAAGTTAAACAGGTACTGAACCTTTAATATGTTAATATACATTGTGAACTTCCAAGAGCCAAGGTATTTCCCAAAATCATTTGACCAAGGACCTGGTTTTCTTTCCATAGAGTATCTTATGGGATTCATGTTCCAAGGAACCATTTTTGAAATGCTTGCTTTCAGCTTGAGAGGCAAAAGTATGGAATAGCAACATGAGAGCACTCTGCGATAACATGGCAACTGAAGGCATGGGAACAGCAACATTAATACAGAGTACATGGAGTGAGAAGAGATGTTGGCTGAGAAGAAAGTATGAAGACAAAAGAGAGCTTTGAAAGGACACCTGGAAGGATTGGCGTGGACAAAGAATGCCACTGCCATTTCAGTAAACAAAGGGTGTTGTGGCCAGCAGCCGCTGCAGCTGCTCCCTGCTCCCCCACTGCTCTCAGAAGGGAATTCAGGATGGAGACAAACAGAATACTGATCCTAGATTTTTGTTGTTGTTCAGTCACTCAGTTGTGTCTGACTATTTGCAACCCCATGGACTGCAGCACACCAGGCTTCCCTGTCCTTCACCATCTTCAGCATCAGTCCTTCAATGAGTTGGTGATGCTGAAGCATCTCTTTCTGATGGACTGGTTGGATCCTGCCTTCAGTCTTTTCCAGCATCAGGGTCTTTTCAATGAGTCTTCTCAACACCACAGTTCAAAAGTCATGGATTCTTCTGCACTCAGCTTTATTTATAGTCCAACTCTCACATCCATACATGACTACTGGAAAAACCATAGCCTTGACTAGATGGACCTTGGTTGGCAAAGTAATGTCTCTGCTTTTTAATATGCTATCTAGGTTGGTCATAACTTTCCTTCCAACTTCTGACCACCGCCTACCCCCTATCGCTCCCAATCCCATTGCAGCCGCTCCAGATCCAGTTTCACAACCTTCACCTTACATCCTCCCTCCCTCCCTCCTTCTCACGCGCAGGCTGCCAACTCCCAACTGCCCTCCCCTGCCTGTGCCGGAGGCAAACTCTGAGACCTCGGCCCCACCCTCTACTCCCAAGGCTTTACCCAGACCTCCCTGGATTCCCTTCCCCGTACTGGTCCAGAACAACTTTAAAACAGGAAACTTCACCACAGGACCCCACTCCTTTCCCTGATCCACTCTCCCTTTACAGGAAGTAACTGGAGCAGAGGCATTGTTCGGGTTCATGTCCCATTCTCCCGAACCGATTCATCTCAGATTGAAAAGCGTCTTCGCGCCTTCTCCTCAGACCCTGATAATTATCTAAAAGAGTTCAAGTCTCTTATCCAGTCTTACAACTTAACCTGGCATGATATTTACATCATACTTCCCTCCACTCTTCTCCATTTTATCTCCCAATAGTCCCCAGACATCCTAAAGAAACTAAAAAGCAGAAGAAGCTCCTAAACCCTCCAAGAAGACCTTTTAAATTTAGCTTTTAAGATTTTCAATAACCAGGAAGAACAGGCAAAGCTAGAGGAGGCCCAATGAGATCAGGCCAAATACCACCTTTTAGCCTCTGCCCTCCATGGCTCCAAACCTCCATCAACCAACAAAGACAAGAAGCCACCTGCCTTGCTTCAAATGTGGCAAAGAAGGCCACTGAGCCATTCTTGCCTAGACCTGCGGCTCTCTCCAGGTCAGTGTACCAGCTGTGGCATAAAGGGACATTGGAAGGTCAAGTTCCCAAATTCCCCTCTAGGGATCAGACATCCCCTCCTGGTCCTGAGCATGAATCCTCTGACCCAGCTCTGCCTAGCTTCCTCAGGCTTGCTGCTGAAGATTGAAGGTGCCCAGGGCTCCAGGCCCCAACTCTCATCACGTCTACTGAACCCAGAGTAACTCTTACAGTGGCAGATAAGCCAATCTCTTTTCTCTTCAACACGTGGGCCACTTACTCTGCTATGCCTGCCTACTCTGGAAAAACCAAGGCTTCTCAGGTCTCTGTTATGCGGGTTGACTGTTTAATGTTTATGCCATGAAAACTGAGCCTTTATCTTGCACACTTCAAGATACCCCATTTTCCCATTCTTTTCTCCTACTCCTAAAATGCCCCACTCCTATTCTTTTGAGAGAACTTTTTTCAAAATTCAAAGCCTCTATTACTATCCCAAGTCCACCTTCTGGTCTAGTCTGGTTACTGCTCCTCAATCCCACCTCCTCTTCCCTTCCCCTTCCCATTGCCCTCCTTGTCCATAAACCCCATAGTTTGGGATACAGACAACCCATCTCTCACCTCTCACCATGCTCCAATTCATATTTGTCTCAAAGGCCCCTCTATATTCCCCAATCAACAACCATACTCCATCTCTCAGAAATATCAATAAGGGCTAAAGCCTATTGTCACCAAACTCCTACATCAGGGTCTCTTGTGCCCAACCCACTCTCCCTATAATACCCCTATCTTACCCATCAAAAAGCCAAATAGCTCCTATCACCTGATCCAGGACCTGAGACTTATCATTGCAACTGTTATTCCCATACACTCAGTATCCAAATCCCTAGACTCTTCTCTCTCATTCCCTCTTCCACTACCCACTTCACTCTTCTAGACTGCAAGGATGCCTTCTTTACTATCCTTTTACACCCAGACTCTCAAGACCTCTTTCCCTTTACCTGGACTGATTCATACAATCATCACTCCCAATAGCTGACGTGGACAGTCCTCCCACAAGGCTTTCGTGAAAGCCCTCATTTCTTTGGCCAAGCTCTAGCATCAGACCTAACCTCTCTTGATCTTATTCCAAGTACTGTCCTCCAATATGTGGGTGATATCCTCCTTTGTAGTCCTTCACTTACACACTCTCAACAATATACTATATAACTCAATTTTGTAGTCAATTGAGGGTATAGAGTATCTCCAACCAAGGTTCAGCTCTCTCTTCCTAGAGTCACCTATCTCAGAGTCCTTTTGACACCAACCAAAGATATATCACTTCTGGTAGAAAGGCCCTTATATCCACCCTACCACTCCCTACATCCAAAACAGAGATCCTGTCCTTGGGATTAGCTGGATATCTAATTTTGGATTTCTAATTTTGCCCTCTTGGCACAATCCCTATATCAACCACCAGAGAAGATCTTTCAAAATCCCTACGGCTAAAATCAAATACCCATTCAGCCTTTAACAGCCTTAAGCAAGCCATTTTCTCAGCCCCAGTTCTAACACTTCTGACCTTTCTCACTCCTTTATACTCTACACTACTGAGAGACACAAAATTGCCCTAGGAGTTTTGGGACAAAATCAGGGCCCCTCCTTTGACCCTATTACTTATCTATCAAAGCAATTAGATACTGAGGATGGCCAGTAAGTCTGCATGCTCTGGCAGCAGCTGCACTGCTTGTTCAGGAAAGTAAAAAACATACTTTTGAAGGGCCCACTGTCATTCATTCACCACATGACTTTAAGGACTTACTTTCTCACAAATCCATGACCCTTCTATCTGAAAGGTTGTTGTTAATTCACGCCACCCTTCTTAAATCTCCTCTTCTCCTTTGAAGGAGAAGAAATTCAACCCTGCCACCAGATCCCTAATTCTTCTGATCCATAGTTGCAAAGAGGCTTTTGATGCCTATTTCTAAAGATTTATCAAAGTATAAATAATAGAGAAAGACTTTACATAGGCATCAGAGGGGGCAATGAGTACCCTCTGCTAGTCTTTAGCTGGAAATTATATAGTCACTAGGAGTCTGTTAATGAAAGAAAGGAGTCTTAAAATTCAGAATGGCACCAGGCCCTCACCCATAAGATGCATTTTGGGATAATCTTGCCTGCACCAAATGGTTTATCCTGGGCCATAACGGGGTCGCATGATTAACACAATCTTGAAGAAGGGCAGACCACCAGTTACAAATAGTTTCATTTACAACAGATTAGAAGGGAAAAATATCCATATGGTTTGTCAAGTGGTTCTGAAATTATTGAAGGCAGAACCTCTCCCTTGGGAACAGAGTTTGGGGGGCAGAACATACTGCATTAGCATAGCTTAAGACAAACATTTTCATAAGAAAAAGCATCTGTTTATCTCTGACTCGAGAATAGCTAACAGTGGAAACAGTGTCAGACTTTATTTTTGGCAAAAATCAATGCAGATTAAGACTGCAGCCTTTAAATTAAAAGATGCTTGTATAGAGAAGGAAAAAATATTGCTAGTTTGTTTCCTCCTGCCGCATTAAGAGAGATAAAAATGTCTGACACTTGCAGGCTATTTTTTCCTGTGGTCTGTTTGGAGACCCTGGCCTTCCTGCCTGTTAACCCTGTTGGAAAAGATTCTATCCCTTCTACACATCCAACTAATTCCATTCTTCCTGAATCTCCCATGTTCTTCTTTGAATGCTGTCCTACCTTTGGCCAACTCTGCCACACTTATTCCTAATTTTCTGATGTCCCCATCCATACTTGTAGAGAGGCATTAGAAGACCTGACCATTTCTGGATGCACATTTCCTCAGCCCCTTTAAATAACCCTGACTTTACTTGATGGATTGGAGGCAGTTTTGTTCACGACATCAGAAGGAAAAAAAGATAGCTGCACATGCAGTTGTCTGAACTGCATTAATTAGAGCCCACCCCCTCAGGAACCCAAACTTCCCAAATAGGCAGAACTCATATTGCACTAACTAATGAGGGCTTTAAATTTAGTCTTACCCTCATAGCTAACAACGAACAAACATGTACACTTTATTTTATTCTAAATTTACTCTCCACATCATAAACTCACATGCTGCCATCTTGAAAGAATCAAGGCCATGCCCCCTATTTATGAAAGTCTCCCATAACTAATGTCCCATTTATACTCCAGCCTTTAAATGCAGATAACATGCCAACTGAAGTAGGCATCATACATTGTCCAGGTCACCAGGTGGCCTCAGACCCCATTTCATGGGGCAACAATGCCACAGACAGAGAAGCAAAATAAGCCTCACTCCCATCACCTGCTCAACAACTCATAGTAATCCCCAACATAAAGCCTCTTTACTTCTCTGAAGTAAAAAACATGATTATTATAAGAGGGAGCACAACCACAAAGAGAGATGTTACAAAAACAGAGCTGTTATCTTCTCCCCAAATCTCAGGCCACACAGATTCTTATGGACATTTATCAGGCCCTGCACATTCATCAGGCCCTACACATAGGCACTAAACTGCTTTATCATCTCTTAAGATCTCTTATCACTTATCCTAACCTTCTTTCAGTCCTACAACAAATCACTCAGTCTTGCATTATCTGCTCCTCAGTCTCACTGCAGGGAGACTTAAAGCTTATTTTCTCATTCCCAACACATCAGGCTCAACTATCCCAGGGGATGACTGGTAAACTGACTTTGCTCACATGCCTCCAACATGAAAAATAAAACTCATGCTTACTCTAGTAGACACTTTTTCAGGGTGGATTGAGGCTTTGCCTATGAGATCAGAAACTGCCTCAGAGGTAACACAGTTTCTCATATGAGAAATCATCCCTTGGCCTCCCACTCCCCCTCCAATCTGAAAATGGCCAGCTTTATTTCCCAAATCACTCAACAAGTAGCCCAATCTTGGGACCTCCTGGTGGTATAGTGGCTAACAGACCCCAAACCTCAGGAAAGGGGAAAAGGTTCGTCTATTCTCAAAACACACCTAACCAAACTCTAGAACTAAGACCCAAGGCCAGCCAACTAAATAAACAACATTTTATTTAAAAAGTTGCAATCTCTTGGCTATAACCCACGGGCTCTGTCTTTCCTCAGTCCTTTTGAGCTCATGTATGGATGCCCTTTTCTCTTAGGTCAATTCCCTACTGCAAGCCCCTTGCTAGAAGAGTATCTTCCCATCCTTAATCTTATTAGACCCCTTGTGAGAAAGCATGCACATCACTCTCTCCCAAGGCCTCATCAAACAAATCCAGCTGACCTAACACTCATACTGGGAGTCCTACTTAAGACCTTATACTATAAAGCTCTCCAGCCTCGATCGACTGGTCCATTTGAGGTTGCTTTAACCATACCACAGCTGCTAAACTGGCATGTCTTTACTCATCGTTTTGTGAAAATGAAAGTAAAAGTCGCTCAGTCATGTCTGATCTTTGCGACCATATGAAATAGTCCATGGAATTCTCCAGGCCAGAAAACTGGCCTGGGATAGACTGGTCCTTTTCAGGGATCTTCTAACCAGGGATCAATTCTGCTCTCCTGCATTGCAGGCAGATTCTTTACCAGCTGAGCCACCATCTCTAGATTAAAGAATGGGCCCCAGGAGTCTCTCCATCTCCACTAAGAAACATTCCTAGCTCAGAAACTCTTTGCTACACCAGCACTGTTCTGAGACCCACCAGGCTTTGACTGGATTGAATTCCTGAAGAAACAGAATAGCCAAAACCAAATATCAATCAATAAAATAAAAACAGATGTATTGGTTGCTAATTGGACTGGGATTTCCCCTACCTACCCTATTCGCAATAGGACTTTATGTCTCCCCCTGAGTGGACTATTATTCAAAAGCTTTCCCTCTGCTTTACCTACTTCTCCATAGTTCTTGTTTTTTTTTTTTTTTGAGCGTGGTCCTCCTCTTACTGTGATCAGCCAAGATGAATTCATTATCCACTTTTCTTCACGTAGTAACACAAACCCTTACCTTTCCTGGAGACACCATTGTTACTGATCGCCCTTTACTCCTTGACTTTATAAACAATCTTTGGCTCCAGGGAGATTTCATAGAGTTCACACCAACCCAAATTTATTTCTACACCTGGATTCTTATTTTTGTAATTTTCTCCCCTTAGACATGAGACATCACATCATGATTTTACTATTACTCCCTCTTCTTTTACAGTCCAAACCTCACATTAATACCCTGCCTATAACTCACCCTTCCCCAAACCTTGCCTACCTATTCAGAACTCTAAATCTGATCCATCATTTACTCAATACCTAAAACCCAAACCCTGGCCAGTGATTGTTGGATTTGCTTATCCATCTCCTCGCCCAGAGGATTGGCACTCCCCATTTCCACAGATAAATGGACTCACATAAACACCTCTGTTTATCACACATACAAATGAGAATCTCTCTTTCTATCATACATATGTTATTTATATTCAATTGATCAAATTCACAATCCTGACAAGATACTGACTTCCCTCCTTACAGATATCACTTCTACTCATAAAGGACCAGCTATACATTACTTTGCCAACAAAGGACCATCTAGTCAAGGCTAGGGTTTTCCAGTGGTCATGTGTGAAGAACTTGGACTGAAGAAAGCTTGAAAAGATTTGATGCTTTTGAACTGTGGTGTTGGAGAAGACTCTTGAGAGTCTCTTGGGCTGCAAGGGGATCCACAGTCCATTCTAAAGGAGATCAGCCCTGGGTGTTCTTTGGAAGGAATGATGCTAAAGCTGAAACTCAGTACTGGACACCCCATGAGTTTGACTCATTGGAAAAGACTCTGATGCTGGGAGGGATTGATGAGGAGAGGGGGACAGAGGATGAGATGGCTGGATGGCATCACTGACTCGATGGGTTGAGTTTGAAACTCTGGGAGCTGGTGATGGACAGGAGGCCTGACATGCTGCAATTCATGGGTCGCAAATGAACTTGAACTGAGCTACTGAACTGAACTGATAGGAAGAGGACCCACCACCTCTGACGTTCATCTACAACAACAGAGTCCTTTCTGTTTTTCTAGACAAAACTCTGTAAACAATTCTTACCCCCAACTAGGAACTATGCCACTGCACCTCTGTAATTACACTTCACATCTCTCCTTTCCTTCAGACCAATCCATCTGCAACATATCAGGAACTTCAGGACATTGTTTTGCCTTCTCAGGGAGACTCCCTTCTACATACAGCATAAATACTTCTTTTGTAGGGGCTACACTGGTAAGTTCACTGTCAGTCTCAGAAACTACTAACAGGTTCCCAGAAAGACTTCTATTTACTATTAATTTCAGCTGTTGTCTTCTTACACTTGGAATATTTTTCTTATTTGGAACCACCACCTATTTATGTCTTCCCACTAATTGGACAGGAACATGCATCCTGGTATATCTAGCCCTGGATCTTTCTATTGCTCCTAAATATTAGACCCTCCCTATCCCACTAATTCATAACTGACCCAAATGGGCAATTCAACTCATTCCCCTGTTAATCAGTTTAGGAATAGAAACTGGGATTGGAACAGGGACTGCAGGACTCACAACCTCTTTAAATTACTACCAAAGCCTTTCTAAAGACCTCACTGAGAGCCTAGACTAACTAGCTACTAGACTTATCATTATCCAAAACCAGCTAGGTTCCCTGGCTGCCATGATCCTCCAAAATAGAAGAGAGATTAGACCTCCTAACAGCAGAAAAAGGAGACCTATGCCTATTTTTGGAGGAAGCCTGCTGCTTCTACGCCAATAAATCAGGCTTTGTAAAGGAAGCAGCAAGAAATCTGACAAACAGGGCCTCGAGAATACATCAACACCTCAGTAATTCATGGGAAAACCGGTTAAGTGATTGGAATTGGATGCCCTGGGTCCCACCTTTTCTAGGCCCCCTCCTTCTACTTACTCTCATCCTAAGTTTTTGACCATGTTTAATGCATCTTTTTTCAAAAATTCTTCAGGACCACTTACAAGCCTTCACCAACTGAACTATCCACGAGCTACTTCTAACTCACTCAGATTATCAAAAACTTCGACCCCACACAAATCCCCTTGACCCACATTCCAGCCTTTTCTTTTCTCACCCCCTTGAAGCCCCTGTCCCTCAGGAAGCAGTTACAGAAGACTGACCTTTGGCCCTTATCCTAAATCAAAAAGGCTGGAATGACAGGGCTCACATGGGGTCTCTTTGTTAACACAGCTCATTTTGTTGACCTTGCAAACAAAGAATAAAATCACAGTGATCTTTGAGACTGACCAAATTGACATTCTGTTTTCTCACTGGCACCTACCTTCTCAAAGCTACAAGACCACCAGATTCCAGACCTCTGTCTACGTGACTACAGGACTCAACTACAGGCTAAAAATTAACCATCCCTTCAGAGAATTTTTTATTGGTGGAGTATAAGAAAGACCCCGTCAGAAAGGGAGGACACTGGTTCTCCTCAAGGGCCAGTCATCCTCTCTTTTCCCTCTAATAAATTTCCCTTTTCTTGCCTGACTACCCAGCTCACTCTCTTTTGCCCTGCACTCGCCTTACACAAGCCTTTGCCTTATATAATACCCTAGACTCCTCTTGGAGGGAGGGCACAGTTCTTGAGGCCTGAGCCTACTATGTTCCCCTCTCCAATGGCTGAGAATAAAAGCCACCTTTCTATTTTCCCCAAAATCTGTCTCCCTACTTTTCATTTGGCTTCAGTGGGCAAAGAAGGCCAAGATTTTGATTGGCAACAATTTTGGGGGCTTGTCCAGGATCTGGTTGCAGGTAGGAAGCCCCACAGGGCCCCTTGGCTAGTGGACAGCCTGGGACTCCTGCCGTAGGGCCCTGCCCAGGATAACACCTGACCCTCCTGACCACTCGGCTGGGGAACTCTGAAACTGTGGTAGAGAACTGGAGAGAAGTTACCCTTTGCAGCTGCTAAGGCTCCTTTTGCCTTAAGGGTTCTTTTTTTCTTCTCTTGTCCACACCAGCCCAGACTTGGACCTGGGGAATACTAAATATTGGAGAATCAGAAAGAGGGTATCTAGTAATGTCATAACACCCACCAGCATTTTGTAAGTTTCTTGAGGTACACCTTCTGTTTGGGGAACTGCTTGCTGCTGTTAAGTCGCTTCAGTTGTGTCCGACTCTGTGTAACCCCATAGACAGCAGCCCACCAGGCTCCCCCGTCCCTGAGATTCTCCAGGCAAGAACACTGGAGTGGGTTGCCATTTCCTTCTCCAATTTGGGGATTCCTCTTTATAAAGGAGGATCCTGTTGGTAAGGCGCTGCTTTGGAGAAGCGTCACAGGCTTAGTGGGACTTGAAAGTCACATCTGGGGCAGTTTTGCCTGTTGGTTTTTGGATTTGGGGCACTCCTGTGCCATTTGTTTTTTCTGGTGACTTCCCACTGGCATGGTTTGGTTTGTCTGTCTTGGTACAAACGTCTGGTACTAACTGCTCAAGATAAAATGGGAAGCACTATCTCTAAAGTTCCATCTCAGAGTCCGATAGGTAAATTCCTAGGTGAATTGTCAACTATAATTATGACAAGTATTTACTTAATTGGAAGTTAAAGATGACCACATAAAAAATAATTTAAAAAATTTTTTTCCAGGGAGGCTTTTTTTGTTGTTGCCTACATAATTAAGGTGATGAGAAAAAAAAAGGTGGCTTGATAACTTTAAACAAAGCCCTCCTAGGGGTAAACTTACATTTCTCTGTGTTTTTGAGTTGTAAATGTTCTATCTGATCTTTCTAAGTTCTATTGTGTGTTTGTTCCTGTTAGGCCTATAAGAGGTCTTTTTATAATTTATTGGTAGCCAAGTGATGGATCCTTCTAAAATCAGAAAAACTAACAAATTATTAAATCTAGAGTGCTTTCATTATAAATAACTACTTTGTGCATACCTATAAAACAAAAGTCAAATTAGCCTGAGAACGAGAAAAACTGGTTTGGGGAAAAGTCATTGTGATCTTCCCTTCAATGTCTCTTTGTTGTTCAGTTGCTCAGTCACATCTGACTCTTTGCGACCCCATGGACTGCAGCACACCAGGCTTCCCTGTCCTTCACCGTCTCTTGAAGGTTGCTCAGACTCACGTCCATTGAGCCCATGACGCCATCCAAACCCTTGTCCTCTGTCATCCCCTTCTCCTGCCTTCAGTCTTTCCCAGCATCAGGGGCTTTTCCAATGAGTCAGCTCTTCGCATCAGGTGGCCAAAGTATTGGAGCTTCAGTTTCAGCATCAGTCCTCCCAGTGAATATTCAGGACTGATTTCCTTTAGGATTGACTGGTTTTATCTCCTTGCAGTCCAAAAGACTCTCAAGAGTCTTCTCCAACACCACAGTACAAAAGCATCAATTATTTGCCTCTCAGCCTTCTTTATAGTCCAACTCTCACATCCATACATGACTACTGGAAAAACCATAGCTTTGACTATACGGACCTTTTTTTGGCAAAGTAATGTCTCTGCTTTTTAATATGCTGTCTAGGTTCATCATAGCTTTTCTTCCAAGGAGTAAGCATCTTTTAATGTCATGGCTGCAGTCACCTTCTGCAGTGATTTTGGAGCCCAAGAAAATAAAGTCTGTCACTGTTTCCATTGTTTTCCCCATCTATTTGCCATAAAGTGATGGAACCGGATGCCATAATCTTAGTTTTTTAAATGTTGAGTTTTTTTTTTTTTTAATATTGTGTTTTAAGCCAGCTTTTTCACTCTCCTCTTTCACCTTTATCAAGAAGCTCTTTAGCTCCTCTTTGATTTCTGCCATTAGGGTGGTGTCATCTACATATCTGAGGTATTGATATTTCCCCTGGCAATCTTGATCCCAGCTTGAGCTTCGTCCAGCCTGGCATTTCATGTGATGTGCTCTACATCAAAGTTAAACAGGGTGACAACATACAGCCTTGATGTACTCCCTTCCCAATTTTGAACCAGTCTGTTGTCCCATTCCAGATCTAACTGTTGTTTCTTGACCTGAATACAGGTATCTCAGGATACAGGTAAGGTAGTTTGTTATCCCCATCTCTTTAAAAATATTCTGCTATTTGTCGTTTGTCGTGATCCACATAGTCAAAGTCTTTAGTTTAGTCAATGAAGCAGAAGTAGAGATTTTTTCTGAAAACCTCTTGCTTTTTTATATAACCCAACAGATGTTGACAATTTGATCTCTGATTCCTTTGCCTTTTCTAAATCCAGCTTTTACATATGAAAGTTCTCGATTCACATACTGTTGAAGCCTAGCTGAAAGGATTTTAAGTATTACCTTGCTAACATGTGAAATGAATGCAATTGTGCGGTAGTTTAAACATTTTTTGACGTCGCCCTTTTTTGAGATTAGAATGAAAACTGACCTTTCCCAGTCCTGTGGCCACTGTTGAATTTTCCAAATTTACTGGCATATTGACTACAGCACTTTAACAACATCATCTTTTAAGATTAAAACAGCTCAGCTAAAATTCCATCACCTCCACTAGCTTTGTTCCTAGCAATGTTACCTAAGGCCCACTTGACTTAACACTCCAGGGTGTCTGGCTCTAGGTGAGTGATCACACCATTGGTATTATTTGGGTCATTAAGACTTTTTATTGTACAGTTCTTCTATATATCCTTGCCATCTCTTCCTAATATCTTCTGCTTCTGCTGGGTCCATACCCTTTCTGTCCTACATTGTACTCATCTTTACATGGAATATTCCCTTGGTGTCTAATTTTCTTAAGGAAAACTCTAGAACTCTGGTCTCCAACATTAAAAATCAAACAAGTCTGTTCTATTTACCCTAGTTTTAAGTTATATATTTAAGGGGCTAAAAAAATTTACACTGAGATATCTGTCCAACAGTTGAGATAGTCAGACAGAAAGGGCCTGACCTCCTGGCTCTACCCAACTCTAGGGATCTCGGAGCCTTTTATATAAAAATAGCAATTTTACTTTGACTCATTTTATAAATTCAAAAAGGTCTTTGCTGAATGGCTTATACAAAACTTTAAAGACTCTAAATTTTATAACTCAGAATTTATACAACATAAAACTTTGTAAAATAAATTTCAGTTTGACTAAAAATCTTGTCACTGATTTTAGTAACTTTAGGTGACAGAACTGTTCTTTGAAAAACTATGCAGCTATCTTTGTCTTACAAATGTCTGAACCAAAATGTAAATACAGGCCTCAAGGACCTGCAAACAAGAAAAAAAAGGTGACACTTAAATCTAAAGTCTCAAAAGGTCCTTTAGCCAAACTTACAGATAGCAGGCCTTGGTCATCTGCACAAACAACCTTAATATATATCAATTACTTATAAACTAGTAAGTTTATGTTGTAATACCCGATTCATAACTAAACGTTTAAATGAGTCCATGAGATCTCTAGTTTGCCTGTTCATGTCTGTGTATATATTGTATATGAGATATCTTAGTTTTGATGTTACTTTCTAGAGGTAGCGATGTCTCATATACAATACAGAATGGCTACTGTCTCTGGCCTTAGGCTCTGGAGAAAATAGGCTAAGCAAAATTTCTTTTAAAATTACAGAACCAGTTCTTTTTGCATATGCAATTAAAAACAACTAACTTGTTAAAAAAATGCCTAAAAAAAACCCTTGAAGTTAACTCTTATCATGTCCTTAAGATACACAGCCCACTTTGCCCAAAACTTCAGCTTTGGTTTAATTATTAATAGTAGTTTATGCTCACCAATCTATAAAATGCTAATATAAAAGTCAGTTCTTGGTTGCTTAAAGAAAATAGGATGTGTGTTTTTGCTTAAAAAAGATATGAGAAATAAAATTACATATTTTTAAGAAAAAATAAGTTTGACTTACAGGTGACTGTTTCTAAATGGAAAAAGTGACAGATACAAAAACCTAAGAAAAAAATTAAACTTTTTTTTTAAATTAAAAGCTTGTTTGTAAACCTTATCTCACTAATCTATCTTTGGATGAAGGTCCAATGTCCTGTGACTTGGAACCAGAGGATTGCACATTCTGGAAAGGACAAAATTCAAAGGACCATCACCAACCTGGACAGAAGAACTCTTGTCAAGTTTTCTTAACTAGCTCATGTACCATGAAACTGAAGGAAATTAACTCTTAGATCAATTTCCACTCACAAAGAGTCCCTGCATTGGACTGACCTAGAGAGAGGATGGCTGATCTCCAAATCACCTTTATTTATTTATTTTTTTATCCTCTTTATTTTTTTTAATTTAATTTTATTTTTTAAACTTTACATAATTGTATTAGTTTTGCCAAATATCGAAATGAATCCGCCACAGGTATACATGTGTTCCCCATCCTGAACCCTCCTCCCTCCTCCCTCCCCATACCATCCCTCTGGGTCGTCCCAATGCACTAGCCCCAAGCATCCAGTATCGTGCATCGAACCTGGACTGGCAACTCGTTTCTTACATGATATTTTACATGTTTCAATGTCATTCTCCCAAATCTTCCCACCCTCTCCCTCTCCCACAGAGTCCATAAGACTGTTCTATACATCAGTGTCTCTTTTGCTGTCTCGTACACCGGGTTATTGTTACCATCTTTCTAAATTCCATATATATGCGTTAGTATACTGTATTTATGTTTTTCCTTCTGGCTTACTTCACTCTGTATAATAGGCTCCAGTTTCATCCACCTCATTAGAACTGATTCAAATGTATTCTTTTTAATGGCTGAGTAATACTCCATTGTGTATATGTACCACAGCTTGCTTATCCATTCATCTGCTGATGGACATCTAGGTTGCTTCCATGTCCTGGCTATTATAAACAGTGCTGCAATGAACATTGGGGTACATGTGTCTGTTTCCCTTCTGGTTTCCTCGGTGTGTATGCCCAGCAGTGGGATTGCTGGATCATAAGGCAGTTTTATTTCCAGTTTTTTAAGGAATCTCCACACTGTTCTCCATAGTGGCTGTACTAGTTTGCATTCCCACCAACAGTGTAAGAGGGTTCCCTTTTCTCCACACCCTCTCCAGCATTTATTATTTGTAGACTTTTGGATCGCAGCCATTCTGACTGGTGTGAAATGGTACCTCATAGTGGTCTTGATTTGCATTTCTCTGATAATGAGTGATGTTGAGCATCTTTTCATGTGTTTGTTAGCCATCTGTATGTCTTCTTTGGAGAAATGTCTATTTAGTTCTTTGGCCCATTTTTTGATTGGGTCGTTTATTTTTCTGGAGTTGAGCTGTAGGAGTTGCTTGTATATTTTTGAGATTAGTTGTTTGTCAGTTGCTTCATTTGCTATTATTTTCTCCCATTCTGAAGGCTGTCTTTTCACCTTGCTAATAGTTTCCTTTGATGTGCAGAAGCTTTTAAGGTTAATTAGGTCCCATTTGTTTATTTTTGATTTTATTTCCAATATTCTGGGAGGTGGGTCATAGAGGATCCTGCTGTGATGTATGTCAGAGAGTGTTTTGCCTATGTTCTCCTCTAGGAGTTTTATAGTTTCTGGTCTTACGTTTAGATCTTTAATCCATTTTGAGTTTATTTTTGTGTATGGTGTTAGAAAGTGTTCTAGTTTCATTCTTTTACAAGTGGTTGACCAGATTTCCCAGCACCACTTGTTAAAGAGATTGTCTTTAATCCATTGTATATTCTTGCCTCCTTTGTCAAAGATAAGGTGTCCATATGTGCGTGGATTTATCTCTGGGCTTTCTATTTTGTTCCATTGATCTATATTTCTGTCTTTGGACACTAATAGATGGAGAAATATACCATGTTCATGGATTGGAAGAATCAATATAGTGAAAATGAGTATACTACCCAAAGCAATTTATAGATTCAACGCAATCCCTATCAAGCTACCAACAGTATTCTTCACAGAGCTAGAACAAATAATTTCACAATTTGTATGGAAATACAAAAAACCTCGAATAGCCAAAGCGATCTTGAGAAAGAATGGAACTGGAGGAATCAACCTACCTGACTTCAGGCTCTACTACAAAGCCACAGTTACCAAATCACCTTTAAAACAATGCTCAGAGGAAAAACTACATTCACATGAAAATAAAAAGATGACATCAGAAGTAGACAAATTGCCTAAAATCCTCGACCTGATTCGTATGATCCTTTATAATGTTTTCTTGACTTCTTGGACCTTTACATATAAATCAAACGTTTTTCTATGATAGACATGATACTATGCTAGTTTTAAGGATCAATCCAATTGTTGGGTTTGTGCCAATTACCTATGTCTAGCACTTCTGGGTTACCTTAGTGGATTTCTCCACTCCAAGGCTCTAATTGGCTGACTGTTAGAAAATTTACCTTTTAAAAAATTATAGTCATGTTCAAGTTACTATTGACATTATAAAATCTCCTCACCTTATCAATTAATAATACCCACTCTGACCTCGGGCTTCCCTGGTGGCTCAGATGGTAAAGTCTCCACCTGCAATGCAGGAGATCTGGTTTCGATCTCTGGGTAGGGAAGATTACCTGGAGCAGGGCATGGCAACCTACTCCAGTGTTCTTGCCTGGAAAATCCGATGGACAGAGGAGCCTGGCAGGCTACAGTCCATGGGGTTGCAAAGAGTCAGACACGACTGAGCAACTAAGCACACACAGCTCTGACCTTGGCCATAAATATACAATTTACTCTATTGCTCAAGTTTAATCAGAGCAACAAACAAAATTTCAACCAAGAAATAAAACCTGCCACAATTACAGGATGGATTTATATAGTTAACATCAGGCTATGGTAATTTAAGGAGAAGGCGATGGCACCCCACTCCAGTACTCTTGCCTGGAAAATCCCATGGATGGAGGAGCCTGGTAGGCTGCAGTCCACGGGGTCGCTAAGAGTTGGACACAACTGAGCAACTTCACTTTCACTTTTCACTTTCATGCATTGGAGAAAGAAATGGCAACCCACTCCAGTGTTCTTGCCTGGAGAATCCCAGGGACGGGGGAGCCTGGTGGGCTGCCGTCTATGGGGTCGCACAGAGTTGGACATGACTGAAGCGACGCAGCAGCAGCAGCAGCAGCATGGTAATTTAAATTCAAAAGCTCCTCTATCCTGGGAACAATTAACTCATACTAAAGATAATTAGTCTAGTTACACTAGAAAACAGGCTGGGTGCCTTGTGGACAATGCCAAAATATAGTTTCCCTAAGAAATAAAGATTGGTACAGAACAAACTAAGTCAGATGACATAGGTATAATCTGGGTTATACTAGGGTGAAGGTGAAAAGTAAAAATCGCTCAGTCGTGTCCAACTCTTTACAACCCTACGGACTATATATATAGTCCATGGAATTCTCCAGGCCAGAATACTGGAGTGGGTAGCCTTTCCCTTCTCCAGGGGATCTTCCCAACCCAGGAATCGAACCCAGGTCTCCTGCATTGCAGGCAGATTCTTTACCAGCTGAGCCATAAGGGAAGCCCAATATACTACAGGGAAGCTCCATATACTAAGGTATATACACCTAAGGGAGGTTCTTAAGTTCTTACTTATGACCTTACTATCACTGCTAACTATATTGTTTTGTATACTGCCTGTTCCATAAAGTATTGTCCCTTGCGTTATGAAATGTGTGACTGAGCCACTGATAAAATGATGGTATACAGTTCCACATAAGATCAATGATTATAATAGTGTGGCTCTAGATATGCGAAAAAACAACAAAAGAAAAATATTTTCTTGGACCACAAGAGACTAGTAAATACAGGTAGTTCAGAGAATTTTGAATACTGTTTTATGGTCTAGTCCAGTGATAGCACATTGAGTGGCCTGTCAACAAAATTTTCACAAGACCTGGGAATGAGTATTCCTAGCACTGTGGAACAAAAAGGTCATGTAATGCCCTCAAACCATGGTCAAATTCATTACACTGAAGGGGCTCTGCCAATTGGAAATTGGCACTTGTCATCTGTCTCTACAAAGATTGGCCACTAAAGCTGCTGATCTTTAATACCCCTGAAAGGAATTCAGGGTGGAAATTAGGAATGAGGCTCTCTGTGCTCTGGAAAAACTGGCAGAAGTGGCTTCCAGATAATTAAGACACTTTCAGGAGGAGATTTTTATGAACCCTGATTCTTTCATCTTCTCATACCTAGAGAAACACTAATGCCATTGACAATGACAGTCACTTTGGCTATTAAGTAAAAATTATAATTAATGTCAAAATAGAGTAACTATGGAAATAACTAGGTGACACTATGGTGTGATTTCAGAAAATTCCTTGTTTTGTTAAGAACTTGAGTTTTCTGAGCTGTGTCAGAATTAGGATGCCATCAGCCATTCTAAAAACAGATCTGCCAGCAGCAGGTGACTACAACCCTTTTTATTTTTTAAGATCTCTTCTTGAACTGTTATATGTTTAGACAATGGAATTGCTCTGGACTGTATGAAGTTGAACGGTTCTATGAAGACCTACAAGACCTTTTAGAACTAACACCCAAAGAAGATGTCCTTTTCATTATAGGGGACTGGAATGCAAAAGTAGGAAGTCAAGAAACACCTGGAGTAACAGGCAAATTTGGCCTTGGAATAGGGAATGATTCAGGGCAAAGACTAATAGAGTTTTGCCAAAAAAATGCACTGGTTATAACAAACACCCTCTTCCAACAACACAAGAGAAGACTCTATACATGGACATAACCAGATGGTCAACACCGAAATCAGATTGATTATATTCTTTGCAGCCAAAGATGGAGAAGCTCTATACAGTCAACAAAAACAAGACCAGGAGCTGACTGTGGCTCAGATCATGAACTCCTTATTGCCAAATTCAGACTTAAATTGAAGAAAGTAGGGAAAACCACTAGACCATTCAGGTATGACCTAAATCAAATCCCTTATGATTATACAGTGGAAGTGAGAAATAGATATAAGGGCCTAGATCTGATAGATAGAGTGCCTGATGAACTATGGAATGAGGTTCGTGACATTGTACAGGAGACAGGGATCAAGACCATCCCCATGGAAAAGAAATGCAAAAAAGCAAAATGGCTGTCTGGGGAGGCCTTACAAATAGCTGTGAAAAGAAGAGAAGTGAAAAGCAAAGGAGAAAAGGAAAGATATAAGCATCTGAATGCAGAGTTCCAAAGAATAGCAAGAAGAGATAAGAAAGCCTTCCTCAGCAATCAATGCAAAGAAATAGAGGAAAACAACAGAATGGTAAAGACTAGAGATCTCTTCAAGAAAATTAGAGATACCAAGGGAACATTTCATGCAAAGATGGGCTTGATAAAGGACAGAAATGGTATGGACCTAACAGAAGCAGAAGATATTAAGAAGAGATGGCAAGAATACACAGAAGAACTGTACAAAAAAGATCTTCACGACCCAGATAATCATGATGGTGTGATCACTGACCTAGAGCCAGACATCCTGGAATGTGAAGTCAAGTGGGCCTTAGAAAGCATCACTACGAACAAAGCTAGTGGAGGTGATGGAATTCCAGTGGAGCTATTTCAAATCCTAAAAGATGATGCTGTGAAAGTGCTGCACTCAATATGCCACCAAATTTGGAACACTCAGCAGTAGCCACAGGACTGAAAAAGGTCAGTTTTCATTCCAATCCCAAAGAAAGGCAATGCCAAAGAATGCTCAAACTACCGCACAATTGCACTCATCTCATACGCTAGTAAAATAATGCTCAAAATTCTCCAAGCCAGGCTTCAGCAATATGTGAACCATGAACTTCCTGATGTTCAAGCTGGTTTTAGAAAAGGCAGAGGAACCAGAGGTCAAATTGCTAACATCCGCTGGATCATGGAAAAAGCAAGAGAGTTCCAGAAAAACATCTATTTCTGCTTTATTGACTATGCCAAAGCCTTTGACTGTGTGGATCACAATAAACTGTGGAAAATTCTGAAAGAGATGGGAATACCAGACCACCTGATCTGCCCCTTGAGAAATGTGTATGCAGGTCAGGAAGCAACAGTTAGAACTGGACATGGAACAACAGACTGGTTCCAAATAGGAAAAGGAGTACGTCAAGGCTGTATATTGTCACCCTGCTTATTTAACTTATATGCAGAGTACATCATAAGAAACCCTGTGCTGGAGGAAGCACAAGCTGGAATCAAGATTGCCAGGAGAAATATCAATAGCCTCAGATATGTAGATGACACCACCCTTATGGCAGAAAGTGAAGAGGAACTAAAAAGCCTCTTGATGAAGGTGAAAGTGGAGAGTGAAAAAGTTGGCTTAAAGTTCAACATTCAGAAAACGAAGATCATGGCATCTGGTCCCATCACTTCATGGGAAATAGATGGGGAAACAGTGGAAACAGTGTCAGACTTTATTTTTCTGGGCTCCAAAATCACTGCAGATGGTGACTGCAGCCATGAAATTAAAAGATGCTTACTCCTTGGAAGGAAAGTTATGACCAACCTAGATAGCATATTCAAAAGCAGAGACATTACTTTGCCAACAAAGGTTCGTGTAGTCAAAGCTATGGTTTTTCCTGTGGTCATGTATGGATATGAGAGTTGGACTGTGAAGAATGCTGAGCGCCGAAGAATTGATGCTTTTGAACTGTGGTGTTGGAGAAGACTCTTGAGAGTCCCTTGGGCTGCAAGGAGATCCAACCAGTCCATTCTGAAGGAGATCAGCCCTGGGATTTCTTTGGAAGGAATGATGCTAAAGCTGAAACTCCAGTACTTTGGCCACCTCATGCAAAGAGTTGACTCATTGGAAAAGACTCTGATGCTGGGAGGGATTGGGGGCAGGAGGAGAAGGGGACGACAGAGGATGAGATGGCTGGATGGCATCACTGACTCGGTGCACGTGAGTCTGGGTGAACTCTGGGAGTTGGTGATGGACAGGGAGGCCTGGTGTGCTGTGATTCATAGGGTTGCAAAGAGTCAGACACGACTGAGTGACTGAACTGAACTGCATGTTGAAAAACAAGAAAAATGCATGTGTAATAACCAATAGCCACGTTAAAGATTAAGACCTACCATCTCCTCTTCTATCGAACAATTCTCCTCCTGCCTTCAGTCTTTCCCAGCATCTGGGGCTTTTCCAACGAGTCAGTTCTTCGCATTTAGTGGCCAAAATATTGGAGTTTCAGCTTCAGCATCAGTCCTTCCAATGAATATTCAGGACTTATTTCCTTTAGCATGGACTGGTTGGATCTCCTTGCTGTCCAAGGGACTCTCAAGAGTCTTCTCCAACACCACAGTTCAAGAGCATCAGTTCTTCAGCACTCAGCTTTCTTTACAGTCCAACTCTCACATCCATACATGACTACTGGAAAAACCATAGCTTTGACTAGGCAGACCTTTGTTGGCAAAGTAATGTCTCTGCTTTTTAATATGCTGTCTGGGTTGTGAGCTTGGCTTTTCTTCCAAAGAGCAAGCGTCTTTTTATTTCATGGGGGCAGTCACCATCTGCAGTGATTTTGGAACCCAAGAAAATAATTTGTCACTGTTTCCATTTTTTCCCTATCTACTTGCCATGAAGTGATGGGACGAGATGCCATGACCTTTGTTTTTTGAATGTTGAGTTTTAAGACAGCTTTTTCACTCTCCTCTCTCACTTTCCTCAAGAGGCTCTTCAGTCCCTCTTCACTTTCTGCCATGAGGGTTGTATCATCTGCATATCTGAAGTTATTGATATTTCTCCCAGCAATCATGATTCCAGCTTGTGCTTCATCTAGCCTGGCATTTTACATGATGAACTCTGCATATAAGTTAAATAAGCAGGGTGACAATATACATACTCGACATACTTCTTTCCCAATTTGGAACCAGTCTGTTGTTCCATGTCTGGTTCTAACTTGCTTCTTCACCTGCATACAAATTTCTCAGGAGGCAGGTGAGGTGGTCTGGTATTCCCACCTCTTGAAGAATTTTCCACAGTTTGTGGTGATCCACACAGTCAAAGGCTTTGGTGTAATCAATAGAACAGAAGTACATGTTTTTCTGAAATTTTCTTGCTTTTTCTATGATCCAATGGATGTTGGCAATTTGATTTCTGGTTCCTCTGCCTTTTCTAAATTCAGTTTGAAGACCTGAAAATCCATGGTTCACATACTGTTTAAGCCTGGTTTGGAGAATTTTGATCATTACTTTGCTAGTGTGTGAGAAGAGTGTACTTGTACAGTAGTTTGAGCATTCTTTGACATTGCTCTTCTTTGGGATTGAAATGAAAACTGACTTTTCCAGTCCTGTGGCCACTGCTGAGTTTTCCAAATTTGCTGGCATATTGAGTGCAGCACTTTCACAGCATCATCTTTTAGGATTTGAAATAGCTCCACTGGAATTCCATCACCTCCACTAGGTTTGTTCATAGTGATGCTTCCGAAGGCCCACTTGACTTCACATTCCAGGATATCTGGCTCTGGGTGAGTGATCAGACCACCGTGATTATCTGGGTCATGAAGATCTTTTTTGTACAGTTCTTCTGTGTATTCTTGCCACCTCTTAAACTTTTCCGCTTCTGTTAGGTCCATACAATTTCTGTCCTTTATTGAGCCCATCTTTGCATGAAATGTTCTCTTGATAGCTCTGATTTTCCTGAAAAGATCTCTAGTCTTTCCCATTCTATTGTTTTCCTCTATTTCTTTGCATTGATCACTGAGGAAGGCTTTCTTATCTCTCCTTGCCATTTTTTGGAACTCTGCATTCAAATGGGTATATCTTTCCTTTTCCCCTTTGCTTTTTGCTTCTTTTCTTTCACAGCTATTTGTAAGGCCTCCCCAGACAGCCATTTTGCTTGTTTGCACTTCTTTGTCTTGGGGATGGTCTTGGTCACTGCCTCCTGTACAATGTCATGAATCTCCATCCATAATAATCAGGCACTCTGTCTATCAGGTCTAGTCCCTTAAATCTATTTCTCACTTCCATTGTATAATCATTAGGGATTTGATTTAGGTCATACCTGAATGGTCTAGTGGTTTTCCCTACTTTCTTCAATTTAAGTCTGAATTTGGTAATAAGGAGTTCATGATCTGAGCCACAGTCAGCTCCCAGTCTTGTTTTTGCTGACTGTATAGAGCTTCTCCATTTTTGGCTGCAAAGAATACAATCAATCTGATTTTGGTATTGGCGATCTGATAGTGTCCATTTGTAGAGTCTTCTCTTGTATTGATGGACATGAGTTTGAGCAAGCTCTGGGATTTGGTAATGGATAGGGAAGCCTGGTGTGCTGCAATCCATGGGGGTCACAAAGAGTTGGACATGACTGACTGACTGAACTGAACTGAAATAAACCTAGACAACTGGCTACCTGGCTACAAGTCTCCTTAAAATGTTAAATCTAAATTAGGATTCATGCTTAAATTTTTCTATTTTGTCTGTTAATGTTGAGGTTGTCATTCCTCCAACTACTTCTGAGTCCAAATGGATCCATTCCTTTGGACAGGATGACCCATCCACTGACTCTACCTGGACCACAATCAAAATTGTCATCAAACATGACTTGATTCTTACTCCTTCTTTGATCCCTAATTACATTAACTTTTACTGATCTAAGGTCTCTATTTAAAAAAAAACTGTTATGTTTTGTCTCCTCCAGATGACAACAGATTTAGGTCAAGATAATGATGATATGGAGAGAAAACCCACACCCCCAAAGAGATTACAACCACTCCTCTGAACAGACCCTGTGGAAATAACCACAAAAGTCACCCTGGGGCCCCTTAGTAAAACAGGGAGCAAACTCTGTGACCTCCAACTACGTAGGGTCTATGAATCCCAGGTCAGCATTAAAGAAGTTACAGAAGACTGACCACCTGTCCCTCATCACCCCAATAAAGATTTTTGGAGTTCACATCTTTCAAGATAAATTTAAAGTAGGAGATAAACGGGCCTCTGGGCCAAACCGCTTGTGATTGTCAAACGGAACAAAACTGATGTTTATCCTCAGCCAGACAAGAATGACACCTATTTCCCTTCCTCTATTGATATGGAGGGAATAAACTGACTGGGGGGATTTGTTACATTGAAAAGGAAAAAAGAAGAATGAGTTTTTCTCTTTCCTTTTACTAAGAACAAAGAAGAGAAGAGTGAGCAGGCCTGAACATTCCTATATTTTTTTACTTTAACTTCTCCTAACTCTGCATGTCTCTAAGTTAACTTTTCTGCCCCCCTAACTCTGCAGGAGCTACAATTCACATTTTCTCCTTTGACTCTACGCTAAGTACATCTCCTATCTGGTGTTTATTCTTCCAACCCTCTTCCTCTTGTAGTTAGTTACATAACAGAGAGAAGGCCCTCAGAGCCACGAACTGCCAAACTATGGGGTTACTGACACCAGTTTATGACTACCTTTAAAACAATGCAAGAGGAAGAAATCAAAATCCTATCATCTTTTTTCCTCATCACCGACTCCTGACCTGGACCCCTTCCTTATATAAGCTCCTAGACTCCTCAAGGAGGGAGGGCACAGTTCTTGAGGCATGAAACTACTGTGTTCCCCTCTCCGCTGGCTGAGAATAAAAGCCACCTTTCTATTTCCTCCAAACTCTGTCTCCGTATTTTTCATTCAGCCTCAGTGGGCAGAGAACGCCAAAATTTTGGCCGGCAACAGGCATGACACTTTAATGACACTGAGTTGTTGTAAAAGCCAAAAGTAAAAATAGTGACCTTACCCTAATCACTCTAATTCTGCAGGTTTAGATGGGCTCAGTTTTCCTTACAGGATTTCCTTAGTAATGGGGTTCATTATATTTATAATTGTCGTAGATTCCTGCACCTAAGGCTGGTCTCAGGAGTAGGGACCCCTCCTTATATTTTGGGCTTTATATCATAGTATGAGACATTTGCATGCATTAATTTGTATACATTATATGCATTCACATGCATTTAAAGGATATGACTCTCCTATGGGGTCACACAGAGTCAGACATGACTGAAGCGACTTAGCAGCAGCAGCAGCATCCCCTCCTTAACTGAAACTTTCATTTACATGGTTCTGTAAAACACTGGGTTTCCTAGGTGGCGCTCGTGGTAAAGAACCCGGCTGTCAATGTAGGTGATATAAGAGACTCGGGTTCGATTCCTGGGTTGGGAAGATCCCCTGGAGAAGGGAATGGCAACTCACTCCAGTATTCTTGCCTGGAGAATCCCTTGGACAGAGGAGCCTGGTGGGCTACAGTCCTTGGGGTCGCAAAGAGTCAGACAAAACTGAAGCAACTTAGCAAGCCTGCTAAAACACTATTTGGCTGAAATTATCTTACTCTTAAGTATTTGACTGCTTTCATCCCAAACATCACTATGAATATCTGATGGTCATTCAAACACAAATGGTATCCTGGCTGACAGCATCAGGGAAGGGCTTTCAACAACCATCTTCCTGGAGCAAGAGAAGAAAGTGTTACCGAGTCCAAGCTTGCTTGCCACATGAGAAGCCAATGAGAGAAGCCAATGAACCCAAGAGACAAGGGGTTGAGGCAAGGAGGAGACTTTAATCAGGGAGCCAGCTGACTGAGAAGATGGCAGGCTAGCACCTCAAAATAACCATCTTACTGGGGTCTGGATGCCAGGTTCTTTTATAGATCAGAGATGGGGGGAGGTGAGGAAGCAAAGTAAAAAGGCCATTAATCTTGCAAACATCTAGAATGGCAAGTCTCGGGCAGGGGATGTGTTAATGTCTTCCTTCCTGCCATCCACAGGTGGACAGGGTTCTGAACAAAGGCACTATAGTTTAACAGTCAGGCCAAGGGGCAGGATTCTCTGAGGCAGGTCATTATGTATGATTATAATAACCACAGCAACAAAAAGCAAGTCAAAGAAATAGTTCCAACATAGAGTCAGAATTGGCTTCTCTGCAACAGAACTCATAGGTTCTGTGCTAAGAGTGTTTCAGCTTCTCTGGAACAGTGGTGAGAGCTGAGGCTGTGTGACGCCAGGGCCTATGGTTGGTGGAATGTAGTATTGCCTTTTGCCTCTGAGTTGGGCCACAACCCAAATAAGTGCCCACTCTCATCTGCCTCTCACTATTTCCTTTAGTTTTTGAAACATGGTTGACACTGTGTCCCCTATAGTGTTATACACCAAGTTTAAACTTGTTAAAGTATTGTTATTGCTTTTTTTTTTTGCTCTTTTTTATTGAAATATAGTTGATTTACAACGTTGTGTTAATTTCTGCTTATACTGCAAAGTGATACAGTTAAATATATGTATACATTCTTTTCCATTATGGTTTAATCACAGGATATTAAATATAGTTCCCTGGGTTATACAATAGGACCTTGCTGCTTATTCATTATGTATATAATAGTTTTTGGGCTTCCCTGGTGGCTTAGAGGTTAAAGCGTCTGCCTGGAATGCAGGAGACCCGGGTTCCATCCCAGGGTTGGGAAGATCCCCTGGAGAAGGAAATGGCACCCCACTCCAGTACTCTTGCCTGGAGAATCCCATGGAGGGAGGAGCCTGGTAGGCTACAGTCCATGGGGTTGCAAAGAGTCGGACACGACTGGGTGACTTCACTTTCACTTTCATATAATAGCTTGCATCTACATTATTGTTTATATAATTTTTATAACTCCATTGCATGCACAAGGTGTCATTTTCAAAAATGTTTTGGAATGCTATATTAATAGCATCTAAGAGCCAAAAGAAAATTGTCTATAGTGAATGCACATCTAGCATATTATCTCTTGAAAGGTCTCCAGTGTTTTATAAGATTTTTTAATAAGAAACTCTATTAGCAGGGAATGATAATTTCAATAAAGAAGTATAATTTTCCTTCATGAATCTTGTAATTTTTTTAAGGTGATTTCAATTACTGGCAGTTGCAAAGGTTAAGATTCTTAGAGATTAGTTATTCTAACAATTTTCAGAAATAGTAAAGCCTAAAAAATTGGCATATCCCCCCCTACTATATAAAAAAATGAAACATCTTTCCTCTTCCTTTTTTTCCTTTTACCTTTTTTCTTCTTTTATACTTCCAGTTACTCCTTTATCTTTTATCTTTCCTCTACTTTTCAATGTATCCTTATAGGAAAATTTTACTTTATGAAAATATTACCAGCAGCACAAAGGTTTTTTTTTTTTTTAATTCAGTTTAATCTAAAGCCTGAGGGGACACAGAATTTACCCAACATAGAAGAATATGAGAAATAAACAGGTAACCATGTGTTAGAAAAAATGTAGATGTTTGATAGTAATATTGATTTAAATGTATCTCTGGAAGCAGAAAGCTGTTTTATTTACACTACTCAAGGGTTTACAAAAAGTGACTATGAATATGCAGCAACTGTACAAAAGACAAATGTCAGAGTACAAAGGACCTTTACATTTATTTATTTATTTTTTGCAAAACAATGATCTTTACTTTATTGTCATCTCTTCAAGTTTTATCTGTCAGAAAGCCTCCAGATTATGAAATGCAGAAAGAAAAAAATAATCAGCCAAAAGCAGAACCATCAACTTCATAATCCAAGCATGCAAACCAAACAGGAGTTACAAGATCATAGCATTCCTCTATGACCTGGTTCCTGTAATTCACGTGGAGACAGGAACACCATGCACTATGGAATCTGGGGTGTGCTTTGAAGGCCTAGTTTCTCATGTGCAAATCTCTGTGATATTGGGCTACTCAGTTTACCTTGAGAAGCCTTGGTAGTCTCACCTTTATTTTTTTTTCTTTCCTTATTTTTTTTTAATTGGAGGCTAATTACTTTACAATACTGTAGTGGTTTTTGCCATATATTGACATGAATCAGCCATGGGTGTACACGTGTTCCCCATCCTGAACCCCCCTCCCACCTGCCTCCCCATCCCATCCCTCAGGATCATCCCAGTGTACCAGCCCTGAGCACCCTGTCTCATGCATCGAACCTGGACTGGCAATCTGTTTCACATATGATAATATACATGTTTCAATGCTATTCTCTCAAATCATCCCACCCTCGCCCTCTCCCACAGAGTCCAAAAGACTGTTCTATACATCTGTGTCTCTTTTGCTGTCTCACATATAGGGTCATCATTACCATCTTTCTAAATTCCATATATATGAGTTAGTATACTGTATTCGTGTTTTTCTTTCTGACTTAATTCACTCTGTATAATAGGCTCCAGTTTCATCCACCTCATTAGAACTGACTCAAATATATTCTTTTTAATGGCTGAGTGATATTCCATTGTGTATATGTACCACAGTTTTATTATCCATTTGTCTGCAGATGGACATCAAGGTTGCTTCCATGTCCTGGCTATTATAAACAGTGCTGCAATGAACATTGGGGTACACGTGTCTCTTTCAGTTCTGGTTTCCTCGGTGTGTATGCCCAGCAGTGGGATTGCTGGGTCATATGGCAGTTCTATTTCCAGTTTTTTAAGGAATCTCCACACTGTTCTCCATAGTGGCTGTACTAGTTTGCATTCCCACCAACAGTGTAAGAGGGTTCCCTTTTCTCCACACCCTCTCCAGCATTTATTGTTTGTTGACTTTTGGATAGCAGCCATTCTGACTGGCATGAGATGGTACCTCATTGTGGTTTCGATTTGTATTTCTCTTAAAATGAGTGATGTTGAGCATCTTTTTCATGTGTTTGTTAGCCATCTGTATGTCTTCTTTGGAGAAATGTTTGTTTAGTTCTTTGGCCAATTTTTTGATTGGGGTGTTTATTTTTCTGGAATTGAACAGCAGGAGCTGGTTGTATATTTTTGAGATTAATTCTTTGTCTGTTGCTTCGTTTGCTATTATTTTCTCCCATTCAGAAAGCTGTCTTTTCACCTTGCTTACATTTAAATGTATAAAATAATTCTACCCAAAAGCATAAAGACTTTGCCTTACACTTATCCTTTTATCATAATAATAAAGTCCTTAGCTTTAATTCTTCTGTTTTCGGTTGCCCGGGGTCTTCCTTGCTGCACAAGGGCTTTCTCTAGTTGTGGTGAGCGGGGGTTACTCTTTGTTGTAGCATGCAAGCTTCTCATTGTGGTGGCTTCTCTTGTTGCAGAGCACAGGCTCTAGGTGCACGGGCTTCAGTAGTTGCGGCACACAGGCTCAGCATTTGCAGCTCAACGGATCTAGAGTGTGGGCTCAGTAGTTGCGGCTCAAAAGCTTAGATGCTCCACAGCATGTGGAATCTTCCCGGACCAGGGAAAACACCTGTGTTCCCTGCATTGGCAGGCTGATTCTTATCCACTGGACCACCAAGGAAGTCCTAGCTTTTAATTCTTATTTTACCTATTTGCCTCTATGTTTTTATTAGAGGAATTCCAAAGTCATAATAATGAATGGCACATGAATAATAAGAAAACATTCATTTTCTTTTCTTTTAAATATTTATTTATTTTCCTGGCTGCACTGGGTCTTAGTTGTGGCATGCAAATTGCTAGTTGTGGCATGTGGGATCTAGTTCCCTGACAAGGACCGGACCTGGGCCCCCTGCTCTGGGAGCATGAAGTGGATTTACAACACTCGTTCCCTCTGGAAGCCAAGTTTAGAAACCTACTATCTTTTACAAAACAGGGAATGCTTGTCAGACTTGTAACTTCTGGCAAAGTTCTGTGACTAAAGAGCCCCCATTACACTGGGCATTGGCCCACCTGCTCCTAATAGATTAACATCAGACCTGTGACACTCTTTCTGGTTACCAGTGGTGCCTCATCACAGTTGATGTTTGTTCAAATTGTGTTATGTTTTACTTGATGGACATACACCCAAATGGTTCTAATGGATGCTGCTAAAAGTACTGGAATAATAGATGTTTTAACTATGCATAATAGTTCTCTTGATTGTATGGAATGTTTCCAGTGGAGAAATGCCACAACTAAAACAGTAGCAGTAGAATAAGACACAATCAGGAGCCCACCTGGCTTCCACAGCCATATGGTATCACTGAAACAATACAAGATGGGGAAAGGGGAGCTGATCATGGTATTAAGACAAAAACCTAATAGAGATGGATGTGTTTTTTAAAAAAATTCAACAGATGTAAGAAAAAAAATTCTATAGTATGCTCATGTACCCAAAGCAAAGCAAGAGGAGAGAAGCAGAAGAATAAGAATCAGAGGGAACAAATAGAAAACAAATAATAAAATGGCAGAAATAAGCCTAGATATATCTCACTAATTACTTTAAGTTTAAATGGTCCAACTATACCAACTAAAAACAGAGACTGGCAGAATGGATAGAAAATACAAACCAAATATATACTGTCTACAAGAAACTCACTTCAGGGACTTCCCTGGTGGTTCAGTGGTTAAGACTCTGTGCTTACACTGCAGGAGGCATGTTGGGGAACTAACATTCCACATGCTTTGTGGAGTAGCCAAAAAAAAAAGGAAAAATATAAGCAATGCAAACATACATTTTTAAAAAGTAGACTTGAGGGCTACCCCGGTGGTCTAGTGGTTTAAGTCCACCCGCCAGTGCAGGGGACACAGGTTTGATTCCTGGTCCAAGAGGATCTCACACGCTGCAGACCAACTGGGCCCATACACCACAACTACTGAAGCCCACGCTCCTAGAGCCTGTGCTCTGCAGCAGAAGAAGCCACCACAGTGGGAAATCTGGGCACCACAACTAGAGAAAGCCTGCGTGCAACAATGAAGACTCAGCAGAGTTAAAAATTAGTAAGTCAATCAATCTCTTTTTTAAAAAAAAAAAGTAGACTTGAGAGCAAATAAATTTATAGGGACAAAGAGAAACATTGTATAATGATAAGAGAATCAATTCACCAAAAAGACATAACAATCCTAAATGTGTATGCATTAAACAAAATAGCTTCAGGATATATGAACAGCAAAAACTGATGGGGCTGAAAGGAGAAATAGATACATCCACAATTGTAACTGAGGACATTAGCAATTAATAGAACTAGTGGAGAGAAATTCCAGCAGTGATAAAGAACTGAACACCACCACTGATTAACAGGATCTAACTTATATTTATAGAACATTCTACCCAACAGTAACAGAAAACACATTCTTTTCAAGTACCCATGGAACAGATTCACCAAGATGGACCATTACCTGAGCCATAAACCAAATCTCAACAAATTTTAAAAAGGGCCCGCGGTTCAATACTTGGTTAGGAAAGTAAGATTCCACAAGCTCCACAGCCAAAAAAACAAAAAAACGGTGGAATCAAACTAGAAGTCAATAACAGAGACAACAGGAAAACATCTAAAACGCTTATTTAAAACCATGCTTCTTGGGACTTCCTTGGTGGTCCAGTGGCTAAGACTCCATGCTCCCAACACAAGGAGCCCAGGTTTGATCCCTAGTCAGGGAACTAGATCCCACATGCCACGATAACAACAAAAAAAGTTCCCGCATGCCACAACTAAAGAACTAATGTGCCACAGAGAAGATCGAAACTACTGTGTGCCACAACTAAGACCAAGTGCAGCCAAGTAAATAAACATTAAAAAAAAGATTCTTAATCATCTATCGGTCAAAATGGAAGTCAAAAGGAAACTTTTACAAATACATAGAACTGAAAGAAAAGAGAAAATAAAACATATCAATATTTGTGCAATGCACTAAAGCAGTGCTGAGAGGGATATCCACAGCACTAGATGCTTACATTAAAAAGGAGGAATGTTCTCAAATCAATAATCAAACTTCCTACCCCAAGAAACTAGAAAAAGAAGAGCAAAATAGATCCAAAGCAAACAGCAGGAAGGAAAATAATGAAAATAAGAGCAAAAATCTGGCACTTCCCTGGTGGTTTGGTGGTTAAGAATCCACCTTATAATGCAGGGGATGTAGGTTTGAACCCTGGTCAGGGAACCAAGATCCCACATGCTGCAGGGTAACTGAACCCATGCCTGTGTGACACAACTAGAGAACCTGTGTGCCACAATTAAGACCCAATGCAGCCAAGAAAATAAATAAATAAATATTTTTTTAAATCAAGAAAATTGAAAACAGAAAAATTGTAAAAGTCAATGAAACAGAAATTTAGATATTTGAAAAGATCAATAAAATTGAAAAACCTCTAGAGAGATTGAGAAAGATAAAAAAAGAGAAGATACACATCACCAATATCAGGAATAAAAAATAGGATAGCTCTACAGATACTGCAACAGTTAAAAGGATTATAAGACTGATCTATACATCTGTGTCTCTTTTGCTGTCTCGTACACAGGGTTATTGTTACCATCTTTCTAAATTCCATATATATGTGTTAGTATACTGTATTGGTGTTTTTCTTTCTGGCTTACTTCACTCTGTATAATAGGTTCCAGTTTTATCCATCTCATTAGAACTGATTCAAATGTATTCTTTTTAATGGCTGAGTAATACTCCATTGTGTATATGTACCAGAGGGAGGGTAGGGGAGGGAGAAGGGAGGAGGGTTCAGGATGGGGAACGCGGGTATACCTGTGGCGGATTCATTTCGATATTTGGCAAAAGTAATACAATATTGTAAAGTTTAAAAATAAAATAAATTTTTAAAAAAAAAGGATTATAAGATATAATAAAACTATGAATGACTTTAGGCTCATAAATTCAACAACCCGGAAGAAATAGACTGAATACTGCAAAACCACAAACTACCAAACTCATCTAAATAGTCCTATAGCCATCAAAGAGATTGAATTTTTTATTGATATTTAGCCCCCTAAAAGGAACTCTCTAGGCCCAGATGTTTTCACTGAAGAATTCTACCAGACATTTAAAGAGAAATTAGCACCAATTTTATTGAATCTCTTCCAGGTAAGAGAACACTTCCCAACTCATTTTATAAGGCCAATTTTACTTTGCTATCAAAACCAGAGAAAAAAGGACAAAAAGGAGAAAACTACAGATTGTTATCTCTCTTGAACTTATCCACAGAAATTCAACAAAATGTTAGAAAATCAAAAACATTAAAACAAAATCAAAACAAATCAAAACATTACCAAGGTTTATAAAGAGTTATACACCACAACCAAGTGAAATGTATTCCAGGTATGAAAGGCTGGTTCAACATACAAATTATACACCACAAATAAGTGAAATATAGTCCAGGTATGAAAGGCTGGTTCAATATACAAAAATCAGCCAATGTCAACCACTATACCAAGAAAAATCAGATGATCAAATTGATGGAAAAAAAAAAAATCACCAAAACCCCATTTGATAAACTCAAACAGCCAGATTTGTGGTTTCTGGAGATGATGGAGTAGACACACTTTTCCCTACTTCTACCTCTAAGTACACTTAAAAACCTGGATATCATATATAAACAAGACTCTAGAAGACTCTGAAAGGTGGAGAAAAGACAGCAGACTGGCTAGAGACTCAAGGAGGGAATGACATGGCAGTTAGTTCCCTGGGTTTTATTTCTGCATGATAGATCCAAGACGAGGTACTGGAAAAACGAGCAACTTCAAAACACTAAGTAGTGCAGACAAGAAAAGATCCAAGAAAACCTTTTCTCCCTAGCCAAAGAAGCAGGCAACAGGCAGCCTGTACGAGAAACAAGGTAAATGTTGGGACATGAAGATTATACATGGAAAAGGCTTGGAAACAAACTTGCTATGTGAAAATGCATTAAGAAAAATCTCAGTTCTCCTCCTACCTTTCTCCTTTACTTTCACATAGAACACCACTTCTGATTTTTTTTTTTTTTTGACTGTGCCACACGGCTTGCAGGATCTTAATTCTCAGACCAAGGATTGAAACTGTGCCCTCAGCAATGAAAGCACAGAGTCCTAACCAGTGGACTGTCGTAATTCCCACTTCTGATAATTCTGGTCACTAAATGTGTGGTGGTTTTTCCCCTACCAAACAATTCCCTGTGACACCAGTTGCATGTCTTACTACTCAGTTCTGACACACTTATCTACCTGGAGATTGCATCGGATCTGTCAGGTTAAGGGCTCAGTCCCACAAGACTGCTCCCACAACTTTGGATGCCAATCGAAAGTAGTAGGTCCCCAGGTTACCCACCACTTCTGTCTGACTCAGCTACACACTGGAGATTCCCATGACCTCTTCTCCCTTGGATTCACTAAAAAAAGCTCACAGAACTCAGGGAAACATCCATGTTTATCAGTTTATTAAAGGATATGATAAAAGATACAGATGAACAGTCCAGCTGAAGAGACACACAAGGTGAGATCTGAGAGAGTCCTGAGCACAGGCATTTCATCCCCATGGAGTTGGGGTACATCACCTCCTGGCATGTGGACAGTTCAACCACCCGGAAGCTCCTAGAACTCCATGCTATTGGGATTTTATGGAGGCTTCCTCATGTAGGCACAATCAATTATTAACTCTACTTCCAGCCCTCTCCCCTTTCTGGAGGGTGGGGAAGTAGGACTGAAAATTCCAAGTTTCAATCACTGCTTAGTCTTATTGGTGACCAGCCCCCATCCAGAAGCCTATGTAGAGTCATCTCATTAGAATTCCAAAGGATTTAGGAGCTCAGTATCAGGAAACAGGGTGAAAGACCAAATATTAGAAGAAAAGATTCTCCTGTGCTCTTATCATTTAAGAATTACAGGAGTTTTGGGAGCTCTGTGCCAGAAAGAGGGGGTAAAGACCAAATATATATTTTATTATAAATCACTATATCACAGGAACAAAGACAGAGAAGCTACTTACGTTTCTGGGCATGCATGATCTGTCTAAATATTTCATCCAAGGAAAATAAATCAAAAATATTTTCTCACTTGATTAGGAGATATTAATATATAAAAGGGATTCAAAAGAAGAAATTCAAAATGTATGTGGCTTAGTCATGGAGATATGTGCCTGTGGCCTAAAAATAACCATAATATTATTAGTGAGAATTAAATGTTAGAAACCTTTTAAAGTGTAAATGACAGCTGATTGTGTTTTTTTGGTTTGTTTGTTTAGTAATAATGGAAATCTGCCTTTGAGAAGAAACTTGAATATATCTTAAGACTGTTAGTCTGACTCTTTGTGACCAAGTGGATTGTAGCCCACCGGGCTCCTCTGTCCATGGAATTTTCCAAGCAAGAATACTGGAGTGGGTTACCATTTCCTTCTCCAGGGGATCTTCCCAACCCAGTGATCGAACCCAGGTCTCCTGCATTATAGGTGGATTCTTAACCACTGAGCCACCAGGGAAGCCTACGGCCCATGATCAAATACAGGCCACTGTCTCTTTTGGTAAATAAGTTTTATTGAAATACACACACATGCACACACAAATGGCATTTCTGTATACTATTTATATTAATATAGGTACAAACACAATGCCATTTATAATTGCTCCAAAGAAAATGAAATACTTAGGTATATAGTTAACAAACATGTACAGAGTCTGTATGCTATAAATTACAAAATACTGATGATGGAAACGAGAGGAATTCTAAATAACTGAAGAGATTTCTTGTGTTATGGATTGGAAGACTCAATGTGGTAAGAAATGTCAGTTCTTACCAAACAGATCTATAAGTTAATGCAATTACTATGAAGATGTCATAGATATATACAAAGATTTTCTAAGATTTATATGGAAAAGCAAAGGCTAAAATACCTTAAACAATCTTGGAAAAAAAACAGGAGGAACCACTCCACCTGATATTAAGGTTTACTTCGGAGAAGGCAATGGCAACCCACTCCAGTACTCTTGCCCGGAAACTCCAATGGACGGAGGAGCCTGGTAGGCTGCAGTCCATGGAGTCGCGAAGAGTGAGACACGACTGAGCGACTTCACTTTCACTTTTCACTTTCATGCAGTGGAGAAGGAAATGGCAACCCACTCCAGCGTTCTTGCCTGGAGAATCCCAAGGACGGAGGAGCCTGGTAGGCTGCCATCTACGGGGTCGCACAGTCAGACACGACTGAAGCAACTTAGCAGCAGCAGCAGCAGCATAAAGCTATAGGAATTAAGAGAGTGTGGTGTTTGCAGAGGCATATGGATCAAAGGAAAAGAATGGAGAATCTGACATAGACCCACACAAAGACACCCAACTAATTTTTGTCAAGGGAGTGAAAGCAAGCCAATGGGAGAAGGACAGGCTATTCAACAAATGGTGCTAGAGCAAATGGACATCAAAGGGAAAAAACCTGGAATCTGGAACCTCACACCTTACACAAAATTAACTTGAAATGGATCACAGACTTAAATATAAAACGTACAACTTTAAAAACTTTGAAAAGAAAATATAAGAGAAAATCTTCAGACATCAGGCTAGACAAAGAATTATTATACATGATGCCAAAAACACAATCCGTAAAAGGGAACTATGACTAACTGGGTGTCAGCAAAATTAAAAGTTTTTGCTCTGGGAGGGACTCTGTTAAGAAAATGAAAAGACAAGCTACAGACTGGGAGAAAATAATTGCAAAATGTATACCCAACAAAAGACTTATATCTAAAATATGTAAAGAACTCTCAAAATTCAACAGTGAAAACCAAAAACTCCAATTAGAAAATGGGCAGAAGTCATGAAGAGACATTTTACCAGAGAGGATAAACAGATGGCAAATAATGATGTTAGGCATTATTAACCATCAAGGAAATAAATGAAAACCATAGTCAGATATCCTTATGCAACTATCAAAATGACTAACATGAAAAACTGTAACAACGCTAAATACTGGAGAGGATGCAGAGATCACCTACACATTGCTAGAGAGAGTTTTAAATGGTACGGCTACTTTGGAAAATAATTTGAGTTTGGCAGTTTCTTAAACAAGCAACTAGTATATGACCCACCATTGCATTCCTCAGTATTTATCCCAAAGAAATAAAAACTTATGTTCACCCAAAAACCTGTATACAAAACAGTCTTAACAGTTTTATTCATAATACCTGAAACTGGAATTAGCCAAGATATCAAGTTATGATAAAGCTTAGTTGCCGCACAGTATGTGGGATCTTAGTTCCCTGACCAGAGATCAAACCTGTGCCCTCTGCATTGGAAGGTGGATTCTCAACCACTGAACCACCAGGGAAGTCCCGATTTCCTCATTTGATATTGTACTATAGTTATGAGAAAGCCCCTTTGTACATTTTTCTTTGCAGGAAACCTTTTGTACCTTTTTTTTTTTTTTTTTTTGCAAGTTCATGTGAATTTATTATTTCAGAATTAAAGGTTAGAAGAAAAACTGTGCATGGAGAAGGGACTCGCACTCAATAGGCAGAGCTGCAGACTGTGGAGCTTGCCCTGGACATATGTAGCCTGGCATCAAGGTGACTGGATCATCAGCCTCCATGGGGACAAACAGTATGGCAGCAGATCATTTGAGACTCACAGTTCTGTTTGTGACCCATTCAGTGGATGCCTAAGGAATAGGACCCTTTCGGGATTTGCATCAATAAATCAACAAGATGGTAAGCACCATGCTACCCAGGTAAGGACTGTGGGCTTCTACTGCTACAGTTCAGGACTGGGCCCCAGAACAAGACCTGGTGATTACAGCACATGAAGGCTTCTTCATGAAAGAATCTCCCATTTGGAGAAAATGTTTTAATTATGAAGTTGAGGGGTAAGGGAAGAGGCCCAAACTGACTGTAAGAGACCCAAATCACCCAAGTAGTCCTTTTCACTCTGCCTCTTCCCTTCCACTCTGACCTGCACAAAGTCAGGACTTGGCAACTAGGTGAGAAGAGAAGGGAGGCTGGCATCACTAACTTGGTGTTTCTCTTTCCTCTAGGTTGATGATAATCATAGGTATGAAATGATGACTTCTAAGTTGGTCCCGGAGGGGTGCACACATCTGGGGGTGGGAGACAGTCTAGAAGGGCACAAGGTATACAAAGAAGAAACTACTGAGCCATCTTAGGATGAGCGTAGACACAAGGTATGAGGAACACATGGGGAGCTTAAAAGATGGGAGTGCTTTGGAGACTGGGTGTACCCATCACATGACCACAAAATGAGAGTGAAAACCTGGGCTTGTAGGGAAAAAACACCTTAGACCCAGTGATTGGCACAGATGGGGGAATATTAGGCTCTCTTGGCTCTTGCCCGCAGGATCCCTGACCTGTCGTGTCATCTCAGAAAGCTGTGGTAACCTTGTCCCAAGGCAACAAAACATTGTTGCTGAGGTCACAATAAACCTATTAGCAGAATCTGGTTACCCCAGATGGGGCTTCCCAGGTGGCTCAGGGATAAAGAATCTGCCTGCAATGCAGGTGACTCAGGTTCGATCCTTGGGTCAGGAAGATCCCCTGAAGGAGGGCATGGCAACCCACTCTAGTACTCTTGCCTAGAGAATCCCATGGACAGAGGAGCCTGGCAAGCGGCAGTCCATAGGGTTGCACAGAGTCGGAAATGACTAAAGCAACTAAGCAGCAGTTACATCAGATCAGGCTATGGCAGGGGGCTGAGTTGACTGGGGTTGCCTAATCATTCTCTTCAGAAACACTTCTGCTTGCTTTTACAGAAAGATTTAAGATTCCCTGGTGGCTCAGATGGTAAAGAGTCTGCCTGCAATGTGGGAGAACTGAGTTCAATCCTTGGGCTGGGAAGATCCCCTGGAGAAGGAAATGGCAACCCACTCAAGTATTCTTGCCTGCAAAATCCCATGGATGGAGGAGCCTTGCAGGCTACAGTCCACGGGATTGCAAAGAGTCAGACATGACTGAGCAACTTCACTTTCACTTTTCACAGGAGCTGTTTAATTCATCTGAGTTTGTTTATCGTAAGGCACAGAAAATTGGTTTATTCCTGTCATAAGAAATGATACACTTCTGCAACAGTTTATGCCCCAGCAGGGTTCTACTTCTGACACGGACATCAAGCCTATACTTGCCTGCCACACATGAACCAGTCTAAGTGGTGAAGCATGACAAACTACCAGCATACAGAAAGGCCACCCCAAAAACAGTAATCTAAACAAGATGAAAAGGCAGAGAAATATCCAGCAGGTAAAGGAACATGATAAATGCCCACCAAACCAAACAAAAGAGGAGGAGATAGGGAGTCTACCTGAAAAAAAATTCAGAATAATGATAGTAAAAATGATCCAAAATCTTGAAAACAAAATGGAGTTATAGATAAATAGTCTGGAGACAAGGACTGAGAAGATGCAAGAAATGTTTAAGTACCTAGAAGAAATAAAAAAGAGTCAAGCAATAATGAATCATGCAATAAATGAGATAAAAATCACTCTGGAGGGAACCAACAGTAGAATAACTGAGGCAGAAGATAGGATAAGTGAGGCAGAAGATAGAATGGTGGAAATAAATGAAGCAGAGAGGAAAAAAGAAAAAAGAATTAAAAGAAATGAGGACAACCTAGAGACCTCCGGGACAATGTCAAATGCTCCAACATTCGAATCATAGGAGTCCCAGAAGAAGAAGAGAAAAAGAAAGGCCATGAGAAAATACTTGAGGAGATAATAGTTGAAAACTTTCCTAAAATGGGGAAGGAAATAGCCACCCAAGTCCAAGAAACCCAGAGAGTCCCAAACAGGATAAACCCAAGGCAAAATACCCCAAGACACATATTAATCAAATTAACAAAGATCAAACATAAAGAACAAATATTAAAAGCAGCAAGGGAAAAACAACAAATAACACAAGGGGATTCCCATAAGGATAACAGCTGATCTTTCAATAGCAACTCTTCAGGCCAGGAGGGAATGGCAGGAAATACTTAAAGTGATGAAAGAGAAAAACCTACAACCCAGATTACTGTACCCAGCAAGGATCTCACTCAAATAAAAAGGAGAAATCAAAAGCTTTATAGACAAGCAAAAGCTGAGAGAATTCAGCACCACCAAACCAGCTCTTCAACAAATGCTGAAGGATCTTCTCTAGACAGGAAACACAGAAAAGGTTTATAAACTCGAACCCAAAACAACAAAGTAAATGGCAATGGGATCATACTTATCAATAATTACCTTAAATGTAAATGGATTGAATGCCCAAACCAAAAGACAAAGACTGGCTGAATGGATACAAAAACAAGACCCCTACATATGCTGTCTACAAGAGACCCACCTCAAAACAAGGGACACATACAGACTGAAAGTGAAGGGCTGTAAAAAGATATTTCACACAAATGGAGACCAAAAGAAAGCAGAAGTAGCAATACTCATATCAGATAAAATAGACTTTGAAATAAAGGCCATGAAAAGAGACAAAGAAGGATACTACATAATGATCAAAGGATCAATCCAAGAAGAAGATATAACAATTATAAATATATATTCACCCAACATAGGAGCACCACAATATGTAAGGCAAATGCTAACAAGTATGAAAGGGGAAATTAACAGTAACACAATAAGAGTGGGAGACATTAATACCCCACTCACACCTATGGATATAGGTCAACTAAACAGAAAATTAGCAAGGAAACACAAACTCTAAATGATACAATAGACCAGTTAGACCTAATTGATATCTATAGGACATTTCATTCCTAAACAATGAATTTCACCTTTTTCTCAAGTGCACACAGAACCTTCTCCAGGATAGACCACATCCTGGGCCATAAATCTTGCCTTGGTAAATTCAAAAAATTGAAATAATTCCAAGCATCTTTTCTGATCACAATGCAGTAAGATTAGATGTCAACTACAGGAAAAAAAAAAAAAAACTATTAAAAATACAAACATATGGAGGCTAAACAACACACTGCTGAATAACCAACAAATCACAGAAGAAATCAAAAAAGAAATCAAAATATGCATAAAAATGAAAACACAACAACCCAAAACCTATGGGTTTCAGTAAAATCAGTGCTAAGGGGTAGGTTCATAGCAATACAAGCTCACCTCAAGAAACAGGAAAGAAATCATATAAATAGCCTAACTCTACACCTAAAGCAACTCCAAAAAGAAGAAATGAAGAACACTAGGGTTAATAGAAGGAAAGAAATAATAAAAATTAGGGCAGAAATAAACTAAAAAGAAACAAAGGAGACCATAGCAAAAATCAACAAAGGTAAAAGATGGTTCTTTGAGAGGATAAATAAAATAGACAAACCATTAGCCAGACTCATCAAGAAAAAAGGGGAGAAGAATCAAAGCAACAAAATTAGAAATGAAAATGGAGAAATCACAACAGACAACACAGAAATACAAAGGATCATAAGAGACTACTATCAGCAACCATATGCCAATAAAATGGACAACCTGGAAGAAACAGACAAATTCTTAGAAAAGTATAACTTTCCAAAACTGAACCAGATAGAAATAGAAAATCTTAACAGACCCATCACAAGCACAGAAATCGAAACTGTAATCAGATATCTTCCAGCAAACAAAAGCCCAGGACCAGACGGCTTCACAGCTGAATTCTACCAAAAATTTAGAGAAGAGCTAACACCTATCCTACTCAAACTCTTCAGAAAATTGCAGAGGAAGGTAAACTTCCAAACTCATTTATGAGGCCACCATCACCCTAGTACCAAAACCTGACAAAGATGCCACAAAAAAAGAAAACTACAGGCCAATATCACTGATGAACACAGATGCAAAAATCCTTAACAGAATTCTAGCAAACAGAATCCAACAACATATTAAAAAGATTATATATCATGACCAAGTGCGCTTTATCCCAGGGGTGCAACGATTCTTCAACATTCGCAAGTCAATCAATGTGATACATCACATTAACAAATTGAAAGATAACAACCATATGATTATCTCAACAGATGCAGAGAAAGCCTTTGACAAAATTCAACATCTATTTATGATAAAAAAAAAATCCTCCAGAAAGCAGGCATAGAAGGAACCCTCAATATAATAAAAGCCATATATGTTAAACCCACAGCAAACATTATCTTCAATGGTGAAAAACTGAAAGCATTTCCCCTAAAGCCAGGAGCAAGACAAGGGTGCCCACTCTTACCACTACTATTCAACATAGTTTTGGAAGTTTTAGCTACAGCAATCAGAGAAGAAAAAGAAATAAAAGGAATCCAGATTGGAAAAGAAGAAGCAAAACTCTCACTGTTTGCAGATGACATGATCCTCTACATAGAAAACCCTAAAGATTCCACCAGAAAATTGCTAATCAATGAATATAGTAAAGTTGCAGGATATAAAATTAACACACAGAAATCTCTTGCATTCATATACACTAACAATGAGAGAACAGAAAGAGAAATTAAGGAAACAATTCCTTTCACCATTGCAACAAAAAGAATAAAATACTTAGGAATAAATCTACCTAAAGAAACAAAAGACCTATATGTAGAAAACTATAAAAGACTAATGAAAGAAATCAAAGAGGACACAAATAGATGGAGAAATATACCATGTTCATGGATTGGAAGAATCAATATAGTGAGACTGAGTATGCTACCCAAAGCAATCTATAGATTCAATGCAATCCCTATCAAGCTACCAACAGTATTTTTCAGAGAACTAGAACAAATAATTTCACAGTTTGTACATAAATACCAAAAACGTCAAATAGCCAAAGCAATCTTGAGAAAGAAGAATGGAACTGGAGGAATCAACCTGCCTGACTTCAGACTATACTACAAAGCTACAGTCATCAAGATAGTATGGTATTGGCACAAAGACAGAAATATAGATCAATGGAACAAAATGGAAAGGCAAGAGATAAATCCACACACCTATGGACACCTTATCTTTGACAAAGGAGGCAAGAATATACAATGGAGAAAAGACAATCTCTTTAACAAGTGGTGCTGGGAAAACTGGTCAACCACTTGTAAAAGAATGAAACTAGAACACTTTCTAACACCATACACAAAAATAAACTCAAAATGGATTAAAGATCTAAATGTAAGACCAGAAACTATAAAACTCCTAGAGGAAAACATAGGCAAAACACTCTCTGACATAAATCACAGCAGGATCCTCTATGACCCACCTCCCAGAGTAATGGAAATAAAAGCAAAAATAAACAAATGGGACCTAATTAAACTTAAAAGCTTTTGCATAACAAAGGAAACTATAAGCAAGGTCAAAAGACAGCATTCAGAATGGGAGA
The DNA here is from genome assembly GCF_027580195.1 of Bos mutus. Taxonomy (NCBI): domain Eukaryota; kingdom Metazoa; phylum Chordata; class Mammalia; order Artiodactyla; family Bovidae; genus Bos; species Bos mutus. The sequence continues at coordinate 76,073,121 of NC_091646.1, read as the reverse complement.
AAATAATAGCAAATGAAGCAACTTTCAAAGTATTAATCTCAAAAATATACAAGCAGTTCCTACAGCTCAATTCCAGAAAAATAAACGACCCAATCAAAAAATGGGCCAAAGAACTAAACAGACATTTCTCCAAAGAAGACATACAGATGGCTAATAAACACATGAAAAGATGCTCAACATCACTCATTATCAGAGAAATGCAAATCAAAACCACAATGAGGTACCATTTCACACAGTCAGAATGGCTGCAATCCAAAAGTCTACAAGCAATAAATGCTGGAGAGGATGTGGAGAAAAGGGAACCCTCTTACAGTGTTGGTGGGAATGCAAACTAGTACAACCACTATGTCAGTGTAGGGATTCCTTAAAAAACTGGAAATAGAACTGCCATACGACACAGCAATCCCACTGCTGGACATACACACTGAGGAAACAAGAATTCAAAGAGACACGTGTACCCCAGTGTTCATCACAGCACTGTTTACAATAGCCAGGACATGGAAGCAATCTAGATGTCCATTAACAGATGAATGGATAATAAAGCTGTGGTACATATACACAATGGAATATTACTCAGCTATTAAAAAGAATGCATTTGAGTCAGTTCTAATGAGGTGGATGAAACTGGAGCCTATTATACAGAGTGAAGTCAGAAGGAAAAACACCAATACAGTATATTAACACATATATATATGGAATTTAGAAAGATGGTAACGATGACCCTATATGCGAGACAGCAAAAGAGACACAGATGTATAGAACAGACTTTTGGACTCTGTGGAAGAAGGCAAGGGTGGGATGATTTGAGAGAATAGCATTGAATCATGTATATTATCATATGTGAAATAGATCGCCAGTCTAGGTTTGATGCATGAGACAGGGTGCTCAGGGCTGGTGCACTGGGATGACCCTGAGGGATGGGATGGAGAGGGAGGTGGGAGGGGGTTCAGGATGGGGAACACATGTACACCCATGGCTGATTCATGTCAATGTATGGCAAAAACACTACAATATTGTAAAGTCATTAGCCTCCAATTAAAATAAATAATTTTTTTTAAAAAAAGAAAAATAATATTAGGTAACAGTATTCATTTAGTATATGGATATGGCCCAAGTAGTGATTGTACTAAAATTACTAAATTCTTTACAGCACTGTTTTATTATATGAATATGTTTTCTATGTATGTATGTCACATATGTATATGTGTCATATGGAACAGATATAATATAAAATCCATATATGTGTCACACACACACAAATATATAATACACTGTGCATGTTAAAACTCTGGAAATTATAAGGAAATATCACAGCCTCTGGATTTCTTTTTTCATTTTTAGCTGTAGCTAGAATCTTTGTGATGCAGTGAATTGAGGAGAAGTCAACAGGAGAATTAAGCTCAAATGAATATATCATACACCAACTTCAAAGAATGGACTTCATCGGCCCTTTGCCCACGGCTGTGTTTTGAGCACCACCTTGTTAGTAAGCTGAAACTCAAAGCAGTTCTCTTGACTCCAGTGCTTGAGTGGTTTACATTATGCTATGTGAGTTAGTAACTGGGAAAACCACATGTGATAAGAAAAACCTATGGTGATGACAAGAGAAATTGATTTATTCCATAGTTTTCACACAACATAAAAACATAAAAGGAAGGGTTTATTCTGAACAGTTTTCCACTGTTACATAACTATACAATGTTCTGAGTAAAAAGAAGGACCACTCTGAGACTTTTCTTCTTTTTTTTTTTTTTTTTTTTTTTTTTTTTTTCCATCAAGCATCAAGATCTTGAAAAACAAAAATTCCCACAGTCCCCAAGCAGAACCTGAACATCTCAGATGCCATGGTGAGGGTTTGAGATGAGTTCTTAGTTTAAGTGTGGGAAAGCAATAGACTAACAGACTCAGGTAGCAGTTTAGCTGAGCACAAGGTCTCTTCCTGATCTGGAAGTCAGCGAAGATGAGGGCAGAATTGAATAGTAGTTTTTCAGAATCAAGTTCCTAGAACTCACTGCTGAGTGATTTGAGGTCTCGGTGCCTGGAGTTCTGGCCCAGGTCTGGTCGTTCTCATTCTCGCTTCCTCAGGTGCGTACAGGTGTCTTGCTCCCTGTTTGTCCCAGGTGCCTAGCCCGTGCCCAAGCTCTGGGCTCCTTGAGCATCGCTGGATGCCTCTCCCAGCTTCCATCCCCAGGTTGTTCTGATTCCACTTCTCCTCTGCAACTTTAGAACATGTATTAATATGCGAGTGAGGCTCACAATATGTCAGGGATAACCTTTAATATGCTCTAATTTATGAAAAAAGTAACATTTTCAAACTTGGTGCTTCCACTATTATTAGTGCTGTGGACATCTGCTGATTTGGGATTGCTGACACCCTTTCCTTCTTCTTATGGAAACAGCTGCCTCTTTTCTCTTGGAGGGTTGACCATCCTTTCTTCTTTCTTTGGGGTTGGAGGACTTGCAATCACAGTGGTGGTCACAGTGGGGATGGACTGATTTGAGAAATATGTATTAATAATTGGAGTCAGCAGGACGAAGTAATTTGCCATGAGGGGTGAGGACAGGACAGGGAGTCTTGGCTTGGGTAATGTCAGAAGATGTCACTGCTAATGGAGCTAGAGAATATAGCATGAGAATTGGATCATGGTTTTAGTTCCTTATATTACATATATCCTATGATAAATTCTAAGTAACTTACCCGACTTTCTCATTGATTTAGCTACAGTCATACAAAGCACCATTTTTAAAAAGGTGGAGGGAGGAAAATCCAAGTTGCTAGGTGGAAGAGAGTCCTTTCAAATAGTGCTTTGTATGACTGTCTGTAGCTCAATCAATGAGAAAGTCGGGTAAGTTACTTAGAATTTATCATAGAATATATGTAATATAAGGAACTAAAAAAACAGTCTTCATGAGTACCACCTATTTGATGCTTATCTAAATAAAATTTGCATCATTTGCAAAAAAAATCTCCCTATAGTGTCAAAAATGGGGTGGGAGAGGAGTAGATATTTACTCCATAGAGTATTACATTAAACTATTTTAATATATTCTATGAAATCCAAATGTTCGAAAGACCAACCTTAAAATGTAGAAAAAAATGTTGCAACTGTACTAACACTCATTACTAAGTAATATTCATGGAATATTTGCTCCAAGCCCAGCAGCCCCCAGGTGAGCCTCTGCCTCCTTTCTGATGCCATGTCTGAGAGAAGCCAAGTCAGTCAATGTCTCTGTGAGGCAAAATAGTCATTAAGAAACAAAAAGTACACTTGCCAAATCTTCCAACTCATTGTTTAATTTTTTACTTGAAGAAGACAAAAACACTGCAATTCACATATTTAGACAACTTTATCACTATTGCTCAGAGGAAAGGCCTGTCCTGATCTAGTAGAATTCTACAGAAAGGTCTTGTGTTTGGTGTAGTAAGGGATACTGGGCTCTGGCAGCCCACTAACCTAATTAATAAAATGGTACCCTTTGTACCAGGAAATGTCAACCCACTCCAATCTTCTTGCCTGGGAAATCCCATGGACAGAGAAGACTGGTGGGCTACATACAGTCCATGGGGTCGCAAAGAATCAGACATGACTTAACAACTAAACAACAATAATCACTTTTCAGATCACACTTGAATTATTAATTTTTCAGAGAATTTGAATGCAAAAAGTAATAATCAATATAATTTAAATGTCATCTCACAATTAAGAAAGTATCTCACAAGTCTGTTCAGTTGCAGGTTTTTATGTTCTATTACATTGCTAAGAATCCACTGGGGCTTCCCTGGTGGTCCAGTGGTTGAGATTCAGAGCTCCCAATGTGGGGGGCCTGGGTTCAATCCCTGGTCAGGGAACTAGATTCCACATGCAGCAATTAAAAATCCCATGGGCTGCAACTAAGACCAGGAGCAGCCAAATAAAGAAAGAAAAATAAGTTTCTTTCTTAAAAAAAAAAAAAAGAAACAGATTCCCTTTCAGGGAATCACAGACTATTCCCTGGCCATTTCACAATCTTTGTTGGATGCATTAGAATTTTCTAGGTGGTAAAAAGAAAGTTTTGAATTTTTTAAATTACTATGGACTTAAAAGAGTAGCAAGTTTCTGCACTGTATTTCTGAAAAATATCTGGGAATAACTATAACAATAACAAAAGCTGAAAATTATTTTCAAGGACTAAAGAAAACAAATGCATTGTCATGCATGCTACATGTTATCAGTTAAAATAGCCAACTGTGATGAAATATCTGAGGGAAAAAGTAGAGACTTTTACAAATGTAGAAGAAAATGTTACTTCTCTGGGTCTAAGTACAGAGTACCAAGGACAAGGAGAAATATGTCAGAACAAGCAGAAAAATCGGGTCATATACCTTGAGAATCGAAACCTCTTATTTATTCTCACTGAGAGAATTACTGTGAATAACTAGGTGAGTTTGATAGCAGCATAAGGAACAGAAAGGGAATGAGAAAAGCAGGAAGCAAATTCGAATAGCCAGGAGAGTGGCTTTGACCATGAGCATGGTGTCAGAATTTCAAGAATGACAGAAAAAGCAAGTAGACAGATGGCAGAGACACTTGCTGAAACCATAGGGAAGAGAGTTTCAAATATGTTATCATTGCTTTTGAACACTCATTGCCCTTAACTCTCTGTGAGGAAAGCTCTGCTAGCCTTTAAGACTAATGAAGACTGGTTGTCTTGCATTGGGAAATATGGGAGGTTTAAACTGAAAAAGCCTAAGGTTTCTTGATGAAAACAAACCTATGATGGGGCATTCAAACCCAAAGCAGCATTTTTAAAAATCGAAGTACTGATGGTTTGCAATATTGAGTTAGTCTCACGTGCACAGCAAAGTGATTCAGTTATGTGTTTTTTCAGGTTATTTTCCATTACAGGTTATTACAAGATATTGACTGTAGTTCCCTGTGCGTGTGTGTACTAAGTCACTTCAGTTGTTTCCGACTCTTTGCAACCTTATGGACTGTAACCCACCACGCTCCTCTGTCCATGGGATTCTCCAGCAAGAATACTGGAGTAGGTTGCCATTTCCTCTTCCAGGGGATCTTCCCAACCCAGGGATTGAACCTTGGTCTCTAATGTCTCCTGCATTCACAGGCAGGTTCTTTACCACTAGCGCCACCTGGGAAGCCCTGTAGTTCCCTATTAGTGAAGTCACTCAGTCATGTCTGACTCTTTGCAACCCCATGGACTGTAGCCTACCAGGCTCCTCCATCGTAACCTATTCCTCCTCTCCCTCCCTTCCCCTTTGGTAACCATGTTTATTTTCTATGTCTGTGAGTCTGTTTCTGTTTTGTAAATAAATTTATATGTATCATTTTGGGGGTCTTCCCTGGTGGCTCAATAGTAAAGAATCCACCTGTCAATGCAGGAGACATGGGTTTGATCCCTGGTCTGGGAAGATCCCACATGCAGAGGAGCAATTTAGCCCCAGTGCCACAACTACTGAGCTTGTGCCCTAGAGCCCACGCTCTGCAGCAAGAGAAGCCACCACAGTGAGAAGCCCAAGCACCACAACTAAAGTAGCCCCTGCTTGTCACAACTAGAGAAAGGCCCTTGGGTAGCAATAAAGACCCAGCACAGCCAATAAATAAACCAACAAATAAAATTATTAAAAAAAAAACAAGATCAATGCAGAAAGGCATTTATACATCACTGAGAAAGGTGTTTGGGGTGAGGGAGAGGAGAAGTAAATACAAAAATCATCGATGTAATCACCTGTTTTTTTCCAGAAAAAGCTTAAAATGAGTCATCTCTCTCCCTATGTCTCCTCTACCCACCTCCTCCACCACTCTTATGATTCCAGAGAGGAAATAATAGCCAATAATCACTGTGGTCACAAGTAATTGATGGTCACAAATGCATGGTCATGTACATAAAATTATTTCTACTTTAAAATACAAATTACCAAAATGAGGAAATATATGCATACACTCAGTTAACGGAGGTTACCATAGAGACAGCCAGCCGTACTGTTTCCAGTTACTGCTCTTCATTGCTCAGAATGCATCCACTATAATTATATTCCTCCTAGAATACTCAGATACACATGTTCACGTGCACACACACACACATGCAGGCTAAACACAGTCAAGCAACACAGTCCCACAAAATTTAGGTTATGCTGTTATTTCATCTGTGCTCTTGAAACCATGGAAATTCAGAGCAACAAGAGGCTCTGTGTCCAGAGTCTTACCCAACATACTACGGTTGCAGCTGTAGAAAATTAGGTCAAAGCCTGAGATGGGAGTTAGGAGCAGGCTTCTGACTAGATTCTGAGTGTACTCCTTGTCCCAAGATTAAGATGGCATGAAAGAGACTCCCAGAAAATGCTAACTTCCCATCAAAGAGGCCCCCTTTGACATTGGAGAGTGACGACATCTATCATACAGAAAGCACTATTGTGAGGACATTACTGAGCGCTGGAGTGTGAATTATTCTTTTATCTTTAATTTTATCATCTAATAATGCTTTGAAAGTACAAATATCATTTTTTGATGCTATGCCTTCAGGGAAATTAAGAAGTGATCACTGCAGTTTTAAACACTGTACTTCCAAAATAGACATATAACTCATGATTTGGGAGGAATGTTGTCACCTAAGGGGCTGGATTATAAAATTCCAATTTAAAAACAGTATAGGTGTGAAAGGTGTTAGCTGCTCAGTTGTGTCCGACTCTTTATGATCCCATGGACGATGGCCCACAAGGCTCCTCTGTTCATGGAATTCTCCAGGCAAGAATACTGGAGTGGGTTTCCCGACCCAGGGATCAAACCCAGGTCTCCCAAATTCTACTTTAGAAAAGTGTTGGAGGAAAAGTGGGGGAAGGGATGTTGGAAGGATACCATGGGGAAATTAAGAAATATCACAGCATTTCAAAAATAATTAAAGAGGAATCCTCATCCCCTCCCCCACTTTTCCCGTAACACTTTCTTAAAGTAGAATTTGTGGAAAACCTATTTTGTTTTTAAGTTGGAATTTGATAAGCCAGCCCCTTAAGTGATTGCATTCCCCCAAAATCAGAAGTTATGTGTCTATTTTGGAAGTACAGTCCTTCCTGCAGGGGCTTCCTAGGTGGCTCACTGGTAAAGAAATCTGCCTGCCAATGCAGGAAATGCAGGTTTGATCCTTGGATGGGGAAGATCCCCTGGAGAAGGAAATGGCAACCCACCCCAGTATTCTTGCCTGGGAAATCCCACGGACAGAGGAGCCTGGCGGGCTACAGTCCATGGGGTGCAAAGAGTTGGACATGACTGAGCACAAACATCTTTCTTTCAAAAAGATCTCAGAACAAACTGGAGGCTGCCACAGAGAAAGGGTTGGGGGTGCTGATGAAATAAGTGAAGAGGATTAAGAGGCACAAACTTCCAGCTATAAGATAAATAACTCCCATGTATATAATGTACACATAGGGAATATAGTCAACAATATTGTAGCAGATTTGTCTGGTCATGGATGGTAACTAGACTTACCATGGTGATCATTTCACAATATATTCTACTGTTCTGTTCTACTGTTCAGGGCATGTGCATATACACATGCTAAGTCACTTCTATCATGTCTGACTCTTTGTGACCCCATGGACTGCAGCCTGCTAGGCTTCTCTGTCCATGGGATTTTCCAGGCAAGGACACTGGAGTGGGTTGCCATTTCCTTCTCCAGAGCATCTTCCCAACCCAGTGATCGAACCTGCATCTCTTACATCTCCTGCATTGGCAAGCAGGTTCTTTACCACAAGTGCCACCTGGGAAGCCCAATATATATCACAATATATACATATGTCAAATCATCATGTTGTACATCTAAAACTAATACAATGTTCTATGTCAATTATATCCTAATAAAACCAGGAAAACAAACAAAAAAATAAACTCTTTAAAAAAGACCTCAGAACACATACCACCACATGCCAACTTGTATTCAGCACTCACTTTCCCTGAATGCTCAGATCTCTTTGCTAAGAGATTTAGGGCTTAGATGTAGTCAGGTAATACATATATATTTAATACATTTCCTTGTCATTTATTTCAATATATTTAGTAAAAGTAGCCTGCTTCATATGTCTAACTCTCTTGGGTGATTCCCTGTTCTATCTCCTACAAAACAATTTCATTTGGAGTTTTAACATCAGAGAAGATGAAAGCTTTGGACTATTGTTGTTTAGTTCCTAAGTCATGTCCAACTATTTTGCGATCCCATGGACTGTAGCCCTCTAGGCACCTTTGTCCATGGGATTTCCCAGGCAAGAATACTGGAGTGGAAAAAAAAAAGAATACTAGAGTGGGTTGCCATTTGTTTCTCCAGGGGATTGTCCCAACTCAGGGATCGAACCCACATCTCCTGCATTGGCAGGTGGCTTCTTTACCACTGAGCCACCGGGGAAGCCCAAGCTTTGGACTATGGTTATTATAAACTCTCTTCATTCTCCAAAAGCACAAAATTAACTTGTTTTCTTATAAATAAAATTACTCCACTGACCACAACAGCACAATCTGAAGCTTCCAGTATTTCTGTATCCTGTGACAATGGAGAAGCAGCCCTGTGTGGTTCCATGATGGGAGTCCTCAAAACATGCCAAAGATAGAGATGGAGATATGGATGAATTACACTGTAGCAGTCAGAGCAGGCAATGTTCAGTCTCTGCTTGGGCAACAAAACAACCAATCTCTTCTTTTTTTGATGCTAGGTTAAAACAAAGAGCTACCACAAATAGCTGAAATTTGGTGGTGGGGGATTCCTAGAGAAAGTCAGCTTTGTTAAAGTACTATCTATCAAACCTCATGCCAGAACCACTAAGAAAGTAGGAAATCCCCTGAACTTGAGACATTTCCCCCTTGCCCACCCTGTGATGATGGAAACTCCTTTAGTAACCAGGAAGCATTAACCCCACCATGGCAGGATGCAAAGAGATAAAGCTAGGGAACAGGATGGTCTAAAATAATTAACAGCTCTCTAAAGAGTTGGCCCTACTAACATGGCTCATTCTTTCCAATTATAGGAACATATTTCCTTGTTTTTTTTTTTGGCCCTGCCATGCAGCATGTGGGATCTTAGCTCCCTAACCAGGGACTGAACCCATGCCCCCTGCAGTGGAAGCTCACAGTCCTAACCACTGGACCACCAGGGAATTTCCAATACATTTCCATTTTTTAAAAAGCTTACACATGATTAAATTCATTAGGAGGACTGAAAGTACTATTTTTTTTCTTCAAACAAACAAAATTGCTTTTCAGCACATGTTAGAAGGAATAGAGTAGTAGAAAGGGTGGGGCTGTAAAAACAAGACCTGGCTAAAATATACCACTTATTTGCTATATGACCTTGGGCAAGGGCAAAATGCATACCTGCCTCAGCGGCAGCTCCATCACAACTATGACACCATATTCCACAGTCTCACACAGAGAGCAAGTGAGAATGTATCTAGAAACTTTTTGGTAATTCCTGAAGTCTCATATACATTGTTTTCATGACATTAGAACAGTACACAGTTTATAATAATTATTAAAGTATTTTTGTCTGCAGGATAGATTAAAAAACAGATTTTATGTGAAAACACATATTTTACCTTCACTGAAACTCATACCCCTATTCATACATGACAAAAAGAAAGGGTTAGCTGAAAGCTAGAGACAGGGACAAGAGCTTGGGAAAAGGCAGCAGTGTTACCAAATAGATACAAAGTCTGCTGCTTTCAGTACAGGGTCCTTTTGGAAAGAGGAAAGGTCCTCCCCAACCTACCCCATTTCCAACTGGGCACAGGAAACCTACTAACTGAGGGAAGGAGAAAGAGAAGAGCACTTTAGTGACTGCAACTGCTAGCACATACCAAACCTAAGAATTTGTTAGGTTCTAATACGGAAAGAGAAAGATTTTAGAGCTGCTCAAAGAATAGGACAGGAATCTTACACAGAAATAGAAGAAAAGAAAGGAAGATCCCTTGGAACCCTGATTTCAGACATTGTTCATTCTTAAAAATACAGAAAGCTATATTCTCAATTAAGTTTTCTTCTATAGTGTATTTACATACTGGTGTTATTTTATTTTATTTTACCATTTTATAGAGTAGCTAACACAGGTAGTGGTCAGCTCAATGGGGTGGCTGGTGAATGCACGTGGACCATGACCAGTCATGCGTTGCATTCTATGGAAACTATAACTGAAGACCTAGAAACCATAAGGGTTATATGCCATTTCTGTAAACCTCATCCATGTGCTACTGTTTTCTAATTTTCTGTTCCCTCTTCTCCTTGCTTTCTTCTGCCATCCATATTTCTTTTGTAACTTCCAAATAGCTCTCTCTTCTATCTCCTTTCCACACAGAAAGAGTGTACAATTTTTTAAAGGTATGATAAGTTTTCAAAATAGAGATATCGGTATTTATATACGTTTTGTCCAGTTGTTAAGGAAACTTTTTTCAAGATTGAGTCTATGATGGCACCAAAAAACAGTAAGCATTTCACAAATGTGTTACTTTTATTTAAAGAATTCAATAGTGTCAAAAGTAATCTATTTACATGGGGTTTTCACAATCCATGTTTCTGTCTTTTATTATCTAGGATTATAAACATAACAGGGCTTCCCTGGTGGCTCAGACAGTAAAGAGTCTGTCCACAATGCGGGAGACCCAGGTTTGACCCTGGGTCGGGAAGATCCCTTAGAGAAGGAAATGGCAACCCACTCCAGTATTCTTGCCTGGAAAATCCCATGGACGGAGGAGTCTGGAAGGCTACAGTCCATGGGGTCACAAAGAGTTGGACACGACTGAGTGACTTCACTTTCTTTCTTTTCTATAAACATATCAAGGCAAAAAGTTATAATAATTAACGAACTAAGTCTTCATCTCAAGAAGTGAGAAAAAGAACACTGAAACAGTAAATTTTATAAAGTTGAAGGACAGCAGTTCTGCTTCCAGCCACATGGACAAGAAGCCACATGGACAAGACTCACCCTCCACACAATGCAACTAGAGTAGCCCTTGATCACCCACAAGGAGGGAAAGCCTGCATGCAGCAACAAAGATCTGGCACAGCCAAAAAAATAATGTACACTATAAACCATAAAGCAATCAGTGAATAAAACCATGAGTTAGAGCTAATAAACCAAAAAAAGAGATGAAGTGAAATCATTTTAAAAAACCTAATTCAAAATAAAGCAATAAAAGAGGGAAAATAACAAGAGGGAAGAGGACAAACAGAATCAGATAGCTGCCTCACCACGCCACCTGCTCTGGAGCAAGTCATGGTGGTGGCACTGGCGGCCTGGCTGCTCCTGGCGTCCATGACTGGCGTGCAGCAGCAGCAGGACTTCAACAACCTCAAGGCCGTCAACATCCAGGGCAAGTTGGTGTTGCTGAAGAAGTACGACGGCTAGGTGTCCCTGGTGGTGAATGTAGCTAGCAAATGCGGCTTCACAGACCAGCACAGCAGGACCTGGGGCCCCAGCACTTCAATGTGCTTGCCTTCCCCTGTAACCAGTGTGGCCAGCAGGAGCCCGACAGCAGCAAGATTGAGAGCTTTGCCCCGCCGCACCTACAGTGTCACTTTCCCCATGTTTAGCAAGATCACAGTGGCCAGCACTGGTGTCCACCCTGCCTTCAAGTACCTGACGGAGACTTCTGGCAAGGAGCCCAGCTGGAACTTCTGAAAGTACCTAGTGGCCCCAGATGGAAAGGTGGTAGGAGCTTGGGACCCAAGCATGACAGTGGAGGAGATCAGGCCCCCATTTACAGTGCTGGTGATGAAGCTCGTCCTGAAGAAGCAAGAAGACTTATAAACACTTTCCTTCCTCTCCCTCATCCCCTCCCCGCACTGTGCATGAGTGACCAGAGCAAACTCAAATGGTGCTACAAAGAGACCACAGACTCTCCTCCACTCTTATCCTGATACCTAACCCATCACTCCTGTCAGGGGAAAATTCTAGTAGTTTGATTATTTGAATCTTAGAGCAACCTCTAGGAACCAGTGAGAGTTCTTGACCAATGACTTACCAGCTGGTAAGAACCTCTAGCCTATGAAAACATGTGGCAAATAGAAGCATTTCAAGCAATTATCTTCTATCTATAAAGCGGGACCAATTCCTACCTCACAGGGCTATTATGAGGATGAGGATGAAAAGCCTATGGAAGTGCCAAGGGCAGTGCCAGCTAACCAGGAGGCATTCAAGAAATGGTTCTTGCATATGAACCAAAAAATAAGTTGTGATCAACAAAAACTTGAACCCAACATGAATTTCTAGCCCTAAGAATCCAGGCCAAATATTTGCTGTTGTTACAGTTTTCCTATGTATTTTTTTTCAATTACAAAAGTAATACAATTCATTGTAAAATAATACATGATACAAAATAAAAAATGAAAGCATCTCCCTCAAAAAATAATGATAGCTAGATGAAATACTAAAACTTAAACATATCGATAATTACATTAACTAAGTTATCTAAGCACCTCAACTAAAACTCAATGTAAGATTATGTAAAAAGATCCCAATTGCATTGTTTCCTAAATGTGTTAAGAAACACATTTATAATACACAAGGGGAGTGACATTAGCAACATGGCAGACTAGGAAGCTCCAAGCTTATGTTCCCCAACAAAAACCTAAAATTAAATTTGAAAAGAAAAAAGCAAGCAAGCCAAATTATCAGACCCAACTGTGTCAGCACTTCTGGAAAAGTCACAGGTTTACAGCAACAGAACAAGTGTCCAATCAAGAAAAAGTCATTTTCAAAATCATGGGAAAGTTTTGCAGCATTCTTACTCACCCTCATCCCAGCTTCTCCCTAGAAAGGTGGTAGTTGTGGTCTGAAAGCAGCTGCCTGGTTCCCAGTCCCCTCCCTTGAACTGGAGGAAACAGCAGATTATTTGCAAGTGGTTGCCTATGTGCTTTCTACCCATCCACCATGTTCCATGTTCCTTTCTTCTTGCCTTCTTTTGGATTATTCATCTATTTTCTCCCTCTTGTTTGAAATGTGTACCTTTTATAGTTTTTAGTTTTTATACCCTTATTAAAATACAGTATTAGTCTAACTTAAAATCTTCTAGAAGATGCATTTCTTAGTATGCCCTAAACTGTATTCAATTCACAAAATCCTTCGGCTAGGTCTGATTTGTTGCTAAACTCATCCATTGACTTTTTCCTACTAAATGCTAGTTTTAGTGATATAGAATTCTATTATTTTCTGTTGACCAACCATAATACAATGGTATTAAGCAAATGTTAGTTACATAATCACAATAGTAAAAGATGTTTATCAGTTTCACAGTAAGTAGCCAGACAAAAAAATAAAAGATAATTCTTAAGTTTTGCTGTGAAGGTGATGGCACCCCATTCCAGTACTCTTGCCTGGAAAATCCCATGGACAGAGGAGCCTGGTAGGTTGCAGTCCATGGGGTCGCAGAGAGTCAGACACGACTGAACGACTTCACTTTCACGCATTGGAGAAGGAAATGGCAACCCACTCCAATGTTCTTGCCTGGAGAATCCCAGGGACGGGGGAGCCTGGTGGGCTGCCGTCTATGGGGTTGCACAGAGTCGGACACAGCTGAATTGACTTAGCAGCAGCAGCTCAGATCTATCACTTCTGTTTGGTTCTTTCTCAACTTATTTTTACTTGTTTTCATTTTCACTTTTAAAGGTTTAAAAATTTTTTTTCACATGTATCTCTATTTCCATGACCAGAATAAGCATGTTTTACACTGATGGCTGAGGAGTCTATTGTGTCTCTGTATTACTATATTGTCTTTTATTTGTCCTGATTCTTAGGCATGTTGTCTTTTCAAGGTGTCTTTGGTTAAACCAGGGAAGTTATTTTGAGTTAATTCCTTTTAGGTGGATGTCATAGCTAATGAGGACTTATTTTGAACCAGCTCTTCATGCCTGCTTCATCTGCAAAATGGGGTAATAGTGCTTAAACCATACAGTCTTCGTGAGGACTTCAGTTCAGTCAGTTCAGTCACCCAGTCGTGTCTGACTCTTTGTGAACTCATGGACTGCAGCACACCAGGTCTCCCTGTCCGTCACCAACTCCCAGAGTTTACTCAAACTCATGTCCATTGAGTCGGTGATGCCATCCAACCATCTCATCCTCTCTCATCCCCTTCTCCTCCCGCCTTCAGTCTTTCCCAGCATCAGGGTCTTTTCAAGTGAGTCAGTTCTTCACATCAGGTGAAGTAATGGAGTTTCAGTTGTGAGGACTAAATGACAGCTTATGAGTCCCTGGATCCAATATTTTTATTTTTTTGCTTAAGTCAGTTTGAGCTGAGTTCCTCACAGTAACTATCTCGATTTCGCCTGTATCTACAGCACGACTGAAGGCTGGTGGGTGATAAGGCTGGGCTGAGTGCCCCTCAGAGGGGGCTTCGCAGGCCCAGTGCAAAGGCAGGAGGCTTGTCGGGGGAATGATCTCTCAACCGCCCTGATAAGGATTCCCTTCCTCAGTGTGAAGGGCTGGGGTGCTTGTTTATGTCCAGATACTGCACACTGGTCCACTCCATTCTGCCCCACGGTTGTCCCCACTGGAGCTCCGTTTCTCTGAGGTGAGAGCTGGCACCCACAGGAGGGCTCAGGCGGCCGGGGGCGGGGGAGTGGGGGGCTGTGCAGTGCTTAGGTGGCATTTTATGCTCACACAATGCTGCACCCATTCTATCTTGCTCTTCTGTGGGATGAGGCTGGAGGGACCCTGCCTGGTTGGGAAGCTGCAGTCATGGTGGGAGGCTAAGCATAGGGGCAACACAGACACAGCCCATCTGTCCTGTCACTGTGGGTGGCTTGGGCCAGATGTACTCCCTCCTCAGAGGACACTACTGCTGGCCTGTGAGGTGGTCTGGTTAGTATCTTTATATCCAGAACCCAGCCATTTGCCCCCACACATGCCTATCTGTTCCAGACACACCTTTCCCACAGCAGCTGAGCACAAGTCATGTCCACTACCAATTCCATCCTGGGTCCACAGAGGTCAAATGTCCCCTTTGGGGACTACTACCTCCAGTGTAAGTGATGAGGTGCCTAGACCTCTGGACATAACTAGAGCAATTACTTGACCTCTGCATCTGTTTGCCCACCTGAAATTGGCAATGACAACTCCCGCGTGAGACTCTTGTGAGGATTATGAGTCAATATTTGCAAAATGTTTTAGAAAACACTGGGCATGCAGTTGGTGCTGAAAGTTGTGTCTGGCGCACAGATGGTGCTTCACAAGCACTTAGAATAGGACCTGGCACACAGATGGTGCTCAATGAGCACTCAAGAGCAGCAGCCATCACACACCTGGCATTCACTATGCACACAGGCACAATACTGGTGCTTGGTTAAGGATGTGGAAAAAAAAAAACCCACAATGCCAAGGAACACACTGGCACTTTTATATATACACAGCGCAAGGTACAGGGTCTCAATAAGAAAATACACTCTGTTCAGGTGCACCCCACCCCACCCCCTGAGAACACCCCAGATTGAGAACAAGAAGGAAGGGGAAAGGGGAGAATCATAAATAGAGAATAGAAGGAAGGTTAATGCTCTAAAGGGCAAACACGGGCAGGGAACACACTGCTGGAAGGAGACACGACCTCTTCTTCCCTGGGAGAGCGCAACATAGCAGCAAGGAGAACAGTAGCCACAACTAAGCCTGTGACGCCTGGCGTGGGGCACGTATAACTTGGGTTAAGAGAATGGGGGTGGCTTCAGGAAGGAAGAGAGCCGGGACAGCTTCCTTCCTGGTGGCAGGGCCAGGGCCCCTCAGTTTACATCCACGAACTCTGATTTGGGTGGGGCACCACAGGCAGACGATGCGGGGGGCTTTGACGAGCTGGCCTGGGTTTGCAGACGGCGTGCCACGTCCTGGCGTTGGTAGAAGAGGACATAGGCTGCCTTGGACTGTGAGGAGAAGACAGGAGTCAGCGTGGGTTGGGGAAGAAGGTATCGGGAGAAGGGGAGGAAGGAAGATAGGAATCACCTCAATCTGATTCTCTGTCACAGGTGAGACGCTGCTGTCATCGAAGTAGTGCCACTGACCACTGTCCTTGTTGCAGGCAAATGTCGTGTCTGTAAGAGAGGGCAGGCAGTCCTCACCTACCTTCCTGCCCCTAAGAAGGGTCCACGTTGGCTCTCTCACTCCTCTGACACCAATGACCTCGCCACTGGTTCACACATCTACTTACCCACTGGGACATCCCAACCCCATTGCCCCCACCCTGAGCATGCCCCTGGGTACATACAGTGTCCATCCCGCAGGCCCCCATAATGGTTGGAAACTGCGATCAGATCGTATTTGTACAGCTCCCGGGCTGAGTCGTTCTGTGGCTTGATGACAAACTCAGAGAAGTCCAGGTCCCTGTGGGTGTGGCAAGGGTTAATATCAGTGGCGCCCCCTTCCCCCAGTCCCTGCCTTCCTCCCCACCCCACTCCTGCCCCCAGCCAGCCTCCCCAGGCCCCAGACCGGATAGGAAACTCCACAAGGGTGTCCAGCTTTTCTCTGGAGAACTTGGTGTAGGAAAAGCGCTTCAGGTGGATGATGAGTGTCTCTGGTAGCATCCACAGGTCCAGCTTCTTGGTGGCCAGCTGGTGCTGCTTGCAAGTGGGGCAGTACCTAGAGATGGAGCCCAGGTCAGGAGACAGACACTTTCTGAGCTCTTGTTGCCATGTAGCTTTGATGGGCCTACTCCTATGTTACTTTAGCATGCTTGTTAAAACCTTGCCACGTACTTATCAATTGCCCAACATAGGCACTTTTGTACTGGCATGTGTTTTTGTTTGGATTCTGGTCTGGCAGACCCTAGTCATCTTTTTGAGCCTGCCTCTGTCCCTCTGGTTTTCTCTCTTCTGTTTTACTCACTCGCCAGGTATTTGCTGACGGCCTACTGTTGATATGAAGTAGACGGCACTACTTCATATTTGTTCCCTTTCTGCTTCGTGGAGATGCTCCTCTTATTTTTGAGATTGGCTTTATCTTTTCAGTTCTTTCTGTTTCACTTATTCTCCAACATCTTAATGAGCATCTACTGCACAGCCCACACCATTATAACCAATGAGAAGAGACACACAGTGAACTTAAAATGTTTTCACTCTCAAGGGGCTCACTCTAACAGGAAAGACAAAAAACGACGTAAGAGAAGAACCTAAGATGTGACATCAAGGGGTGTTAATGGAGCAAAAAAGAAATGCTAGGCTCAGACAAAAACAGCACATGAAAGGAATGGAGGGAGCTGATGGCTGGGGGAGAAGCAGTTTTTAACAGAAGAATAAGAGGCCTCTCTGATAAGGTGATATTTGAAGAGAGACTTGAGCAAAATGAAGGAGGTCAAGTCCTGTAGATAATTGGAGGAAGGATGATTTTGGGAGAAGGAACAGCTCGGGCAAAGGCTCTGAGGTGGAAATAGGCTTGGGCTGTTGGTGGCCAGAGTGGCAGGAGGCGATCGAATGAGCAGGTGGGGGAAGGTGTATTTAGTGGTAACAGGGGCTGGGCGGAGGTGGTCCTACCTAATAGCACCCCCAGAGGCCCTGTTCTGGTCCCTTACCAGGGGTTTTCCTTCTCTAGGGTCTCAACGGTGGTGAAGAGCTCAATGCATTCCTGCAGCTGCACTGGTGCCTTCTTCAGCACGTACCCAACGCAGTCATGCTTCACGTAGCCCTAGGTTTGGGGAGTGGATGGCAGGTATGAGGATGAAAAGTGAAAGTCACTCAGCTGTGTTGGACTCTTTGTAACCCCGTGGACTGTAGCCTGCCAGGCTCCTCTGTCCATGGAATTCTCCAGGCAAGAATACTGGTGTGAGTAGCCATTCCCTTGGGGGATAAAAAGGAGTAGGGGTGGAAGATGCACGCTAAGTGGTTAAGGGCATGGACTTTGAAGTTAAGAATCTGAGGCCCCGGGAGCTCTGTGATCACGGCTCAGCTGAGGTAGGAGAGGGTGTGTGTGGTGCCAACTGAAAGTGCATCCCCCTCCCTGCCATCCCCGAGATCTCCTTTACCTCAGCCTCCACCTCGTCATAGTAACGCTTCTTCATCTCTGGTTCCCAGTCGATGGCAATGTACGGCTGGGCTAGGGGCGAGGGGAGGTGGTCATGGGCCCTGCTGCCAAGGAATACCCCCTCCCGCCTCCCAATCCTGGCTCACAGCTGAAGGAGACACCATGGGTATCCTCGTTGAAGGTCGAGCGGTCACTGGTCCCATTGGAATTCACTGTGTGCAGGGTGAAGAGGTGCTTGCGCCGTGCCCTCTGGGGCCAGTGAGATGGCCCAGGAGAGTTGTCCACAGGGGCCCGACTTCTGCTCACGACTCTGGAGCTAGGTCCAGCCTGCTCCAGCCCAGGGTCTTGGGAGCTGCCCTCAGTCACACGTCCAGGCTTAGGGAGCCTATCCTTATCCTCCAGGTCTGCTAGGATTGGGGGAGGATGTCAGAGGTGGGAATGTGTGAACCCCAGAGGGCTGAGCAGCAATGCACATCCAGGTGGACCCTGTGTGTGTGTCAGACCCACCCCAGACCCACCACTGACCCACTGACCCTCCCTCAGGCCATAGGAGACCCTCATCCTTGTGGATCCATGTACAGACACTCATCCTTGCGGATTTGCTCTCCTTCCTCTTCCTCACCTTTCTCATCCCCGTCATCCTCATCATCCGAGCTGGGTCTGGTCACGTAGCGTCTGCCAACAGAACAGAGGAGACTCTCAAGGAGGGCGCCAGAGGGCAGGGAGGACAGAGCCCAGAAGTCCACTTTGCTTATGATGGGAAGCCATGGGTCAACCCCCACACACACAGTTGTGGAGGAGGAGCCAGAAGGTCTCAAGAGATGCTACAGGAACGTGGGAAGAGATGGCCTGACAATGGAGGATCTTGTGGGCCACAGTTAAGGAGTGTGGATCTTAAGTATGATAAGCCACTGTTATACAGATACATGATCAGCTGCACATTTCCATCAGGGAAGGCCTCCGAGGAGCATGCATAAGTGCCACGTGAGGGAGAGGTGAAGCCAGATAGTGCACTGCTGTTTGCCTGGTGGGGACTCTGGGTTTTAAGCACAATAAAAATCGATCGAAACACAAATAACCAAGACTCTCCTAGGAAGACAATTAAGTACAAGATGACGTTGTCTGCCATGTTCACTCCTATATCCCTGGCACCTAGGTGAGGTGGTGGCGAAGTCAGAAATTTAGAGGAAGAAAAAAGCCTACAAGTTACTCTCTGGCCATGTTAAGTTTGAACTGTCTTCAGGAGCTGGACGGAAGGTGGCAACCAAGTGGTTGGACACTCGGCTCTGAGTTCTGACCCCACCTCCCCACCTGATCTGGAAGCGCAGACTCACGAGAGGCGGTACAGCAGGATGTGATACAGGGCGTCCCACGAGAGCCGGTCCCGGGGCACTGACACCAGGAGCGGGTGCCCAAAGAGCATCAAGCCGTAATAGGAACTGTTATAGTCCCGGGCTGGGGTGCGCTCCCGCAGGTAGACAGGAAGCACAACATCCTCTCTGGAGTTCTCACCAATAGCAGCCCTGCCCGACACCTCATATCTGTGGGAGATGAACACCAGGTCCCGTCTGATAAATATACCCAAGAGGGATTCAAGGACTCTGCCCCAGTTGCTCCAGCCACTCACTACTCACAGCCTGAAAGTATTCTTAAAAGGGTCCAAAGAGTCACCCAGGGTTTTGGATCATTTACACAGCACCTTGTTTATGTGATATTAGATAAAGTCTTTTGGTGTTATTAGAGCACTGAGGGAGCTGACAAAAATTTTTCGTGACACAAGGATCTAAAACAATTTTTTTTTTTTTTTGGAAAACTGCTTGGTTACAAAGAACTTTTCTACTCACAAAGCACCTTCTATTTCAGTTACCCAAACATTTCAAACATGTTTTTCTTTTTGGCCACACCACATGGCATGTGGGACCTTAGTTCCCAATCAGGGATAGAACCCATGCTCCCTGAAGTGGAAGCACAAAGTCCTAACTGCCAGGGAAGTCCCAAACTTGTTCTGAATGCTTTTATGTTCAGAAAGCAGCTTAACATTCCCTATCTTAAAAATCATTTGGGTTTTGTGGCCTGCAAAGTGAGTAAGGAGTGCAGATCAGCATCTGGTACATATGAGGTACTAGTTAAGTGCTGAATAAAATAAACAGGAGCCTCCCTCACATAATAAGGAAGAAAACACCCAAGGACACCCTGCATAAGGATTTCACCCCACTCACTGACAGCCCCTAGCAGCCTGCCTTGCTAAGGTACATGGCTGAAGCCCTGAGCAGGCTGAGGAAGGGAGAGGGAAGGTGGTTAACAAAGGAGGTTCCTAAGAAACCCCATCTCCCCTGGTCTTCTTACTCACATGAAGATATCATCTCGGTCCAAGATGCTGCTCAGGGACTCCTCCAGCTGGTAGATCTTGTAGAAGCGGTGACTGAAGACATCAGCCACCATCATCTGGGAATGGGTTACAGAGAGGGGACCGATCAGTCTGCAAGATCTCCCACAGGCCTTTCTGCCTCCCTTGGTTTCCTTGCCCCTGTATCCCACCTTCCTTCCATCTGCAGAGCCTCACCCTTTCTGGCGAGATGCCAGTGTGTTTGGCCAGAGCCACACACAGATCCGAGATCTTGCCTTTCTTGGGGACCACGAGCCGGTGCTGAGGGAGAAATGGTAACCACAGAAGAGCAGAAGGATGTGTGGTGAGTTAGTGCAGGAAACCCTGAGGTATGGCTGAGTAATCAAACCAACTCTATGAGTGCAGGTCCCTCATTACACCCCCGTCCTCGTTCCCCTCATACCTGCTCCGGCTTGCGGCGGGGGTCCATGGAGACAAAGAAGACCTCCATGACCCTCTTATGGCTCACAGGCAGTGGGACACTGAGGTAGCAGAAGGGGTCGAAGGTCACAGACACATTGCCACAATCAGGGCACACCAGTGTGGATTTGAAGAGGCCATGGAAAGTGTCCACGATCACAGAATCATTCCGCCGTTTGTGGTTTTGCCAGGCTTCCTGAGCAACCTCCTGTTGACAGTGTAGTGCTGAGTGGTGAGGGATGCCAGGGGCTGGGGAAAACCATGGTTTGCAGGCAGGGTGCGCATGGGAGTAAAGGTTAAGGCCACTGGTAAAGTCCAGAGACAGAGTTATAGTGAGGGCCACCTGGAGACTGTGTTGTTCACTGTCAGGGCTAGCGGTTACTTGGGGAAGGAGACTGGGTGGGAGTTAACTCTCACTGGGTGTAGGAGCAGATGTGGAGATATGGTGAAGATGAGGATGGGACTGAGGTCAGGGAAGATGAGCTTAACCAAAAATGGGGAGTGGTGAGGGCACCCCAGGGGGGCCAGAAAATCCCTGTGGCAGAGGTCCTAGTGGCTTTAACAAGGCTCTCATGATGGGGGTCTTCTGGAAGCACCCACCTGATCTGGCCTCCCAGCAGCATCACATAGCTCCACATATTCCTTCTTCTTGATGCGATTGAGGTCCTCGTGTAGCCCATCCAGGAGGAACGACAGCAGCTCCTGTGAGTCATGCTGCTGGTAGCCCAGAAACTGGGACGCAAAGTGGCCGACCTTGGTCTGAGGAGATGGGCGGGGCGTCAAGGCATGAGGGAGGAGATGAGTGGGGAGTGGGGGGTGGGGGTTGGGGGTTGGGGGGCAGATAGGGGCTAGCCAGGGCTGAGCCACACCTTGAACACCTGGGGCACAATGGAGCGGTGGTGGCCAGACCATGCCTGTTTCACCAGGTCCGC
Organism: Bos mutus; assembly: GCF_027580195.1. NCBI lineage: Eukaryota > Metazoa > Chordata > Mammalia > Artiodactyla > Bovidae > Bos > Bos mutus. Next base: position 76,051,419 of record NC_091646.1, on the reverse strand, counting down.
ATAGGCCTGTGCAATCTCCCCCTTCATGCCCAGTGGGTTGCAGAAGTTGAGCTCCTCCAGGTATCGGTTTTTAAGGAAGTACTCTGTGAGCTGCGGCACGTTACTGAGGCACTGTAGGAGGCAGGAGCCAGGTGAGTGAAGGGGAGAAAACGTAACCAAGGTGGGGATGGATGAAAGGAAGGGGGAGGAGGATGAAGGGGAAAGAAAGGAATGGGCAGAGGAGTAGGGGAGAGGAGAGAACAGCACTTCAGGAGAAAGAAGAATGTGGTGATGAAGGAGAGGAGACTAGGGAGAGCAGGGAGCAAGTGGAGAGGAAAGGCACAGGTATTTCAGAAAGAAACATGGGCACATCAAGCCAGACTGTGGGGACCTAGCTTCCAACCTGACACCTTGCCCTGCAGTGCCCCCAACTCTGTCCTCCATTTCCAATTCGTGAATCCACCCCCATGCTGCACCAGACCTAGACCTCATGGTCCAACCTGCAGGGCCGAGTTCATGAAGCATGTGTTGCCCAGATTGGTAAGACCACAGATGCCTGGCTGGCCCTGGAAGTCCTCTTCCTCCTCCAATGTGCTGCGCCTGAAACGGATGAGTTTTTATCAGCTGAAGAAGTACCATGCACAGAGAAAATGTGCTCATGGGCTCAGTGTGCCGACTGTGGGACCCCACTCTGGACCAGAAACCCCGAAGGCTCACGTGTCATGTGGCTGGGCACTGGGCCAAGTGCCATCCTTGTTTCGGGTCTCCATGACAACCACCTGGGTTGGAGGAAGAGGAGTAAAAAACAGGGAAGGCATTCATGGAGGGCCCATGGGTACCGAGCTCTCACTTCTCTGAATCTGAGCATGGCCTGTGGGCAAACAAGTCCTCCCCACCCTCACCTGCCCAGTCTTGAGAGCGGCGTCAAGCACTGTGATGCGGGTGTTGCACAACCTCTCAAAAGAGCCCTCCGCGTTCTTGATCCACAGCCGAGTCTCTTCCTGGGGGCTCACCAGAAACTGCTCTCGAGCGGTGTGCAAAACTAGGTCTGTGGAGGGGGATGGTGCACGTTGTTCAAGGTCGTCCTGGTACCCTGAAGGATCCCCTCCTTCTTGACCTCAGACTCCTTAGATCACTGAACCATGACTGTTGCCGGGAATGCCAATCCATTCCATGACCCATGGGCTCACCAACAGAATCTGTCTGGCTGAATTGAGCCGTGTGAGGTGTGTCCATATCACTGTGCCGGACAAGCAACAGTTCTACTGAGTACACTTCAACCTTGTGGGTGCTGGGCAGTTCCACAACCTGCAAGGAGGGAAGGGTACACACACTGGCGTACCCACCGTGTGCACACACCGACACAGGGTGACCACCTCTGCAATCAGAGGAGCATCCACAGAGACGAACACACATGGCACAGACACACGTACGAGGCTGTGTGAAGTGAGCACACACAGGCAAGCAAACACAGGGGATGCAGCAAGATATCGTCTAATGACCTAAGAAGGGCAGAGCCAGGTGTATGGATACAGCGGACATGAACACACAGGTCTGGACCCGTCCTGGACCTTTAAGGCCTTCTTCCTACGCTTCCCCCCACCAGAAGTCAACCCCCACCCTGCAGCACCCGCACCACCCACTATACCTTGCGTTCAATGGGAGGCTGGCCATGCTCTAGACCATACCAGTTGACCAGGTAATGCCAAGCAGCCGCTGGGAGCAGCACATAGTCCTCACCTTCCACCAATCCCTTCTTGAGGCGCCAGTTTACCTGGTCTGCAGGAGGGCAGGGGGAGGTGGCAGAGGAACAATCAGGGAAGGAAAGTGATGAGTCAGTCTGGCCATCTCACCAATGACCTAGCACAGAGAAGGGGCTCATGATCGTTTGTTGGGACAGAGATGACAAGAAGTCCAGGGCTCAGCTGACATGGGGAGGCAGAAGCCTGGTACCTTCAAAGAGTTCAGCATTGTTGATGCAGCCAGGGAAGGTGCTGGAGTCCTGATTTCCTCCCCGCACGTACACCTCCCACTGCTTGTACCAGTGATGCCCCACGAGGAACCTGGACCAGACAGGTGACAAGGGTGTCGCACAGTTATCTGGTGGTGTGTGGTACCACGTCCCATGGTTATTGGACTAAACGTATCCACACGTTACCAAGAAGATAAGTTTCATGAACATCTGAAACTAATACAGAGCTAAAAAATAAAACAACAACCAAAACCAAACTCATACCATGATGCCAGAAAACATGAGATTTTATTATAGAATAAATGATAATTTACTTGTATTAGTCTGTGGGGTAACACAATCAAATTAGATTCAAAATAATTGTTATTTGCAGCTAATGTTATAAGACTTCAGCCATTTTTTGAATGTGCAATGTTTGTACAGGATACAAAACTCTTCAGCTGAGAAATGGATTGTTAAATATGGAAAATTCACTCAGAAATTTAAAAAAAATTTCAACTGCTAAAAGAATCACAAAGTCCTCCTTCAAAAACTGCACACTGTGACCTTTAAAATAATTTTTTTGTCTTTAGGATTTATTTTGATGTTATAATAAATTTCTAATCGTATGGTGACTAGCTCACTCTGTGTAAAACTGTGAAAAACATGTAACATAAAATTTACCATCTGAACCATCTTTAAGTACAGTTTGACCTGCTCTCTTTTAAAGGAGACACTTTTATAGGCACTACTAGGATAAACATTTAGGACTGCTGAAATGTGCCTGTGTAGAATGCCATGAGAAATTCTCAAGTCTGCAGAATATCTGATATATACAAAGTGCTAAATAAACATTAGCTGTTATCATTCCAATCCTAGGGCTCAGACAACAAAGTTCACGTACACATAATCCTCATGCCGGCACCCCTCGACCCCCACCTCATCGCTCTGCAACAGAAACCTGCTCTGAAACGGACTTTTTTTTTTGAGGGGCGGCATGCCCCACAGCATGATCTTAGTTCCCCATCCAGGGATCAAATCATGCCCCCCTGCAGTGGAAGCTGACGGTCTTAACCATCAGATTGCCAGGGAAGTTCCTGCTATGCAATTTTTGATACATAGAAGGCTATCCAAAGTATTTAACAGCCTCAAATAAAAACTTTTCAAAAAGCTACAAAATGGATGAAAAATATGTAACCGTTTTCTAGCTATTTAACTGTATACATTAGATTCTTTAAAATGGCACTTTTCTTTGTTAACCTGGAATGTCGCCCAAAATAGGCAAACTTTTCTGCGGGCTGTTTTATTTATTTGGAGGGGGGCGGTTTGCAGTGACCCCCCACAGATCCCACACTTCACTCAGGCTGGGGACACACACACACACCATCCCCACCCTGGTCGTTCATGCCACAGACACCCATCTAGAAGATTCTATCACGGACTTTACCCTCTACCACTTGTACCTTCAAGGTTTTAACTGCTTCTGTGGATGGTCTATGAGGTGAATTTACTCAGTAAAGCTAGTTTCTTGTTAATGGGAACTTTGACACAAAAGGAGGCACAGCTTAACAGGTTTTTTTAAAGCAGATTTTAAAGGAAAATTAACATTAAAATAACTTTTTATTTACAGTGGTAAACAAAACCTCCACACCTGGCTACAACATGAATTTCTGAAGCCTTCATAGAAGACTGAAGCTTTACATAAATTTTCACAAAATATTACTACAATGTTTTTTTCAATTCAAAGACACTTTGAATTTTTTTTAACATTTCTGAATTGGGATGGCTCATAATTTGTCAGCTCAGGTGACAGGACATATAGAGTTGTCAGTGTCTAATGGAAAAGCACGCACATGATTACATTTACTCCTACATGCTCATGTTTTTTTTTTTTTGGTTGCTAATGTAAATGTATCTCTAAAATTCTAACTTTCTAATTTCTTATTGCTAATATACAGAAATAAGATGGATCTTGTTAAAGTCACTTATGTTTCCGTTTCCTCCAATTTGTTCAAGTGATATGAAACTTGTACTTATGGAAAGAAATTACTAAACAAGATTGTCTGTCCTCTAGATTTCTCGTGTCTGGAGAAAATATCGGTTATTTTGGTTAATCATTACATTGCTAGGTATAATAATTATGGAGAAACAGAAATATGGATATAAACTAAGATATGATTTCCTACTCATTTTATTAAAAGGTTGTTAGCTTATTCAGATATAAATTACACTGTTCTAAATTACTTATATATCTATATAAGCCTAAATACATAAATAAAAATGGATATAAATAAGTCCTTTCTGTAAATTGTTACATGAATAATGCACCAAAGGAGGAAAATTAGAATTGGGTTTTTTTTTTTTTTCCCCTAGAAAATGACTACGTTAACTTATGCCCAGACTGGAAGCTCCTTTTTTGTCACCAAATTACTGTCAACTCTTGGTGCCTTTTGACCTCTCTTAACTCACTTTTTAAAAAGAATTCTTGCTTTTAAGAAAAGTTAAGCTCCCAATAATCGTTGCTATTTATCACTGTATGTTTTACAAGGTTGACTATAAATATTTCTTGTCTTCACTTCGATTTATATCTTGTTTTTAAAAAAGCAACAACAACTATTCTTGGGATTCCCTTGCTGGTCGGTGGTTGAGACCTGCCTTACCATGCAGGGGATGGGGGTTCGATCCCTGTAAGATCTCACATGCTGCAGGGCTACTGAGTACACACGCTGCAACTAAGACCTGACGCAGCCAAAAATACAGAAATAAATATAAAACAACGAACTATTCTTGCTTTGTCTTTCCAAAATTCAGGCCAAAGTAAGAACAGTAACATTGTTCAAATGTTCTTTTCTGCCTAAACTATCTCTGGGAGATATCACAAAGATCTACTCCTTCACCCTACAAAAGGAATGCATTAGGTTTACCTAAAATTTTTCATTTTTCAAACTTTTTAAAATTTTTAAAAATGACAAACCAAAAAGAAAGTTTATCTTCCTAGGTTAGTTATGGTTAATTATATATAATTAGATATACTAATATAAAAACCTTTCAATAACTGCATACTTTTGAAGCTAAAGAGCATACTCTTTTTCAAGCAACAAAGACTAGTACAATAACTTTCTACCAAAAGATCCCCCCCTCTAGAACTTTAGACTCACAACCCCCTTTCCCTTTTTGGTTCATAAAAAATCTGAGCAGATACTAGGGGTGCTGACTCAATTACAGGGGAATTGTTGGAGGCCTATTATTTATTTCACTCTTTCATTAGATCCAGTGGCCAAGGCATAATTATCCTGTGTAACAGCTTTAGGAGAAGTCTGCACAGCACTAACCTTTAATGAAGACCCTAGAACTAAACCGACTGAAATTTTCACATGTTTGGTTGACAATTGCTGCTACAGCTGTTACACAGGATAAATACGCCTTGGCCACTGGCTAGTCTCTTAAGTTCCGGAGAGAAATTGTTTTCCCTTCACACATCACAATCGATTCTGCAACACTGCACCCAGGCAGCCACCTTCTTTGATCTGAACAAAGACAGGCTCATGCTTATCTACCTCTTGTTAGGAAACTATCTACACCCTGCAAACAACCAGAGGCTCCTTCACTACCCCAGATTTAACTTCAGATGGTTCACTTTCGAAAATTTGCCAAGGAGGCTATACTATCATTGATTTGAATTTTCTCTTAAAATTTAAGCTTATCCCAGAAATTAATCAGTTTAGATAGCCAAATAAATTAAATGCCCTCACCCAGATCTGCCAGTTGACAAAAGCTAGAAAGTGCAAATATTAACATGTATATTTAGGTATATGATTTGCGATAGGTCCAAGACTTTGAAATGCTTTATGAACACAAAATTCCTGATCACTCCAGTGACCCCTTATAAAAAAGACAGCAAATTAAACTGGCTTCAATGCTTAACCAACATTGATGGGATAATTCTTTTTATTGACACATCCTAATTTTATTATTCAAATAACATAAAATTAACCATTTAAAAGTGAACAATTTAGTGGCATTTAGTACATTCAGTGTTGTGCAACCACAAACTCTATCTACTTCCAAAACACTTTCAACACACCAAAAGGAAACCTGGTATGGGTGGGATACTTTTAAAGGCTATTGTCACAAGACTGTAAAAGTAAGAAAGATGGGGCAGGAACTAAAGCCTGCAAGCCCTTCTGAACACCTCCAAATGGACTATAGCAATATTTCTGTTATTGTCGTTTACTCTCAAGATGGACTGAGGCTGTACCTTGCTGGAGAGCTATAGTGTAATAGTAAAACTGCTTGGTTTCATATTTCCGATTTGGGGAATCTTAACTTGTCTCTCCAGTAACAGGAATATGTATTTCGCTAGTACTGTGATTAAAGAACTCTAAAAGGAGCAAACCTCACTTCTATCCTAAAGGCTTTCAGGTGAGACCTTGCTTGCGGCAATGCAGGAATGCCAAGAGTCCAATACAGCCAATACAGCCGGATGGAGAAAATAAGGGGGGAGGGTAATCTGAAGAGAAATGGGAGAAACGATCACAGCCAGATACCAGCCTGGAAACTGTAAAGCCCTGCAAGTCACTGTAAGAATTTCAGCATTTACACTGCATGAAACAGTAAGACTCTTGAAACGTTCTGAGGTAAGGATGGACATAAAGACTCACTCCGTATAGAAACAAGAAAATAATACTAGTACAGTGGAGAAACCCAGCAAATACCTTCACCAAGTGATCAGGGCTACCGTCACCAATGACATCATGTAGATACTGAGTACCCACCTGATACGATGCAAAGGGTACTTGATACGCAGCCAGTCTGATTTCACACATATCCTCCCATAAAATGAAAGCTTAGACCACAAATACTATTCAGGGACGCATACAATGGTAGGAAACTGATAACTAAATCAAAAATTCAGGCAGGGAGGGGAATTTTCATCCCGGAGCAGCACAGAATTTCTTAAGGTAACGGTTTGAATCTTAACCTAGGTGGTTAATTCACAAATTTTGTATTATTCTTTAAATTTTTAACTTAGAAATAGACTCAGAAAAGTCGTAAAAATAATACAAAGAATTTCTCCGTGCCCTTCATTCAAGATTCTCCAAATTTAAATTTTTACTCACTCGGTCATTATTTCTTTAAACACGTCTTTATATATTCTATTCTTTCAACCATTTCACAGTAAGCTTGCTTACACAATGGTTCTTTAACCTTAAATATTTCGGTTCTTTAACCCTAAATGAATTTCCTAAAAACAAAGATATTATCTTTCACAATCACAATACAATGATCAAAACCAAGAAATTAGCAGTACTAACATCTAGTCTACAGACTTTGGTAAACATTTTATCAATTTCCTCATTCATATCTTTTACAGTAAAAGAGAGAAAGTTCACTTTATGAGGTGAAAAAAAGATTTTTAAATAATTTATTTTTTCTGCTCCGGGATCCAATCTAGGATAACACATTGCATTTAGTTATGCATTCGTTAAATCCCGTTAATTTCTTCAACTTGGAACAGTTCTTCCCGACCTTGAAATTTTTGAAAAGTACAGATCGTTTATTTTTATAAAATGTCCATCAACCTGGCCTACGTAAACGTTTCATATAATCTTTGCAGGTCTTACGTATTTCACAACTTAAAAAACGAGATGCAACTCGGCGAGAAATAAAATGAACCCAGGAACAGTACATTTCGAGCAGAGGTTAGCAAAGAAATCAATTAAACAAGTCAATTTATCAAGATACGCATTGATATTTTAAAAATAGCTGTTTTTTCTTGATTACAAAACAAAGCACTACTAAAACAGAAAACAAACGTAACATCGAAGGCCCCTCCCGTGCCAATCACCTGCACTTTCTCCCGTCCTGGGACGAAGAGCTTGGCCAGAGGCAAAAACCTCGCCGCTTCACAAGCTTTGCTCATTCGCAGGCGCCATTTTCTGCTTCACGGGCACCACCTCCCCTCTGCAGTCTCTCCACGGCCTCAGGACACGCCCCTCGGCCTAGTCACGAGCCTCGTTCCCAGGCTCCAGCTCTCTCCACCACTCAGGGTCCGACTCCCTCCCTCTTCCCCGACCCGCTCCGCCTCCCTATCCTCTCCTCAGCCAGACGTCACCGGCCTTGAATTCGTTCTCAGGCGCCGCGCAGTAGTCACGGCCCGCCCCCAGATGCTTCGTTACGCCCCGCAGACTACGCTCCCCAGCTCTGTTGTTGAGATCCCCTCCTTCCCAAGTTACAAGGTCCACCTCGCTGGCCTCGCCCCGCCGCCGCGGCCGTGCCTTCTCATGACCCGCCCCCTGCCTCTGCGCGCCAAATCGCGCCGCGCTGTCAGGCTGCATCGCACAGGCCCCACCTCTTTCTCAGACTAGGCACTTCCCCGCCCCTCTCGTTCCCAGTCCCATAGGCCATTCCTCCTCCCCAGGGCGGCTCTCACGTGGACCTCCGCCGCCACGTTCCCCACAGTCCCCTCAAGCCGAGGCTCCGCTTTCAGCTCTGCCTTACCAGCTTTCGCCGACCCGCAGCGGACGCCGTCGCCCATTCTCTATCTGGCGCCGTTGGCTCTCCAGGCCCGGCACCTTTTCCCGCTGTGGCTTTCGGTGGTCGACCGCAGTCGCAGCCGTATCCGCGGGATTCGCTGCGACCGCCGCCATAGCCATTTGCCCTCCTCTAACGGCCACCGCAGCTGGGAGTAGGAAGGGCCCCTCAACGGCCACTTCCGGATTTTGGTCCCGGAAACGGAAGCAGAGCCCCCCATACAGCCAGGGGGCTACTGCCATCTTGAAAAGGGACCCCCGCGCTCGAACTCGTCGAGGGGCTGGGCAGGCATAGGCCCGTGGGCGGTGATTTCCGCCACCAATAGGCGGGGTAAATCCTCCAGGTGGGAACTGAGGACCAAGGTGTCTTGTGGGATTCTAACGCCATGTTGAGTCAGGACAAACGATTGTGTGGAAAGTAGAGGTAGTGGTCCCCGAGGTGGACATATTGGGACGTGCTCAGGGGAAGCTTCCAGGACCTTTCTATCCCATGCTCTGCTGAGGACCGCGCGCCTGTATCCTGGGAGCGGCCTTTTTGCAGGCCTGACCAGGATGCCCTTCCTTCATTGCACTACCCTTCTCCATCAGAAACTAATGCAAAAGAGGGCATGACTTCCAGGGCGCTACCCAGGCCTGTGGGCCTCTTCCTTGTGTGAACTAGATTTATCCTCTTGACAGAAGTGTTGAAGGCAAGTCAGCCCCGGGCCAGGTATATTTTTATTGGAGTTACAGCACTGATAATAATAGTTGGCCCTGTTTAGGTGTTTTATTGCACATAAATAGTAGTCTTAGGCAGCAGGTTGCCTATGGGAAACAATGGGGATGTTGAGGACCAGAAACGTTAATTCACTTTGCCCCACTAGTAAGTAGTGGAGTTGTGGTTGGAACTCAGGAATTCCAGTTCCAGAGGTGCCACGTTTAAATTCCAGGACAGAGATTTTCAAACTAGGGTCCTTTTTGGCTTTCTACCCGTTCAGGAGACCCTTTCACGGTTCACGAAGTCAAAACTATTCACGACAAGGCTTTTTCATGGTCATTTTCTATTGTGTGTGCCATGGAATTTTCCAGAGACTGCATGACATAAGCAAAAGCTCTTTGGATATCCTTAAGAATATGAAGGAATTCTGAGACCAAAAGTTTGAGAATCAGTCCACTGCACCAGGGCTTTTTTCAGCTTAGGCACTATTGACATTTCTGTTGTAGGATAAAGTTTAGCTGCATCGCTGCCACTACCTGCTGATTCCAGTAGCATCCCCCAGTTGCAAAACTTTCTCTGCGGGTGAGGGAGATTATCTCCTGCTGAGAACTGCTGCTCTAGGCTATGTCTACATTTTCTCTGCTGGGGCTCCCAGCCCTCTATGTTGGTGATAACTAAAATTTCCCCCTTTGGCTCCCTATTGGCCTGCCTATTGGCTGTCCCCACCTAACCATCACAGGAACTCCCTAAGACAGGATCATTATTCTGGGTCTGTTTCAGTATATTTCCCTCACTATCACTACCCATTCCCACAGGCACACACCTTGCCTTTTCACACCTTTAGACCCATGCACACAGGTGTCCAAAATACCCTTTGCACAATTTCAAACCCCACTGCCACCAATACACATGATCTCACAATTTACCTCTATTTTCAGTTAACTTTGGTAGGGCAAGAATTGTGAATTACTGATGCCAGCCTCCAGCTCAGACCTGGCACAGATGAGGGGGTCACAACTCAGTTGTGTAATCTTTGAGGGAGGAAAGGTTGCAGCCATTTCACCTCAGGATCTGTAAAGTGGCATTCGAGTTGGGTCTGGCACATGGTAGATAGATGCCCTTCAGGCCTACCTGGCTTGCCAGGTTCTCTGAACTGACTCTCACACCCATCTGCAGATACCTCCTCCCCATTTAATTTGAAGCCTGTCCTTCCTACAATCCAACAAGAGGCCTCCCTCCCTAGGCTTGATTTCTCCACTTTTCAGAGACCAATCTCTGCCCACACCGATGACCCTACCAGTTCTGAGAGCAGTTGGGTGAATTCTAGCCCTAAGTCCAGCCTGGCAATCTTGTCCTGTTTTGCAAGGTCTTCATTTTCCCCACCTCCCTTGCTGTCAGAAGTGGCCATGTCAACTGATTCTAGCCAAAGGATGGCACAAGAAGTCTGCTGAGGAGCTTAACAGTTTTAGCCGTTATAAGGAAACAGGGAGGATGGTTTTCCTCGCTTGCTTTCCCATCTTTGGGGACTTTACAGTCATCGTGGAACCATAAAGCTGTAGACTATCACCAGAGTGCTTACAGGGACACAGCAGAGGTCCACTGCCACCGCTGGACTTCAGCAACCAGCCACTTAGGCTTGCATTTCCTATAGCATTTGGCAGGCCCTGCCCACCCCACATCTTCTGCCTGGAAATCTATCCTAGGCTTTGCTCAAGATGGTGGACAGGGGCTAGAACTCCCAGGACACAGGAAATCAAAGCTTCAACTTGAGTCCCAGCCTATCTATAGACTTCTGGCCTCACAAACCATTGCATTCTTTCCACAGTCATCTCATACATGTCCATGGTTTCCATTACTTCCTAGATACCAATAACCTAAACTTCCATCAATGGCCCTAGTCCTAAATTTGACCCATGTATTAAAAAGATTCCCCTATCTTCTCCGTGGTTTAAAATCTACCCTATCATATTCCCAACTGGCCTGCCTCATGGTCCCAGCTAGACACGTGTTAGTCATATTGGGTTTCTCTGTCTTATCTCCCCCAAATCCTGGTTTTATTGGGCCTTCCAAGTGTCTTTCAAAGAAACAGCCTCTCCATACCTAACAGTCTATCCTCCATCTGGTTTCATATTCTGGGGTAAATCTAACTCCTCTCTGCTCAATCCTTAGCCCATCCTCTATACAGCCTGCCCTATCTGCTTTTATGTCCCACCATGGTATGTGCAACCCCTCAGATGCTTTTTCATAGTCCTGACACATCCCTGGCCCACTCGCAGTGCTCTTCTAGATAGTAGGCACCCAGTGTGAATTCTCCAAGGTCCCAGTACTCACCCTGGGTTAAGCCCACCCCCACAGGGATTTGCAATCAGGTTTTTCACTTTAGACTTTTTAATATTTCATACAGCGATTACGGTGCATTCAGGAACCCACCCCTCCCAATTCCCCTAGGAGGGCCCCTGCCCCTGCCCTCCCACCCCATTTGAGGGCCCCAGGGTTTAAAGTGGAGGAAGGGAAGGTAACCACCCATCTGGGGATTGACCCCAGAGACTGTCCCTGCCCTGTCTCACTTTCCCCCAAGGTTAGGGGGTAATGCCTGGGCACAACCTCCCATGCACCCCTCTGTCCCTGCGTGTGCGCATATACACACTATGGCTCCATCGCTGAGTTGGTCAGTTCCTGGCAGGGCCCCTACTCAACAGCACCGTGCGGGATGGGGGCAGGAGGGCTGGGCTAGGGAGACCCTGAGAAGGAAGCCCCAGCTATGGGACTGCAGGAGGGAAAGAGTGGGGGCCCCCCACCTCATCCATCTCCCAGAGAGTCTCCAGTAGTCCCCAAGTCCCCCTGTGGCTGGGGATGGCAGGTGGGGGTTAGAAGGCGAGTTGTCAAGGCATGCTTTCCCTTAGCTGACCCCAGGGTCTGGTGATGATTAGGGTTTTGAATAGGGGCTATGTCCCTGCCATGAAAAGGCTGGGAGCAGGGCTTCATTGCACAAAATACTGTGGGAGGGCCACACACACCGAGTGGGGCCCAGCAGTCTGTATACAGAGATATTGCATTTAAAAAATGAAAACCTCATTTAAAATAATTAAAAAAACAACAATGAATGAAACAAACAAACAAGGCCCACACAACATGAGGCAGGAAAGCAGGAAGGGGAGCCTCAGACCCAAGCCATCACCATGTCTTGTCTGAGTCGAGATCCCCAGCCTGGGCTAGCTCCAGACCCCTGGTTGGCCATGGGGTAGTGGTCCTGGGGGAGGGTATGATGGGGAGGGGTCTAGGCCTGGCCTCAGTGTGGGAGGCTGGCACGGCCACGCTGTCCACCAGCAACTACCAAGACAGAGAGAGAAAGAGACACAGACATATAGACAGACAGACCAGGCGAAGGAGCGATGAGAGCTTTGTTAGCACCCAGCAGACAGGCCAATGGGTGGGCCAACAGGCCAATGGTCGGGTGTTCAGACAGGCAGCAGGGGACATGTGGGCATGGGAGCATGAGTCAGGCAGGTAGGCAGGCAGCAAGCAGGGAGGATGCAGTTGGGGGCTGCCCTGTGAGGGGTGTGGCATCCCTCCAGCTGCTGCCTGCTGGGGCCTCGGTCTGTGGCTTAAAATTCGGTGTCCACCACTCGGTAAGCTGGCCTGCCTGCAGGGGAAAGCAGAGCGGATGGCTGTTGGTGAGCAAGCAGGTAAGTGGATGGGGGCCAGGGGGCAGGGAAGAGGGCAAGGGTCACACCTACACTTACCTGAGTCAGGCATTGACGAAGATCGAATGCTGGCCTCCTTTTGTAGCTGGATCTCCTTTAGTGCAAATATGGAAGTAGCTGTGGGTGGAGGAGAGACAGAAGTGGGGCATGACCCATGAGGCCATCCAGGACCACCTCCCGTGTGGCCTCATCAGGGCAATTAGAAAAATTTCTAATTTTCTTTGAGTCTTGACTTTCATCGGCCAAATAATCCCACACACAAACCAGCTACCACTAGGGAAAATGGAATGTAGACTATTACATGACACTGAGAAATTAGTAATTTTGTCAACTGTGATAGTGGTATTGCAATTACCACCTGTTAAGTCTAGATGATGGATGATGTTTGGGTTGTAACTGAGATTAATCCAATGTGGTTTTTTTTTCAGTGTGATCGTTGTATTATTGTTGTGCTTAAGAAAATATTTTAGAGGTACATGCTAAAATTGTATAGATGAATGATAGATCTGAGATTTGATTTAAAATAATCAGAGTGAATATAGATAAAACCACTTTGGCCATGAGTTGATCACTTGTTGGAGTACTTGGGGACTTATTATTTGGTTCAATATATAACAGACCATATTACTTGGTTTAATATATAAATATACGGGATTTTAAGGTAAAGTGATGGATGTTCTGCCAGGTTTTATGTTTGAAAATTTCCATGAAAGGTAAAAGAAACTGAAAGCTAAAAGACTTTTTTGTAAAAAACAACATATCACATATGTGAACAAGGGCATATGCCTCACCCCATCAGAAGTGGCACAGCTAGAACTCAACACAACTGCCCAGCTATCTGCAGCAATCCTGTTCCACAAAGTCCCCCACCAGCTGGTCCATTCCCAAGCCCCACTCACTGTCAGGAAGTTTGTGGATCCGATCCCCCAGACTGAGGAAGAATGGATGTTTCATGGCATCCTCTGCGGAGATCCGATTGCGACCTTCAAACTGAGTGTGTGTTGGGGTGGGGGAGTATTGACACTTTCAACAAGTAGGCTTCTCTTCCTCCCCACCTCAGACCCTGCCCCTATAGCTGTTTCCCCACACCTGGAATCCGCTAGCCCCCTAGGGTGGCCCAGGAAGGTGGTCTCACCTGCAGCAGCTTGGTGAGGAGGTCAGCCCCGTCGCTGTCAACTCTACCTCAAGGACAAGGGGACCTGTTTTAAACTGAGTTTGGGTACTCTGGCCCCTAACAGCCACCCACCCACCAGCCTCACCGGGGTGCATGGCTCAAAAGGGCCTCGGCTCGGTACTTGGGGTAGTTGTATGTCCTGAACTCTTCATTGGACAGGATGCCTGGCCATGTATCTTCATTTGGGGTTCCTGGCGGGGAAACGGAGTATCCTAAGCATTTCACAGGGCCTTCCTGCATGTCCCCACAGTTCCTAGGGCTCATGCCTCCCTACCCAAGATGCGGAAGATGAAGTGCAGCTGCTCCTCCACTGTGGAGCCTGGGAAGAGGGGCCGGCCTGTGGCCATCTCATAGAAGATGCAGCCCACACCCCTGGGCAGGGAGAGCACAGTGAATAGGCAGGTAGTTGGCTGGTTGGCTGTTGTGACCAAGCCACTCCCCTTTACTGCGTGGCCCCTGCCACATTTCAGCCTGTCCTTACCACATGTCAATCTGAGTGGAGTAGTCCGTGGACCCGAGCAGGATGTCAGGGGGCCGGTACCACAGTGTTACCACCTCGTTGGAGTAGGTCTTCGTTGGAATTGACTTGGCCCGGGCCAGGCCTGGTAGGTGGAGATAATGAGCAGCTGGAATTGAGGAGGTCATGGGCCGTCTGAGGGAGAATGTAGTTGGGACTGAGGGCTTCCCAAGTGAAGCCTAGAGAGGCTGAAGGGGAGGGACTGAGATGAGGTGGTCAGGGGGAAGGAGGGGCTGGGAGAGTAAGGTTGGGGGATCACTGGGATGAAGGGGGAGGCCAGGGGTACCGAAGTCAGCCAGCTTGAGCTCTCCTCGCTCATTGATGAGTAGGTTCTGTGGCTTGAGGTCTCGGTGTAGCACCTTCTGCCGGTGGCAGTAGGCCAGGCCACGGAGCAGCTGGAACAGGAACAGCTGGGGACCCAGGAACAGCAGGCAGAAGTCAGAGTAGCCAGCAGCTTGACCCCAAGCAGGCACTGCTCCCCCTCCCAAACACAAGCACTGAGCCCAGAGCCTCGTCTCATAAATAGAGGATAGGGCCCCAATGCCCTTCAAGGGCTCCCAGCAAAAAAGCCAAATGGGAAACGTCTGTTTCTGGGAGATTTATGGGGTGGAGTGGGTGAGTGGGGGGCCCCCTTGTGCCCCTGCTTCCTGCCCCACACCCACTTTCACGTTGTGCATGTTGATGATGTTCCCACAGTCATCCAGGTACTGCTTCAGGTCCTTGTCCTGAGGAGAGAAGAGCAGGTAAAGGAAAGAGGGTCACATCCTGTGGCTCCTGGCCATCTCCCCACCTCCCCCAGGACCCATGGCCACCCAACCTTACCAGGTACTCAAAGACAAGGGTGAGGGACTTCTCCGTGTGAATAATGTCATGTAGCGTGACGATGTTGGCGTGTTTGAGGTCCTTGAGCAGGGACACTGCAGGAAGCAGGGAGTTGGGACAGGGGAAGAGTCAAGGCCCACACTTAGGACAGAGGCGAGGAGGAGGACTAGACAGGGTCAAGCCCAGGGTTTCCTCCTTTCCCTGTGTGGTTTGGGATGGTGGCTCACAGTCCACTCCAACCCAGTTCCAACCCACCTGCTATCAGGAAGGTGGTGTGTCCCCCAGTTCCAAACATGCAGAACCAGAACCTGGGATCACAGCCTTAGGCTTACATGACACTAGATCTTTACAACCAGTTTTTGGTTTTGGAAAGGGCCCTTGTTCCAACCCTCAGTATACAGACCCACAGCTTCATGTAAAAATGAGTTTGCACACTCAATTTCTATACAATTCAGACTCATTCCATGTGATTTTTCTGACTAGAAACTATTGTGTCAAGTAAACTGGTGAGCACTTCAGGGATATTCCTAGAACCAAAGCAAACAATTTATCTGCCTCTTCTCAACACAGGAAGACTCCTGGTTACCCTGATTTATTATCTGGATGTGTGGGTGATGAGCACTTTTTCACAAATCCCAGATCACCACGAGAGAAGTCTTCTGGGACCCCCAGTCCTGTCCTCACTATGGGTGTATATGTGCACATACGCACCATGGGGAGAGCCTGGGAAACCTGGAACAGATTGGGTGGGACCTGTACCTTCCCGGATGGCGGTGCAGGGTGCCCCCTCTTCGTGTTCCAGTCTGATCTCCTTGAGTGCCACAAGGTTGTCTGTGAGCTTGCTTTTGCCTTTGTAGACAGTGGCATAGGTACCCTGGGATGTGAGGAACAGTGACAGGAGAGAAGCTATGAGGCTACAGGGAGTTTCCACTGACCCCAGCCCTACCATGGGTCTCCTGGCTGTCTCTCACCTCCCCCAGCTTGTCCAGCTTGATGTAGGTCTCCAGTTTCCCAAAGCCGATCTCAGACTGTCGGGTAAAGGAGGCAGACTGAAGTAGGCTCAGCGGAAGGGACTGGGAGGAGGAAGAGGAGGACAGGAACAGAAGATGCTCACCAAGCTGACACGGCGGAGACGGCGGCTGAGGGGCTTGTCAAAGATGGGGCTGTTGAGGGTCAGCTTCTCAAGGTAGCCCTCAGGCAGCCGGATGTCGGCTGGTAGTGATAGGCGCTTGTTGATGTCCTAGCAGGCAAGATGGGGGAGAAACAGGACCATCAACTACAAATCTCCAGATCTAACCCTTTTTTTCCAGCCCCACCACTGCCCGGACAGGGAGATAAGCACCTCAGTGGAGATCTTGCGTGGGGGATGATTGCGCATGCGCACCCTCACTGGTGACTGCACCTCATCGGAGGACGTGGCTGAAGCCTGGTCACTTTCCCCATCAGACCCCATCTTCAAGTCCTCATGCACAATCTCTGGTAGTGGGGACAGGGGGAGAGCACACCAGGTGGGCTCAGGAGCCCCAGGACAAATCCCCCCACCCCCATAACACATTCCCTCATCACACATTTATGCACATGGACTCCAGAGCAGCCTGGAGTTCCTCAGGGAAGAGGGTGGGAAGGCCCCGGGAGGTTCACACAGGTCAAGACAGGTTGAATTGGGCAGGGGGGGCAATAGTCACCTAGTAGAGCACCCCGTGTCAGCGCCGAGCTGAGACTGTGGCTTGCCCAGGGCCAATGGGCAGGCAGCGGCAGAAGTAGCCGAATGCCCTGGGAAGGCAGGCCTGGGGCAGGCAGGTGCCAGGAGGCCTGAAGGGGCTGTCACAGAGCGCAGAAGGGCAGAGGGAGGCTTGGGGCAGCTGTGGCAGGCGGGGTACCCTTCCTCCCCCTGAGACCTGGGCACAAAGCCAAGGAAAGGGGCACAGATGGACAACAGAGAGAGGGTGTTGAGCAAGGATGGCAGAGGTAGGGGAGAAAATGGAGAAAGGAAAGTGAAAATAATACAAGTCTAAGAAGAAATCGGTTGGCAGGCAGCACCCCTGGGGACCAGGCTAGGAGCGGGAATGGTCAGTGGACCCACCTGGTGCAGAGCTGAGTGGGCCCCGTACAGAGCGAGGTTCCCCAGGGGCAGCACGTGTGGGGGCCTCTCCAAGGTCACTGCCGCCGCCCCCACCACTCTCATCCAGGCCTATCTGTTCAGGGGCACCATTGGTCTTATCTATACCTCGGCCCCCTCGGAGTGTCATTGACAGCTGCCGTTTGATCTTCTTCATCCGATCCATGGCGACCTGAGCAGGGGGTAGGGATGGGAATGGGTCCCACCCTAGCAGTCGCCTGACCCTCATGGGCCCCCTAAAACCCAGTGAGGCGCACTGACAGGAACCTGCGGCAGTGCCCACCCAATCACTGTGGAACCCTGGAATCACGCAGGATTCCTGGAAACCTGGCATGGATGGAGACCTCAGTCAGTGCCTGCCACCTACACCAACCAGCCCCAGCAGACCCTGCTCCTAAGAGCCCACCTGGGTATTAAGGCTTGGGTGGCTGGCTGAGGGAAAGGGCACAACTGGTGAAGTGTTGGCCCCTTTGGGGGCAGCCTCACTGTGGGAGCAGAGGGCTCTACAGCAGGCATTCTCAGGTGCAGCGGCACTGATGGACCCAGCCATTGGTGAGGTGGGGGACTCTCTCAGGACCCTGAGACCACTGACACGGCCCCAGGGATGTCCATGCAATGGCATGTTCCGCTGGCACCAGCCCCACATCACCCCCAACTACCAAGGCAAAACGCTCCCCGTGGCCACAGGGTCCCTCTCGCCTCCCCCAGCAACCATCCTCCCCCAGCAACCATCGTCAAGGTGACTAGTGGACTACCCCACTGGGCTACCCAGATGAGGGGTGCAGGGAGAGGGAGAGGTTTCCTGCCCAGACCCAACCACTGGGTGGGGTTGTAGGGGGATCTCAAAGTATACCAGCTGTCCTGAAAGTTGCTGGAAAGGTTCAATCAGGTTTGGACCACAGGGTCCCACCGAGATTTTTACAAGCCAGGTCACAATTCTTGTCTAGCTGAGAATGTACCATGTGTCCCTTATCACCCCAAATAAACGTCTCAGTCCTTCATGTGGCCCACAAGGTCTTACCCCACTCACACTACCACCCTTCTGGCCTCACCTCACTGCTCACTGCTGTTCTGCAACTAAAGGCCCTCCTCAGGGCCTTTGCAGCGGCTGTTCCCGGTACTTAGAATACTCTTCCACTAGATTTCAAAGTAGCTCACTCCCTCACCTTTAGGCCACTGCTCAAATATCACTTTTTTTCATAGATAACCATAAACAACCCTATTTAAAATCTGAACCATCCTGAGCTCCCTCACCTTGTCAATTGTCCCCTCAGCACTTATCATGTCCTCAGAAATGACACCATCTATTTATTGGTTTCTTTATTCTTTACTGTGTCCTCACCACCATAACTAGAAGATCAGCTCTGCCAGGATAGGTGGATGTCTGTTTAGGTCACAGCTATATCCTGAGGACCTGGAACAGTGACTGATACAGAAAAAAGTATCTGTATCAGTGCTCAAAAAGTGCTCATGGCAGAAATTAATGAATCAGGAGCTAAGGACCTAGGACCAACATTTGTCAGGGTGAGTCCCTGCTACTCATTAACAACCCCAGACAAGGTGGCCCAGGGACACTGGCATTGGCAAGATGACCTAGATGGGGCTGCTGGCAGGAATGGGGCCACCAAAAGGCTTAGGCCGGCCTTCTTCTGCTTCCTCCTGGCTCTGGGCCAGCAAGGAGGGGGAAAGACCTGGCCCAGGGACCATCTGGACTCACAGCAGGGCCTAAGATGGCCCTGGGCCCAAGGGAAGCAGAGCTAGGTAGGAGGCTGGGGCTGGGGCTGGATTTGAGTAGAGAAGTGAATCATCTGTTACCGTGAAATCAGGTGCTTACCCCAGTGGTCTCCACACCCCACTTCTGCCTGCCTGAATTCATCGCTCCCAAAAGGGTAGAGGGGCCAGCCTAGCAGAAAAGATCTCAATAAAGAAGATGAAGTCCAACCTGGGATAACAAGAGCAAAAAAAAAAAAAAAAAAATCCTGACCCAGGAGAGTGAACACTGGACCTGAGGCTGAGGAAGATGAAGCATGGCCAGTTCCCAAAGACTCTTAGGTCTGTCCATACGGCATGGATACCCAGTTGTTTTGCCTGTTGTGGAAGGGAATAGGGGATCTGGTGGGGGGAGGTAGTGTATTGTAAGTAGGGCTGGATGGAGGATGAGGAAGGAGCCAGAAGGAGCCATGGGTCCATGACCTCTAACTGGAAACTCCAAGGGCTGGACATGTTCCAGGGCTTAGTTTTGGGGAGATTTTAGGAAGATGGGGGTACAAAACCTGTGTTTCATGCAATGCCTCCAGCAGGGGGACCCTGCACCAGGTCCTGTGAGCAGAGACACTTGAACATTAATATGTAGTAAAACTTTTAAATATCATCTCAGTTTTCTCAGATTTTTAGATTTTAGAATAGTGAATGAGGGAGCAAGAAACTGGATACACAACCACACTCAAAAAAGGGCACATGTTCTTTTTGACTCCCCAAGGGGATGTTTCCATCCTCAAAATATTTTCATACCCAAGGATACTCACCACCTCACATTACACCAGCCACTGAGGACACAATGATCACATTCTAGTAACTCCCATAGGAACATACCATCCTCATTCTGTTCAGGCACATCATCCCATAAGCACACACTGGACTCTCACAGTGTCCTGCTTCCTTCAGTACACACTGGACCCTCAGGAAGGCTTCTCTGCATTTTAACTGCCAACAGCACCGCAATGTCCCTATTTATCTTTGACCCTATTAGCATACAAAGCCTCAACAGAACACTGAACTGTTAGCACCCAGCCGGCTCCTCTAAGTTAACTCTTAGCACCACATGCTGCCTGTTAGCTTCTCCACAGCATTCACTGTTCCCCAGCAAGATTCTGATCCCTATTTACATGCACTTAGGACCCTCTACAGCTGTAGAGAGTAACCTACATTAGCACTCACTGGACCTTCACACTGCCCTGAATCCCTTAACATAAAGTGAATCTTGCAGATCCCTGAACCTGTTTTTGCGCACACTCAGACCCCTCCACAGCTGTGATCATTATTAACATGTCTTCTGGTCCTCCCACTACCCTGTCCCCCCACTTCCCATCAGCACAGGCTGGACCTTCACTTCACCCTGACCCCTATTACCACGCACCGGGCCTCACAGTGCCTCCCCATTAGCACACCCTGAACCCGTACTCAGCCCCATTCTCCAGGGACACACAAACACGCTGTTCTATAATGGCCTGACCCTCATTAGCACACACAGATCTTCATCCAGCCCAGAACCCCAGTAGCACACTTCAGCCCTCCATGGCTCTAATCCACTTTAGCACACCTAGACCATCACATATTCTTTTCTTTGATTTCTCTTTGCTTCAACTCCTCCACAGCTATAACCCCTGTTGGTTGACAACTGGATCCCTTCACAGCCCTCATCTTCTTTATTGCACACAAGATCTTCTCCATAGCTCTATCCTCCATTAGCACTCCCTGGTGCTGCTGCTGCTAAGTCACTTCAGTCGTGTCCGACTCTGTGCGACCCCATAGATGGCAGCCCACCAGGCTCGCCCCGTCCCTGGGATTCTCCAGGCAAGAACACTGGGGTGGGCTGCCATTTCCTTCTCCAATGCAGGAAAGTGAAAAGTGAAAGTGAAGTCGCTCAGTCGTGTTCGACTCTTAGTGACCCCATGGACTGCAGCCCACCAGGCTCCTCCATCCATGGGATTTTCCAGGCAAGAGTACTGGAGTGGGGTGCCATTGCCTGGAACCTCAACAAATCTCAGGCACTCAGGAACACACTATCTTTACAATATTCTGACACTCACTAGCATATTCCAGAACTCATACTGCTCTGATTCTCCCCGCACTGACTCACATTTACATACCTGTCACTAAACCCACATGAGCAGTCACTAGAACTTCATACATTACCCTGCCTCTTCTTTATAGGGCGTCCTGGTGGCTCAGACGGTAAAGAATCTGCCTTCTATGTGGGAGACCCAGGTTCGATCCCTGGGTTGGGAAGATCCCCTGGAAAAGGGCATGGCAACCCACCCCGGTATTCTTGCCTTGAGAATCCCCATGGACAGAGGAGCCTGGCAGGCTACAATCCAAAGGGTCGCAAAGAGTCGGTCACGACTGAGTGTCTAACACACATATACACACAATCTCACATCCCCTGACTTCATAGATACACACTCATCTCACACCATTTTGATCCTTAATACAATGAACCTCTTACAATGCTAAGATTCTTCCCTCACCACCGATCCCCACTCTCCACACACATATATCCACAATTCTGATACCCATTAGCACAGGGCTCAGGTCTTCCACCGGTTTGCCCTCATTAATATACTGGGCCTTATACTCCCCAGACCTTTATTACCATATACACATACCCTTGAGAGCTACGACCCCCACTGGCACCCTCTCAACACTGGACCCTGTCCTCTATGAGCACACTGTATCCTCAAACCCTGCAGTCTCTCATGGACAAATACACAGTGTTAACACCATCGTTACTCCCTTACCACATATAGGACCTCAGAGCTCCGATCCCACCAGCGAACCTTCCCTTCCGGCACCTCTACCACCTATCCACCAGCAACACCCACAGGGCCTTTCTACAGCTCTAACCCTATTTGCATATCTCAGCACTCCTCTGACGTCCTCTTCCTTGTTATTCATCCTCGGGCCCAGCACCGCCCCTCTGCTAGCACACACTGAGCCTCAAAACCTTACACAGCGGTTAAGACTTATTAACACATGCTCTGACCCCTTCACAGCTGAGGCCCCCGTTAGCAAACCTCTAGTCTTTCGCCACTCTGCCACCCATTTACACACCCCCTGGTCCTTCGACCAGCCTACTCCCCACTAGCACCCATAGTACTTCCCATCCCTAGCTCCCAGACCAGGCCCAGGGCGGGGCCAAGGTCAGTGAGGCCCTGAATGACCCCCCGCCCCGGTGCATTCTGGGAAACTCGCTGGGGGAGGGGGCACAGGCCAGCGGTGCAGCCCAGACCCCTGGGCACCGCCCGGGGTCTGGGTTGGTTCTGCAGGAAGAGCAGCCCCCACCCCATGCCTCGTGAACGCGCTCACCGGCGGGGGCGCGCGAGCAACCTCAGTGCCGCGGGGCCGGCGCGGCGGCGCCTGGGGCGGCGGCCCGGGCTGAGGCCGCGCGACCTCCTTCTCCTCCAGTTCGCCGCAGGCGCCCGTCCCAGTAGTCTTCGGCCATGGCTGCTGGGCCCGGGCCGCCGCCGGCTGAGGAGGAGGAGGCGGCGGCGGCGGCGGCGGCGGCTGAGGCGGAGGCGGCGTCCCGCTCAGCCGGCCATGAGCTTGGCCGCTGCGGGCGATGCCCCCGGGCTCGCTGGCGCCCGCTGGAATCCGAGAGCTCACGGCGGCTCGCGGTTCAGAACCTACTGCTCACGGAGACGCGGCGAATCCCAGGGCCGAACAGCCAACGGCCAAACCGCTGCGCGCGCCGCGCTCCGCGCATGCGCACGCACGCGCTGGAAAGGGTGAAGTGGGAAGGAGGGGACTCACCTCGGACTGCAGGTACCAAAAGACCGGTCCGCAGCGGGAGGGGGCGCGGCCATTGCGCGCCCACTGGGGAATGTGGCGCTGGCCCTGGAACGGCGCCAGCGGGAAAGCGTAGAGGTTATTTAGTACTGAGTTCCGATCTTGCTAGAAGTTTGCTAACGCCGAAGTGGGCAGCAGCCAGTGACCAGCGTGCCGGTCACCACTCGCTCACCCTACTCGGTTTCACTTGGTACATCCCCATAATAGAAAACGGGACTTTTGCAAGGAGGAAAAAGACAGATGAGGCAGTCAGTCCTAGTCCCCTGAGGTGCATAGGGAGGCAGGGATTTTAAAGGTTCGCGAGATGACTTTTCTCGGAGAGGCGGCCTGGAAAATCATTGGCCTTTACCACCTTAGATAGGACAGTGTCTAGCCCCGCCCAGCAGCTCCCCCACCTTCCTCCCAGACCGCGAGCTCATTCCGACTGAGAACGTTTGCAGCCCCGCCCTTTGAGGTGTCGCCCAGGCAATCGGATTTGCTCCCTGGGGTGAGGCTGAGCAAGAATGAAGGGCGTGGCCTGCCTGGAGAGGCGTGATTTCGCTGTCCTGACCACGCCCCCACCAGGTTTTCATTGGTTTCGTCGTGGGCGGGTCTCCTTTTTGTTCCGAGCTCCTCTTACCATAGGTCAAACATCTCGCAAGGTGATTGGTCAAAAGATCGCTCAGTCGAATTTCATCCCGCCTCTAGCCACTCCCATCTCCATCAACGAAGCTCACAGGGTGGAGCCTAGGCTCATGGGAAAGACGGACCTTTAAAGCGGCGAGTGCATTACTTGGCATGGTTGGGGCTTTGACTTGGAAGGGGATGTCTTTTTCCCTTCGCCCGAGGACATGCACCCTAAATTGGGTTTTACTGCCACCTTTCACCGACTCGATGGACAGGAGTTTGAGCAAGCTCCAGGAGTTGGTGATGGACAGGGAAGCCTGACGCGCTGCAGTCCATGGGGTCGCAAATAGACATGACCCAGTGACTGAACTGAACTGCCACCTCTACCTCTTCTGAGCCTCCAGAGCCCCGCCCATGACTCCCTCCTGCGCTCTCGTTTCCCATTTTATTTATTGGGTGCCTGTTGTATGTCAAGCATTGCCAAGCCAACCTAATCCCTTACCCATCTCTGCCTGGAAAACTCCTACACCATCACCAAGCCCAGTTCAAATGGAGGTAGACTCCATTGCACATCTTTACTGTCTAAAGCCATATCCCCCACCTCTTCTGGGCTTCCCTTTATGATACCCTTGGCCATACCAGTTCATACAAACAAGGATTTACCAGAGCATGTCGTGAGTGGAAATACTTGACAAAAGTCCACCTCAGGATAGATTTTCAGGTCCATTACTTCCCAGGCCTCATCTCTTACCCTTCTCACTCCACTCCAGCCATACTATTATCCTAGCTGTTCCTGAATAAAGCAGGCACAATCCAGTCTCAGGGACTTTGCACTTGCTGTTCCCTTTGCCTAGAATGCTCTTCCCTCAGATATTCACATGCCTCATCCTCTTCAAGTCCTTGTTTTAATGTCACCTTCTTCATAAAGCCTTCTCTGACTCCCCTATTTTAAAATGCCTGCCTGCACCCCATCGTTCCACACCTCCACACCTGGCTCTACAGACCTTTTGAATTGCACTGATCAACTTCTAACATGCAATTTACTTACTGTGTTTACTGTCTATTCTGGGTCTCACCTGTATGTGCATGCACACACACCTCCCACCCCAGGACAGCGATTTTTTTTATCTGTTGCTGTCTCCAACGCCTACAATACTGCCTGGCTCACAGTAAGCAGTTGACAAATGTTTGGTGAGTGATTGATGATAAACAGTATTAGGCAGCGACAAGACACAACCTTGTCCCTATCCTGTCCTTTGTGCCTGCTGGGTGCAGAGGGCTCAGTGCAGTGACTAGAAACCCTGCCCACTGAGCCCTGGTCTCCCATCTTGCTAGTGTTATAATGGTAGACAAAAATGACAGAGAAGTAAAATGGCATGTGTGGGCAACAAAGATGCAACCAGAAATCATGGGTTCTTGATGAAGAAGCTGTTCTCATACCTTGTGTGAATTCGGTAACAAGGGGATCCAGGAGCTGTGCTGAGGGGGATACAGTGAACAAGGCCTAAAGTACCCACAAAGGTACCAGGATAGTAGAAGCAGAGAAATCAAATTCGTGTGCAAGCCTCAGATGCTGCAACAGTAAAAACAGTGGACAGAGGTGCAGAGTGTTTGGGGTACTCTAGAGCAGCAATAATGGACAAAGTGCCTGTAGTGGGAAA
Organism: Bos mutus; assembly: GCF_027580195.1. Lineage (NCBI taxonomy): Eukaryota > Metazoa > Chordata > Mammalia > Artiodactyla > Bovidae > Bos > Bos mutus. Next base: position 76,026,091 of record NC_091646.1, on the reverse strand, counting down.
ACCTCTCCACTTGACCTACACAGCCAGCATGGCCAGTAAATGGATCCCAGAGGTAAAGCACTTCAATCCCTAATGTCCTGGTGGAGAATGAAGGGCAGTATGGAAGGATGAGGTCACCCAAGCAGCAAAGACCAAGAAAAGTAACCAGAGAAATGTAGGCAAGGGCATACGCTGTGCTTGGGGTCTGGAGCTGGCCCAGGAGGCAAAAGTTGTGCAGACAGGCTGTGATGGGTGTCAGGTGAAGTTCAGGCTAGGCTGTGCAATTCCCAATACTCAGGTTTGAGTGAAGGAATTTCTAAATAGAAAAGGAAAAAGTTGGAAGTCTGGCTGGGTGAAGGACAGTGGTTATAAATAGCATCCTCTGGCACCACGTGGCCAGACTGGTGCTTTCAACTGTCTGGTGTGCTCAGCCAAGACCTAAGACAGAGTATGGGAAGTTCTGCAGTCCTGGTGGGGTTTGTGGTGGGCCTCCTACTGCCAGCTCTAACCAATCAACAACCCACATCCGGCTCTCACAGGTGGGAAGCCTCATGACAAGAAGCCCAGACCTGAGGGACAGGAAAGAAGTTTTTCCTCCACAGATGTTCTCAGCCAAATATTTTCATCAAAACTTCAAAGTATGCACAAACACTGGCATTCCTCAGTCCAGCAGAGCTGTTGAGCCCTCCCTTCAGCAGGGAAGTTGAACAAAGGACACCACAGGCATTCCTGGCACTGGGAACCATGATGCTAAAGGCTTGTCCAGGGTCTGAGTGCTTCGATCCAGGTGGGAAGGGATCTTCCCCAAGGACATAAGCCATAGTGACCAAGCCCTGGCTGACTGGTTGCCATACATTTTCCTTCACAGAAGAGGAACAAGGTTAGAGAAGTTAAAAGACTTGTTCAAACACTACTCTCTACTACCTCTCAAAATCAATAAGGCAGGGAGGGAGTTAGGAGCTAGAGACAGAGAAGGCTAATTTGAACCCAGCTCTAGTGAAGTCACAGAGACCTAGATAACTGCTCTCTATGGCTTCATCCATGCTGCCACTTCTTCCTAAGCAGGAAGGACAGAGGGGAAGACATGGCAATTCCCACATTTTCTCTGCCTGGGATGCTGGCAGCTGGGGATGAGGCTGAGCCCTTTGGGTTACCACATCAACTACACAGCTCCAGGAAGTCCCTTCTTTCCCTGGAACCAGCAGGGTATGCCACATCTGGGTTAACAATTCTTTATTAGGAGTCAGGTTCCGAACAAGGTAGAAAGCAGCGGCAAGAGGAGTTCAGATAGGGGGATGAGGAGAACACCAAGCCTGGCTAGCTGGGCCACTGCCAGAGGTCAAATGGGAGCCCTGGGATGGAAGGGATCTGGAGAGGGGATCTGGGGTCAGTCTACAGGAGAGGACACGGATCAGCGGATGGTGTATCGTACATAGGGGACCTCAACATCCTCGCCGCTCTCATCGTTACAGCACAGCTCAAGCACCAGTGCTCGCACATGGCGGCCAAGCTTTCGTTTCGACACACGGCTTACAATCTCGGTCATCCTGGGGACAAGGGAGCAGAGGGTCAGGAAGGCAAAAGGTAAGTGAGAAGAGGCAGGTAGCTGGGGGCAGTGAGCAGCAGTGGGACAGCTGCAAGTTGAGGCTCCCCACCACCCAACTCACGGCTGATCCAATCGTTCCTTGAGCTTGGCGGCTGGCATGAAGAAAGAGTAGAGCATAGACACGCCCTGGGACAGCATAGTGATCTCCAACTTATGTTCTGTCTGGAAGAGGGGGAGGACAGCAGTGTTACAGGGGTGGACAGGCCAGTCAGTCACCTGCACATGCCACCCCCAGGTGGGGTGAGAGTCAGAAAGGGGTCTCACCTTGAAGTAGTCGAGAAACTGTTTGAGGGTCATCTCCTCACCGTTAGGCTGCAAACCCTGTACCTCAAAGCGATCCCACAACGTCCACTCTTGGTTATAGTACTGTGGGAAAAGTAGCAGTCTTTGGCATGGGGGCCATCAGGGCACCAAACCTCATCAGTCTTCCCCCTCACTCATGCAGACATGCTAAGTCAGACCACAAGCCTCTTTTGTCCAAAATGTTCTTGTGGCTTTTGTCTGGCCTTGAGTAAGCAGTGAAACCCTTATGATAATTGAGACAAGGCCTTACATCATGGAATCCTATTCTCTTCTCATTTCCTATCCCCTCATCCTCTCCCACATTCTGCTCTAATGACTTCTTCTTCAAACAGGCCAGGCACACTCCTACCTCAGTACCCTTGCAGACACTGGTCCCTCTCTATGGAATGCCTTTCTGGCAAGGCCTGGCCTGTCTTTTCACCTCCTCCAAGTATGGACTCACATGTCATCTTCTCCTTAAGGCCGTTCCTGACTATCCCACATTTAAAATTCTAAAGCCATCCCCTTGCCCCCTGGTATTCCCAAGTTCTCCTTATCTTATTCTTTTTTTGGAGGTTCTAATATTGTTTACTGTATTACTCTATTTCATGAATATAACCTTAGCACCTGTAAGAGTACCTAGCACACAGTAGGTGCTCAATAAATATTTGAGTGCATAAATGAATGAAGCAAGTAAAAGCACTGAGCATAGCAAGCACTCAGTAAATGTTGGGTGCTACTTTTGTGCAGTTTTAATCATAATCTAATATTCAAATATCTTTTCTGAGGGTTTCCACAGTCAGAATCAGACACCTACTTAACACATAGAAGGTACTTAAAAAAAACATGGTAAGTGAATAAATGAACAAAGGTGTACACGAAGGAAAGAGGTACACATTGACAGAAACCCTCTCCTGGTGACAGGCTATGAAGCAAACTAGAGCCAGCTCTATAGACAAACATCCCACCCACAAACCCACTTCCTAATATAGACCCTCACCTGGTGACGAGGTGCTGCGAGGGGCTCGGAGAAGCCAAAAAAGGGCAGGGCCAAGTTAAGGAAACCATTCTTGTAGGAGTTGAGCTGTCGGTGCCCCTGCACCACCTTGTACAGCTCTAAACACACAAGGCCAACCACGGCTGCTGTGGTTGTGGCAATGGCTGGGATGATCTTTCCTGCAATCAGCTTGCTCTGTGAGGCAGCAAAGGATCAAGGAAGATGGAAGTTAAGAGTAGAAGAGGCTGAGTCTAAAGAAGGGATGAAATGTGGGCAAATCCAGCCCGGGAGGGGGTGGAACGTTGGGTCTGGGTTTGCCTCACCTTGTGCCGGTCTGCAGGGGGAATGTCATAGTTCTCTGCCCGGAGGTTGGATGCGGCCACGATGAAATCCATATGGAAGTTGGTGTCATCATCCTTTTAGGAGTGAGAGGTTAAGGGAGGAGGGTAGGCAGACAATAGGAGAGAATCAGAGGAAGAAGATTCCTGGCCTCTAGGGGCACAAGTATCCACTGCAATTACCTGCTGGGCTCTCAGATCACAAAGGCATGGCTGGGAACATCTATTCATTCAGGGCCGCCTAGCAGGCCCATGATCCAATCCCACAAAGGCCTGGGGCTGCCTCCCGATCCCCAGAAGCCTGTTCTGTCCATCCCACCTATGCTTATCCCATCCCCACTGCCTGCTGGGGCCCCCACCCAGCACCTTCTCAAAGTCGATAGGGTACATCTTGAACCCAGGGAGCTTTTCGGGACTGGGCAGTGTAGCCTTGAGCTCTTCCAGACGGCTGTCATCTGCAGGGAGAGAGGGACACCATCAACGCTTTAGACCCAAGGCCAGGGTCTGAGGTAGAAACAAGTGGGGCAAAAGGTGTTTAGGGAAACAAAGGATTTGAAAAGGAAAGACATCCTGGGAGAGACGAGGGACAATGGCAAGAAACAGTGCAGGACAACAGAGTACAAACCTGAAGAAGATTGGGGTGGGAGGGGTGCAGCATGGAATATCAAGAGAGGTAAGAGAGGTATCTCTAGAGACTAAAGAACCGAAACAAAGACATAAGGAGAAAGTGGGGATGGACAGATAAGAACGGGAGAGCAGTAGATCTCAGGGAGAATGATGCAGAGAGGTGGGGAGACATGGAGGATACAGGGGAAAAGGGCAGGGGAAGATATACAGAGAGGAAGTTTAGAGAAATATGCAGATGTGGTTAAGATGAGAGGACAGAAGATACAAAAAAGTAGAGAATAGGGACATATAGAGAGAGTGAGATAGGTGAGAAGACTGCATACACCCTATATATACTCTACATACACTGTGTCTACGTGTATATATACACACACACACGTTTATACACATTTTACATGTACCTTATCTATGTTTTATACATATACAAATACATGTGCATGTATATGAGGGAAAAAATGAAGGAAATATGGGTGAAATGCAGAAGTAGAAAAAATATACAGAGAGGAACATGAGGGGTAGATATTTGGGAAGAAGATGGGAGACATGGGAGAAAATAAAAACAGCCACATTCAATTCATCGTGTATGGCTGCTTTTGGGCTTCAACTGCAGAGATCATTAGCTGCAGACACTAATATGGCCTAAGAGAGTCAACTGTTTGGCCCTTCACCCAATAGACAGCATGAGCTGGGGGAGAGAGATGGGGAACTGGGGTAAAAATATGAAGAGGGGGATGAGGAAAACTATGTGGAGGGTAATATCACGGTGAAGACACACATGGAGGAACATGGGGGTGAGAAGATAGGGGCAGATACCAAAGGAGCAAGACCACACCCTCCGGATAAACAGATCAAGAAGGAAGTCTCAGGACAGAGTCGCACAGCAGTGCTGGGGCAGAGAACTGGTGAGGAGGCTGCACTGGGCAGAGGACCAGTGGGGCAGTAACTCCTGGCAGAGGGGCCAAACATCCTCACCCACAGAGGCATTGGCGCTCTGCAGCTCCTGGTCAGAGACATGGATCTTGACTCCAGACTTGGGGGTGAACTCGGGGACCTGCACAGACTGTAGGAGTGTGGCCACAGCAGCTCGGTCCTGAGAGCCTGTCAGCCCGTAGGTCTGGGCGAACAGGTTGGCAGCAGCTATCACGTAGTCCAGATGGAGGGGCTGGGAGAAGGCAGGGCCCAGAAGGGTGAGCACGTCTGCCCTCATCTGGGGCGTCTCGGCCTCCTTCCCTCCCACCCACTCTCCACTTGACCCTAGGAGACCCCAAGGAGGAGACTTACATTGCTGACATCAAAGGTGAGTGGGTGTGGACAGCGTTTGGGCCCAGACCAGAATGGAGCTCCTGAGCTTGTGAGCTAAAGAAGTGGAGAGATTTTTGAGGAGCAGGATCTAAAACTGGAGCCTCTCCAGCAATCCTAACTTCTCACCTGGGCCTTGGGTATGCCCTATTCACTAGCCCTGGCTGGGCATGCATGGCAGGGGATAGAGTCAATCATGAATAACCCAGACTGTAAGGGTCCTGTGAATGGAAGTTCTGATGCCAGGGTGAACTAGGGGTGTTACTAAAAGAACTCCTGGCACTCACTCTGTGCAAGACACAGCTTAACAAACTCTTATGACCTGCCAGGTACTGTACTGAGTTAATATTAACAAATACCAAGAAATCCTCACAAGAACCCTCATGAGGTAATTATTACCACCTCTACTTTACTGACAAGGAAACTGAAGTAGAGAGAAGCTATGTGACTTGCCCAAGTGCAAATGGTGCTTGGAGTTGAACCCCCACTGATTTCCTGAGCTCTTAACTCGAAGATTTCTCCTCTATGATCGCTACAGTCCTAGGAGGTGGATGAGTCAGCCCACCTCACAGGTAAGGGAAATAAAAATGAAAGTCTCTTGCTAGAAGGAAAGGGGATGGCAAAAAAAGGTCAAGTTTAATCATTTTTCTGAGACTCCCCACACCTTGGGGCATGTGCCACAGCTGGAATAACCCCCAGGAGGAGCCAGAGAACTCAAAGCAGGCTCCCATTACGGAAAAAACGCATTCTGCCAAGTGGACCTGGCAAGTGGGCGTTACCTGATCAGGAGGGAAGTTGTGTAGCAGCTGCCGGATATTGTTAGAGTACTGCGTGTGCCAGTGGTGGCAGGCCCAGGTCACACAGTCAGCCCAGGTCTGTGGCCGCTGCAGCACGAGACTACGCTGCACGGCCTCCAGCACCTCCAGGGGTTGAGTGCCCGCCAGTCGCAAGGTCCGCTCCACAAACTTGGGGTCTCTATCAGGAATTGGGGGAGTCAAAGGGGCAGGATTACACAGCAGCCTCAGGAGTGGGCTCCAGGGCAACCTCACTTTCTCCAGAGAAAGCTAATCCTGACCGCCAATGGAATGAGGCTCAAGCTTCATTCACAGATTCATTTGAGAAGTGTGCCTGTGCTGGGTGTCACAGCAATGAGGAAAGCAGCCAGGATGCCTTGACTGGCAGGCAGGGGGTGGGCTGAGGGGACATTTGGTTACTTACGTGAGGTATTGGTTGACGTTTTCTGCCGGCTGCTTGAAGAGGCCTTCGAACTCATCTCTAGCCCACTACAGACAAACAGATTACAGGGGGCAATGGTGGACAAAACGGACTTCTGGAAGCGTTAGAAACACCATCAGTGAACAAATCCAATGGGAAGAACATAGCTGCTCTGGGAGAAGGTAAGCCCCCCGCAAACTTCCCCACTCCTCAACCGCCTAACACTTCAACTGAAAAACCAATGAACTTGACCTGGACAGTACACTAGTGAATGTGTGAAAAAAAAATTAAGATCTGTATACCTTACTTGAAATATGGCATGCCTCAATTAAAAAAAAAAAAAGGTTCAGTTATGTATATTTTAAAATTTAAAAAGAAAAGAAAAAAGAAAATTCAGAGCAAACCCCAAAATAATTTCTATACAGGCCCTGAAGATTCAGCAGCAAACTGGACAGAGGTTCTGCCCTTTGAGGGGGTTTGGAGGACACAGATGTGAGATCTAGGTTCAAATCCAGCTGTTACATAGTATCTAACTTTGTGACTTCAGGAATACACTTAACCCTGTGGTGCTGCTGCTGCTAAGTCGCTTCAGTCGTGTCCGACTCTGTGCGACCCCATAGACGGCAGCCCACCAGGCTCCCCCATCCCTGGGATTCTCCAGGCAAGAACACGAGTGGGTTGCCATTTCCTTCTCCCAATGCAGGAAAGTGAAAAAGTGAAAGTGAAGTCGCTCAGTCGTGTCTGACTCTTAGCGACCCCATGGACTGCGGCCTACCAGGCTCCTCCATCCATGGGATTTTCCAGGCAAGAGTACTGGAGTGGGGTGCCATTGCCTTCTTTCCCAAATAGATACTGTAACAGTCCTAAGTACCTCAGGGGTTGCATGTATGTATACATTTACAGTTTATTTAAAATAGCACCAGATACATAGTGAATGCTAAGTGCTTTACAGCAACCCTATGAGGTATACACCACTGTCAACTCCATCTCATGAGACAGAGAAGCTAAGTCCAAGGTCACTCAAGGCCTAGTGACACTGTGGCAGGTGCACAAACATAAACACACCCAGCCTGGAACTGGAGAGGGGGAAGGGAAAGTGATGGAGGAAACTTTTTTTTTCTCTATTTTGCTCCCATACCCCATACTTCAACTAAACATTCTGAATGGTCTGCTTTCAAAGACTGCAGTAAGAATCATCTGATAGCACAATGGTTATCCTCAGGTTCTGATTTGAGACATAGGTGCTGGATACCCTAGATATGTTCATTTTGTAAAAACCTCCAGGCAGATAATATGTGCACTGCTGTGTATTATATGTTTATGCATCATACCAACAAAATCATCCTGGAAAACCAGCTGTTAAACCCATTTGGAGCAATAGCAGTGGACACATGAATATGGACTGTTAGAGACAAATAAGTAACCAGGAGAGACAGTAAGAATTACCACTAATGGTGTTCAACATGAAGGTATTTTGGCTAGATGTGGCAGTTCTCACTTGGGAGTGATTCTGCCCCCAGGGGACACCTGGCAATGTCTGAAGACATTTTTAGTTGTCACAAACAGAAGGGGGTGCCATTGGCATCTTGTGGATAGAAGCAAGAATTGTGCTAAACATCCTATGGTGCTTAGGATGCCCCCATGACAAAGAAATATCGGGCCCCAACTGTCACCAGTGCTAAGGTTGAGACCCTGTTGTGTGGGAATATAGCCTCCCTTTGAAGAAGTATAGGGAGTGAAACATTGTGATGTCTGCCGTACACATGGATCTAAGAAAATGTGGCAAAACACATGGATCTAAGAAAATGTGGCAAAACATTAACAAATGTTAAATCTAAGAGTATTTGAGTGTTCCTCATACTATTCTTTGTATTCTGTCTAAATGTTGAAAGTTTTCCCAAAAGAGAAATAAATGGATCATTCTAGAAATATACGCTGCAATCTATACAGTCCATGGAATTCTCCAGGCCAGAATACTGGAGTGGGTACCCTTTCCCTTCTCCAGGGGATCTTCCCAACCCAGGGAATAGAACCCAGGTCTCCTGCATTGCAGGCAGATTCTTTACCAGCTGAACCACAAGGGAAGCCCAAGAATACTGGAGTGGGTAGCCTATCCCTTCTCCAGTGGATCTTCTTGACCCAGGAATCGAACCAGGGTCTCCTGCATTGCAGGTGAATTCTTTACCAACTGATCTATTAGGGAAGCCCTAAATGTTGAAAATTTTCCCAAAAAAGAGAGAAAAAGAAATGGATCATTCTAGTAATCTAGGCTACAAGATGGGAAGTAAGAGAGATAGGTTTAGAGAAAAAGCAGAGGGGTCGGTAGCCATGAGGCCAGGGTGCCTGTTCCCTGCTCTCTCCCACCAATGCTGATCACCTGCAGGGTGTGCTCGATGGCATTGGGGAAGTTCTTCAGTGTGCAGATGGGGATGGACTTTTCAGGCGGGTCCTGGCTGGAGCTGTAAGATTCTGTTAGGAAGGGGATCACCACCTGCACGTTGCCCTTGGTGCCCAGTGTGCCCGACTCCAGCAGTGGCTTACGGTAGTACACGCAGCGGCGGTCCATGTACATGCCTGGGGGGTGGGGTCACAACATAACATGAGTGGCAAGACAGAACATTAGGAGGCAGGAAGACAGACACCTCCAAAACATACACACACACGTGCGCACGCATACACGTAACTTGGCAACTTGGCCCCTGACCTCCTCACCCGCCTCCAAACTCACGGGCATCCACATTATCCAGGGCATTGGTTACACCATCCAGGTTTTGGAAGAAATCATCATCATAGATGCGCTCAGTGTCAGGACCTACACGGTTCTGGTGGCTTGTCACTCGGATATGAGGATTCATCTGGCGCACAGCTGCAGCAGCTGTGTCAGACTTTAATTTCTAGGGGAGGTGAGAGTGGGAATGGGGGAACAAAACTCAGTTATTCACGTGTGCAACCAGAGAACCCCTACAGAGCTGTCCTCCTGAAGGTTGACATATTTAATGCTGCGAAGAACTAGGCCCTGAGTTCAGGAAGCTCTCTGGTTTGGCAGGAGACAGTTCATGACAGAACCACAGGGCTAGGGCAGGGACAGATATGCCAGGGGTTCGGTGGAAGGAAGCAGTGGACAGGCAAAGATTGGAGACAACAGGCCAGCCTTCTGTTCTTCTGCCTACCCAACATCCACTGTTCTTTCAGGTAATGGCACCTAGGCTGGGGAACATTTCCCCCAAACAAAACAATCTTAGCATACAGACAAGAAGTTTGAGTCAGGCCATATCCTTCCTCTGCTGAAAACCCTCCCTTGCTCCTGCCTCCACTGAAGGTAAGATGACTTGGTCCCCATTTCCTCCAGCTTATCTCCGACTCCCCTCCCACCTCAGGATCTTGGCCTGAGTGGTTGAGGAACTCTACTTCCTCACGCCCTCCAAGTCGGCAGAGATGAGCCCTTCCACATATCAAAATTGCAAACTGATCTCCCTGGCCTGCCCACTTCCCTCATCTTGCTGTTGCTCTTTCCTCTATACAGCACTTACCAAGAACGCTGAGTATAAACTTTATTATTGTACTGTGTTTATTCTTTACTCTGTCCCCACCCCACCAAATCTTTGTTTCCTTGGTGTACTGCAAGTACCTACAAGAGCACCTACCTGGATAATTACTTGGTGAATAAATGAATGAACAAAAGGGGAGTCGATCCTGGCCAGGCAATGATGCTGTTCCCCACACAAGGCTTACTAGCTAGATCCCCGTATAACCTAGCTTCTATCTGTGCAGAACAGTGAACCTAGCACAAGTGCTCTCCTAGGAGAGGCCTCCTGGCCAGGTTGGGCCTTGGCTGCAGTCTGGAAACCTGGATTTCAAGAGAGTTCTTGCCATTCTCCACCTAGTAAAGGCTGCTCACTGTGCCTAGGCTGCTTATGCAAATCCTATGGCTTAGGCCAAACTCCTGCTCTCCTTCTAGGAGTCTGGAATTTGGGGATGTTCCCAGAAGAGGGCGCCTACATGACCAGCCCACAGTAAAATCCTTGGGTACTAGGTCTCTTACAAGCTTCCCTGACTGGCAACATTTCACATGTGTTGTTACAATTCGCTACTAGGGGAATTACAGGTGTCCTGTGCAACTCCACTGGGAGACAGTCTTGGAAACTTGTGCTTGGTCTCCCCCAGACTTCACCCCATGAGCCAACTTCTCTTTGCTGATTTTGTTATGCATTCTTTCACTGGAAGAAATCATAGCCCTGAGTATGACTATATGCTGAGTCCTGTGAGTCCCCCTAGTGAATCACTGAACTTGGGACCCCCAACACACTGTCCCAACCAGCATTCATAAGAGGTCAAGGGAAAAGAAAACAGGAGATGAAAAACAGTGGATTCAATGGAAGGGTACTCAGCGTTCAGTGAACGAGTGACAGAAACTGAGGGAGAGCTGAAGCAAAGAAAAAGGCAGTAAAGCCCCCTTTCTAGGAAGAATGGGAACAAAAGACAAGAGAAAAACAAGATGACAAAGTACCACCTCCATCCCCATCACACTCACAGTGACATCCCAGGGCCGGAACAGAAACTGTCTGTTCAAATTTGACTTCTCAATGGTGTCCATGTCTGTGACAACAATTTCTCCATCTTCTGCACAGCCCAGCCCAATCATGGCAAAGTTCTTGAGCAGTTCACAGCCAATGGCCCCTGCGCCCACCTAGAAGACAACCAAGAAAAGACACAGAGTGTCTGGGTCAGGGTGATGCAGGTCAGCATGAAGTCACTCATCACTCTGTACTCTCACTCCCCAGAAAACAGCAAGAGGGGTGTCTAGTGCCACATCTTTAAGTGCCACGACTGTGAAAATAACCTAGTCATCTGAGGGCAGAGGCACAGATGGGGGAAACAGGACATACTAGGCTTTCCCAAGATAAAAAAAAAAAAAAGGGCACAAGTCATGTGATACAGATACAAGAACCAAAAGACACTCCCTCAGGTGGCAAGAGACCCCATAAACAGGTAGCCAGAGGCCAGGGGATATGAAGGAAGCAGGTGTCCCAGCAGATCACTCACCAGGAAGTACTTCTGCTTGCCCAACCTCTCCTGCAGGTCTGAGCCAAATACAGCTACCTGCCCATCATAACGGTTCTGGCGCTGAGGAATGCAAAGGGAGAAAGGTCAGAGAGCAGCCTCACCAGAAATGCCACCTATGTCACCTCCCCCAGGGCCCTACTCACATACCGGGAGGCACTTGTCCTCTGTGAGGGCCTCTTTGTCCTCAGGGAGACACTCAAGGGCATCAAAGTACAGCCACTGCATGATGGGCATAAACTTCCCAGAGCAAGCCTGGAGAATGGACAGGAGAGGGGAAGTAGTCAGTGCTTACCTGGGGCCTCATGCAGATGGGACAAGTGATAGAGGCAGGTAGGCGCCTGGCCTACCCCAACCCTGCCCTTTTCCACCTACGCTGACCTTCATGACCTCCTGGGCAGCAAGGCCCCCAATGAAGGCATTTATGGGAGCCAGGTCCCCAGCAGCCACATATGCTAGCTTCCGGATGAGGTCCTCATCCAGGCTGCCCTGCTGCACTGCGGGCAGGGATCGAGCGTTCACAGCCTGGGCTATGGTCACCAGCTCTGCTGCATCCTCCTAGTGGGGCCAAAGGAACCAAGAGCACGCTTGTTAGGTCACTGTGTCGGGGGTGAGAGGTGTAGGCAGAGGGGCAGAACGGGCCTGCAGTGCTAAGGTCATCTGCCCTGGCTTGGCTCACCCACACGCACCTCATTGTGGGGCCGAGGGGACCGGCCATGCTGAGCACAGAAATGGTGCAGGGCCTGGAAGCCAATGTGTAGCTGGGCAGGGCGGGAATACTTGGCGAAGTCTGTCATCACAAAGTCAGGCTCTGCTAGGGAGGCTGGCAAGGATTTCTGTGGGAAGCAGGGCATCAGGAAAAAAAAAAAAAAGAATCAGAAGAGAAGAATTGAGAACCGTGAGATACCCAGCCCCAGCCCCCACATCCCCCACAGCCCACCGCCCCTCACACTCACGAAGCTGATCTTCTTGGGTACTTTGACCTGGCTGACGATGCCTCCGCGGATGTAGTCAGAGAAGTTGGAGGTGTCACAGATGCTAAAGGTGTAAGGACCTAGGGTAGACAGGGAAAATGTCAGGACACCCACTCTCCCTAAAACCTACAACCACCTACGAGATGAGGGAAAATCCATTCCTGACCCAGCTCGGATATCAGGAGTAATCTCCTCTCCATCCTGAGTTCTACTCGAACTTCAGAAACCATCTCCCCTCTACCCCAGACCCAGCACCCATGGGACCCCGCATCTCTAACCCCAAGTCTACAATGGAAGACGTTCTCTGCTCCCTGTCTGAATCAGCTCAGACACAAGTGGATCCTCTGATCTTTGTTCAAACACCAGAGACCTCGCCTCCCCTCAGTGCAGACATCAGGGGCCTATTCTACGAACAGCTCAAACACAAGACAGCACTTCTCTCCCACACCCTGCTGGGTAGACCTTAGGAAACTCTACCTCTGGTTCATCCCAGATACCCAGGATGTGTCTCCCCTCACGCAGAGCCCAGGGAAACGCCTCCTATCTCCCCTGGTTCCCCCCTGGCCCTAGCTCACCCAGAACTTTGATTTCCATGGGCTGACTTCCATTGAGTTCAATCATGCCCTGTACTTCCGAAAAGGAGACGAAGTCACCACTCTCAAAGCCATGTCGGGCCTCATCCAGACAAGTAACAACACCGGGGTTGTCCTGGTTGAAGGAGGAGTACCTCAGAGGCAGGCTCAGGGTACTGGGAGTAGACAGGAAGGCCTGTGACCGCCCATCCGCCTGCCAGGACCCAAGGCTGGCCTCCTCACCTTGGTGACCATAGAAACCATAGCACTGAGCGGCTGCTCCCCATTGGAATCAGTGAGGATCATTTCCTCTCCAAAATCACAGAAGAGCTGCCTGTAGAGGGAGGCAACAGGGCTGATGCCCAAGTCCCACGCACATTGAGACTGCACGTGTCCCTCAAGATGCAGTGAGTATTTGCTGAGCAAATCAGCCCATCACTGCTGGGAATCAGACTGTGCTCATGCTACGTGAGGCAAGGTAAACACGCAGCATCCAAAACCCAAAGGCCTAAGGGGGGCTGAGGGCAGTCAGAGCTTGGGGGTTTTTTCTTGGACAAGGCAGGGGTCAGGGTGGAAAAGAGCAGGGGCACTCACCCGAACAGGCCCCGGGTGTCTGCCACCACCAGCTTGATGCCATGGCTGTGACAGAACTCACCTACCCGCAGCTGGTCCTCCAGGGGGCTGTTAGTGAGGACCACCACCTGTGGAGAGGTGGAAGCTCAGGCAAGGGCCCAGCACCAGGGTGAAGGGTAAAGGGAGCAATCATAGAGGAGGGCTGATAGGAGGGCTCACGGGGTCCTTAAGGCTTTGCTGGTTCAGCTCTCTATCACAAACAGAAAGTATCTACCACGTATCAGATTCAGCCCAAGCAAAACTCAATGAAAGGAAATGTGAATCCCTAGACTATGGCAGGCAAGGTAAAGAGGCAACTGGGAGGACAGAGTCTGGATAACAGCTGACTCCTTCATTTGCCAACACCCACTGCTGCCTGTTTACAGCCCTGCCATGCCCTGGGAGACACAGAAGTAAAACTTTGTCCTTAGCCAAAGTCTGAGCTCACTCCTACCACACCCACTTGCTCCCAACTCTTAAAACACCTGCTCAGCCATGAGTCTCTGCTGAATGCCTACCCACTCCCATCAGGGTGAGCTTCCATGGCTACAGCAGGGTTCAGCAGCAGTGTCCTGGCTCGCAGGGACACCCTGGGGCAGAATTTCAGCTCCCACAACTCCTCTTTCTGGCCCAGAGTTTTATTTAACCAACAACCAGCTGCTAGTCCATAGCCCTCACAAAACCTTTATCAAGTCAGCATTACTACCATTCCCATGTCTGCAGACAGACAAAGGCAGGAACAGGAGACTCCATTACTGGCCCGACATTATGCAAGTACAATTAGAGACTCGTGCCAAGGCAGTTTGGCTTCAGTCTCTGCACATAACCACTATGCCTTCCCGCCTGTTGGCTTACAATATTCCTCCTAAAGAGGCAGGCCCAGGGCCTAAAGCCTGCTCGCATTCCCTTGCTGCAGCCTTAGCGGGAAACCTGACTCACAGGCTAGCCCATTAAATGTTTATCAAAAGAATAAACCAGAGCTGGGCTCTGAGAGAACTGGGCATGAGGCCTATGGTACCTGGAAGTCACTGAGAAAGTCCTCCACAAGGGGCCCGGTGTAGGCACTGACAGGCACATAGCTGTTGAGCTCAGCGAGACGGGGCTGGGAGACCTCAGCTCGGTTTTTTCCTATGTCTTCTTCCCGCAGGTAGAACTGCAAAGGAGAGTGTAGGAAGAAGTGAACTGGCTGTGTAGCCCAGAGGGCTGGGGCCTTGGCAAAGAAGGGGGATGGAAAGAGGAACCTGGGAGGAGAGGTCGGCCCACTGGGCAGTGCCCTGGTCATGCAGTGTGACAGCCTTGACCCCACCGAGGATGATGTTCTTGGCAATCTCCACGCCCAGGCCCCGAAGGCCTGATACCAGTACGCTGGAGGTCTGGAGCCGCTTCATTGCCTCATGGCCCAACACATACCTGCCAGGTTAGAGGGTGTCACAGGTCAGAGTCACGCCCTCCTGACCCTATCCATTCAGAGCCCCCTCCCACCTCACAGTCCAACTTCGGCCCCACTCACAGCTGCCGGGAGTAAAGGCCTTCATCTATGTCTGCGTCACTGACATTTTTCGCCATTCCCTAGAAATGGAGGGGAACACTAGGTTCAGGGAGATGTGCAGGAGGAGGGACGGGACAGACAGGACAGGGATACAGAAGATGTTTCCCACCCACCACCCCACCTGCCAGTCTCTAGGAAGAACACACTCACGTTAGCTGGCACCGAGGGCACTTCGGACAATACGGAGTGGGCAGGGGAACAGTTAGAACCCGGCTTTGGATCAGGCCCGGACACGCGACGTTTCTTGGACAGCGGCGAGCTGGACATCTGGAGAGCATAAAAGAAATCAGAAGTGAGCCTGGGGCATGGGGGTGTTCCTGCTGGTTAGTGATGACTGGGGGGCAGAAAGGGAAGATGTAAGAGCTAATATCCCCATTTTACAGAAGAGGAGACAGGTACAGAGAGGTGAGGCGACTTTCCCAGGGTCACACAGCTGTCAGAGCTAAGATCTGAACTCAGGTGGTCTGGCTTGCAATCCATGCTGCTGACCACCAGGCCATTCGCTTTTCTCCCCAGCCCAGCATAATGAGGGAGAGACTCCAATCCTGTGGGGGGAAAGGAGTGACAAGAATGTACTTGTGGGGGAGTCAGAGGAAGGATGTAGCTTCAGGTCAGACCTTGCCACTCCTCAATAGATATCATTTAACCCTTAAGGGCTTGGTTCCCTTGCCTGGAAAACACAGGTGAGAATACCACTTACCTACCCCATGGAGTTGAAGTGATGAGATATAACACAGACCAGAGAGCCTGACATGGAGCAGGGAGGGAGGCAACAGCAAGGAGCCATTCTCCTCCCCTTTAATCCCAACGACCAGGGTTAGAGAGGGAAACGTGGCTTGGACATCCACCAGGGTGGCATGATGGCAGGAGATATTATGCCGAGAACTCAGCTCCCAGAGGGGTTCACAGAAAAGAGTTTCACAAAGTCCAACCCCCTCCCCACCACCTCCAGCTCCAGGAGGGGAAATCACCCAGAGCCAATAAAAGAAGTTGCAGACAGAAAGAGCAAATACACACTTCCCAAGCCTTGTCCCTATGTGGAGTCCTTTAAACAGGTCAACAATGATAAATGAATATTTATTAGGAGTCCTCCTTGTGCCAAATATCAAACTAAGCACTTAATGAGCTATGCCTCACTTTGTCCTCAGGGCACCTCTGTGGGGTTTGGACTACTACCAGTAAGATGGCCCCCCAACTCACACTGGAAGAAAATAATCCACTCAGGGACTTTGGAGACTTGACTGAGGTCCCCACAAAGAGAGTGGCCAAGCTGGAATCATACTAGGACCTGCTGACCCTGGAAGCCCAGGCTGCTTCCTAACCTTATGGCGTTTCATCTACTCAATGGTCCTGACCCTGCGAGGCAGGGCTGAGTGTCCTTGCCAGACAAATGGAAAAACCTGAGCTCATGAGGACTAGGTCCCAGAGACAGAATAATGCAGCCTGCTGTGAAAGTGAGATCTTGGAGCGAGGGGGTGACTGGACCCAGAGGCTGGAGATGACAGGACTCTGAATCATTTCCCCTCACCACCAATGCACCTCTAAGCCTCTGTTCTCCTACACTGAGCCTTTTCTGACACCCAATCACACCAAGTACCCCCACTGTACCTGAGGCCACTTTGGCACTTGTCACATGCTAGCAGTAAGCAAGATGACAAGAGCACCCTAACATCTACTAGGAGCTTACTGCCCATCAATCTCTGGGTAAGGGGCTTTGTCTAGTTCTAACAATGCTCACAAACCAAATAACCTTATACCTATGCAACAAATAAGAAAACAAGGGCTCAGAAAACTCCAGTCACTTGCCCAGCGTCATGCAGCTGGTGCTAGACTGTTTGCCAAATGCCTCCTGGGGGAACAGAGTCAGGACCCAGCTTGGGGCACAGTCCACATGGCTGACAGATGAGAGGTGAGGGAGGGGTACCCAGGAGGCAGGAGGCTGGCTACAGTCCAAGGCACCCAGCTGAACTGCTGGGAATACCAAGAACCAACCCAGGTAGAAGCTTGGTGAATTAGCTGGGAGACCACGGCAAATTCCATTTTCTATGACTGACTTCCTGAGACAGAGTAGGGAGCTCATTTCCTTTGAGCCCCATTTCCCCCCCCCCCCGCAAAGCACAGACAAATGGAAATACCCTCAAGGGGCTGCTAGGGAGGTTAAAAAAGTCAGTCTGTGGTCAGAACTCAGCGACTTAAGCTCCTCCCCAGATACCTCCAGAGAGACCTCTATTTAGTTATCTCCTTGCCTTGCCACTGATTTGGTTGTTGAACACACACCATCTCCCTGCACCTGAAATTAAAAATGGTCCAGGGCCAGAGAGATCTCTGCTATCTAGACTTTGACATCGGGATCCCTAGTGCTGGCAGTGAGGGTCTAAGCAGGTTTCAGCAGATGGTCTGAGAGAGGACTTCAATTGCAGAGATTGGGAACAGGCCAGTCTCAGGGCAAGCAGAAAGGGGTCTGGGGCAGAAACCCCAGAGCAGATCTAAAGATCCTCCACCCCAAGTATAAAATCAATACCTTTTCTCTCTCAACACATGCTATGGCCCCAATTAGGACACACGTACTACCAAATGTTCAGCAAACCTGAACCAGGACTCAGAGAGCTTCAGAGCTTGCCTGAGATCTCCAAACTGCTGATTTTGAAGCCTGAGCATTCTCTACCACCCAAACCAGAGGTGGTGTGAGGTAGGAGCCCTGGAGCAGGCTTGAGAGCAAGCAGCCACAGGGTCAAGACATCAGCACGGGGAGAAGGTAGGGCACAGGATGCTGGGGCCTGTCAAGCCTCCTAAGAGGGATTAAATGAGAAATCCCCAGGAATATAAAACAGAAGCATCAGGAAGCGGTTGCCTGAGCCTCTGGAGGGTCAGAGGGAGACAGGAAAGGGGATGTTACAAGTCCGGGGCGGGGGGGTGGGGGTGGTGTGTGATGGACAGCCAGGGTGTGACTGGGCAAGGTTGTTAAGACTTAAATCAGGGTCTTTGGATAAGGAGCTTTCAGGAAAGGGCAGGGAAATTGCACTGGAGGCCCCAGAGGCTACACAGGGAATGGATGGGGGATTCTGGGGCCCATCCTCCCATCCAGGAGGTTTCAGGAAGATGATGGGGTCTGGGGGCAAGGGTGCTCTCCATGAGGAGGATGCTGGGGCCCTGGGGTCTACACTGGTGGCAGAGGGAAATCTTTGACCAAAATTAACAGGGACTTGCAGGGGAAAAGGTGTCTGTGACCTTGATGTCAGAGATCCAGGAGGCTACAAGGGTGGATGCTGAGCGTGGGGTTGTGGAGGGATTTCTAATAGAGCAACAAGGCCTCGTGTTGATCTCTGATTGGTACATGCTAGGTACTGCAACTGCTCTGAGGAATGGAAAGGGGAGGTTGAGCCCAGACAGTTCTGGCCCCAAAGATTTCAATACGCAGGGTTTCTCTGACCAATTATGTGGAAGCCCATGGAGGCTCTAAGAGTCAGTGCTGAGGAGGGGTTTTCTACTCTGATGGAGAACAACTGGACCTGTTGTGGGAAGGGACAACTGACCATGACGTTGGGGTCCAACGAAGCTGAAACCCTGAATGAAGATGCTGGGATCCTGGAAGGCTCTGAGGGCAGATTCTGAGGCCTGATTCAACGTTAAGCGATCTGTGAGAGAAGCCAGAACCCTGGTTGGCTTTTGAAGGCAGAGGTTGAGTGAAGGGTGGGATTTGAGAGGCAAGTCTGATGCAAGGGGCTAGGAGCCAATAGGGTCTGCAAGGGCAGAGGCTGGCAGAGACATCTCTGATGGAGGATTATGTGTCCAAGCAATGCCTCCCTGGTGTCTGGTCCCCTGGGAAACTCTGAGGTAAGATACTGGGGTTTAGAAGTGTCTGATGGGGGAGATGTTGAGGCCCGCAAAGGATAGTCTCTAAAGAGAATACTTGGACCACAAGACAAAAGGAGACACTCCCCTAAAGAAGTCTTTAAGGACAGATTCTAGGAATGAAAGCAGTCTCTAAAGGTGAATGCTGAAGTGGACCTCTGAATAGAAATGCTGGCCCAGAAGGGTTTCAGAGGGAAGATGCTAGAGCCAAGGTGGGTTGGGAGACCTCTGGTTTGTGGAGGAGTTGTCTCTGACATGGAGGCCAAGCACAAATAGCCTTTTACAGGGTCTAGACTCCTTGAAAGCTCTAAGGGCAGACTGTGTGTGTGTGCGTATGCGTGTGGAGGATGGTTCTGAAGGAAGATGCTAGAGAAGGTTAAATGAAACCAAATGGACCCTTCCTGAGGTTTGGCCCCTCTTGGAAGCTGCGAGGACAAATTCTGAGGAACGAAGGGTGAATGAAGAAAGCTTCTGGGGGTAGGTCTTTAATGACATACACTGGTAGGAGGCTTTGACCAGGAATGTCGATCCCGTTTAAGTCTCCATTGCTGACTGGGGGAAGTTCCGATCTGCTATGCAAGATGCAGGACAGGGCCAGGTCCCTGATTAGGAATGCTGGCTGAGTCTCTAATAGCAGATTCTGGAGGTCTGAGCCTAAGGTCAGATTTTAGAGCCCGAGGGACTGGACTGGTCCCAGATGGGGAATATCGGCCCCGCCCAAAATGGACCCCCGACTTCTCTTCAACGATCCCTCCGTCCAAGTCATCACCACTCGCCCCGACATTAGCTTGGCCCAGCACCGGCCCAACACCATCCAATCCCGAAACCCCTGCCCCGGCCAAGGCGCTGAGAAAGGCCGTTTGTTACCAATGCCGGTTCCCCGGGTCGCGCCGCCGCCAACTCCTCTAGGAGCCGAAGACAAGCCCGGCCGCCACCCTCCTCCTCCTTCTCCTCCTCCTCCTCCTCCCCGCCGCCTGGGCCGCCTAGAATCACCGCCGCCGACTTCTCCTCCCGCGTCGTAGTGGTTCTGCTCGTTCCTGCCACCTCCTTCACCTCCGCCGCCGCCGACACAAGATGGCGGCCGCGGAGCCCGAGGCCGGAACAAAACCTTGGGCCCCACCCCCCAGAAACCCGGATGTACGCAGGCCGCGCCCATTCATGAATCATGTATGATGGTCCCCGTTTGTAACTCATTCGAAGGGGAATACCACCATCTGCTGGCTTCTCTGGCAGTAACTAGGCAAACAGGTAAAACGACACAGAGGGCACGCCCGTCAAACGTGAATAATGAATACATTGTTACAGCCAGGATACCATGGAAACCCAGAAAGGCCACCAAAGACACACTTCCTGATTGTGAATTATGCATGAGGCCGGGTGGCTGGTTGACTAACACCCCGCAACCAGAAAGCCAATGTTAAAACATGGAAGCCACACCCCAATGCTCATGAATAATGAATAATCTTGCTGCAGCCTGGAAGCCAAGGAGACTGAGGCCACATTCATGAATAATGCATAAGGTGGGCAAGGACAAAAGAGACAGGTCCACCCACTGCTGCATCTAATACCCTGTAAACAGGGAAATAGGGCTAACACAAGAAAATACTCTCACCTGGCTCATGAATAATGAATAGTGATACTGCAGCAGCCCAACCTGGAAACTCAGAGAGGTCAAGAAAGGTACCACCCAGTTACTCATGAATTATGCATGAGGCTGGAGGGACAGAAATACTCCAGCCAGCCCCGCCCAGCAAGTAAGGATTATGGTATTCCAGCCAAGACAACACGGTCACCGCTTCCTGTTCATGAATAATGAAAGATGCTGCAGAGCCGCAGGGGAAACCCAGGGGGAAGTGGAGCTGCCTCCTCCCCACCGTTAACTAAAAGCACGTGAACCAGAGCTGCTTTGGTCCACCCAAATCCAGGTTTACTACCGGCGTTTGGCAGTTGCCTCAGTTTCTACAACCGTAAAATGGGGGTAGTAGTAGAACCCACCTACATCATAAAGGCAAAATGTGTCACTATGAAAACCAGAGAGTATAAACTATGAAATGAACTCAGAGCAGTGCTGGCACAGAGCACTGTTACATTTTTAAAGTATTATATATTAATGTAAAGGTAACATGTAAATATAATATTTTGTATTGATATAAAATTAGTTATGGGTGAGAGTATACCCAGACACCAGAGAAACCCCCAATTTGGGGCATTATCTAAAAAATATTGCCTTGAAACACCCTTCCAGATTTACACTGTAAAACAGAGCACTAAGGTCACCAAGAGACACAACTGTATACCAAAGCCCCAGGGACATGATAAACACCCACTACATTTCTATTTAATAATAATAGATCACATTAACCGATCGCCTGCTATGTGGTGGTTCCTTTGGTGAGTCCTTTCCATGCGTTGTGCCACTTGTCTCAGGAATGCAGAGCAGGGAATCAGTTCCTTCAGGTCTCAGGTCAAAGAGACCTCCTGAGTTCTCAAATCCTCACAAAAATCACTTCCACCCATCGATGACTAGCTTTGTGACCTGGGACCAGACACTTCTCTGGGCCACTGTATCCCCACCCATAAAATGAGAACAATAGTAACCTACCTTGTGATGAAGTTTAAATGAATAAACATGTAGAAAGGGCTCAGAACAGTGCCTGGCCACCTGGTGCTATATGACTAACAGTAGTAGTAGTAGAAGTACCAGTGAATTGGGTGGGTGGGAGAGAGACATTATGGTATTTAAGACTACAGACTCTCGAACTAGACTAACTGGATTTCAATCCTGGCTCAGCCACTCGCTAACTGTGAGTAACCTTAGGCAAATTACTTAGCCTCCTGGTGTCCCAGTTTCCTCATCTATAAAGTGGGACGATAATAACCTACCTCCCAGGGTTGTTGTGGGGATTAAATGGTCTAATAAAGCTGCTAAATGAGTGCAAACTAACCTGATCACCATTATGCTCAGACTCATTTTTTCAAGTTCACAGATCTGCCAAAGATCACACAGCTGGCAAGGATCGATGTAACTTGAATCTAGAGTCTTTGTTGATAATCTGGGATTATCGGGCAGCAAAGAATGAACAATGCGCCAGGCCTCATCCCTTCGTGAGACGCAAAACTTTTAAATCCTGAAACCTCTTAAGGAAAAGCTAAGAGCGGATCGTGCCGATGAAGCCCTAAAAGCTACGCCCCTCATGAATTATGCACAATGCCCCTAGACAAGCCACAGAAAACTCCGGCCGCTACTCACCTTTTCACGCTTTATCAGTGTGATCTAAATTTTCCCGGCAGACTGCAAGGCGCCCCTTTCAGCACGCCCCTTAAGCACAATGAACCGCTCCCTTGTGAATAATTCACAAGCTGATACTTCCAACGAACCAGGTGTGAAAAGGGCCAAAACGGTCTTCTTCAACAGCTCATCTCCTCATGCATAGCGAATAAAGCCATGGCAAAGGAAAGCCGGTGACACTCTGTCCCCTCGGAAGAGCCTAGCACGCTAGGCTCCAGCGTCCCTTCTACAGCCTGGGCTGGGGGCTCCTCTTCCTAAAACAACATGTGGGCCCCAATGTGTCCGGTCTCTCAGCCTTTAATACCCAAGCGCGGTGAGACATCATAATAGAAGCAGAGGTCACAAAGGCCATTAGATACCTCCACATGCCACGTCGGTCCCGCCTGTTCCCACCGTCATCAGGACCCTTCCTGAATCAAGCCCTCCCCAAATTCCGCCTTGAGTTCAGGAACCTCAAACTTTGCCTCTCCCCTTGGGAAGCACACCAAATCCTACCTCATGGACAAGAGTATTCATACATGGATCCTAAGGGTCGCCCCAAACATCCCCCTAAACCCAGTATCTAAGGGGTATAAACCCTGCCTCCGAGGGACGCTCCGAAAACAGACTTCAAAGTCCCACCCCGGAGTCCCTAACGCCACTTGCGTCCCCTCAAAAACAGCCACCTCTAAATGCCACACCGGGCTCAGAGCTCCCAAATATGCCCCTTCGAGGATCCCCGAAATTGAGCTCCCTCCTTCGAATGCTGTTCAGGGGACTGGGGGGACCTTGATCCAGCTCACCCCCTGTGCCGGGCGGAAGCCTCTCCTTCCTGCTGGAGATGAGCCGAAGCCACGGGGCAACGGAAGAGCAAATCACCTCAGGCGTAGAAGAAGAGCCAGAGTTTGCGCGGAGCTCGGAAGCGCGGGGCCTTGGAGGGCCCCCGGTTTGGGACGTACCACAGATGCTAAGCTAGAGGGGAGCCCTCCCCTGCTCCTGCTCTCTTGGAGCCTGTGTCAGACCCAGACACCCCTATGAGTTGTGGTACTTCCCGAACGCGCGAGGCATGCTGGGGGTCGTAGTCCAGTTGGGCCGGTGCCTGGTGCACGTGGTGGGCAGGAGCTCCCAGGGTACTGGAAAATGTGAACTTGGGCTGTGGAATTCCGGGAGCTGTACTTTGGGGGGTGGGGTGGGTAGGAAAAGGAATCAGAACATGGAAGTAACTCCAGATGGAAAGGCACATTCATCCTACAGATGGAAAAGCTGAGGCTCAGTTGACCAAAGTTCATTCATTTGACACTTACAGAGCTCAAGCTGTGGGCCAGGTGCTAGGCATCTTCCTTGCCCTCAGGGAGCTGACAGACTAGAGAGACAGCCCATAAATGTAAAAATTTTATCTAATAAAATGTATCAATATTTGTAAATGTTACATGATAACTAGTATCAGTATGTAAATAATTTACATCTGTAGGGAATTCCCTGGCAGTTAGGAGTCTGTGCTCTCACTGCCCAAGGCTCAGGGCAATCACTGATGGGTCAACTAAGATCCCACAAGGGAGCAGTGCTGCTCCCCCCCAAAAAAAAACTATATATATAATAAATATATCACATACACACTGTGTATAGTCTATATTCATATGTGAATATGCAATTAAATAGATATGTAAATATGTGTTGTGTATATGTGATAACTACTACGGAGAAAAATAGAACAAAGTAAGGGGAAATTAGGCTTCTCAGGTGTCGCTAGGGGTTAGGAACCCGCCTGCCAATGCAGGTAGACATAAGAGACACAGGTTTGATCCCTGGGTCTAGAAGATCCCCTGGAGTAGGAAATGGCAACCCACTCCAGTATTCTTGCCTGGAGAATTCCATGGGCAGAGGAGCCTGGCGGGCTACAGTCCATGGGGCCTCAAAGAGTCTGACATGGCTTAAGTGACTTAGCATGCACAAGGGGAAATCTGTGGGGGAAGGTTGCATTTTTAGATAGTCTGGTTATGGAAGGCCCTCCTGAGAAGGTGTTGCTCCAGCCAAGGTAATTAACACAAAATGCCTTTATTGCCTTATCCCAAATTCTGTATCACATATCCTGTCCTCAAATCCTCCAAATTTGCTCATCTGAAAAAGATTCATTGAGTGCCTACTAAGTGCAGGGCTCCAGGAACACAGCAAAGAACACAGCAAGGCGACTCAGTTCAGTTCAGTCACTCAGTCATGTCTGATTCTCTGTGACCCCATGGACTACAGCATGCCAACCTTCCCTGTTCTTCTCCATCTCCCGGGGCTTGCTCAAATACATATTCATTGAGTTGGTGGTGCCATCCAACCATCTTGTCCTGTCATCCCCTTCTCCTTCTGCCTTCAATCTTTCTCAGCATCAGGGTCTTTCCCAATGAGTCAGTTTTTTGCATCAGGTGGCCAAAGTATTGAGCTTCAGCTTCAGCATCAGTCCTTCCAATGAATATTCAGGACTGATTTCCTTTAGGATTGACTGGTTTGATCTCCTACTCCCCTTGCAATGGTCAAGAGCACTCTTCCATCACATCTTTTCCTTCTGGTTTATCATTTGCCTCTCTCTGAGAGATCTTCCCTGATGCTCCATGTAGAGTAGTCAGGGAATAACTCTCTGAGGAGGTGGCCTGTGAAAAGTGAGGAAGCAAACCATGTATATTTAACATGGGGGGAAGCATCAGATAGAGGGAACGTCAGGTGCAAAGCCTTGAGGTTGGAAGTTCTTGAAGTGTGTGTAGCTGGAGAGGAGTGAGGAAGGGAGAGCACTGGGAGATGAGATCCAAGGCCATGTCAAGCAAAGCCTTGTACGCCAGGCTGTGTTTGATTAGGTTTTTATTCTAAGACCCATGGGGAGCCATAAAAGGATTCCATGTAGGGAAGTCACATTATATAAATTATATTTTAGAATAAACAATCTGGCTGCTCTGTGTGGAAGGAGAAAAAACTGTTGGGGGAGTGGGATGGGCAGAGAGAGGAAGCAGAAAAGCCAGCGAGAAAGCTACTAGAGTCCAGGAAGAGATGAGAGAGTGTCAGGCCAAGGGGGATGTGGGGGTGGGGATTCGATTTTTCAATTTATTTTGAAGGTAAAGACACCAGGGTTTGCTGAGAAATCAGATACAGGGCATGAAAACTAGAGAGGAGCCCTGGCTGACCCCTGGGTTTTTAGCCTTAGCTGCTGGAGGGATGGTGTTGTCCTTAACTGTCAGGGGAAATACTCCATTAGGAGCAGTCATGGGGCAAAATCAGGAGTTGGTTTCATATGTGTTACATTTTCAGTGCCTGTTAGATATCCAAGGTCTGGTATATGTCAGTTGAGTGAAAATTTTGGGGACTAGATCTGAGATGCAGGGGTTGGATTTGGGGGCCATCATAGGTGGCAACTGAAGCCATGGGTGTGGCCAACTTCTCTGAGGAATTGACTGCCTTCAAATGGATCAGTAGGAGTAATTGAGACAGGATTTGGACTTTCCCAAGTGAGAGGGAAGGGCACTGTAGTCAGAGGGAACAGCTTCAACAAAAGCCTGTGGAAGTAAGAAAGCAGGGAGAGAGAGAAGTGGGGGCAAGAGGTGTACCATTCACATTGCCCACAGCCACATATGAGAGTGCAGCTGGTTTATTGCCTCACTGAGCAGATTGTCAAACCTTTGGATGTTTGCCAATCCAGTATAATTATAATATGCGTTTCTCTTACTAGGCATGAACTTGGGCATCTTTTCATAGATTTAAAGGTATTTGTCGTTCTTCTGGGAGTTTTCTGTTTGAATCCTTTATCCATTTTCTATGGGGTTGTTGTACTTCTTATGGATTTTTAGGGACTCTCTATATATTAGCCTCTTGAAAAATGGAGTCTTGAGGATGAGAGAGATTTGAACAGTTGTGGTGTGTATATTTATTCGTGCTTCCAAGGTCCAGTATGTGCCAAACCCTGTTCAAGGCATTATAGGCACAGTGGTGAGCAAGACAGACCAAAGTCCCTTCCCTCACGAAAGCTTTCATTCTAGTGAAGGAAACAAATAATGTAGGAAAAAACATATAGTATATTAGAAATTGAGAAATATTATGGAGAAAAAGAACACAAGGAATAGGGCATAGGAAATATTGACAGGGTAGAGTTTGGAACCTTAAATGGGGTAGCCAGGAGGTGACATTTGAAAATTCAAATGGGATATCTCCTTCAGTCTGAAACAGTTCTTCAATCTTCCCTTGACATTCATGACACTGACACTTTTGAAGATTATAAGCCAGGAGTTTTGTAGACTGTCCCTTAGTTGGACTTCCTCTGACATTTCCTGTGGTTAGATTCAGGTTCTGCATACTGTCTAGGAGTATCACAGAAGCAAAGCTGTCTCCTCACTTCATCCTATCGGATGGCTCAGGATTTTAATACTGCTTTATTGACTACGCCAAAGTCTTTGACTGTGTGGATCATAACAAACTGTGGAAAATCCTTAAAGAATGGGAATACCAGACCACTTTACCTGCCTCCTGAGAAATCTGTATGCAGGTCAAGAAGCAAAATACAAGAACTGGACATGGGACAATGGACTGGTTTAAAATTGGGAAAGGAGTACAACAGGGATGTATACTGTCACCCTGTTTATTTAACTTATATGCAGGGTACATTATGCGAAGTGCCAGCCTGGATGAAGCACAAGCTGGAATCAAGACTGCCAGAAATATCAATAACCTCAGATATGCAGATGACACCACCCTTATGGCAGAAAACGAAGAACTAAAGAGCCTCTTGATGAAAGTGAAAGAGGAGAGTGAAAAAGCTGGCTTAAAACTCAACATTCAAAAATCAAAGATCATGGCATCTGGTCCCATCACTTCATGGCAAACAAATGGAGAAACAGTGGAAACAGTGACAAATTCTATTTTCTTGGACGCCAAAATCATTGTAGACGGTGACTGCAGTCATGAAATTAAAAGACACTTGCTCCTTGGAAGAAAAGCTGTGAGAAACCTAGACAGCATATTAAAAAGCAGAGACATTACTTTTCAGACAAAGGTCCGTATAGTCACAGCTATGGTTTTTCCAGTAATCATGTATGGATGTGAGAGTTGGATCATAAAGTAAGCTGAGTGCTGAGGAACTGATGCTTTTGAACTGTGGTGTTGGAGAAGACTCTTGAGCATCCCTTGGACTGCAAGGAGATTAAGCCAGTCAATACTAAAGGAAATCAGTCCTGAATATTCATTGGAAGGACTGATGCTGAAGCTGAAACTCCAATACTTTGGCCACCTGATGTGAAGAAATGACTCATTGGAAAAGACCCTGATGCTGGGAAAGATTGAAGACAGGAGAAGGGGATGACAGAGGATGAGATGGTTGGATGGCATCACCAACTGGATGGACATGAATTTGAGCAAGCTCCGGGAGCTGGTGATGGACAGGGAAGCCTGGTATGCTGCAGTCCATGGAGTCGCAGAGTTGGACACGACTGAGTGACTGAACTGAATGTTCACTTTTTTCCCTTCATTAAGATGGTATCTGTCAAGTTTCTCTACTGTAGAGATACTATTTTCCTCCTTGAAACTTTGGAACTATGTAAATATCCTGTTTACGTCAAAGTGTAACCACTGTCTTTAGCACCCAGAGATTTAATCACATTAGCTGAACATCATTACTGTACCGATTATTAGTTGACATTCTACTGTAAAGGAGATATTTCTCTTCTCCATTTATCTTTAATTTCTGTGAGTATGGATTTATGGATTCTGGAACTGTATCAAATGCTATTTCTGTGGTTGCTGTTTTAGTCTGTTTATGTAGTGATATATATATATATATATATATATATATATATATTCTCTATTGTTGACCCAATTTTGCATTCCTGAGATGAAGTATTTGATTAAAACATATTTGCTAAATATACTATTGGATTCTTTTAGCTAGGGTTTTATTAAGGATTTTTACATCTACAGGTGTTAAATGGCTTGAAATGTTTTCTTGTATTATCTCATCTGTTTGGGGGAGCTTGCTCAAATTCATGTCCATCCAGTCGGTGATGCCATCCAACCATCTCATCCTCTGTCATCCCCTTCTCCTGTCTTCAATCTTTCCCAGCATCAGGGTCTTTTCCAATGAGTCATTTCTTCACATCAGGTGGCCAAAGTATTGGAGTTTCAGCTTCAGCATCAGTCCTTCCAATGAATATTCAGGACTGATTTCCTTTAGTATTGACTGGCTTAATCTCCTTGCAGTCCAAGGGATGCTCAAGAGTCTTCAACACCACAGTTCAAAAGCTGTGATGACACCAGTCTCATAAAATAGACAGCTTTCATTCTTTTTTCTTATATCTAGAACAACTTTGTATGAGATAGCGATTAACTGTTCCTTGGGAGTTTGGTAGAGTGCACCTATAACAACCATCTGGGTTCTTTTTTTGGCAAGGAGAGGGAAGATTTCAACTTTACTACTTTGCTTTATTCAAGTAATCTGTTTCTTCATGGAACAGTTTTGGCATTTTATATCCCTCTACTAATATATTCATTTCATCTATATTTTCAGATACACTTTCTCTATTACACCTGTAGTGAATTCCCCCCTCTGGTTCGTATTTTGTATTTGGTTTGTTTGCTTCTTTTTAAATTGATCAGTCTTGCCAGAGGTCTGCTTTTCCTCTTAATTTTTGTTTCAAAGATTCCACTCTTGATTTTATTAACCTGTTGTTTCCCTCCCTACTTCATCTATTTCTGCTCTTCTATTATTTCCTTTCCTGTTACTGAGGTTTGCTTTGGTGGTCTTTTTCCAACTTCTTGTATAATTTATATGACAAAATGCCCAGATTGTAATTATATAGCTTATTGAATGTATACATAGTTATACACCCATGTGACCAGCACCCCAGTCAAAATACAGAACATTTCATTTTTCTAGAAAGCTGCTTTGCAACTCTTTCCAGTAAGTCCAGAAAAATCTCTATCACCACAAATGTGCTGATTGAGAACTTGATATAAACAGAATGGTAAACAATGTTTCTTCTTTTATGTCTTTTTTCACTCAACATGTTTGTGGTTCATTTGTGTTGATTTTTGTATCAGTGATTTTGTCACTTTTTATTGCCAGGTTGTATTCTGTTATATGAATATACAATTTATCCATTTTCCTCTTGCTGGATGTTTGGGTTGTTCCCATTTTGTGGTTATTCTGAACACAGCTGCTGTGAATACATGTAACAAGTCCTTTTGTTGACATGTTTGCATCTAAGAATGGAATTTCTTGTTCACAGGGTAACCTTATGTGTACTTTTCTATGAAACAGCCATATTTCCAGAGTGGCTGTACCACTGACTACTGCCAGCCATGTATGAGGCTTCCTCGACATGGGATTCCTGGGAGCTACACTCTGGGGAACTGCAACAGGGAAGGGAACATGGGGGTGTCTCCAGACTGAAAGCCACTCTTTCAGGTGGCCTCTTTCTGTCCCTATTTCCTCTCCCTTTCCCACTGGGCCAACACCCCCACCCCAGATCAGCACCATCCCACTTCTAGGGGGCCCCATCTTTCTCATCTGTCCCTGCCACTGGTGCAGGGTGATGTTTCAATGCAGACTATTGGTGGGGGAGGGGCTTTGAGCCAATTGCTATTCCTACACCACCTCCCTTCCTATCTCAGAGCTTGTATGTTTGGGGGAGGGGGCAGTTCCTGGCCCTGTTGCACAGCCCAGCCCCCTAAGGCCCAGAGAGGGCAGGCCCAGCCGTGTTCTGCTGCACTCAGACCTGTGCTGAGAGCACACACATGTATTTGTGAATCACAGGGTGTAGATTGGTTAGCATGACCAAAGTGGTAGGGCACTGTGGTAAAAGCCATGGAGAAGACTGGGACGTGGGTGGGCCCAAATGGTGGGGCATCCCTGGGACCTGAGAGTGGCAGGTTGACTTCTCTATCTCCATGGCTCTGGGGTCATCAGCCCGTTGAGAGCACAGGGCTCACTGGTGCCAGAGCACCCATCATCATTCACTTAGAAATGCCCTCAAGCACTGTCCCCACACCTAGGGAGGGCCAAGTACAGTTTAGCCTCCTGACTGTACATCAAGTGTAGCTGTGGGGTGGCAAGGCCAGGGGGTGGGGGTTCCTCGTCCTATCTCTGATCCGGAGGGACAAGCCCAACAGTACCATGGTGGTGCTTGACTTCCTGGTACAGTCTAACCTGCTGGACCCAAAATGGTGAGGCGCTGTGACCAGATCTTGCATGTTGGGGCACAGGCCAGAACACCATGTCCTGCTACCAACCCTCACCAAGCTGGGAGCCACCATGAAAATCACTGTGAATGCCACCACTGCCACCCACCTCAGCCTGACAAAGCCTTGTCTATCTGTGTTTATGTCCCCATGTCTGCATGGGCCACAGACCACTCTGGGACATGAGAAAGAGACACAAGCTGCAGACTTTTCAGCTTTTATTACAAAAACAAGGGTGATTCCAGCCCAGTTTTCCAATAAAAGTCTGCAACTCAAAGTTTGACTTGGTCACAGCTTCTCTGGCTGGGGAGTAGGGCTGGTAGACAGGTGCAAGGCTTCGCTTTGACCACCCAACATTTCATTTTCCCCCGCCCCACGCTAGACACCTGATGCAAGTATAAGTAGGTCTTGCAGCTGCTCACTGGGCCTCATTGAAGCGGGTCACCATTGTCTTGTGCAGCGTCTCCTTGTAGGACTCAGTTGACGTGACCCCATAGGAGCTGCCTCGGGCACCCAAGCCAGAGCCCCGCACCCGTGTCTGGGCCTGTGTGAAGGAGGAAAACTCTGTTAGTCAGCCAAGGCTACAGTGGAGAGTGCTGGAGGATGGGGACGGGATCCCAGCAGGCTCACCTCAATGGGAGTCACAATGCCCTGCTTCTTGCGGCCCAGACCACTGCCCTCTTTCCAGCCCATGGCTTGGAGCATGCGACTCCCAATGTTGTCACTGCCCAGCCCATCCCGTGTGGGCTGCTCAAAGTCCCTGCAGGGGACAGGGGCACAGTGTGAGCGGCAGACCTGCTGGCCCCACACCCCCCACCTGGCCCTGGATACTCACACGGAGGCCGCAGACATGCCGCTGTACTTTCTCCTCTTGGGCTCCGGTGGCTCAGGGATGCCGTACTTCTCTCTGCGTTCAGCTGCGCGGTCCCGGTACTTCATTTGCTGAAACAGCGTTATGTGTGTGAGAATGAAAGGGCTGACAGCTCTTTGCAGGAAACATGGGCACAGCTGGGGTGGGGGGCCCACAGGGAATGAGATCTGGCCAACAGGTCTGAGGTCCTGCACGGGGTAGTTGGGAAGAAGCTTGTGCATGGGGACAGATGTGAGGTGGCTGATGGCAGCCAGGCTGTGTCTAGCTGAGGAACTTGCCCGCATCAGTTGCCTGCATGACAGATGGGGTGCTTGGCAAGGGACTGATGGATGGAGCCGGGGAGTGGGTCACACCTCACCTCCATGTCATTCTTCTCAAGTGCCTCCAGCTCGTTTTCTGACAGGTGGGCTCGCCGGTGAATCTCAAGGTTTTGCTGTAAAGGAGGACAGGAGAAGAGTGAAGCGGCCAGGTCAGGCCAGGCTGAGGTTCCCTGCCAGGCCTCCCTCAGTCACCTTGTGGAGCCCGGAGAGCTGCTGGTGCCGGATGAGCGCTTCCTTGCTGGGGAACTGGCGCCGGCAGAGCAGACAGGCCAGCTTCTGCCAGTCGGTGAGCTTCTCCTCCCGCTCTGGGCCCCCGCGTTCCTGCTCCTCCTCACTGTCACTCTCCCCGCTGTAGGCTGCCACCAGCCCCCTAGGTGGGCTCTGGAAAAGGGGAAGGCAAGAGGTCAGGCTTGGCTAGTTCACAGCCCCCCACCCTTCTTTCTGCCCCAGGCACTCACTGGGCGGTCATCGCTGGCCAGTTTTGGGAGGTCCATGCTGGTGTGCTGTCTCTCAGCTAGTGCTCCCTGAGGTGGAAAAGTGGAAGTGTTAGTTGCTCTGTCATGTCTGACTCTTTGCAACACCATGGACTATAGCCCGCCAGGCTCCTCTGTCCATGGGATTCTCCAGGGAAGAATACTGGAGTGGATTGCCATGCCCTCCTCTAGGGGATCTTCCCGTTCCAGGGATAGAACCCATGTCTCCTGCACTGGAGGCACATTTTTACCATCTGAAGCACCAGGGGTGGAGGGACAAGGAAATTCAGGGACTCCACAGAAGGACCAAAGGGATGACAAGTCTTGGGACAGAGCACAGATGGACGGCCACAACATACCTTCTTCTCGAGGATGGCGTAGCCTGCATCCGCGGTGGCTGACTCCCGCCTTTCGTCATCTCGCAAGTTGCTGATGGGCTGGAAGCTGTTTTTGAAGTTTTCTTTTTGTTTGTTGAGGCTGCGGGCCCAGCGTTCCATGTCCTTCGCAATCTAGGGATGAGGGTGGTGAGGCGGTGAGGCTCCTAGGAATCTACCAACTGCTGGGGTCACCAACTCCAACCACTGCCCTTGTAGCAGCCCGCCCCTTCCTGCCCTGCAGCCTCAAGTGGAAGGAGAGAGAGGAAGAGGTTAAAGTCCCCATTTCTCTGTCATCCTGTCATTAGTGCTCCTCAGCAAGCCCCTCCCTTGCTGTGTCCCTATTCTCCTCATAGGTGTCCACACCACTAGGGTCGCTGTGAGTTCTCATCATTCTGAAATGCATAGAATGGCTTGCTCTGCATACAATTTTAATTAACAGGTGTGATTCTACGCCACATTCTGTATTGATGCCCAATCCCCACCCAGGCACACCATCAGTTTTAGAATTTACCAGGCTATCAAGGGAACACGAAGTTCTTGCTTCTAAGTGTTGCACCCAGACTGTCACACTCTTCCTCCTCAGACAAGACATGGAGGTTCCCTCCAACTGCCCACCACCACAGAACACTGCAATGGCTGTTTTCCTGCCCACCCCCTGATGGGCCTGGAAGAAGTTCTCTGGCATGTGTATACACAGACAGATGAATACACACCATCAGGTGGGGTTCAGGCCCATAGGAGCAGACTTGTGCATCTATTTCCCTAGGCAGGGTTAGCCTGGCTTCAGGTGTGCACAGACCAGCCTACACTGTCACCAACAGCACAAAGGTTCCCACCAGGGGACAGGAAAGTGGATAGGCTGCATTTGGATGGCAGTGGCCACCTCAGGAAGATGGACAGCCCCACCGTGTACCGAGGAGATGGCCCTGGCTCAAGGTCACAGTGCAGAGCAGAGCCGGACCAGGAGCCGGGTCTCTCTCAAGCACAGATACTACCCAGAAGACACCTAAAGGACAGACAGTGACTGCTGGGCTCCCAGTGTTCACCTGTTGGGCTGTCTTGGTCTTGTGCTTTTCCTTCTTCTCTTTGCCCTCCTTGGAGGGCGCTCCTGTCTCCTTATGCCCATCAGCTGACTGCTCCAGGGCAGGGACATAGGTCCGCCTCTCCCCATCCCAGTACAGGTACTGCTGGCTCTGGGCGTTGTAGTAGTACTGGGGTGATGGGAGAAGGTGTGTGAGGGAGGAATGAGATGCTGAGGAGCAGACACCACCCCCTCCCAGGCTGCCCCATCACCTGAGAGTTGGGATCATAGTAGAGGCCGGTCTGGGGGTCATAGTAGTAGCCAGATGTCTCATCATACTGGTAGGTGGAGACGTCAGGAACAGCTGGGGAGTGACAAATATGGGGGGGTGTCACACACCTTGCTGCTTTGTGAAGGAGCCCCCCGCCCCTTGCTGCAGGCTGTGGCTACTCACGGTACTGGCTGTAGGACTCCTGGGCAGAGGGACTCGTGGCCGGTGGCAGGGTAGAGCTGGGATGGGTGGGACTCTGGAGCTCTGACTTGAGCACAGCGGGTGATATGATGGTGTATGACTGGTCATGGGGGCAAGAACAGGGAACAAGGCTCAGTGTCTGCCAGTGACCCCATGTCACACAGGAGCCCCCCAAGGACCCCTCCCCCTTATTTCCCTCACCTGGCTGTTGGCAGCGCCCTGGCTCCCGCTTGCTTCAGCTGCTGACTGCTGGTAGACACCAGGAGTGGCACCAGGCTGGGCACGGGAGAAAGCCTGTAGGGACACAGAGTCCACCCCAGGCTCCAGGGAGGTCTCAGGACCTGGGAAGGGCAACGGAGAAGAGAGAATGTGAATGGCAGGACCCAGGACCCTAGGCATGCCAGTGCCCACTGTGGGTTTGGGGGAGACGCTGACGCTCACCTGCTCCAGCCGGGTCCCCTTTGGTTCCGGTGATGCCAGGGCCCTTTGCGCCCTTGAGGTAGCCATGGGCATAGAGAGAGGACTCTGTGCCCTGGCTGCCGCCATAGCCCTCATCCTGTTGGTAGTAGCTGTAGTCGACCGTTGGCTCCTCGGGGGTGGCCCAGGCACCCTCCCCACCCTGGGAGGCCTGAGGGGCAGTGGGAGGGGCTCATTAGCAGAGGAGGTGGTGTAGAGGGGAGGGGAACCGGCTAAGAGGCATCTGCCCACAAGGGAAGCTAGTATCTGTCTGTTGACAGAAAGCATGCAGCCTTCAGACAAGGAACACCGGGCCACAGTGGAGTGGGGTGGTGACAAAAGCAAGACTGGAACAATGACATGTGGCAAAACACTCCCAGAGCTGACACTGCTAGATGCGCTGCGTGTTATATGGGTTGGGGGTCAGATCCTCCCCTCCTATATTTTCCTCTCCCAATTTTCTTACAGCCACTTCTAAGTTCCCTTTTATCAAAAAAAGTTGAAACAATTCACAATGACACATGACCACCAAACAGAAGAGAAAAGCAACTGCATGGCCCTGGAAAGGGAAGCCTGGGAGGAGGGGCTGGGGAATGGAGCTGCCATGAGGCCCCTGCAGCCCACACCGGCAACCACTGGGAGAGGGTTTCTGGTCCACGGAAAGCCGCTACAGCAAGGCAGCCCTCCTGTTTGCAGAGAGGGAGCGGGAGGGTGGAGGTGGCCCAGGTACGGGGGAGCTGGGGTGGAGGGGAGTCTCTGAGTACCTGTGAGATGGCCCACTGGGCTGCGGCAATGGCAGTGCTGGCCACAGAGGCAGCATTGATGCGACTGCCTTCGTTGGAGGCCATATCCCTGGGGAGGATGTCAGAGACTGGAAGTGAGACAGGAGGCCCCAAGCTGGGGGGCAGGCTGAGAAGGGACACAGGTGGGGCCCTGACCTCTTAGAACCCTTGGCAAACTCAACGTTGATGGTCTTGCCGTCGATGGTGAGTGGTGGGTGTAAGGCCTGCAGGATCTGTAGCAGCTGGGCTGCCTCCTGAGGGCGGGGGGGGGCAGGGCAGAAGGGTCAGGCCCGGGGAGGCCCCCGGCTCCATTGCCCCATTTCCAGGTTTGGGGCCGCGGTTGGGGAGCTAGGGTCAGGGTCCCTCCTCCCTGCCCTGGGGGCCGGGACTCTGGCTGCCCGGCCCCCCCCTGTGCCGCCCTCACCACGATGGTGGAGAGCTGGATAAAGGCGAAGCCACGGTTCAGTTGGGTCTGCTTGTCCTTGATGACGCGTACATTGGAGGAGGACAGCACTGCGTAGGGTGCCAGGGCCCCCAGGATGGAGTCCATGGTGCTATGTGGGTTCAGGTTGCGCAAAATGATGGCTGTGGGAAGGGACCCAGCATTAGGGAGCACGGATAACCTGCTCCGGCCCTGCCCTCTGCCGGCTCCCCACTGCTTCCTATCCCTGGCCTCCATGTTCTTGTACCTGCTGCTTCCTCCCACCTCTTCCTCTCTGCTTGTCAGCCCAAGTCCCAGCTCAGCCACTTGCCTGGTGAGAATCGTCTCAACACACCCTTCAAGTAGAGTTTGGTAATGCTCTTCTTCTGCTCTCCCTACATTATGTGTCTGACTCCAAACCCGTTGGACCCCCGGGAAGACTAAGTCCTGGTCACCATCGTCTCTCTGGCCTCGGGGAGCCCAGCCTAGACACCCTAAGGCAGAGAGGAAGGAGCAATGGACTCACTGTCGTTGGCGTTCTCCGAGCTTGGCTCCGAGCCCTGTGACAGGGCCTGGGAGGCCAGTACTCCCTGGGCCTGGTAGGGCTGTGGCAGGGGCAGCAGACCCTGGCTTAGCTCCCGACCCCCCAGTGGCAGCGTCTGCTGATCCAACCTCGCTCCCAGGGGCAGCTTCTGCTCCGCCTCTGCTAGGGGCATCAGGAGAGAGGCCGGTGACAAACGGGAAGGAGCTCCCAGGCAGGTCACCCTCCTTCCAGAGCTGTGGTCCGTCACCCTTTGCCCCTCTCCCCACAATGTCCCAAGGAAGAGGGAGGTAGGAAGGCCGTACCTGACTTGGGCACCCCACATTTGAAGCACTTCTCGCGGCGTTTGAAGTTCTGGACGCCACACTGTGAGGCACAGGCCAGGCTGTCAGAGGCAGCAGGGGGTAGGGGGTGGGAGCTTTCCGTTGCACCCTCCAAACATGGATCCAGAAATCTTCCAGGGATCCCGCCATGCCCCAGGAAGGTCCCAGGGTCGGGGGAGTGGGGAGCAAAGGGCTTTGGGGAATGGCTATCATTCTCAGACACACGACTCTTTACATGGTTTCAAATTTCTCCTCAGCGCCCACCCCTCAACTCAGGAGTCTGTAACCCACCCCACACCTCTGTTACCAACTGCTGTCTCCTCCAAGGGACCAGCTCAGAGACGTTTCCGCCTCCAAAGTCCTTTTAGTAGGTTCCTCTTCCCAGAACGTACTTTCCTTCTCAGAAACCTTCATCACTTTTCTATCCTTAAAAAGTCAGTAGCCCCTCTCCTGCCAGGCCTCATCCCTTCATCTCGAGGTTGGATCTTGCCACTCTTGAGAAATAAATCTGCCTTGGGTATTGCAGCCTCTGGAGACCCCCAGTTTTCACCACATTTCAGTCTCTGATCCGCGGTCAAGTCCTGAGCACTGTTCCCATGCCAGGCTCTCCGCAGCATGCGGCCTAACAGTAGGGAGCAGATGTAGCACAGAGGGGCAGCAGGTCAGTCTGGAAATGGTTACCACCAGGGACTCCAGGAGAGGAGTGGGCCTTGAGGCCCAGCTTACTCAGCTGGGTATAGTCCACATGGCTGTTTCACCTGGGAGGCCCAGAGGTTTGGTTTTGCTGGGAAGCACTTGCTAGCAGAGGACACAAGACATTTTGTGTAGCTGGTGTAGGAGGGTGGGGAGAAAGGCAAAAGCCAAGGCTGGAGAATAAGGTGACACTAGATCCCAGAGGAGCATCACGCTCACATTCAGATATGTGCAGGTTTTTGGCAGAGAAGAAGGGACATGGTCAGAAGTGGGTGTGAGGAATGCCAAAGGTGAGGGAGTGGAAGACAGGCAAGAGGCCAGAAAACCAGAGAGGGGCCCATGGCAACTGTCTGGAGGGGTGAGGACCGGCCTGCACAGTGGGAATGGCAATGGAAGGCGTTTGTGTGATGGACGTGACAAGACCAGAGAGCAATGTGGTAGATAAAGGAGAGGAAAGAACAGACTGCCCTAGTTTCAAGGAGTATCTGAAAACACAGGAGAGATGGAGTGAGTCCTCCTGTCACTCTCTCCGGAGAGTTTGGACATCTGCCTTCTGGTGTTACTCTTTTCATTTTCAAACAAAGAGGCGCCCCCCCGGCTCCACTTTACTGGGCAGAATTCTTCTTGGGGAGAGGCTCGGGGCCCCCTGCAAGCTCTCAGGACTCCCTTTAGGTCTCAGGGCTGCCAGCCGGCTGTGGGAGGTGAGGTTGGCCTGAGGGGAGACCTGAACCCACGGTGGCACCCACAGCCCATGATCAGGAATAAGACACACAGCTCAAGGTTCCATCTCTCTGAGCCTCAGCCTCCTCCCAGGGAACATGACTGCAAAGACCTACAGCTTGTACAGTTTCCGTGGACCTGGCTTTGTCAGGGGTTGGGTCACCTGACACAAGCTCTCAGAACACCCTACACGTTATTCAGGACAACAGCTGACAGGTGCTGTTCCAAGTGCTACCCTCTCATCACTGCATTTCAATCCTTCTGACCACCTCTGGGTATTTAGCATTTGCATTTTCGAGATGGGGAGAGTGAGGCAAAGAGAGGTTCAATACTCTGACCTCAAGGGAGATTTTGAGGGAGTCTAATTTCAGCCAGTCTGGCCCTGATGCCCACGTTTCATACACCATGTTATGCTTCACCGTCACTAGTCACTCACATAAACGTCTGTGTGACATCTACTGGGGCCTCAGGCAATATCGTGCTGCATGAGGGCAGAGCCTGGCACTGAGTGAAAGCTCAGTATGAATTGGCAGCTGACTGGGTAGACGGGGAGGGGGCTCGGGGGGAGGCAATGAGCGGTGCTGCTGGAACTGAGCCAGTTCCTCCATGCCCACACCACTCAGAGGCCCCAGGGAGATAGACACATCACCACCCCTGCCGCGGCTGTCTCAATCCACAGCACCTGCTGCCCACTGCCCCTGTACCTTATTACACAGCCAGTCCTCATTGATCTTGGGCTTGGGGTCGCTGTAGTGCATGGACACCTTCTGGCCCAGGATGTTGAGGGAGTGCTGCGGGGAAAAGCAGAGCACAGTGAGGCCTGGGCAGCAGTGCCCCACGCACCGTTTCAGCACAGGAGAAGAGAGTGAGCGAGCCCTTCAGCTGGATGGATGAGGGACAGGGAACGGAGGGAGGTCGGAGAACTGACAAGGGAAGAAGGAAGGGAAGGAGGGAGGGAAAGAGCCACAGCCCTCGGGCGCAGCTGTTTGCTGCCTTTCCAGGCACGCACACGTGAACACACTCCACCAGGCACACAGTGCTCGGCTGCCCGAAGCTTGCCGGACAGTGCGGCAAACCCCCACTCAGCCCTAACACTGCCAGGCCACACCCAGGGCCAGCACTACACAGGCTACACTTGGGATGAGGGGGGACAGGGAGGGGAGGGAGAGGAGGGGAGAGAAAGAGAGAGAGAGCGCACGCGCACTAGTGCTGGAGAAGGGGAGAAAGAAAGAGCTATATTTCAAAGATGGACGGTCCTGCAGTGAAGCTGTCTTCCCATGGCCAGCTGGGTCCTTGGGCCCACTAGCCTGTGGACCAGCAGAGATGGCCCCAGGGCCGCCACACTGCCCCATCGCCCCATTCCCCTTCCCCCAGCCCGAGGCACAGTGCCCCATAGCAGTGAGCTGGGCTCTGGGTGGGTGAGCAGAAGCTTTGGGTCTCTGAAGGCCCCAAAGCTGTTGGGTTAGGAGCCCATGCCAGGCTGGGGGAGTGAGCTCCCCTCCCTTCCAGACAGTAAGACTCCTTGCTGGGAGGGCAGGACCACTGGAGACTCCTGGGTGGGCCAGGTACAGTGGGAGGGGTGGGGCTCCAAAGTGAGTCCTGGTGAATGAAACTATGACCCCTGACTGGTACTTTAGATCAATAGAACCCTGCTGGCCTGTCCTATGGAAATCACAGGGCCGAGCTCACAGGGAGAGAGCTGGCAAAACGGGACTTGCTAGTTAGTATGCCAACAACTAAGTTTCCCCAGCAGCTGGACTTGCAGTGGTGCCTGAGTGAAACAAAGTCCTGGCTCTGCCTCACCCCAGGGCAGGGTGGTCCCCCGGGGAGTGGGCACCTGGGTGGAAAAACCCCCCTACCACCCCCAAGGCAGCCCTTCCTCTGAAAACTCAGCTGGGAGAGGAGGAGAGGCAGAGCTAGCGCCTGACCAGCGGGAAGGGCCAGTGGCAAGTGTGGGCTCTTAATGGGAAGCCCAGTGGGTAGCGAGAGACAGGAAGAGGAGATAGTGAGGGTCAGGAAGGGGTAGAGAGAGGGGTTGGGGGATGGGACACAGGACCACAGGGCAGGGAACTGTGTCCGTAAGAATCAGGCGATGGGGAGCGCTCGATTACAAAGTAGTATTTGTTTGGGGGGGGGTTCAAGTGCGGCAAAGCAACCTGATTGGCTTCCATCCATCGTGTAGCGTCCTGCAAGTGACTAAACTCGACGAAGGCGAAGCCCCGGCTCTGACCTGGAGACAGCATTCAGATACAGACGCAGTGGGTTAGTCAACAGCTTTGGACACACGGCGTTCCCGGGGGCGGGACCCGAGGGGAGAGGACTGGGGGTGGGGGGCAGAGAGGGAAGTGGAGAGAGGAAAAAGGAAGAAAGGGAGAGAGAAAAGCAAAGAGAGAAAGACCAGGGTGTGGGAGGCCAGGGAGATGGTCGGGAGGGGCAGGAAGGAGGGAGGAAGGGAGGCAGGAAAACACAGCCGGAGAGGAGTTGGGGGCGGGGGATATACACACGGTAGCTGGGAAGAAAGACAGAGATGGGGGCTCAGGCACACCTGCCCAGACAGCCTGGGGTGACAGAGACGGAGAGAAGGAGCTGGGAGGGAAAAGGTACAAGGAGAGGTCTGTCTCCAGAGAAGGAAGGAGGGCAGAGGGGCAGGCTGATGGTTTCACCTAGGCCAGAATCAACACTGGAATGGTGGGGCCCAGTACGAGGCCAGGGTAGCCCAGGAGGGGTCCCGCAACAGGTGTGTAATGGAAGGAGCAAAAGAGAAGCGGGGCTAGGCTGCTTGGTGAGGCTGGGGAGGCTCCAGGACCATTAGGAACCAGGGGGAGTCAGGGACACAATGTCCCCCTCAGCCTCACCACCATGCAGGGAAGGTGGGACTCCCCAGGGAGCCACCTCAGGGCCAAGCTGGGAAGACTATAGCCACCCCAGTCCACGTCCTCCAAGATGGCAGGAGAATGGGGGCCAGGTGGTCCAAGGAGACCTTTAAGAATCTAGGGCCATGGTAAGAGCACCCAGGGCCACAGAGGAGGCTGCACCTGGGACACCACCCCAGGGAGACCAGAATCCTGCCAGCCTGGCTAGAGTGCAGCAGAGCACGACCAACATGCTACCAAGAGAGACTCCAGGCCTGGCCAGGGCTGGGAGAAGGATCCAGGGCTTGAGGCCGCCGGAAAGCAGCTCCTCCTTTGGAGGTGCACACACTGGGAGGGCTTAGACACGGCAGGGCATGCTTGATCTCCAAAAGAATAACCGTTAGGATGCACAGGAGGATGAAATGGTATAATTACAGAGAGAGTGAGAGGTAGGGACAGAGATACACACACACACGCGCGCGCGCACACGCACGCACACACAGACACACACACAGATGGAGGAGTGGGGAGGAGACTGAAGATGGAGAGAGAAGCCCAGGCAGAGCGAGGCCTCACTGGGCCTGACTTGGGTAGCCTGGGGCCGGAGATCCTGCAGAGATACCCCACCCCGCCCACTAACCTCAGGCCAGCTCCAAGCAGCCTGCAAGAGGGAGGGAGGGAACGAGCAAGGCCAGCGACCTGGGCTGTTCCTTGGGATGCACTCTTGGACAAGAGCCATCCCCTGCCTCCCCTCCTGGGACACATGGGTGGGACCTACTTTCTGGTCAGAGGCTGTTACCAGAACAGTGTCAGGGAGAGCAAGGAGCAGGGGAAGGAGAAGAAGAGGGAAGGAAGGCAGTCTATGAGGGGGATGGGGTTACCGTCTCAGATTCTCAGAGTCCCACAGAGGACGATCCCCGGAGCCTGGCCCTGGCCCTGCCCCTGGGGAGCACTCAGCACAGCTCACAGCTGCACCCCCTCCCCGACAGCCCTGCATCAGAGGCTCCTGGCCAGAGCTGTGAGGAGGGTGGGAGGAGGGGTGAGAGAAGAGAGGGTACCCCCAAGTGGCCCATTCCCAGCTGTGGCAGGAAGGCAGGGTGGGGAGGATGGGGGAGAAGGCAGAGGCAGGAGGGAGACTCGGAGGCTGAGGCTGGCCAGCAGAAGGGGAGGGTACTGGAACGAAAGCTCACCTGAGGATTTGTTCCGCATCAACCGGACCTCCCGCGCTTGGATGCCATGGGATTGCAGCTGGCCACGAATCTGTATGGGGTGATATGGATTGGGGCAGGCTCAGCACAAGGAGGCTGTGGGTACCAGGGGCTGGCTGGAGGTCTCCGGGACCCCTAGGGGGTCACAGGGGTTGTGCGCACACTGTATCCACTCCCTCTCTCAGAGATTCTCCCCCGGTGATCACAGCCCCGGCCCCCTACCAGTACCCAGTCTCAGCTTTCAGACCCAGACTTGCAGAGGGAATTAAAGGAAGGAAGGGGTGGGCTACAAGGTGAAGCATGGCAGTGTAAGGACCTTCAGGGGCGGAGAATGTCAAGAGAGCAAGTGAGCCAGCAGCTCAAGAACGGTGGGCATGGGTGGTCTGCCAACAGGCTTAGTGCAGCCACAAAGCGAGGAAAGCTGGGGCGCAAACCTGGCTGTTCATGAACAGACTGCCCTCCAGCTTGCATTGAGAGAGACCCATGACAAGCCCCAAACTGGGAAGAACTGGGGTCTGAGCAAAGCCCAGCCATGGGCACTAGATCACGAACAGAGTGGGAACTTGGGGTTGAGACCAAAAGGCACAGCTGTGGGGTATGGAAAGCTTCCTGGATGACCTATGCCAGGCGAAGCTGCAGATGCAACCTGGGATTTGGACCAGGTGAGGCAGGGTCCTGAGGCCAGTGGCACCTCTTGCCAACAACTGGATGCCTGTGCTGGGCACTCTGGGCCAGTGGCCATAATGCCTCTGGGCCTCAGTGCCCTCACCAGGGTCAGCAACAGATTGGAGGTTCAACAGGCACACATGAGAATGGAGAAGAGAGATACACAGAAGATCAGGATCGCAATACTCAGGGAGGGCTCAGGAAATGGCTGGAACATGGGCTCTGGAGCTCAGCTGCCCAGTTCAGACCCCAACTCTGCTCTGTCACTTGCTGGCTGTGGGAACTGGGGCCAGCTGCCAGGGGCCTGGCCTCCTCATCCGTAGGATGAAAAACACAGAGGACCTTCTCTGCAAGGTGGCGGTGCATGTGGCCCACCATGTGACAGATCCTCCACAAATGAGAGCGTGCAGCTACCGCCTGACCCTGAAAAGGGCAGGTGGGCCAGACTTGAGAGCTCTCAGACACACAGGTGGAGTTTTCTCTGCAACAACACAGGCAGCCAGCAGGTTTCAGGGGAGAGCTGAGTGGAGCCTTCACAGGCCGTGAGGAGGAGGAGGAGAACTGGGTAGGGTAGTGAGGAGGCTATTCTAGTGGCCCCCATGGGGTTTTCCTGCTCACGAAGGGAAGTCGGTACGGACAGGGAGGGAATGTCACACAGGCAGACGGGGTGGGAAGGCTGCAACAGCAGTGAAGGAAGGAGGACCCAAGGCTCTGTGGTTGTGCCAGTGAGGAGATCTGGGGCTGCTGGCAAAAGAGAGCAGGTGGTAGGGAATGATAATAAAACCTCAGAAAATCCCATGGAGAGCCTCCCCAGCCTGCAGGGTCTCCACATCACCTCTGCCACCAGCGATATCTGGCAGCGGGCCTGGTGAGCATCTGGCCTTTGATCGACATATGCAGAAGGGATGGATCACCAGCAGAATGTATGGAAGGAATGCTCTGTTCCCTCCCACAGCCACCGCCGCAGCCCCCTGGCCAAACCAGCCTGTGCCATGCTCCTCCCTTCCAGCCTAGGAGACGACAGGGCCTACCCCAGGGGCAGAGCAGTGCTGGGGGACAGGGCTGGGGGGAGAAGGGCTGAAAGGTGCTGAGGAGGTGGGGGGTAAGGGAGGGGCTGAGGGCCCTGGAGGGGACCCAGCCTGGCCTCCTGCTCTGCCGCCTGCCCGGGGACATGGGGAGCACGTACGTCATCCTCAGTGGCTGCCTGTGGCAGCATCCTCAGCATGACGATGTTACTGGCCTTCTCCTCCTCCTCCTCCTCCTCCTCCTCCTCCTCCTCCTCCCCTTGCTCGGTCCGATAGTCCTGGTCCCGATAGTCGCCGTCTCGGGGGAAGCCTGGCGGGCCGGTAGGGCTGTGCCTGTGCCGCCGCCGCCGCCTACGCTGAGTCTCAGAGCCCGGGGAGGCCTCGTAGGAATCCTGGCCAACAAAATGAGATGAGAGACACCAGGCGGGCAGTCAGTCTGAGGGTGGGCCTAGGGGCTGGCCGCTGGCTCTCCGAGGCAGGCAGGCTCTGAAAGCCAGGGGTGGGCGGGCTCCGGCTAAAGGCTCAGGGCAGGCAAGGTGGGCAGGCCTTGAACTGCAATCCTCCTGGGATTGGAAATTCTGCTGCTTTGACGGGGAGTGGGGGAGAAGCAGGTGGCAGTGTTGGTGTGGGGGAGGAACTCCCACAGACAGGTGAGCAGACACC
The DNA here is from genome assembly GCF_027580195.1 of Bos mutus. Taxonomy (NCBI): domain Eukaryota; kingdom Metazoa; phylum Chordata; class Mammalia; order Artiodactyla; family Bovidae; genus Bos; species Bos mutus. The sequence goes on along the minus strand of NC_091646.1, from coordinate 75,981,774 downwards.
ACTGAGACCTCCCTGGGAAGAGACTGTTGGAGGTTGGCACACTAAACCCTGCACTGTTTCTGCCCCCTCCTCCCTTGTCAGCTCAGCTAGTACAAGCACAATTGTTCCCTGTGCCACAGAAGGCCACAGGTCACTTAAGACTCCCAGCCTGGGCCCTGTCACCAAGTTGTGGGTTTAGGAATTGCTTAAGACCTCGGCCAGAGACAGCCAGCAAGAGCTGGCAAAGACTGCGAGGACTACAGCGCTGCCGCCAGAGACAGCCAGCAAGAGCTGGCAAAGACTGCGAGGACTACAGCGCTGCCCCTCGGTCCCTGATCCTCTGCCAGGCCAGTCCTCCGTCACCACCACGCTCCTTCCTAACAGGGTGTGGTCACTGGATTCCTGGGCATTGCCCAAACCCTTTGCTCAGCACTAAGCAAGGCAGGCCTGGGTCCATGCCCATCCTGCCCTCACAGGGGCCAGAAAACTCAACTCTCCACTCTTCCTGGTCCACCCAGGGCCCACCCAGTGCTCTGGACACATCCAGGCACAGCTCACAGTTGCCACCAAGGAAGCCTGACTGCCCACCATGGGGGTCTTTGTGCTGGACCCCCAGAGGGTGGCTGGCCACCCATATTCTTCTTCCCAGGGCTGGGGTTGCAAGGGTACCCTTCCCACTCCTCTGTGTCTGTGTGGACCAGGGCCCTGAGTAGCCCCTCAACCTGGGGTTCGCATAAGGCAAGGCTGCTTCATCCCCTCAGATGGGGGCTCCCTGATGGTGGGCATCATGCCTCCCCCTCAGGCCAGGGCTAACTATCCAATATGGAAGTGGTTAGCTGGAGCTCAGAGGAGAGTCCTGACGGGGCTTTCCTTTCTGTTTAGGGGCTCTGCCACCACTGGGAATGCCCACACTCAGCCTCCCAGAGCCACTCTGCTTGCTGATACCCACGTGACATCCAGGTGCCCTCCTGACCCTAGACGCTGGGTCCCCAAACTGGCTGGGAGCAGGCAGTAGAGGGCTTGCAGTGAACCCTGAAGAACAGGGAAGAAGGGAGAGAGGTGGTGGCCAGGGGACCTCAGAAGTACAGAGCCAAGCACGTGGAGGTCAGGGAGACCCAACCTGGGAGAGGAGCCGTCAGAGAGGGGAGTGGGGACAGACCCTTCAGGTGAGGCAAAGCCCTTGAGCACAGTCTGAAGGCATGGGAATGGAGAGCTACTGCACGCGGGGCTGCAGCCAGATCGAGGCCCTGCAGGAGCCGGCCCCCCAGCCCTCACCTCTGCACTCTGCTCCTCAGATGAGTCATCATAGTCATGCTTGCCCTCCTGGCTGCCGTACTCGCGGGGATATGAGCGGTAGTCCATGTCCCTGTAGTCATGATCCCGGCTACGGTTTTCCCCACTGTCATCCTGTGAACGATCGGTGGCTCCGTAACGGCCAGTCCTGTCTCCACGTCCCCCTCTGGGGAAAGAAGGATGGGAAGCAGAATATGAGGGCAGTCCTTTCCAAAAGAGGCCCTCAGCTTCACCCCTACAGGGATCCCTAAGGCCAACCCCTAATCCCCAGGCTGCCACCACCTCTCCTTCAAAGCCAGCCCACTTCTCTCCTTCTCTTCCCCACCTCTCCATTCCCTCATTGGGCCTTCAGGTGTGGCCCCCTGCCTGGTCTCCTCACCCCCCACCCAGGCCCCCTCCAGTTCATTCTCTCCACCCTCAAAGCAAGTGAGTGTTTCATAAGGCAAAGCCAATCAAGCCCAACCACAGTTCTCCTCCGACGGCTCCCTCCTATTCTAAAGACACCAAAACGCTCACCAAGATCCTACAAGGCCTGCAGGGTCCTGTGGGCTGAGGTCCCTGCCGACCTCTTTCCCTCCAGCTCCTTGGGCACTGCACCACTCTGCCCCTCTGTTTCATGGTCACCTTGCTAGCACTGGCAGCTGTTTTGTTAAAATTTCTCCTACTGAAATAACTGTAAAATAATTAGCTCAACATTGACTTAATGTGCATTTCTTTGGTGATTTAAAAAATTACTAGAATGAGTCTGGGGAAGGGACCATGCCTGTTTGGTTCACTGCTGTATTTCCCAAAGTTTAGCTTAGTGCCTAATACTCAGCAGGTGCCCAATAATTCTCTTTTGATAAAATAATGACTCTAAAGAGCACTAAGTCCTAACCACTGGACCAGCAGGGAACTCCCAGTATTCTAAATGCAACCAATACGTATCTACTTAAAAGAAGAAAAATTGGACATCAACGTAGACTACTACTAGCAGGATCGTAATCCTGGTTAGAAATGACACTAGAATGCCCATTATCAACACCATAATTACTATTCTAAGAAACTAGCTAGTAAACAATTAAACAAAGGAAAAAAGAGATTAAAAGCTGGAAAGGAGATGGTAAAATTACTATTACTTGTAGATGATATGAGGATGTATCTGCCTCTGCCTAAGAGAGTCAATGGAAAAATCATTACAAATAAATCAGTAAAGATGCTGTGTTCAGAAATTAATATTCAGGAATAAATACCTTGCTGATATTCAGAGAGCCACTGTTCAGAATCAGAAGATTCCAAATATAATTGCATCAAAAGGTTAAATACCTAGACATATGCAATATCTTATGACTATATGTCACACCAATGGGCCAGGATTCATCTGAAATCGGTCAAAGATTTAAATGGAAGAAATGAAACCAAAGACGAAAAGAAGAAAACATGAGATAGTTAGTTTTTTTTAATAATCTTGAAATGGGGAAAACTGTGACCCAAATCAAGAAGCCATACAAGAAAAAGCTATCAGATCTGACCATATAAAAATAAAACATATCTGGGAAAAAAACAAAAACAGAAAAACAAAAACCATCACGAACCAAGTCAAGACAGACAATAAACAAGGAAAAGGTATGGGGAAAAAAGAAAAAGAGAACTGGATTTACAGAAAATAATACAGTTGACCCTTGAACAAGCACTGAACCTCTGCTCTGTTGAAAATCCGAGTATAACTCATTGCCGACCCTCTGCATTTGTGGTTCCTCTACACGCTCGGATTCAACCAACCATGGATTGTGGCGCACTGTAGTATTTACTACTGAAAAGAATCTGTATATCAACAGACCCGTGCAGTTCAAACCTGTGTTTGTTCAAGGGTCAACTGTACAGATGGTTTATATTTGAAAAGATGCTCTATCTCACTCAACAAAAGATGAAAATTAAAACTATACTGGACAGTTCATTTTTGTAACACTTAAAATTTATTTTTGTGTATTTTCCCAAATATTTTTTGTGATAAATTATATACATAATTAACAAAAATGTTACCATTTTAAAGGGTACAACTCAGTAAGTGGCACAATGTACATTCACAATGTTGTATAATCATCACTACTACTTCTCATCACCCCAAACAGAAACTCCATACTTTAATTAAATAATCATTCCCCACCCCACCTAGCAACCTCTATTCTCCCCTGTAAGTTTGCCTTTTCTATGCACTTCATATAAGTAAGTGATGTCGCTCAGTTGTGTCCAACTTTTTGCGACCCCATGAACTGTAGCCTACCAGGCTCCTCTGTCCATGGGACTTTCCAGGCAATAGTACTGGAGTGGATTGCCTTTTCCTTCTCCAGCGGATCTTCCTGACCCAGGGATTGAACCCGGGTCTCGCACATTGTAGACAGACGCTTTACCGTCTGAGCCACCAGGGAAGTCTGTGTCTGGCATACTATCTCAGCAGAATGCTGTCAAGGTTCATGTTGCAGAATGTATCAGAATTTCATTTCTTTTTTATGGCTACCACATCTGTTGACTTCATGTTGCAGAATGTATCAGAATTTCATTTCTTTTTATGGCTACCACATCTGTTGACAACATTTTCACCTACTGGTTATTTTGGATACTGTGTATAATGTTGCTATGAACAATGGTATACAAGTATCTGTTTGAGTCTATTTTCAGTTCTTCAGGGTACATACCCAGGAGTGGAACTGCTGAATCCTATGGGTTTCCCAGGTGGCTCAGTGATAAGGAATTCGCCTGCCCAATGCAGCAGACACAAGTGATACCAGTTCGATCCCAGGGTTGGAAAGATCCCCTGAAGTAGGAAATGGCAACCCATTCCTGTATTCTTGCCTAGAAAACTCCATGGACAGAGCAGCCTGGTGGGCTACAGTCCATGAGGCTGCAAAGAGTAGGACATGGTAACTTTAATTTTTTGACGAATTGGCAGTGTTCCATAGCATCTGTACAGTTTTACATTCCTACCAGTGATACAGTTGCCAATTTATCCACATTGTCATCAACACTTGTTACTTTGCCTTTTTTTCATGTGCTTATAGGTCATTTATACTTCTTTGAAGAAATGTCTATTTGAGTCTTTTGCCCATTTTTGAATTAGGTTTTTCTGTTACTGTTGTAGGAGTTCTTGATATATTCTGGGCATTAATCCCTTATAAGATATATGATTTGCAAACACATCCTCCCACTCTTTAGAATGTCTTTTCATCCTTTTGAATAGTGTTCTATGATGTACAAAAGTTTCTAATCTTCTAAAAAATTTTATTTAATTTTTTGGCTGTGCTTGCTCTTAGTTGTTGCAGTATGCAGGCTTATCCCTAGTTGTGGCATGTGAGCTCTCTAGTTAAGGTGTGAGTTAGTTGCCCTGAGGTATGTGGGATCTTAAGTTTCCTGACCAGGGATCGAGCTCATGTCCCTGCACTGGAAGTGTGGAGTCTCAACCACTGGATTACCAGAGAAGTCCCAAAGTTTCTAATCATGATAAAGTTTATTTTAAAAAATGATAATTTTAGACTTACAGAAAAGTTCAAAGATAATAGAATTCTCATATACACTTCACACAGTTTCTCCTCATGTTAAGAGAACCATGGTACATTTGTCAGAACAAAAAAGTTAACTGATCTACAGATTTTATTAGTATTTCACTATTTTTCCACTACTATCCTCTTTCTGTTCCAGGATTGAATCTAAGACACTACACTGCATTCAGTTATCATGCCTCTAGTTTCCTCTGGCCTGTGAAAGTTTCTCAGTCTTGCCTCTTTTTTTTTTTTTTTTTTTTAATGACCTTGACAGAGGTTTGAAGCACGCTGGTCAGGTAATTTGTGGAATGTACCTCAACTTGGGTATAGCTGATATGTTCTTGTTATTTAGATGAGGTTAACAAAGCTGAGCCACCCATTTGATCACACTACATCTCAGGTGCGTGCTATCAACGTGACTTACTACTGGTGATGCTGAACTCGATCATCTGGTTATGGTGGGGTCTGCTGTAAAGTTTCTTTTTCCCTTACACTCTATTCTGTAGAAGCAAGTCACTAAGATCAGCCCACACTCAAGAGGAGGAAAAATTAATCTCTACCTCCTAGAGTGGGGAGTATCTACATATATTATTTGAAATTCTTCCCTAAGGAAGATCTTGTGATCAAATGTTTTTAAGTCAACAAATCTTCAGAAGTCCAAATGTTTAACAACAAACTGTTGGCAGGGCTGTATGGAAAACAGGTACTCTCATATTGGTGGTACGAGTGAAAATGGAATGATCCCCATGGAGGGGAACCTGGCAATAGCTGGCAAAACTAAAAATCTATATGCTTTCTGACCCCCAATTTTCCTTCTGGGAATTTAATGTGCTGAAGCACTAGTATGTATACAGAAATAGTATTCAATGTGACACTGTTTATAATAGCAAAGGACAAGAAACAACTTAGAAGTGTCATGAAAATTCTGTTTAAAAAAAGACTAATGATGGGGAGAGGAACCCCATCAACTATTAAAACGTATTATAAATGTCCTAAAAGGACGTTTTTGGAACAACTGATGACATCTGAAAACAGACTTAAAAGAGAAAAGTACTGAATCAATGTTAAATTTCTTGATATTGATAAGTATCCTGTGATTATGAAAGAGAAAGTAGAAGGAACTGTAGTATTTTCTATAGTATCTACTGCTCATGTCTTCCACTAACTCAAAAGATTCCGAAAAAAAGGTGTTATGTATAGAAAGGGAGAGGGAGAGGGGAAGGGAGAGGGGAAGAGAAAAAAAGAGAGGGGGAAGGAGGAGAGAAGAAGGAATAGGTCTGTAAGTAGGCAAAGCAAATGCGGCAAAATATTTACAGTTAGTGCTTCTGGGTAGAGGATTAAGGGAGTTCATTGTACTTGCAATTTTTTTTGGTAAATCTGAAGTTTTTTCAAAATAAGGAGTTATAAACATACATATACATACCACGATCAAGGAGGGTATACCTTAAGAATATCAAGGATACAATTTAATGCAATTATGAAGTTGATAGACAAAAGGAGAAAAAAGCATGTAATTATGAACTTCAATACTCATTTCTGATCGGTTTTAGCAAACCAAAATTCGAGAATTTTCCTGACTTATTAAAGACTACATTTTAAGAGCCTACAGTACACATCACACTTGATGCCAAAGCAAAGGAGGTTGCCTATCAGGCCTGGACTGATTTAGAAAGACAATCAAAATCAACAATGATTGAGTAGAAATAACAAGAGAACACAGCAGAGATAAGGTAATTTACAAAAATCAACAGCATTCATTTACCCCAGCAAATACCAGCTTGAGAAAAAAAAAAATAGCCAATAAAAACTACTGAAGCACCTCTGAATTACTTTAACAAACAATACACAACCAGATTAAATTTAAAACCTTTTGCACAGCAAAGAAAACCATCAACAAAACAGAGACAACTGACTGAATGGGAGAAAATATTTGCAACTGGTACGACCAATAAGGGATCAATATCCAAAATATATAAACAGCTCATACACTCAATATCAAAACAAACAAAAACAAACTTGACTTAAAAACAGAGAAGACCCGAATAGACATTTTTTCCAAAGATGACATACAGATGGCCAAGAGGCACATGAAAAGATGCTCAACATCGTTAATCATCAGAGAAATGCAAATTAAAACCACAGTGAGATACCACCTCACACCTGTCAGAATGACTATCATCAGAAAGAACACAGACAACAAATGCTGGTTGAGAATGTGGAGAAAAAGAGGACCTTCATACACTGTTGGTGGGAATGTAAACTGGTGCAGCCACTGTGCAAAGCAGTATGAAGGCTTCTCAAAAAACTAAAAACAGTCTACTCCTGGGTATATATCTGAAAAAAAAAAAAGATCAAACACTAATTCAAAAAGATACATGCACCCCAATGTTCACAGCAGCATTATTTACAATTGCCAAGATAAGGAAGCAACCTATTAGTGTCCACCAATAAACTGAGTGGATAAAGAAGATGTGTTACACACACACACACACAGGAATATTAATCAGCCATAAAAAAAAAGAATGGGATTTTTCCATTTGCAATAACATGCATGGACTTAGAGGGTATTAATGCTAAGTGAAATAAGCCAGACGGAGAAAGATAAATTCTGTATGATATCACTTATATCTGAATCTAAAAATTAAAACCAGTGAACACAACAAAACAGAAATAAATTCACAGATATAGAGAACTAGTGGTTACTAGTGGAGAAAAGGAAAGGGAGAGGGACAAGATAGGGGAGAGCATTAAGAGGTACAAACAACTATGAATAAAATAAATAAGCTACAAAGATATATTGGACAGCAGGGGGAATACAGCCAGTATTTTGTAATAATTATAAATCAAATGTAACCTCTCAAAATATATCACTATGCTGTGCACATGAAATAATGTACATCAACCATACATCAATGGGGAAAAAAAGGAGTACCCAAGACCTGTATTTTGGTTTATTCAGATTTTTATGTCCTTTAAATGAACCTTGTAGGTATTTATGACCTGTTTAAGAGGATGAGATGACTACTTACAAAGATAACAATTCTCCTGAAGTATATAAATTTAATGCAATCTCAAAGTTCTTGAACTTTTAGAAAGACTTGATAACTTTTTACATAAAGCTACAAAATGACTAAGTCAACTTCAAAAAATAAGAGCAGAATAGGCACTATTAAGACATTCTATAAGGCCACAGAACACTAAGGTTCTGCACAAGAATAGCAAAAAGACCAATGCAACAAATCAGACCACTCAAGACAGATCCATGTACATGAGGGAACTTGAGATGAGATGAGGTACCACAAATCAATAAAGAAAGAATGACCTATTTTGGGGGTGATATTAGGAACACTGACCACTATATGGAGGAAAATAAAACCAGAACCTACATTATAACATATTTAAAAGTGGACTCTAGATGGATTTAAAGACCTGAATGCAAAAGGTAAATAAAGTTAGGGATCCAGAGATAAGAATAGAGAAGATTTTTCAAAGGACAGATTTTAAGACAAAAAAGTGATGAATTTTAGCACACCAAAATTAAGAACAGGTATCCACCCTTGAGAGAATTATTAAATAAGAGGCAGCAGACACACCCCATGGTGTCCTTGGGACCAATTAGAAGCAAAGCACTAACATACAGGTAGCAATATAGACAGATCTTTAAAATGCAGTGCTGAATAATATAAAGCTCAGGAAACAGAATTAAAACTAACATTCTGTCACTTGTGTAAACTGAAAACACTCCAAACAAAACCACGTATTTTAGAAGGATACATTTCAAAGACAACACAGCAGCTGCCTACAGCTATGGGAATTGCAAATAAAACAGGAAAAAATAAATATGGCAAGAGGTGGTCTTGTACCAATCTGTGATAGAAATGTACCTTGAACTGGAAAAGTATGATTAACTCAAACCCTTGCACTTGAGGTTCTTTAAAAGCCAAAAGAAAGCCAGTGGCTTTACCTCGTAATGAAGTCTAAGGCAAGTAAGCTACCTACTCAAAGTCAGAAATTGCCACACAGCACTTCTATTGAATACCATCCAAAATCGAATGCCTTTCACAAGACATTTTGAAAGGTCAAGGCTGAATAACACCTGATGATAACCACATCTCAAATTCGGGCTCATCACTTTTCAGAAACCAAAACATTATAATTCTACATTTTTCAAAAGGGGGTGGTAGCAGAAACCCTCTGTAAGGCAATAAAAAAATTATTTCCTCCTTGACTTTTTCATAAACCTACTGACTTTTGATAGAGGCTCTCTGGGACAGTTAGCTCTACTTTTCTATACAATCTTTAAATATCAGGAATGAATCATCTACATTAGAATCAAGTAAGGTGATCCACCAGTATGGTAAAGGTATGATCTGGCATCTCTGTATTTTACCAAGTGTCCCAACTGTTTCTGGTTAGTCCCTGAATTTAAAAATAACTGGATAAGAGTGTCCACACCAACTTCAGCCCATCCTGTCCCTGAATCCCAGATCTTAAAAAGGCCGTGGCTGAGTAATACTATCTGACCTGGTTTGCCCCATACATTTTCTGGGCAAATTTCTGACTCTGAAGGCAACCCCTCCCCCATCCATCCCTCAAACCCAAAGCTACAGCCCATACCTCTCCCCTGAGAATCCACAGGCACTTACAACCCAACAACTGCCCACCTGTCACCCACTTTTGTCTGTCCTGCGGTGGCTGTCCATACCTTCCATACCTACCTGCGTCATCCAAAATGGAAACCTGGGCATCGGTCTCCATGCCTCCCTTTCTCTTGATCCCTTCCTGCCCTGCAACCACACGTGGCACCTATCAACCAGAAACTGTGTGGCTTCCCTTGTGAGACCCTAAGTGAGGAGAAGGCTGCAATCTTATTTGTCTCGTTTATGAATGCACTCTCAGAGCCCAGTACATGTCCTGGCTCTTGAGTGCCAAGTACATGTTTGCTGAAAAGAAACCAATCATCTGCAGCACTGTTTGGTTTTTTCTTGCCCAGATGCCCCCTCCAAGCACTTTCCTGGATCAATTCTCACACAGGGACAAACCTAAGCTGCTTGGGGGAGGGTGGGGGTTAGAGGGGAACTCACCGTCTTTCATACTCCATGTCCTGACAGAGCCTGCGAGGGCTGCTAGGGCCCCTCCTCAGCCGCTGGCTCCGTTTCACTTCCCAGCCACCCCCAGTGCTGCCACCATGATCTGCCAGCCTGGGTGATGCCTCCTGCAGGGACTCTGGGGAGAGCAGAAGGAAGAAAGAGGTCAGGGCAGTTATGGCAGAGAGGGTCTCCTTGAGAAACACTTGGTGCCAAGGCTCTCTGCTGTCCCCAAACCCAGCAACACTGTATCCCAACTCCTAGGGCTCCTGAGGATTGGAGCAGGAAGGCAGCCCTTATTTGGCCTGCTGCTTCCCTTCCCTTTAAACGTGAAGCTAGAGCCGGCCACCCTGGAAATAGCACGGCCCTCGGCAGGCATGGAGCATCTTGCAGAGAGACCTGGTGGTGCCACCCATCCTGGGATCACGGCTTTGCCATCTGAGACTGGTAGACAAGCTCAAGCCTGGAGCTACTTGCCCGGGAAGGGGGGGGCTCTCGGTGCTGGATGACTTGTCTGAGATTGGGCACACTAGGCATGGAGACAAGTTTTCATGACAGGAGTCCCAGGCACCCACCAGGCTCCTTCCATGAGCTTCCAGGTGCCATTTCATCCTCCCAAGAAGATGCTGGCTGCCCACTATGAGACGGCAGGAGACCATGAAAGGCTCTGGGGGTAAAGGGGCGAACTTGGCAATGAGACAGCTGCCGCCTCCCTAGGTTCCGGGCCAACACAGTTTTGGCCCTCACTTGGCAACTGGCTCGGCCCTGAGCCTGCCTCTTATGCACAGCCAGGTTCCCCAAGACGGCTCCCTACCCAGGGCTCTGGGCCCAAGTTATTCAGAGGTTAAAAGCAGCCCTTTTGGAGCCCGTTTTGAAGCACTGTGTTATTCTGCTGGAATGGGAGAGCAGTCACTTCACGGCAACCCTCAGTGCTGCGGTGAGAACTAAGGAGGGCCGAGAGCCATGTGACCGGGCCAGGGGTCACCACAAAGTATCCCTGAATCTTCAGGCCCCACCCTCTGAACAACAAGCAAGCAAAAGTCAGGCGTTAACAGCACCTGCCCAACACTAGGTTGCCACCACACCTTTCCTTCATGTATACACTCCTATCAATTTTCTCTTCCTCCTAAAGTCTCAGGGAATGAGAGTTACCTGCTCCCAGATGGGTAAGACTTAGAATCACAACCAGGGAACCCAGTGGATGAGAGCCAGAGACAAAATCCTCAGTACATCTGGCAAAAGCATCCATAACAGATAGTGACCCAAGTCACAGACTCGAGCCCCGAAGAACTACGGGCCAAAACCACGGACAGGGACCCACAAAAATACGGGCCATAATCACACAGGCCCCCCTCCCCTTTCACAGAATAAGCATCAGAGTAACCAATACGAACCTCCCCTCCCCCCCAAAAAAGGAGCAGTCAAGTCTTACACACCTTCCTTGCACTTTCCGCCCCCACCCAGTAAGTGGATTATGGCCAGTCCTAATAAGACTTTCTATGGGTAAGGACCCCCTCCCCATAGATAACCAGAGTTACAGACAGAGGTTCCGAGGATAGAGATCCAAGTCAGACCGACGATCTCCCTTCTCCTCCACCCAGAGCCACAGAACACTTCCCCATGGGTTGGTTAGTACCAAAGTCACACACAAAAGCAGGGAGCACACTTTTTCAGCTAAAAAGAAAAGTCGCAGTCAGCGGCCTTCCACGGAAAAAGTTCGGCGTCGCAGACACAGTGAGCCATAGGAGCCCACTCCCATCCGTCCCTCCCTTCCCCCAAGCCGCGTGCACCCATCCAGTGCCCCAATCGCGCACGCGCCTCTGCTCTCAAAAGGAGAAAAACAAAAAACAATAAAAAAAGACACCCTCTCCCAAGCTCAGACTGTGCCAAGCATCGGTCGGTTCTGCGCGAAGCCCAGACCCATCGACCACAGTCCGCCCTCGCGGTTCCTCTATGCAACCCCCTCCACCCCCGGCCCCTTACCTCCGCCCCCACGACCAGCGTTGACTCTCACCTTCTGCGCCCGGGCTGTCAAGGGAGGGCTCCCGGACATCACCTCGGCCCGCCGCCACCTCCTCCAACTCTTCCAGCTCTGCCCGAGCCGGTCCGCACAACTACCAAGTCCGAGGCTGGAGGCAAAAGGGCGGAGGGGGGGGGAGGGGAGGGGAAAAGCGCCAGGCGCGCTGCCCTCCCCGGGAAACCCACTGTCGCCTACTCCCAGCCGGCCGCGATCACCAGCACAAAATGGCGACGATGAGAAAGGAGCCGGCGCTTCGACCACCATCCACCTACTAAGGGAGCGCGCTCTAGCCAACCCCGTCTATTGGTCGCTGTCAGCCCTCGGTCATCCCTGGCCTACTCTGATTGGCAAGCATATTGCCACCTCCCCGCTCCCCTTGCGAACGCCCGCAAGTCGAGAAAAGCGGTAGCTATTGGCCAATCCCGCGAGGCTGTCGTTTTAGAAGCTTGGCTTCCTTCGAAGATGAAAGAGCAACGGAAGCTCCGCCCTTCTCGCCGAAGGGCGAGGCAGCTCTCTGCGCGATTGGTTAGGAACATCCACTCAAGTGTCATTGCTTTCTTTTCGTCAAGTAAATTCCACAGCCTAGCGGTCAGAAGTTCCATAGTCTGATTGAGAGGATTAGAAGGTGGTTGCTTCCCTGAGGTCATGACAGAGTGAGGCAAAGAGAACCTCTCACCATTCGAAAGCAAAGTTCCGATTCGGGACCTATTTAGTGCGGCGGGGGCGGAGCGACAACTCTCGCGCTTAGGACAACTGCAGCTGCGCGGAGTCACACTTCCGTCCCCGACCCCGAGAGCTTGCAGAACGATCTGTTATGGCGGCTAGGATGTTAGGTTTGTGCGGCCGCCGCCTTTTGGCAGTAGCGGCGACGCGAGGGCTCCCTGCTGCCCGTGTTCGCTGGGAATCCAGCTCCTCCAGGGCTGTGATCGCCCCGTCCACTCTGGCGGGAAAGCGGCCGTCAGAACCGACATTACGCTGGCAGGAGGACCCAGAACCCGAGGACGAAAACCTCTATGAGAAGGTGAGAGGGAGGGGAAACGGGACGCCAGAAGGGTCAATCGGGGACCAGCGGCTAGGGCGCCGTAGAGGACGGTCTTAGTCGGCTGGGAATTGCGCAGCTGGCGAAATTTTCGAAGATTTGGAAATTCTGCCTAGCTTGTTTCCTCCTTTGTATGGGTTCAGGGTCAGAAATTGGCCTTATTTTGCAGACAGACATCAAACCTGAAGTGGGCAATGTTCAAAGCACGTTTGAAGCAATATAGAATAACAACGTTACTAAACACTGGTGTGGTGCTTACTCAGGTGTTTGAAGCACTTTACATACATTAACTCGTTTAGTTCTCATAATAACCGTATTTCGAGGTAGGTGGTTTTGGTGTACCCATTCTACGGATGAGGAAACTGAAGCATAAAGATGTTAAGTGACTTGCCTAAACTCACATAACTGAATGTGTGGCAGAACCAGGTTTGCTGTGCTATCTGATAGTGGACTGAAATCAGAATGCCGTAGTTGGAATACAGGCATTGACCTTGTGCAAGTAGCTTAAGCCCTTGATGCTTCAGTTTCTTTGTAAGATGAGGAAAGTATTAGGACATTTTCTAAAAGAATAAAATACTACATGTGCCTCCGGTATTTAAATGAGTCAAAATGCTCAAAACAGCAGCTGGCACTTAGTACAAATACTCACCATTAGAAGGTGTTGTGGTTTTTTTGTTTTTTGTTTTGCCACTTTCCACCTCACTGGAATATTGTGCAATTTGTGCTTGTGAAAAGGCCTGGCATATAATAGATGCTTCATCCATACTGACCTCTTGTTGAGGGGCTTGGTTATATAGGATACTCATTCATGCATTCTGTAGCTATGTATTAAGGGCCTGCTGTATGCCAGGCTAAGTTCAGGGTGCTATGAATTCACCAATATAGAAATCAGATAAAGCCCTTGCTTTCATAGAGCTTACGTGGTAGTGGAGAATACAGAAAATAAACATGTAAAATATTAGAAAACATTAAGATAGGGTATGCAACCAATAATATAATGTGATCAGAGTATTTGAAGGATATGCTACTTTGGTAAACTAATAAATGCTTGAAAGAAAGTTAAATAAGATAAGTGGATGGAGAGTGACTTGGGGATAGGGAGTTACGAGGTTGAGGAAATAGGAAATAGCCAATACCAATCATTTTTGACCTGTAAAAATGTCAATTTCCTATAGGTCAACTTAATAGATAAGTGACTAGGGAGTGCCTCCTAAGGGGAATGAAGATGAACCCAAAAGCTTGAATAAGGAGACAGATCCAGCCCTGACTAAATCTGGGGGAAAGGCTTTCCAGACAGAAGGAACAGCAAGTACAAAGGCTCTGTGGTGGCAAGGAGCTTGACAAGTCCTAAGAACAGACAGGAATTTAGGGAGGGAGGAGAGATTGGTCCGAGGTGAAGTTGGAGACCAAGTTATACAGGACCAGCATCAGGCTTTGTGGAGCAGCAGGAAGCCCTCGTTGACTTCTCTCTGCCGTAGAACCCAGACTCCCACGGTTATGACAAGGACCCTGCTGTGGACATCTGGAACATGCGGGTTGTCTTCTTCTTCGGATTCTCCATCGTCTTGGTCCTTGGCAGCACCTTTGTGGCTTATCTGCCTGACTACAGGTGTGTGGGGTGTCCAAGAGAGTGGGATGGGTGGGGACAGAGGCAGGGGTGGATACTGAAGGAGACCGCCAGGAGTCCATTCCCTGGGGAACTAAGATGGGGATTGATGTCCACTGAGACTCCCTCATGTCTTCCCCCATGCTACTGCCTCCAGGATGCAGGAGTGGGCCCGCCGGGAAGCTGAGAGGCTTGTGAAATACCGAGAGGCCCATGGCCTCCCCATCATGGAATCCAACTGCTTCGACCCCAGCAAGATCCAGCTGCCAGAGGATGAGGACTAACTGGTTGCCAAAAGGGGCATAAGAAGCACCACCTTCTCTACCCTGCCTGCCATTCTGCCCTCTCCTCAGAGCCCCTAATTAAAGGGACTGAAAGTGTGACTGGCTGGTGTTGCTTCTGTTGTGAGAGGGATGTGGGAGTGGGGGCGTCAGAGTAGGGGTGCCTTTTCTGGGTATTCTGGTTATTTGTTGCCATGTGACAAACACCCTAAAACTTGGTGGCTTAAAACAATTTAGTATTATGTTTCATGCTCCTATGGTTGACTGGGCTCAACGAGGTAGTCCTTCTTGAAGATTTGGGTGGTTGCAGTCAGATGGTGGCTGGGGCTGGAATCATTGGAAGGCTCAACTGGGTTGAACGTCCAAGATGGCTTCTTTATTTCCATGTTTGGTACTTGAGTCTTCTATGTGGCTTCTCTCACCAGCAGAATAGCCTGGGTTTTTTGTACGGTGGCTCAGGCCTCCTGTGCATAGAGGTGTAGCACATGGGAAGAAATGGACAGCAGCCATCTTTAGAAAAAAAGCTACCATACTGGGACTGCATGTGTTGGAAGAAGGGCCAGAGTGACCAGGGACTGAGGGTGGTGGCTCAGAGCTGGGCATTTCTATTGCTGAGGATGAGTGTTTGTCTCCCTCCCTGCCTTCTTCTCTGTTTTTCTCAGTGCTGGGGTTTTCGCCTCTGCCTTGTGTCTTGGTGAATCTGGATGCCTCTCTCTTCCCCTCTGTCCCAATCTGAGTGGTCTCTGACTCAGGATGCACATCTCTCTTGTCTGTGCATGTGTGTCTATTTCTCTCCCTGCCCCCTTATCTGTCTCTGTCTTTCTCTGTCTCTCTTTTGAGCAGGAAGTCTCTCCCCACAGCCTTTCCCCCAAACATTCTTTTTTCTGGGAGTAGACCATCTGCTTGCATTAGGGACTCATTCTTAGACTCTCTCTGTCTCTGGATCTGGAAGATGGAGTTGGATACTTGCTCTGCCTCTTTGTTTCTTTCTGGGGAATATCTCCTAAGATCACTGTTAACTCGCCATCTGGGCTGCCCTTCATGCCCCTGGCATCTCTGCTCTCTTCTCTGTGGCCCCCTTCCACAGCTCCAGCTTGCACATTCCCACATCATGCACTCATTGCTCCCATCTCTGTGAGTGTCCCTGCCTGGAATATCGGAAAGTGCAAGAGCCCCCAGTCACTGGCTACCGGAAGAACATCTGGCCTAATGAACCCTCCACTACAGGTGATGCGTATCCCTAACTTCTGAGTCGGGAGGAGTCGTAGTTCACTTGTATGTGGCTAAGGTGAGAGCAATGTCCATTTGAACCTTTGAAAGTGAGCAGTGTCATTCCCTGAGTACTCCCCTGTGGGGCCAGTCTCCCAACTTGAGGACAGCTCCAAAGCAGACAGTACTAGTGTGTAGAGGGAGAACTCCCACTACTGGGCATATACCCTGAGAAAACCACAGTTCAAAAAGACATATGTATCCCAATGTTCATAGCAGCACTATTGACAATAGCCAGGACATGGAAGCAACCTAGATGTCCACTGACAGATGAATTGATAAAGATAATATCACACACACACACACAGGAATATTATTCAGTCATAAAAAGGAACAAATTTAAGTCAGTTGTAGTGAGGTGGATGAACCTAGAGCCTGTTATACAGAATGAAGTAAGTCAGAAAGAGAAAAACAAATACCATATATTAACACATATATATGGAATCTAGAAAAATGGTACTGATGAACCTATTTGCAGGGAAGGAATGGAGCTGCAGAAGTAGAGGACGGTCTTGTGGGCATGGCATGGAAAGGAGAGGGTAGGACAAATTGAGAAAGTGACATTGACATATATACATGATCATGTCTAAAATAGATAACTAGTGGGAAGCTGCTATATAACAGGGAGCCAGTCTGGTGCCCTGTGATGACCTAAAGGGGTAAGATATGAGCAGATATATATATATATATATATATATATATATATATATATATATTATGACTGATCCTCACTGGTGTACAGCAGAAACCAACACACCATTGTAAAGCAAAAATCCTCCAGTTAAAAATAAAAAAAGGAGAATGTGAAACAAATGCCAAAAGCTCCCTTCAGGTCCAATCTTCCACCCCAAGGGTAATCACTTTCTGGACTTCTAACAACTTTTGATCTTATGATGTTGGCACGATGGATCCACGTTGTTATGGAACTTGTGGTTTGCCCATATTCACTGCTGTATTCTCTTTCATTGCTGTGAGTAGATCACACTTCATCTATTCCATTGTTGATGGGCATTTGGGTAATTTTCTATTTGGGGCTATTAAGAATAATTCTTCTGTGAACATTCTTGTATGTATCTTTTGATGGATATATGCAGTCATTTCTCTTGGGCATATACCCAAGAGTGCAATTGTTCAATCATGGGAGTAGACATATGATCAGCTGTGTAAATCATGCCAGTTCTCCAATCTATGCTTCCCCAGTGGTGAATGCCACGTCCTCAACATCACATGGCACTCCCCATCTGTTTCATCGTAGCCATTCTGATTACTGACTGACCTTTTACGGACCACACTGGGATGAAGGGCTGGGAGTTGAATGCCTACTGGTGCCAAGCCCTGACAGGGTGCCAGGAATGACAGATACCAGGATCCCTGTCCTCGGGAATTTCACAGGATTGGGGTGGAGGCCAGTGTGAGTGGTCAGAGACTTAAAGTCAATGTTTTCATCCTGCTGTTTGGCTCCAAGGATATTTGAACCTTGGTATCCAAGCCAGGCTTCAGCAATATGTGAACCGTGAACTTCCTGATGTTTAAGCTGGTTTTAAAAAAGGCAGAGGAACCAGAGATCAAATTGCCAACATCTGATGGATCATGGAAAAAGCAAGAGAGTTCCAGAAAAACATAGATTTCTGCTTTATTGACTATGCCAAAGCCTTTGACTGTGTGGATCACAATAAACTGTGGAAAATTCTGAAAGACGTGGGCATACCAGACCACCTGATCTGCCTCTTGAGAAATTTGTATGCAGGTCAGGAAGCAACGGTTAGAACTGGACATGGAACAACAGACTGGTTCCAAATAGGAAAAGGAGTACGTCAAGGCTGTATATTGTCACCCTGCTTATTGAACTTCTATGCAGAGTACATCATGAGAAACACTGGACTGGAAGAAGCACAAGCTGGAATCAAGATTGCCAGGAGAAATATCAATAACCTCAGATATGCAGATGACACCACCCTTATGGCAGAAAGTGAAGAGGAACTAAAAAGCCTCTTGATGAAGGTGAAAGTGGAGAGTGAAAAAGTTGGCTTAAAGCTCAACATTCAGAAAACGAAGATCATGGCATCCGGTCCCATCACTTCATGGGAAATAGATGGGGAAACAGTGGAAACAGTGTCAGACTTTATTTTTCTGGGCTCCAAAATCACTGCAGATGGTGACTGCAGCCACGAAATTAAAAGACACTTACTCCTTGGAAGGAAAGTTATGACCAACCTAGATAGCATATTCAAAAGCAGAGACATTACTTTGCCAACAAAGGTTCGTCTAGTCAAGGCTATGTTTTTTCCTGTGGTCATGTATGGATATGAGAGTTGGACTGTGAAGAAGGCTGAGTGCCCAAGAATTGATGCTTTTGAACTGTGGTGTTGGAGAAGACTCTTGAGAGTCCCTTGGACTGCAAGGAGATCCAACCAGTCCATTCTAAAGGAGATCAGCCCTGGGATTTCTTTGGAAGGAATGATGCTGAAGCTGAAACTCCAGTCCTTTGGCCACCTCATGCAAAGAGTTGACTCATTGGAAAAGACTCTGATGCTGGGAGGGATTGGGGGCAGGAGGAGAAGGGGACGACAGAGGATGAGATGGCTGGATGGCATCACTGACTCAATGGACGTGAGTCTGAGTGAACTCCGGGAGTTGGTGATGGACAGGGAGGCCTGGCATGCTGTGATTCATGGGGTCGCAAAGAGTCGGACACGACTGAGCGACTGATCTGATCTGATCTGATTTGGGGTCAAGCTTTGCTCCAGCAACATAACAGGTAACAAGCACCTTCATCCTTCAATCTAGGGGAACATTTATTATCGGCAAGGCCCAGTGAACAGGATGGTCACAGTCCCTGTGGCAGACACTGTCAGTTCCCTGCCCATAACCCTGTGACCTCACTGCTTTACCGTGTGCTGGTCAACTGGCAGCTGCCTGGGTTTGCATCTCTTGGCTAGAGGGCTTCCTCTCAAGCTGCAGAAGGCTGTTCTGCCTCGGGGTCTCACCGGCTGGAAGGGGCCAGGAAATGAACACCTCCTGGTGGCAACCCTCAGCCGATGACTGACAAGAGCTGGTAGATAAATACCCCTTCCCCCTTGCCCCTCAGATGGGACATGCATGACGTCTATGTTCTCCATCAGTCCTTAGAACTCCACAATGGGAACAAGCCCCAGTGCTAAGTCGCTTAGTAACACTCTTCATCGACTGCCCTCCCTTTGTCTCACTTCCTTACTTCCCACTGCCCAACAGGTGCTTCCTGGAATCACATTCTAGATAAGCTGCTTGACTTCAATCTTTGTCTCAGGGTCAGCTTCCAGAGGGACACAAACGAAGACAGTCTCTCTCCTCATGGACTTTACCTCAAGGTCGTGGGTAAGACTGAAGTAAACAAGCATGGAAACCAACAGAGGAGATAAATTCCACCAGAAGGCCAGTGTGGCTGGAATATTGTGCTTACTAGAGTCACTGGAATCTTCCTGCAAAAGAATAGTTACAGATGAGATTATAGAGGTGGTCATGAGCCATATCTGTAGGTCCCCATGGGCCATGGTTAAATGAAGTTTAGATTTTTTAAAATTGAAGTACAGTTGATTTACAATGTTGTATTAGTTTCAGCTGTACAGCAAAGTGATTCATACACACACACACACACACACACACACACACACATACACATACACATACACATAGGGGCTTCCTTGACAGTGGTAAAGAATCCACCTGCAGGAGACCCCAGTTCGATTCCTGGGTCAGGAAGATCTGCTGGGGAAGGGATAGGCTACCTACTCCAGTATTCTTGGGCTTCTCTTGTGGCTCAGCTGGTAAACAGTCCATCTGCAATGTTGAAGACCTGGGTTCCATCCCTGGGTTGGGAAGATCTCCTAGAGAAGGGAAAGGCTACACACGCCAATATTCTGGCCTGGAGAATTCCATGGATTGTATAGTCCATGGGGTTGCAAAGAGTCAGACACGACTGAGCGACTTTCATATATAGATATAGATATAGATACAGATATATATGTCCATATATATATGTTTCAGATATATATTGCAGTTATATATCAGATACTTTTTTGTTATAGGTTATGACAAGATATTGAATATGGTTTTCTGTGTGCTACAGTAGGTCCTTGTTAGGAGTTTAAGATTTTATACACTATACAAAGTTGACCAGAACCTTACTGAAAAGCCAGCTTAGCAAAGCCCATTCCATACAATTCCTGAGTGTCTAAGGGGACTGCTTACAATTTTTCTCCTGGATTACCCAGGAAATAAAAACAGTCTTACCAGTTTCACAATGACTATTACTGATAGACATAATCACTGCAGAATAAACTGACCACAGCTAAAATTGATAGATCCACTGCTCTCAAACCAAAGATGAACTTGCAAATTTCAATCCTGAAATATTAGACTGGGTGAAAACTTGTCACAAATAAAGCTCAG
Organism: Bos mutus; assembly: GCF_027580195.1. NCBI lineage: Eukaryota > Metazoa > Chordata > Mammalia > Artiodactyla > Bovidae > Bos > Bos mutus. Next base: position 75,961,254 of record NC_091646.1, on the reverse strand, counting down.
AAGAACTAGAGCTGTTAATTCAACAAATATTTATTGAGTTGCCAGGCACTATTATAGGCAGGAGGGGACACAGCCAGGAACAAAAGATTCAAAACTTCCTGCCCTCATGGAGCTTTTATTCTAGTAGAGGGAGATAGACAATAAAGAATGCAATAAATTACATTATATTTGTATATTGGGGTGTGATAAGTATGAATTAAATGAATAAAGGCAGAAGAGGGATAAATTAAGACTTTGGGATTAGCAGATATGTAACATTATATATAAAGTAGATAAACAACAAGGATCTACTGTATAGCACAGGGAACTATATTTAATATCTTGTAATAACCTATAGTGGAAAATGGAGAAGGCAATGGCACCCCACTCCAGTACTCTTGCTTGGAAAATCCCATGGATGGAGGAGCCTGTTAGGCTGCAGTCCATGGGGTCGCTGAGTCGGACACGACTGAGCAACTTCACTTTCACTTTTCACTTTCATGCATTGGAGAAGGAAATGGCAACCCACTCCAGTGTTCTTGCCTGGAGAATCCCAGGGATGGCGGAGCCTTGTGGGCTGCCATCTATGGGGTCGCACAGAGTCGGACACGACTGAAGTGACTTAGCATAGCATAGTGGAAAAGAATCCGAGAAAGAATATATATATACATATGTGTGTGTGTGTGTGTGTGTGTGTGTGTATGTATCAGTTCAGTCACTCAGTGGTGTCCGACTCTTTGCAACCCCATGGACTGCAGCACGCCAGGCTTCTCTGTCCATCACCAACTCCTGGAGCTTGCTCAAACTCATGTCTATCGAGTCAGTGATGCCATCCAACCATCTATCTCATCCTCTGTCATCCCTCCAATATTTTGGCCACCTGATGCGAAGAACTGACTCATCAGAAAAAAACCCTGATGCTAGGAAAGATTGAAGGCAGGAGGAGAATGGGACGACAGAGGATAAGACATATATGTATGTGTATATGGCTGGGAAAGATTGAAGACAAGAGAAGTGGGCAGCAGAGGATGAGGTGGTTAGGTGGCATCACCGACTCAATGGATATGAGTTTTAGGTAACTCCAGGAGATAGTGAAGGACAGGGAAGCCTGGCATGCTGCAGTCCATGGGGCCCCAAAGAGTCAGACACAACTTAGTGACTGAACAACAGTGTGTATATAGTTGAATCACTTTATACTTGAAACATTGCAAGTCAACTATATCACAATTAAAAAGATAAATAATTTAAAAATAAAGGCAGTAAGGGGGATTCAGAGTACAGGATGGGAGAAGGTTGTATTTGAATAGGGTAGTCTGCTTAGGCCTTGTTGAAAGGCGATTTTTTTTTTTTTTTTTTAGGAAAAAAAATATGATGCAAGAACATTTCTGGCAGATGGAACAACCAGTACAGTTCCTGAAGCAAGAACGTGCCTGAGATGTTCAAGGAGCAGCCTGAGATTAAGGAGATATCTGGGACAAAGCTATTATTGCTGAAATATGACACAGATAAGAATGTGTGGATCTAATCATCACTATAAAGATTAATCCAAAAGTGAGTCATCCCAGTGAAAATAATTTCAGAAAGTGAAAATGGCCAAAATTGGCTTTGGCTTAACTTCATCACTGTATGGCATTGAATGAGGAATTACATTGGCTCAAAATTCACTCCAGGGCAAACTTTCTCAATAGAAATTCATCCGAATTGGTATAATTCTGATTTTAAACATTAATATTTGTAAACAGAGCCAATATATCTGCAGTAAATAGCATGGGAGTTTGAAGGGTGAATCCAGGGCCAGCCAGGGTCCAGGCAAGGCAGCCTGGAATCAGCTGTCATTGGAAGGGTTCATTCACTCACTTATTCATTCATTCCACAAAGGAAGGGTTCATTCATTCATTACACAAATATTTGCCAAATGCCTACTGTGTGACCGGGGACACAACAACAAATAAAACAGGTGAAAATTCTTGCCCTCTTGCAGCTGACTGCTAGTGCAGGAGACATATTAAATGTAAAGAACAAATAGTAATTTGTGATAATAATTGCTAGATAAATAAATGAAATATATAATATAGTGATAAACATTGAGAAAAATTACTCAAGAAAGGACATAGTGAGGGAGTGTGTGTGTGTGTGTGTGTGTGTGTGTGTGTATAAATTTTAGCTAGAATGGCCATGGAAAAGGCCTCACTGAGAGGACATTTAAGAAATCACAGCAGGATCCTCTATGACCCACCTCCCAGAATATTGGAAATAAAAGCAAAAATAAACAATGGGACCTAATTAAACTTAAAAGCTTCTGCATAACAAAGGAAACTATAAGCAAGGTGAAAAGACAGCCTTCAGAATGGGAGAAAATAATAGCAAATGAAGCAACTGACAAACAACTAATCTCAAAAATATACAAGCAACTCCTACAGCTCAATTCCAGAAAAATAAATGACCCAATCAAAAAATGGGCCAAAGAACTAAATAGACATTTCTCCAAAGTAAACATACAGATGGCTAACAAACACATGAAAAGATGCTCAACATCACTCATTATCAGAGAAATGCAAATCAAAACTACAATGAGGTACCATATCACGCCAGTCAGAATGGCTGCAATCCAAAAGTCTACAAGCAATAAATGCTGGAGAGGGTGTGGAGAAAAGGGAACCCTCTTACACTGTTGGTGGGAATGCAAACTAGTACAGCCACTATGGAAAACAGTGTGGAGAATCCTTAAAAAACTGGAAATAGAACTGCCATATGACCCAGCAATCCCACTGCTGGGCATACACACTGAGGAAACCAGAATTGAAAGAGACATGTGTACCCCAATGTTCATTGCAGCACTGTTTATAATAGCCAGGACATGGAAGCAACTTAGGTGTCCATCTGCAGACAAATGGATAAGAAAGCTGTGGTACATATATGCAATGGAGTATTACTCAGCCATTAAAAAGAACACATTTGAGTCAGTTCTAATGAGGTGGATGAAACTGGAGCCTATTATACAGAGTGAAGTAAGCCAGAAAGAAAAACACCAATACAGTATGCTGCTGCTGCTAAGTCACTTCAGTCGTGTCCGACTCTGTGGGACTCCATAGACGGCAGCCCAGCAGGCTCCCTCGTCCCTGGGATTCTCCAGGCAAGAACACTGGAGTGGGTTGCCATTTCCTTCTCCAATGCATGAAAGTGAAAAGTGAAAGTGAAGTCGCTCAGTCGTGTCTGACTCTTAGTGACCCCATGGACTGCAGCCTACCAGGCTCCTCTGTCCATGGGATTTTCCAGGCAAGAGTACTGGAGTGGGGTGCCATTGCTTTCTCCCACAGTATACTAATGCATATATATGGAATTTAGAAAGATGGTAACTATAACCCTGTATGCGAGACAGCAAAAGAGACACAGATGTATAGAACAGTCTTTTGGACTCTGTGGGAGAGGGAGAGGGAGAGGGTGGGATGATTTGGGAGAATTGCATTGAAACATGTATAATATCATATATGATACGAATCGCCAGTCGAAGTTCGGTCCATGATACTGGTTGCTTGGGGCTGGTGCACTGGGACGACCCAGAGGGATGGTACGGGGAGGGAGGGTGGAGGAGGGGGCTTCAGGATGGGGAACACGTGTATACCTGTGGTGAATTCATGTTGATGTATGGCAAAACCAATACAATATTGTAATTAACCTCCAATTAAAATAAATAAATTTATATTTAAAAATAAATAAATAAAAACCTAAAAGTCCCAAAAGGCAAAAAAAAAACAAAGAAAGACCTAAGGAAAGTATCTATTTGAAGAAAGAACTTTGAAACAAGAGCCATGATTGCAAGACAGTCATAGGGGTTAAGGGTATGGATTCTAGAGTCAGACAGAGTTCAAATCACCAGCCCTCTCCATATCCAGTGTGTAACCTTATATTCCCATCTTCCTCCTGAAAGGTTGTTGTTGAATCACGCGAATACACCAGGATTCTTGGCCCCCGGAGGAGAAGAATTCAATCCGGAGCCAGAGACGAGGCTTGATCGCTCAGAGCTTTTGTGTAATAAAGTTTTATTAAAGTATAAAGGAGATAGAGAAAGCTTCTGACATAGGCATCAGAAGGGGGCAGAAAGAGTACCCCACTGCTAGTCTTTAGCTGGATGTTATATAATCACTAGCAGTCTGTTAATGAAAGAAAGGAGTGTCTTAAAATTCAGAATGGCACCAGGCCCCTCACCCATAAGATGCATTTTGGGATAATCTTGGCACCAAATGGTTTATCCTGGGCCATAAAATGATTAACTTGAATCTTGAAGAAGGGCAGACCACCATACAAATAGTTTCATTTACATAGATTAGGGGAACAATATCCATACTGGTTTGTCAAGTAGGTTCTGGGCCAAGAGGCAGAACCGACTTGGAGACAGAGTTTGGGGTAAAGGCATAGTACATTAGCATAGCTTAAGACAAACATTTCCATAAGAAAAAGGCATTGGTTATCTCTAGACTCGAGAAGCCTGGTGTCATTATGGCAACACAATATTTTAAGAGAAACCTCCGTTTAAATTTGTATAGAGAAGGAAAAAATATTGCTAGTTTGTTTCCTCCTGCCGCTTAAGAGAGATAAAAATGTCTGACACTTGCAGGCTATTTCCTCTATTTGGAGACCCCTGGCCTTCCTGCCTGTTACCCTCTCACTCCTCTATCAACTGGGGCTAACATTAATTACCTATGTGTGTGTAAAGTGGTAAAGAATCTGCCTACCAATGCAGGGGACACAGGTTCCATCCCTGGATCAGGAAGACCCACTGGAGGAGGAAATGGCAACCCACTCCAGTATTCTTGTTTGAAAAATTCTGTGGACAGAGGAGCCTGGCAGGCTACAGCCCATGGAGTTGCAAAGTCAGACACAACTGAGCAACTGAGCACACAAGGATCTTGAGAGGATTAATCTGAGAATACTTACAACACTGCCTGCCGCAGATTGGGTGTTTGTAAATGTTGGTTGAGTGAATGAATCCTCATTAATATTACTGTAGTGGCCATGGACATGCCCTATAAAATGAACTTGTGGTAGTCATGGTTTTGGGGATGTTCAGGTTGTGGAGTTGGTATGGACGGTGGTTTGGAACCCTGGCAGTCAATACTGAGAGGTTTAGGGTCTGGTATAGAAAGTTGTGGTTCCAGGAGACAAGGTTTGAAAAATTACTTAAGCCAGCCTGTTTAGTTACTTTAAGTAGTAGCTATTGGAAAAGCTGCATGATTCTTTGAATCAATTGTCTCAAAGGTATAGAGGGTCTGCCAGGGTTGGAATGAGGATCTGGGGTCTCAGCTGAAGTTTAGGAAGAGAGCAGCTATCAGTGAATGCCACAAGGTGTCAGTTAGAGGTACACCTCTGGGGGCCCTGCAATGCTCTGGCCTTATCTTTTTATTCTTTTTCCAACCCCTTCATCTCCTTCAATTCTTTGCTAAATATCAGCTTCTCAAAGAGGACTCCCCTTATTTAAAAGAATAATCCCCCTTATTATTCATTCTGGTTTTTTTTTTTTTCTTTTTTTCCCTTCATAGCACACACAAACTGTGTTATGTGTGTTGTCCTTGTAATTGAGGTCATGTTACCAGTAATTAAACAAAAATAAACTAGATTGTTATTTTAATGAGGGGGAGAGAGAGAAAAGGAGAGAGAAAGGAGGAGGAGAAAGAAGAGAGAGGGAGGGGGAATTAATTTTCAAAAACCCTAAACCCATCAAGGTGGGGTAGGAATGGTACTTTGGGACCAGATCATACTGGACTCCGAATGTCACACCAATGTTTGGCGTGTGTGTGTGTGTTTCAACAAGTTCCATCTAAATGAAAAACATCCTGTACACAGTTTCCAAACTCTGCTTCTGCCAAGATTCTAAGACGTAACAACCTCTGGGCCACTGTCTTTTCTCACCTGGAATCCACTTTCTCCAGAGAATTTTTCAGAAAATTCCACTCACCCTACAAACCTGGCCTTTTTGGGGGGAAGAGCTCACTTTGAAAAAAAAGCTCAGAGGGGTCATTTGGGCTCTGACCTTGAAAAAAGCTTTTGATTAATGAAATTTACCATTTTTAATTTAAAGTCTATTTTGTCTGATAATGTAGCTACACTTGTCTTTTTTTTTAAGCAATCATTTGCTTGAAATACATTTTTCCATCCCTTTGCTTCCAGTCTATATGTATCTTTAAGACTAAAATGAGTCTCTTGCAGGCAGCATATGGTTGGGACTTGTATTTTTATCTGTTTTACCTACATCCTTTGATTAAAGCATTTACTCTATTTACATTTAAGGTAATTATTGATAGGTAAGGATTTACTATGAGTTTGAGCAAGCTCTGGGAGATAGTAATGGACAGGGAAGCCTGGCATGCTGCGGTCCATGAGGTCCCTGAGATGGACATGACTTAGCAACTGAACAACAAGGATTTACTATTGCCATTTTGCCCATTATTCTCTGGCTGTCTTGTAAGTCCTTGCTCCTTATTTCTTACCCTGCTGTCTTTGTGTTTGTGTGTTTTTCTGTGTGTGTATTTGTGTGTGTGTGTGAGATGTCTTTCTGTATCAGTATGTTTGGACTTTTTATCATGTTCTTTTGTGCAATTACTGCAGGTTTTCCCCTTATGGTTACCATGAGGCTCAAGTAAAGTATCTTAAAATTATAACACCCTATTTTAAGGTGATAACTTCAATAAAATTTTACACTTTTCCTTGCAATTTAGGTTTTTGATGTTACAGTTTATATATTTTTTATATTATGTAATCAATAAGAGTATTGTTCAGTTCAGCTCAGTCGCTCAGTCGTGTCCAACTCTTTGCAACCCCATGAATTGCAGCATGCCAGGCCTCCCTGTCCATCACCAACTCCCAGAGTTCACTCAGACTCATGTCCATTGAGTCGGTGATGCCATCCAGCCATCTCATCCTCTGTCCTCCCCTTCTCCTCCTGCCCCCAATCCCTCCCAGCATCAGAGTCTTTTCCAATGAGTCAACTCTTCGCATGAGGTGGCCAAGTACTGGAATTTCAGCTTTAGCATCATTCCTTCCAAAGAAATCCCAGGGCTGATCTCCTTTAGAATGGAGTGGTTGGATCTCCTTGCAGTCCAAGGGACTCTCAAGAGTCTTCTTCAACATCACAATTCAAAAGCATCAATTCTTCAGCGCTCAGCTTTCTTTATAGTCCAACTCTCACATCCATACATGAACACTGGAAAAGCCATAGCCTTGACTAGACGGACCTTTGTTGGCAAAGAAATGTCTCTGCTTTTGAATATGCTATCTAGGTTGGTCATAACTTTCCTTCCAAGGAGTAAACGTCTTTTAATTTCATGGCTGCAGTCACCATTTGCAGTGATTTTGGAGCCCCCCAAAATAAAGTCTGACACTGTTTCCACTGTTTCCCCATCTAAAGAGTATTGTAGTTATGGTTATTTTTTACTACGTTAGTTTTCCAGCTCGAGTTGTAAGTGAATTCACGCAGGTAAAATTTCTCAAGCAGTCTGAAGGAAAGCCAATACCTAAGCGCCAGGTTGAGAACACCAAAGCAGCTCAGCAGCTCGCTGAGTTAATCTTTAAAAGTGTCGTGGACCCATCCCCAGGTTTTTGTTTTTCCAGAATGCAGCTGAGTGGAGACTCGGTCCCTCTGCGCTCTTTCAGTCGGGAAGCCAACACTGCCCCAAAGTACCCCTTCCCTGGTCGAGACGGGCCTCCAAACTGGACATCTTAAAAGGACCAGCAGAAGAAAGCTGGGATGGACGCAGAGCCTGTTTGTGGGCCCGTGGCTTCGTGTCAATGGATGTCTGGAAAGAGGCACAGCCAATCGTGACAGATCTGTGCACTAGTGACAGCCCTTGGGATAATCAGCTGTTTATCACAGCAGCTTTGCCTCCTTTGGCGGGGTGGATTCTTCATTTGAAAGGGCAGCAGGCGGCCAATCAAAAACTCTGGCTCCTGGGGGCTCTGGGTGTGCTGAGCCAGAGGGTGGAAGACTGATTCAGCAGCCACCCTGTCTGTGAGTACAGGGTCTGGACCCACTCCTCTTCTGCGAGTAGGGGGCGGGAGAGGGACTTGATTGATAGCCTTCCAACCAGTGAGAACGTCTGAGTCACAGGGCACGTGTCTATTGGCAGTCGAGGGTAGGGTCTTGCTTTGACTGACACATTATCATCCAGTAAGCATGTCTGCTTGAGTTGGGGGAGGGGGAGGGCGGGACGGCTGGTGGCAGAAAAGGCAGGGTCTTGTCCTTGACTGACCCTTGATTTGTTTAATGAGGAAACTGAGATTTCACAAGAAGCCCCCGCCCTTTTCTGTTTTTAAAAAGGCTATGATACTTTACAAAGTTGGAAAATTACAGCTTTAGAGCAATTTGGCTTTCTCATGCTGGACAGAAATGGCAGCCTCACTGAATCTGTGAAAAGAGCAGCCCCTAGGAAAGGTAATCTTAGGGGTGGAGACTGGAACTGGAAGTGGTTCTCAGAAGCAGCTGAACAGCAGTTGGCATAGAGTTGGGACTTGATTTGAATTTTAGGGCTTCAGAGACTGTGATGGAGGAGGCGGTCTAATACAGGGTCTCTGGTGAGAGTGATGGGGGTTTCTGAGGACAGTGGTGGGAAGTCTGTAATGCATGGTGAGCGGTTGAAGTCAGTCTGGGTGACCCGTGTTGACGATGATAGTTCAGGTTTGTTCTTTGATGAGACCAACTGGAATCAAGCAATGGATGGAGCCTGCACTGTCCAGATCACTGCTGCTGCACCTTGGACATGGCATCATATCCACCACCAGAGACTGGGTACAAAGCAAAAATCTCTGTGTTGCTAATGCAGACTGTTTGCAGTCTGACAGCGGTGCACCCAATGATGCTTCCTACTATCAGCAGATATCTGATATTGTTGAACATTGTGTGTTGTGTTTACTCAATCATGTCTGACTCTTTGTGACCCCATGGACTGTAGTCCACCAGGCTCTTCTGTCCTTGGCGATTCTCCAGCCAAGAACACTGGAGTGGGTAGCCATGTCCTCCTCCAGGGGATCTTCCCAACCCAGGGACTGAACACAGGTCTCCTGCATTGCAGGCAGATTCTTTACCATCTGAGCCACCAGGGAAGCCCTGAACATTGAACAGCCTCCTAAGAAATGAACTGAAGGATTTCAGATGCTACCTCTCCCACCTCTTCCTGGTCCACACACTTAAATAAGTCAATTTGCTCACTGAATGTGACTGTCACCTGAAAGGGATCATTGCCTATTCGGTACCTTCTGGGTAATGGTTAGGACAAAAGTGGTGACAACTCAGCCCAAAATGGGTCTAGGGGATTTGAACTTCATCCTGGTTCAGTCACCTGGATTTTCTTGTTGAATGGACATGGTTGTAGATCATAAGCATGATGACCACTTAATTGGAGACACTGTTCACTGAATTCCCCTCCAGTGGCCCACAAGGGCCAAGATAGATGACATTTAAATAATCTCATAAATTTTATAAAAATGCCTTTTATCCTCTTGCATCTGACCCAGTGTCTGGATGAAAGGTCTGTGTGCAAACAGGAGATGATTGAATAAAAGTGAAGTTATAGGCACTAGGATGGGAAACACCAATTTCATGGCTATGGAAGGAATGTACTTGGGGAAGGAAAATCTTAGACCCTGAGAGGTTTGAGATGGGAACCAGTTAGTATTCTTTGTCTCCTACATTGAGCACTAAAACCTGGCAAAGCAATCAAATGGTTTCCCAGAGTCAGGCAGACAGCTAGCAATCTGACCTGCTACCAGGTGTGTCATCCCTTCCTTGGGATGACAAAAACAGAAAATCTCACTTGAACATGGCTGGTCTTAAACTATTCTGCTGTGCCAGAGGCCGTCAATGTCACCTCCTGAACACAGACTCCCTCATCACTGTACAAACACAGGGGCCAACATGACTTTGTTTAGATCTGACTGATACAAATTCATATTCTCCTGATACCTGAGAGGTCTTGGATTATGCCACATTTAGCGATTGATGTTACCAAGCATGGGACTTAACCAAATCCATGTTGTGGTGTTCCCAAACAGATCTAACAACAAATTCTGAACTGAGTTGAACCATGTCCCTTTGGGTTATGTGTTTGTATATGGAGGAAAGACGGGGGTGCATATCATCGCTCCACTGGGATTGGGGTTTGATTTTGGACTCTGTCATTGTTGCTGGTGACACCAAATGTGCAAAAGTCAGTCTAAACTCCTTTGTGTGGGTTGCAGTGTAATAGCCTGGCCTTAGACTACTTTGTGGTTGTCGAAGAGTGGGCTCTGACCACTTAGCCATTTCTCAGGGCTATGTTGACAGTGAGGAATCTTGAGGGATGAGGTCATGTCTCCCTCTGGGACAAAGAGCTGCCTGAATTCCCAAGTTCAGCTTTTCATGGCTGTGATGTAAACCCACTATGTATGCTACATCCACCAGGGTCCCTCTGTGTCACCTCTGTGGGACTTAGAGGACATGGGGCGCTGATATGGTGTGAGTGCTGCACCCATGGTGAGTAGTAAACTTCCTTTGTCTCTGCCTCAGGAATCTTGTGTTTTCTGTCATCATCTCTAAAATTTGCTATCCTATAAGAGAGTAAAGTCTCAGACACTTTACAGAAGAATCTTGACCCTGACTGGGTCAGTCTCTCCAGGACTGAGGGATGGTTCTGTGTATTCTGATAGTCCCTGTGATTTGGCTATTGGCAGTTTTGGACGGTCAGTGATCTGCTGCCGGTGGTGTCAGAAATGTGATTCCAAAATTTTGAGTCCTGAGGTAATTAGTGATTGGAGACCTGCAGGGCTGCTGGCATGTGACTGTCAAACCACTGGGAGGGAGGCTGTGCTGATAGAGTTTATGGGGCAGGGGGCAGTGACGAGTAACACTCTGATGGGGTTTTGTTGTCTCCTTCGTTGGATTCTTTGAGGGTCAGTGTTTGGGGCTGGGTCATGGGTGTTTGGGGATTTTGGAGGACCCTGTGGGAAATAGAGCTGTCTTCAGAAAGATATGGAATCTTCAGGGAGATATTGGATAGAATTTTTCTTAGATAATAGTTACCCTTTAGATTAAGACCCACCTGCATTTGGTACTTAGCTCTTAAAAGTGAAAGAAAGTGAAAGTGAAAGCCGCTCAGTTGTGTCCGACTCTTTGCAACCCCATGGACTGTACCCCATGGACTATACAGTCCATGGAGTTCTCCAGGCCAGAATACTGGAGTGTGTAGCCTTTCCCTTCTCCAGGGGATCTTCCCAACCCAGGGATCAAACCCAGGTCTCCTGCATTGCAGGCAGATTCTTTACCAGCTGAGCCACAAGGGAAGCTCACTTAGCTCTTAACCACTTACCACCTGTGTAGAAAAATCATCCAGCTCTCTCGCTTCTGTATAGGAAAAATAAAATCCTACTCTCTCCCTTCCCTCTCCGTCCCTTACTAACACTTTACTTCTGGCACGCTGGTCACCAAATGTGTGCAGGTTTTTCCCACATCAAGCAAAATTCTCTGCAACATCAGCTGGTATCCTACAATTTAACTCAATTCTAACACTACCTGGAGAGTGCATCAGATCCAAGAGGTTAAGGGATCAATCCCACAAAATTTTCCCGTATCCCATTACAGATGCTAATTACAAGTAGTAGGTCCCCAGGTTACCCACAAATTCTGTCTGATTTGGTTGCAAATTGGAGGTTCCCATGACCCGCCTCTTCAAGTTAGATTAATTTGCTAGAGCAACTCACAGAACTCAAGGAAATACTTACATTTACCAGTTTATTAAAGGACATGATAAAGGATACAGATGAACAGTCAGATGAAGACATACATAGCGTGAGATCTGGGAGGGTACCAAGTGCAGGAGCTTCTGTCCCTGTGGTGTTGGGGTACATCACCCTCCTGTTATGTGGATGGTCCGCCCATCCTGAAGCTCTTGGGACTCCACACTATTGGGATTTTATGGAGGCTTCCTCACATAGGCATGATCAATTATTAACTTCATTTCCAGCCCTCTCCCCTCTCTGGAGGATGGGGAGATGGGTCTGAAAATTTCAAGCTTTTAACTATGGTGTGGTCTTTCTGGTGACCAGCCTGCATCCAGGAGCCATCCAGACCCACCTAGAGTCACTTCAGTGGAATAAAAGATGCTGCCGGTGCTCTTATCACATAGGAAATTACGAGAGTTTTAAGAGCTCTGCCAGGAACCGGGGGCAGAGACCAATGTATTTATTTTCTATTATCTCACACCAACATAGTTTTACCTTGGTCAAATTCCTTATTCCTTCTGAGCCTCAGTTTCCTGATCTGTGAAATGGAGATAATATATAGTACAAATAGTATGTAAAATGTATAATAGACTATTGTGGAAAATGCTCAGCATGTCCATAGTATAAGACTATACACAATTTGAGGGAATAGGGACAGTAATACACCGGGGTAACTCCTATGGATTCAGGACTTGCAGGATGGGGGGACATTGTGGATAGGGAGTGACTTACTTTACACTGTAAGATACATTTATTAGGATTTTGTTTTAAATTTTAGCAGTTACTTTTTAGACATCTATTAATTATTACATGTTATTTTCTTGTTTAACTTGATAGTATATTTAAAAATTTCTGATGTTGATCCTTGGATTTATTTTAAATATATTTTATTATAGCATAATTGATTTACAATGTTCTGCTCATTTCTGCTGTACCTCAAACTGATTCAGTTATATATATATATATATATATATACATTTTTTCATATTCTTTTCCATTGTTGTTTATCATGCATATAGTTCCCTGTGCTCTACAATAGGACCCTGTTTATTCATTCTATATGTATTAATTTGCATCTGCTAACTGTAAACTCTCAATCCTTGCCTCCCTTACTTCCCCTTGGCAGCTACAAGTCTGTTCTCTGTCTCTTGAGTTTGTTTCTGCTATGTATATAAGTTCATTTGTGTCATATTTGAGATTTCACGTATAAGCGGTATCATATGGCATTTGTCTTTGTCTGATTTACTTCACTTAGTATGATAATCTCTTAAGTCCATCATTGTTGCTGCAAAAGGCATCATTTCATTCTTTTATATGGCTGAGTAGTATCCATTGTATATATATATATATATATATTTATATGTGTGTGTGTGTGTGTAAGAATCCTGAAATCTACCCTTTTATTAATAGCAAATTTCTAGTATACAATACCATATTATTAACTATAATCATGTAGTACATTAGATCTCTAGAACCTATCCTACAAAACTGCAACTTTCTCCACTTTGACCAGCATCTTACTATTTTCCATGACAATTGTTAACCACTGCATTTTCTTTTTTCAAGATTGTTTTTGACTATTCAAATTTTAGAATTGTTTTTTCTATTTTTGTGAAAAATGTCATTGGAATTTTGATAGGGATTGTATTGAATCTGAATCTGTATAGCACAATATTGATTCTTCCAGTCAATGAATACAGGATAGCATTCCATTTATTTGTGGCTTCTTTAGTTTATTTCATCAGTGTTTTATACTTTTCAGTGTACAACTCTTTTACCTCCTTGGTTAAACTTATTTCTAAGTATTATATTCTTTTTGTTGCTATTATAGATGAGATTGTTTCCTTGATATCCTTTTCAAATAGATCATTGTTGGTGTAAAGAAACACTACTGGTGTTTTTTGTTTGTTTGTTTTTCCATGCCGAGAGGCATGTGGGATCCTACTTCCCTGACCAGGGATTGAACCTAGGCCCCCTAAATTAGGAGCTCGGAGTCTTAGCCACTGGACCACCAGGAAGTCTTCCTCTCTCATTTCTGACTTTGAGTCTTCTCTTTTCCCTAGTCAGTCTAGTTAAGGGTTTGTTGATATCCCACCTCCACAAACGCACTAAGTTTTTTTATTTTTCTACTGTGTTTCAAGAAAATTAGAGATACCAAGGGAACATTTCATCTAAAGATGGGCTCGATAAAGGACAGAAATTGTATAGACCTAACAGAAGCAGAAGATATTAAGAAGAGGTGGCACGAATACACAGAAGAACTGTACAAAAAAGATCTTCATGACCAAGATAATCACAATGGTTTAATCACTCACCCAGAGCCAGACATCCTGGAATGTGAAGTCAAGTGGGCCTTAGAAAGCATCACTATGAACAAAGCTAGTGGAGATGATGGAATTCCGGATGAGCTGTTTCAAATCCTGAAAGATGATGCTGTGAAAGTGCTGAACTCAATATGCCAGCAAATTTAGAAAACTCAGCAGTGGCTACAGGACTGGAAAAGGTCAGTTTTCATTCCAATCCCAAAGAAAGGCAATGCCAAAGAATGCTCAAACTACCGCACAATTGCACTCATCTCACACGCTAGTAAAGTAATGCTCAAAATTCTCCAAGCCAGGCTTCAGCAATATGTGAACCATGAACTTCCAGCTGTTCAAGCTGGTTTTAGAAAAGGCAGAGGAACCAGAGATCAAATTGCCAATATCTGCTGGATCAAGGAAAAAGCAGAAGAGTTCCAGAAAAACATCTATTTCTGCTTTATTGACTATGCCAAAGCCTTTGACTGTGTGGATCACAATAAACTGTGGAAAATTCTGAAAGAGACCACCTGACCTGCCTCTTGAGATACCTATATGCAGGTCAGGAAGCAACAGTTAGAACTGGACATGGGACAACAGACTGGTTCCAAATAGGAAAAGGAGTACGTCAAGGCTGTATATTGTCACCCTGCTTATTTAACTTATATGCAGAGTACATCATGAGACATGCTGGGCTGGAAGAAGCACAAGCTGGAATCAAGATTGCCAGGAGAAATATCAATAACCTCAGATATGCAGATGACACCACCCTTATGGCAGAAAGTGAAGAGGAACTAAAAAGCCTCTTGATGAAAGTGAAAGTGGAGAGTGAAAAAGTTGGCTTAAAGCTCAACATTCAGAAAACGAAGATCATGGCATCCGGTCCCATCACTTCATGGGAAATAGACGGGGAAACAGTGGAAACAGTGTCAGACTTTATTTTTTGGGCTCCATAATCACTGCGGATGGTGATTGCAGCCATGAAATTAAAAGATGTTTACTCCTTGGAAGGAAAGTTATGACCAACCTAGATAGCATATTCAAAAGCAGAGACATTACTTTGCCAACAAAGTTCATCTAGTCAAGGCTATGGTTTTTCCTGTGGTCATGTATGGATGTGAGAGTTGGACTGTGAAGAAAGCTGAGCACCGAAGAATTGATGCTTTTGAACTGTGGTGTTGGAGAAGACTCTTGAGAGTCCCTTGGACTGCAAGGAGATCCAACCAGTCCATTCTGAAGGAGATCAGTCCTGGGTGTTATTTGGAAGGACTGATGCTGAAGCTGAAAGTCCAACACTTTGGCCACCTCATACGAAGAGTTGACTCATTGGAAAAGACTCTGATGCTGGGAGGGATTGGGGGCAGGAGGAGAAGGGGATGACAGAGGATGAGATGGCTGGATGGCATCACCGACTCGATGGACATGAGTCTGAGTGAACTCCGGGAGTTGGTGATGGACAGGGAGGCCTGGCGTGCTGTGATTCATGGGGTTGCAAAGAGTTGGACAGGACTGAGTGATGGAACTGAACTGAACTGACTGTGTTTCTATTCTGTATTTGATTTATTTCTACTCTGATCTTTATTATTGTCTTCCTTCTGTAGCTTTGAGTTTAGTTTGTTTCCCCTAGTTTCTTGAGATATAAAGTTAGGTCATTTAGTTGAGATCTTGTTTTTAATGTAGGCATTTACACCATAAACTTCCCTCTTAGTCTGATGTTGAGTCCCTCTACTGAATTTTTCAAGTCAGTTATTGTATTCTTCAGCCCTATGATTTCTGTCTGGTATTTAAAAAAATATTATCTCTTTATTGAAATTCCTACTTTGTTCACGCATTCCTCTCCTGACCTCAGTGAGAATCTTTATGACTGTTATTTTGAATTCCCTGTCAGGGGAGTCACTTATCTTCATTTCATTAGGGGGCAGTTTCTGGAGATGTATCTTCCTCTTTTGTTTGGAAGTAAAACATCGGTTTCTTCATTTTCCTTGACTCCCTCTGTTGGCTTCTGTGCATTAGATAAAGCAGCTGCTTCTCCCAGTCTTAACAAACTTGCCTTGTGTAGAGATGAACCTCACCCAACTTACCCAGCCAAAGATTCAGAGTGCCTCTCAAGCCTTTGTGCTTGTGCAAACCACCATCTTTGTTCTTAGTGGGGCCCCAGGAGACTAGGGTGTACCTAGTCCTTTCAGTGCTGTAGAAGCAAGGCAGATCCTCACATGCCTGTTCAGTCTCCCAAAAGACTACTACTTGCCTGCCTGTTCAGCTCACAGTGGCAAGCTAATTTGTTTGTTTTGTTTCTTGTCTGTTTGCTGCACTGAGTCTTGTTTGCTGTGTCTGGGCTCTAGCGTGCAGGCTCAGTAATTGTGGCACAGGGTTTAGTTCCCCCATGGCATGTGGAATCTTCCCCAATCAGGAATCAAACCTGTGTCCCCTGCAATCGCAGGTGGATTCTTAACCACTGGACCACCAGGGAAGTCCAAGCAGGTTAATTTGAAGCTTAACATTATATCTACTACTGTGGGCAAGAATCCCTTAGAAGAAATGGAGTAAGCCTCATAGTCAGTGAAAGAGTCTGAAATGCAGTACTTGAATGCAATCTCAAAAACGGCAGAATGATGTCTGTTTGTTTCCAAGGCAAACCATTCAATATAAGTCTATGCCCCAACCAGTAAAGCTGAAGAAGCTGAATTTGAATGGTAAGTAATGCTCAAAATTCTCCAAGCCAGGCTTCAGCAATATGTGAACTGTGAACTTCCTGATGTTTAAGCTGGTTTTAGAAAAGGCAGAGGAACCAGAGATCAAATTGCCAACATCCATTGGATCATGGAAAAAGCAAGAGAGTTCCAGAAGAACATCTATTTCTGCTTTATTGACTATGCCAAAGCCTTTGACTGTGTGGATCACAATAAACTGTGGAAAATTCTGAAAGAGATGGGAATACCAGACTACCTGATCTGCCTCTTGAGAAATTTGTATGCAGGTCAGGAAGCAAGAGTTAGAACTGGACATGGAACAACAGACTGGTTCCAAATAGGAAAAGGAGTACGTCAAGACTGTATATTGTCACCCTGTTTATTTAACTTCTATGCAGAGTACATCATGAGAAACACTGGACTGGAAGAAGGACAAGCTGGAATCAAGATTGCTGGGAGAAATATCAATAACCTCAGATATGCAGATGACACCACCCTTATGGCAGAAAGGGAAGAGGAACTAAAAAGCCTCTTGATGAAAGTGAAAGTGGAGAGTGAAACAGTTGGCCTAAAGCTCAACATTCAGAAAATGAAGATCGTGGCATCCGGTCCCATCACTTCATGGGAAATAGATGGGGAAACAGTGGAAACAGTGTCAGACTTTATTTTTCTGGGCTCCAAAATCACTGCAGATGGTGACTGCAGCCATGAAATTAAAAGACGTTTACTCCTTGGAAGGAAAGTTATGACCAACCTAGATTCAAAAGCAGAGACATTACTTTGCCAACAGAGGTCCATCTAGTCAAGGCTATGGTTTTTCCTGTGGTCACGTATGGATGTGAGAGTTGGACTGTGAAGAAGGCTGAGTGCTGAAGAATTGATGCTTTTGAACTGTGGTGTTGGAGAAGACTCTTGAGAGTCCCTTGGACTGCAAGGAGATCCAACCAGTCCATTCTAAAGGAGATCAGCCCTGGGATTTCTTTGGAAGGAATGATGCTGAAGCTGAAACTCCAGTCCTTTGGCCACCTCATGCGAAGAGTTGACTCATTGGAAAAGACTCTGATGCTGGGAGGGATTGGGGGCAGGAGGAGAAGGGGACGACAGAGGATGAGATGGCTGGATGGCATCACTGACTCGATGGACATGAGTCTGAGTGAACTCCAGGAGTTGGTGATGGACAGGGAGGCCTGGCGTGCTGCGATTCATGGGGTCGCAGAGAGTCGGACACGACTGAGGGACTGAGCTGATCTGATCTGATGAAGACCTACAAGACCTTCTAAAACTAACACCCAAAACAGAAGTCTTTTTCATCATAGGGGACTGGAATGCAAAAGTAGGAAGTCAAGAGATATCTGGAGTAACAGGCAAATTTGGCCTTGGAATACAAAATGAAGCAGGGCAAAGGCTAACAGTTTTGTCAAGAGAATGCACTGGTCATAGCAAACACCCTCTTCCAACAACACAAGAGAAGACTCTACACATGGACATCAACAGATGGTCAATACTGAAATCAGATTGATTATATCCTTTGCAGCCACAGATGGAGAAGCTCTACACAGTCAGCAAAAACAAAACTGGGAGCTGACTATGGCTCAGATGATGAACTCCTTATTGCCAAATTCAGACTTAAATTGAAGAAAGTAGGGAAAACCACTAGACCATTCAGGTACGACCTAAATGAAATCCATTATGATTATACAGTGGAAATGAGAAATAGATTCAAGGGATTAGATCTGACAGATAGAGTGCCTGAAGAACTATGGATGGAGGTTCATGACATTGTAGAGGAGGCAGTGATCAAACCATCCCCAAGAAAAAGAAAGGCAAAATGGTTGTCTGAGGAGGCCTTACAAATAGCTGAGAAAAAAAGAGAAGTGAAAGGCAAAGGAGAAAAAGAAAGATATAAACATCTGAATGTAGAGTTCCAAAGAATAGGAAGGAGAGATAAGAAAGCCTTCCTAAGTGATCAATGCAAAGAAATAGAGGAAAACAACAGAATGGGAAAGACTAGAGATCTCTTCAAGAAAATTAGAATTGGGGGCAGGAGGAGAAGGGGACGGCTGAAGAGAAAATGAGAGATACCAAGGGAACATTTCATGCAAAGATCGGCACAATAAAGGACAGAAGTGGTATGGACCTAACAGAAGCAGAAGAGATTAAGAAGAGGTGGAAGGAATACACAGAAGAACTATACAAAACAGATCTTAATGACCCAGACAACAACAATGGTGTGACCACTCACCTAGAGCCAGACATCCTGTAATGTGAAGTCAAGTGGGCCTTAGGAAGCATCACTACGAACAAAGCTAGTGGAGATGATGAAATTCCAGTTGAGCTATTTCAAATCTTAAAGGATGATGTTGTTAAAGTGCTCAATATGCCAGCTAATTTGGAAAACTCAGCAGTGGCCACGGGATTAGAAAAGGTCAGTTTTCATTCCAATCCCCAAAAAGGGCAATGTCAAAGAATGTTCAAACTACCGCACAATTGTGCTTATCTCACACACTACCCAAGTAATGCTCAAAATTCTCCAGGCCAGGCTTCAACAGTATGTGAAACATAGACTTCCAGATGTTCAAGCTGGATTTAGAAAAGGCAGAGGAACCAGAGATCAAATTGCCACATCTGTTGGCTCATAGAAAAAGCAAGAGAGTTCCCAAAAAACATTTACTTGTTTTATTGACTACGCCAAAGCCTTTGACTGTGCGCATCATGACAAACTGTGGAAAATTCTTCAAGAGGTGGGAATACCAGACCACCTTACCTGCCTCCTGAGAAATCTGTATGCAGATCAAAAAGCAACAGTTAGAACTGGACATGGAACAATGGACTGGTTTCAAATTGGGAAAGGAGTACGTCAAGGGTGTATGTTGTCACCCTGCTTATTTAACTTATATGTAGAGTTCATCATGCGAAATGCCAGGCTGGATGAAGCTCAAGCCGAAATCAAGATTGCCAGGAGAAATATCAGTAACTTCAGATATGCAGATGACACCACCCTTATGACAGAAAGCAAGAAAGAATTAAAGAGCCTCTTGATGAAAGTGAAAGAGGAGAGTGAAAAAGTTAGCTTAAATCTCAACATTCAGAAAACTAAGATCATGGCATCTGGTCCCATCACTTCATGGCAAATAGATGGGGAAACAATGGAAACAGTGAGAGACTTTATTTTTGGGGGGCTGCAAAATCAGTGCAGATGGTGACTGTAGCCATGAGATTAAAAGACACTTGCTCCTTGGAAGAAAAGCTATGACCAACCTAGACAGCATATTAAAAAGCAGAGACATTAGTTTGCCGACAAAGGTCCATCTAGTCAAAGATATTGTTTTTCCAGTAGTCATGTATGGACGTGAGAGTTGGACTATAAAGAAAGCTGAGGACCGAAGAATTGATGCTTTTGAACTGTGGTGTTAGAGAAGACTCTTGAGAGTCCCATGGACTGCAAGGAGATCCAATCAGTCCACCCTAAAGGAAATCAGTCCTGAATATTCATTGGAAGGATTGATACTGAAGCTGAAACTCCAATATTTTGGCCACCTGATGGCAAGGACTGACTCATTGGAAAAGACCCTGATGCTGGGAAAGATTGAAGGCAGGAGAAGGGGATGACAGAAATGAGATGGTTGGATGGCATCACCAACTTGATGGACATGAGTTTGAGCAAACTCTGGGAGTTGGTGATGGACAGAGAAACCTAGCGTGCTGCAGTCCATGAAGTCGCAGAGTTGGACACGACTGAGCAACTGAACTGGACTGAACTGATCTTTGGGCAGCAGGTGGGAAAGTCAGGTCATTAAATTTGCAGTCTATCCCCTTCAGGGAGGAACTACAATCTGGGTGTTTTTGCCTTTTTTTCTGTGCTGAACCAGGGGGAGTAGCCATAAGTAGTATTTGTGCACCCATTTAAAAAGAATGCTTTGTCCTCTGTGGTCATGGGAGACTTACAAATACTGAGCCCTGTTTGCTCTCAAAACTAGATGATTTAACCCTCAGTTTTGAAGCTATTTTTTTTTGCCAGGTATAGAATTCTAGACTATCTTTTTTTTTTCAGTTCATTAAAGATGTAAGTTCAGTGGATCATTTTTAATTTTCCGTGTCTCTCATTGAGTTTTTGAGCTTGTAGAATACCATTATAGTAACTTTTAATGTCTTTCTCTGCTAATTTTAATATCTGTGTCAAATCTGGGTTGGTTTTGATTGATTATTGTTTTTATATTTTCCTGCCTTTTCTGGTAAGCTTTGATTGGATGTCAGATACTGTGAATTTCATTTTGTTGGGTGCTGGATACTTTTGTATTACTATAAATGTTCTTGAGCTTTGTTTTGGAATGTAGTTAAGTTTCTTAGAAATATTTCTATCCTTTCAAGTCTTGCCCTTAGGATTTGTTAGATGGGGTCCTGACCAATGCTCAGTCTAAGATTGATTATTCTCCTGAGACAGTTATTCTGAGGCAAGACCTTCCTGAGGACTTTACCCAATGTTTGATGAATTAGGTGTTTTTCCCAGTCTGACTGGTGGGAGCAGGACCTATTCTTGTTCCTGTGTGAGTCCCAGGCACTGTTCCCTCTAATCATTTCAGATGGTTCTTTCTGTGGCCTCAGGTGTTCTTTTCACATGCATGCACTGATTAGTACTCTTCTGAATACTCAGGGGTACTCTCTCCAGTTCTCCAGGGTTCTCTGTATTAGTCAGCATTCACGCAGAGAAACAGAACCAGCAGGAATAGTCTAAAACAATAGGAAACAATCTAGAATAATGTTTGACCACACTTCTGGATACTGTAACCTACTCAAGTGGACACATAAAAAATTAACTGTAACATTCTCTGCACATTTTTTTTTCACTCTTTGGTACTTTGTTCTATCATCTCTAGTTGATTCAATCTTCCAAGAGACTCAGCTCCAAATCCTCAACTCAGGGAGTCAGTTGGGCTCCGCCTCACTTCCTCCACCCTGTGCCATGGCCTGAACACTTTTTCAAGGCAGCCTGGGGGAATCCTAAGTACTCACCTCATTTGTTTCCCACCTCTCAGTGCTTGGTTGCCTGCTGTTCAGTGCTTAAAACCTGCTGCTTCAGGAATTCTCTGGGGGCACAGTGGATAAGAATCCACCTGCCAATTCAGGGGACATGGATTCGATCCCTGGTCCAGGAAGATTCCACATGCTGTGGAGCAGCTAAGCCCATGCACCACAACTGTTGAGCCTGTGCTCTAGGACCTGAGAGCCACAACTTATGAGCCTCTGTGCCACAATTACTGAAGTCCACACACTCTAGAGCCAACTGGTCACAACTACTGACCCTGTGTGCAGCTCCTGAAGCCTGTGTGCCTAGAGCCTGTGCTCAGCATTGAAAGGAGCCACCACAGTGGAGAAGCCCACGCACCACAACTAGAGCATATCCCCCTCTCTCTGCAACTAGAGAAAACCTGCATGCAGCAATGAAGACCCAGTTCAGTTCAGTTCAGTTGCTCAGTCCTGTCTGACTCTTTGCGACCTCATGGACTGCAGCATGCCAGGCTTCCCTGTCCATCACCAACTCCCAGAGTTTGCTCAAACTCATGTCCATCGAGTTGGTGATGCCATCCAACCATCTCATCTTCTGCCATCCCCTTCCCCTCCTGCCTTCAATCTTTCCCAGCATCAGGGTCTTTTCCAATGAGTCAGTCCTTGCCATCAGGTGGCCAAAATATTGGAGTTTCAGCTTCAGCGTCAGTCCTTCCAATGAATATTCAGGACTGATTTCCTTTAGGATGGACTGATTGGATCTCCTTGCAGTCCATGGGACTCTCAAGAGTCTTCTCCAACACCACAATTCAAAAGCATCAATTCTTCGGTCCTCAGCTTTCTTCATAGCCCAACTCTCACATCCATACATGACTACTGGAAAAACAATATATTTGACTAGATGGACCTTTGTCGGCAAACTAATGTCTCTGCTTTTTAATATGCTGTCTAGGTTGGTCATAGCTTTTCTTCCAAGGTGTAAATGTCTTTTAATTTCATGGCTGCAGTCACTATCTGCAGTGATTTTGGAGCCCCCCAAATAAAGTCTCTGTTTCCATTGTTTCCCCATCTATTTGCATGAAGTGATGGGACCGGATGCCATGATCTTAGTTTTTTGACTGTTGAATTTTAAGCCAACTTTTTCACTCTCCTCTTTCACTTTCATCAAGAGGCTTTTTAGTTCTTGTTCACTTTCTGTCATAAGGGTGGTGTCATCTGCATATCTGAGGTTATTGATATTTCTCCTGGCAATCTTGATTCTGGCTTGTGCTTCATCCACCCTGGCATTTCGCATGATGTACCCTGCATATAAGTTAAATAAGCAGAGTGACAACATACACGCTTGACATACTCCCTTCCCAATTTGGAACCAGTCCATTTTCCCCAGTCTTTTTCTTATTTTTAAGTTTATTTATTTATTTTTTTACTTTACAATATTGTATTGGTTTTGCCATACATCAACATGCATCTGCCACGGGTGTACACCCCAGTCTTTTTCTAACTGTTGCTTTTTGACCTGCATATAGATTTCTCAGGAGGCAGGTAAGGTGGTCTGGTATTCTCATGTCTTGAAGAATTTTCCACAGTTTGTTGTGATCCACACAGTCAGAGGCTTTGATGTAATCAATAAAACAGAAGTAGATGTTTTTCTACCATTCTTTTTGCCTTTTCTATGAGCCAACAGATGTTGGCAATTTGATCTCTGGTTCCTCTGCCTTTTCTAAATCCAGCTTGAACATCTGGAAATTCACAGTTCACGTACTTTTGAAGCCTGGCCTGGAGAATTTTGAGCATTACTTGGCTAGTGTGTGAGATGAGTGAAATTGTGCAGTAGTGTGAACATTCTTTGGCATTGCCCTTTTTTGGGATTGGAATGAAAACTGACCTTTTCCAGTCCTATGGCCCAGCATAGCCAAAAATAAATAAATAAATAAGCAATGAATATAGCAGTGTGTACATGATAAAGAAGCCCCCTATTGTTTCATTCATTCTGTCAGGTTCCTTTGATTGTTTCTTGTGGGAGTACAAATCTGGTCCCTGTCTATATTTGATGGAAGCAGAACCAGAATCATACATTCTTCTCCAATATAACTGCTCAATATGACTTAGAAGAAATCTAGACAAAACCAAATAATTTACTTTCAAATAACTTGGGCCCTTCAAAAAGGTCTTAATTGGGTTTCAATAAATCTAAATGAAAGTAAGTACTTACATGAAAACAAGCTCAGGGACTTCCCTGGTGGTCCAGTGGTTAAGAATCCACCCTCTAATGCAGGGGACTCGAGTTCAGTCCCTGGTTAGAGAACTAAGATCCCACATGCTGTGGGGCAACTAAGCCCTTGTGCCACAGCCACTAAGGCTGCACTCTAGAGCCCACTTGTCACAACTAGAGAGAAGCCCGGGCGCTGCAACCAAGAGCCCCCAGCAAAGACCCTACGTGCCCCGACCAAGACCCAGCGCAGCCAAACGAATAAATAAATAAATATTTTTTAAGAAGATCAGCCTCTAAAAAAAAGAAAAGAAAGAAAGCAAGCTCAGAATCTGCATTCTTCTTCAAAGTAATTTCTCAATACCAGTTAGAATAAAATCTAATGAAACTAGCAGTTTCTATGTAAATAGTTTAGAATCACATATTTCCTGTAAATAAACTCTTTACAGTGAGTTAAAGTAAATCTAAGTGAAACTAAGAGCTTTATTTTATTATTTACTTATGGCCATGCCACCTGGCTTGTCAGATCTAGTTCCCTGACCAGGGATTGAACCTGGGCCCTCGGTAGTGAAAGTGCAGAGTCCTAACCACTGGACCTCCAGGGAACTCCCAAGAGCTTTATTTTAAAACACATTCAGAATCAGAAATTTTTCTTAAAAGCACTACTTTTATGGATAGAGTAAATGAAAGTGAAACTAAGCTGTATATGTTTAAATAAGCACAGAATCACACATAATTCTAAAAAATTATGCATGTGGTGATTTAGTGCAACTTAAATGGAATTAAGCAATATAAATGAAAACAAGCTTAGAATCACACATTTTTCTTAGAAGTAAATCCCCAGTGTAAATTAGGGCAAACTTAGACGAAAAGAAGCAGTATGTTTTAAAACAAGCTCAGAATCTCAGTTTCTTTGCCAAGGAAACAAATTCTTGAAAGTTAGAGCAAATTTAGATTAATCTAAGTAGTATAAGTAAAAATGTGCCCACAATCACACATTCTTCTCCAAAGTAGCTACTTACTGTGATTTAGAGTAAACTTTGATGAAACTTAGCAATATTTGTGAGGACAAGGTCAGTGAAAACATTAAAATAACACATTTTTCTTAAAAGTAACTTCTTATGACTAATTAGAGAAAATCTTTTTATTATTAACAGTATATGTAAAAACAAGATCAGAATAACACATTTTCTTACAAAATAAGCATAGGATCAGGTTTAGAGATAATGTTAGTATCAACGTTATGGCCAGATTTAGGATCAGGGTAAGGTACAGGATCAGGGAAACAGTTAATTTCATGATTAGTGTCAGGTTCATGGTCAGAATTAGAGTGAGTGTCAGTTTCAGAATCACTATCAGGATGAATCAAGCTCATTGTCAGGGTCAGAATTAGGGTTTAGTATTAACTTCAGGGTCAAGATTAGAGTTAGATGTAAAGTTACGTCAGGTTCTCAGTAAGGGTTAGTGTTCTGGTTAGGTTTCAGTCAGGGTCAGGTTCATGATTAGGGATAGGTTTAGGGTAAAAATCAAGTTTAGGATTAGGCTAAGGGTTAGAGTCAGGGTCATGATCAGGTAATGTTTAGGCTCTAGTTTATGGTTAGTTTTAGGGTTAGGGTTTATAGTCAAGTTTAAAACTAGGTTTTGTTGTTGTTCAGTTGCTCAATTGTGTCTGACTCTTTGAGATCCCATGGACTGTAGTCCACCAGGCCTCCCTATCCTTCACCATCTCCTGAAGCTTGCTCAAACCCATGTCCATTGAGACAGTGATGCCATCCAACCATCTCATCCTCTGTCATCCTCTTCTCCTCCCACCCTCAATCTTTCCCAGCATCAGGGCCTTTTCAAACGAGTCAGCTCTTCCCATCAGGTAACCAAAGCACTGGAGCATCAGCTTTGGCATCAGTCCTTCCAATGACAAGTTAGGATTGATTTCTTTAGGATTGACTGGTTTGATCTCCTTGCAGTCCAATGGCTGCTCAAGAGTCTTCTCCAACACCACAGTTCAAAAGCATCAATTCTTTGGCACTTAACCTTCTTAAGTTGGTGATGGACAGGGAGGCCTGGCGTGCTGCGATTCATGGGGTCACAAAGAGTCAGACACGACTGAGCGACTGATCTGATCTGATAACCTTCTTTATGGTCCAAATCTCACATCCATACATGACCACTGGAAAAACGATAGCTTTGACTTTAGGGTTATGATTAATGTGAAGGTTGAGTTCATGGTCTGAATCAGTGTTTGGGATTAAGTTTAGGATGAGGTCCATATTTAATTGTTCGATTTTGGGGTTAGGGTTAGGTATGGCTGAGAAAGAGGGCCAAGAAGCTCCTTACTTGAGGTTGGTTAGATAGCTGGCTACAACTGGGATTGGGGGAGCACGTCTTGGGGATTAAGATCACCCCAGTTCCACAGTAGGCATTTTCTAAAAGGTCTCTGAGTCCTCTGTGTTGAATTCCATGGACTTCCCACAGATATCCCCCACAGTCTCTGCACCCCTTGCACAGGCTCTTGAGGCCTCTTGGTACTAGTCTGGCCCCTCTTAGACCTCCTCAGGTTGGGATTGGAGGTCAGAGGACAATCAGAACTATGCTAGGCAGCTAGCTATGTACAGGTCAGGGAGCATAGTGTTGGGCTTCAGATGGCCCTGTGGTCTGCTGAAATTCTACCTGATATGCTTCTTCCTGTACAAAAAAGATCTTCACGACCCAGATAATCACGATGGTGTGATCACTGACCTAGAGCCAGACATCCTGAAATGTGAAGTCAAGTGGGCCTTAGAAAGCATCACTATGAACAAAGCTGGTGGAGGTGATGGAATTCCAGTGGAGCTCTTTCAAATCCTGAAAGATGATGCTGTGAAAGTGCTGAACTCAATATGCCAGCAAATTTGGAAAACTCAGCAGTGGCCACAGGACTGGAAAAGGTAAGTTTTCATTCCAATCCCAAAGAAAGGCAATGCCAAAGAATGCTCAAACTACCACACAATTGCACTCATCTCACATGCTAGTAAAGTAATGCTCAAAATTCTCCAAGCCAGGCTTCAGCAATACGTGAACCATGAACTTCCAGCTGTTCAAGCTGGTTTTAGAAAAGGCAGAGGAACCAGAGATCAAATTGCCAACATCCGCTGGATCATCAAAAAAGCAAGAGAGTTCCAGAAAAACATCTATTTCTGCTTTATTGACTATGCCAAAGCCTTTGACTGTGTGGATCACAATAAACTGTGGAAAATTCTGAAAGAGATGGGAATACCAGACCACCTGACCTGCCTCTTGAGAAATCTGTATGCAGGTCAGGAAGCAACAGTTAGAACTGGACATGGAACAACAGACTGGTTCCAAATAGGAAAAGGAGTACGTCAAGGCTGTATATTGTCACCCTGCTTATTTAACTGATATGCAGAGTACATCATGAGAAATGCTGGGCTGGAAGAAGCACAAGCTGGAATCAAGATTGCTGGGAGAAATATCAACAACCTCAGATATGCAGATGACACCACCCTTATGGCAGAAAGTGAAAAGGAACTAAAAAGCCTCTTGATGAAAGTGAAAGTGGAGAGTGAAAAAGTTGGTCTGAAGCTCAACATTCAGAAAACGAAGATCATGGCATCTGGTCCCATCACTTCATGGGAAATAGATGGGGAAACAGTGGAAACAGTGTCAGACTTTATTTTTCTGGGCTCCATAATCACTGCGGATGGTGACTGCAGCCATGAAATTAAAAGACGTTTACTCCTTGGAAGGAAAGTTATGACCAACCTAGATAGCATATTCAAAAGCAGAGACATTACTTTGCCAACAAAGTTCATCTAGTCAAGGCTATGGTTTTTCCAGTGGTCATGTATGGATGTGAGAGTTGGACTGTGAAGAAGGCTGAGCGCCAAAGAACTGATGTTTTTGAACTGTGGTGTTGGAGAAGACTCTTGAGAGTCCCTTGGACTGCAAGGAGATCCAACCAGTCCATTCTGAAGGAGATCAGCCCTGGGATTTCTTTGGAAGGAATGATGCTAAAGCTGAAACTCCAGTCCTTTGGCCACCTCATGCGAAGAGTTGACTCATTGGAAAAGACTCTGATGCTGGGAGGGATTAGGGGCAGGAGGAGAAGGGGACGACAGAGGATGAGATGGCTGGATGGCATCACTGACTCGATGGACGTGAGTCTGAGTGAACTCTGGGAGTTGGTGATGGATAGGGAGGCCTGGCGAGCTGCAATTCATGGGGTCGCAAAGATTCGGACAGGACTGAGCGACTGAACTGAACTGAACTGACTGATGCTTCTTCCTTCACTGCAGGGATTCTCAAGGACTCAAGTCTTTTCAAATGCAAATGACTTCTCCTAGATGATAACCAAAACCAAGATGTCACTGGGTTGCGGTAACCTCGTTAACTTGCTGCAGTTTGAGGATGAGTTTCATCTGGAGGTAGGGACCAGCCTTGAATGTCAGAGCTTTCTACAAAAAGGCCTCTTCTTCTCCTGAAGAGGCCCCCAGGGCTCCTGGCACTGGTCCTACTGATTGCAAAGGTAGGAACCCAGGGCCCCACAAGCTTATCCTGTTTGGAAGCCATCAAAGGGCCAGGAAGCCTGTCCTACTACTCTCTGACCTCACCTCTGAGAACTGGGGCTGGGAAGCAACAGGGTTGATGTGAAAGAGTTAGCCTCCTGAGGTGTGAGGAGCTTGATCTGAGGCTTTTCCTAGAGCTAGATGTCTGGAGGGGACCTCCTAAAAGGCCTCTGCACCCTGTGTGGAGGTCCAGGGGAGCTGAGAAAGTCAGTCAACTTTCCAGACTACAGCATGAGAGAGTGACAGTGTTAGGCTGGAGAGGATGGAGCTTAGATGAGGTTTCAAATGGTCCCTGTTCCATAGGAGGGTCCCCTGAAAGATTTCTTTATACTTCACATTGGCTCATGGGATCATTGCATGAGATTCCTTTGCTCCTTTACATGATAAACTGGAGCACAGATCACTGGTAGTTATTGGAAGACTAGCTGGATACAGAGAGGGGGGTTTCTTGGGGCCCCAGATCCATCCAGTTCCTACATTGCCCCTCCTGAAAGGCCACTCACTGCACCCACCAGGGAGAACCCCAGACTTGACTTGTGCTATTTTCATGAATTCTTTTCTCCCCTACATAAGAAATGAGGCCACAAAGTGTCCAGGTGCAGGTTGTGTGTCTAGCCAACTCTGTCAGGAGAACATGTGCTTATATTTGGGTTTACCCCTTTTTCCCAGTGGGTCCATCCTAAAAGGCCTCTGTACCCTTGATGTTGGCCCCAGATGTTGTGCCACTGCTCCCCAACTTCCTCTACCCAAGAAAGGGGGCTTCTAGGTGCCTGGGTCATTAACAACAGACCAACCAGCCACAGAAGGTAGGAGGGGCCTGCTCAGAGTCTCTAATTGTTCCTGGTTTTTCTAGGATCAGTCCTGAAGGGACTCTGTATCTTCTCTGGCAGACTCCAGGGTCTACCTTTGCTAGTCTCTCCCTGTTCCTTTCTCCTCTGCCTGAGAAATGGTACCATGAAATGTTTGGTTAAGATCAGGTGGTTAAACCCGCTTTGGTGATCACTTGTGGAAGTTGGGACTTAGCCTCTTCACTGAAAATTGGAGCCTTCATCTCATGACTAAGAACAAGGACTTAGATCCTGGAGCTGAAATTGGGACTTAGCACTTGGATGGGGAGTGGAGGTTTGGCCTCTGGTGGAGAAATTGGGGAACTTATTGATCATGGCACAGGATGGGAGGCAGAGTGCCTGACTTGATTTTTGGCAGGAGAGGTCAGAACTTGGCCTCTGTAGGGAGAGACTGGAATCTAGTCTCTGAAGCATAAAGTAGGAGATAGATTCTGGAGCTATATGTGTGGAATTAGCTTCTGGAGGTGGAATTGGGGCAGTAGTAGTTGGCAGCAGAGGTTGGGAGTTGGTATCTGGCAGGAGGGAGACAGGATCTAGTGCCTGGTATGAGGAGCTGGTGTTACTGCCTGGCCTGAGGACCCTGGACTCAGTGTCTGATGGGTGCAGGTCAATGTCCAGAACTGTAAAAGGTGGCTCAGATGGTAAAGAATCTGCCTCCAATGCGGGAGATCCAGGTTCTATCCTGGGTCGGGAAGATCCCCTGGAGAAGGGACTGGCAACCCACTCCAGTATTCTTGCCTGGAGAATTCCATGGACAGAGGAGCCTGGCGGGCTACAGTCCATGGGGTCACAAAAGAGTTGAACATGACTGAGAGCGACTAACAGTTTCACACTGAGATTTTACCCTACTTGCAAGCTAACATGCTATCCTGTTTCAAGCAGAAGACATGAGACTCCTGGGTCAGAGATAAAGGACTTTACTATTCACAGCAAAAGCAGTAGCCAAAGAGCTAGCATAGCGTTTGAACTGGTTCTCCAAGCAGGTAACACAGGTGAGCCTAGATACATGCCTGTGCACATAGTGGAAAGGAACACTAAATGTTGGGTATTAATTGCTCATTGGAAAAGACTCTGATGCTGGGAGGGATTGGGGGCAGGAGGAGAAGGGAACGACGGAGGATGAGATGGCTGGATGGCATCACTGACTCGATGGAGGTGAGTCTGAGTGAACTCCGGGAGTTGGTGATGGACAGGGAGGCCTGGCGTGCTGCGATTCATGGGGTCGCAAAGAGTCGGACATGACTGAGCGACTGAACTGAACTGAATTGCTCCAAAAAGCAGCAACAAGCCTGCTTTTTGTCTGGAAGGAAATATTACCTCATTTCTCAAGGGAGCTTGCTGCAAACACAACTCTGAAAAATAAACTGAGTTAAGAGTAACTAGGGCCTTGCATTCTTGGCATGTCCAGCAAGAAATGTACAGGTACCCTCAGGGATAATAAAAGATTTCCCTTTGATAAGTCAAAGTGACCAGATGATCTGCTTTGGGGTTTGACAAGATGTTTTGATTCAGGGGTTGATCTGAACTGTGCATTTGTGGGTTAAACAGATGTCTTGATTCACTGCCAAGTAGATGTTATTTTAGAAGTTTCGTTGACTAGATGGCCATCTGGGCAGCTAGCCAGAAAAGACTCAAGATAGTGCAAGGGGGTTGTTTGTCATGGGAAAGACTTCCACTGCCAGGGGAGGGGGCTAGAGCCTGGGTCCCACTAGGTTGAGTTTCTGGGTCTAGGGGTCTTGGAGAGAGGAGAGTCACTCTGGAAACTTGGGATCACCTGAAATTCTAGATTTGCTCCTCAAAGTCCTTAGACAAGCCACCTTAGTCCCTGGAGCTCCTCTGATATTTCACCACTCTCTGATCTACCTTGAATGACGTGCCTCCTCAGCCATTCCACTGCTGTCACTATTTGGAAGTGAATGGGTTAAGAGCTGAGCCAGCTGAATTGGGGGAAGGAAAAGGTGTCCTATTTTGTGCTTCAGATCATCCCTGGTCCTGATGGTCTACAATAAAGCTTTCCATACCCTTCATGGAGTGCTGGGAGTCTCCTCACCCCAGCCTGGTTGCTCTCTGAACTCCCTTGAGAAATGAAGGTAGGACAGGACCAAGCGGAGATCAGACAACTAGAGGACTGCAGTGAAGACTGGGGCAGAAGGCTGGGTGAGGCTTCAGATCCACCATGCTTGCGTGAGATCTCCAACGAAAAGGTCTTTGCAGATTGAGCTTGAGCCCAGGTGTTCATAAACAACTTTATGGAGTTGCTTTCCCCAACAACTGATCTGCATGTGCATGGATTGGATCTTGATTAAAGATCCAAAGATTTTGAGAACTGAGCTAATGCTGTACCTCTCCCCTGGTTCCAGACTCACCACTGGGGAATACACACATGAGACAGATCTGAATAGCACTGAAAAGCTTGTGAAAACTGAACTGACACTGGAACCACACTCGCAGAAGATAGGATGGAACCTGTGGACTGAGCTTAACCATGAAGATTGTCTGTTAAACAAATGTATCAACATTCTTCTGGCTTCCCTGCTGGCTCAATGGTAAAAAATCTGCCCAATGCAGGAGATGTGGGTTTGATTCCTGGGTTGGGAAGATATTCTGGAGAAGGAAATGGCAACCCACTCCAGTCTTCTTGCCTGGGAAATCCCATGATAGAGGAGCCTGGTGGGCTACAGTCCATGGTGTCACAAAGAGTTGGACACAACTTAGTGACTAAAACAAAAAAAGCAATCAGCAGTCTTTATAGGATTTAAACAAGACCTAGAGTCTCATAATGTAATATTCAAAATGTCCAGGATACAATCCAAAATTACTCAGCGTATAAAGAACAATGAAATATTTGATTCAAGTGGGGAATGACAATCAACAGGTGCCAAGAATGAGATAATGCAGATGTTGGAATTATCTGCTAAGCACTTTATAAAAATGATTGAATGAGCAATCATGAAAATTCTCAAAACAAATATGAAAATGGAAAGCATTGGAATATAAAAAAGACATAAAAATTAACCATTTTCATTTGTTTCTATGCATTTTTAAATTTCTTCTGTTATTTATTGTTTATTCAGAAGCATGTTGTTTAGCCTCCATATGTTTGTACCTATGGGATTCAGTAAAAGCAGTGCTAAGGGGAAGGTTCACAGCAATACAAGCTTACCTCAAGAAACAAGAGAAAAATCAAATAAATAATCTAACTTTACACCTAAAGCAACTAGAAAAAGAAGAAATGAAGAACCTCAGGGTTAATAGAAGGAAAGAAATCACAAAAATTAGGGCAGAAATAAATGAAAAAGAAACAAAGAAAACTATAGCAAAAATCAACAAAACTAAAAGCTGGTTCTCTGAGAAGATAAATAAAATAGACAAACCATTAGCCAGACTCATCAAGAAAAAAGGGAGAAGAGTCAAATCAACAAAATTAGAAATTAAAATGGAGAAATCACAACAGACAACACAAAAATACAAAGGATCATAAGAGACTACTATCAGCAACTATATGCCAATGAAACGGAAAACTTGGAAGAAATGGACAAATTCTTAGAAAAGTATAACTTTCCAAAACTGAACCAGGAAGAAATAGAAAATCTTAACAGACCCATCACAAGCATGGAAATCAAAACTGTAATCAGAAATCTTCCAACAAACAAAAGCCCAGGATCAGGCAGTTTCACAGCTGAATTCTACCAAAAATTTAGAGAGGAGCTAACACCTATCCCACTCAAACCCTTCCAAAAAATTGCAGAGGAAGGTAAACTTCCAAACTCATTCTATGAGGCCACCATCACCCTAATACCAAAACCAGACAAAGATGCCACACAAAAAAAAAACTACAGGCCAATATCACTGATGAACATAGATGCAAAAATCTTCAACAAAATTCTAGCAAACAGAATCCAACAACATAATAAAAAGATCATATATCATGACCAAGTGCGCTTTATCCCAGGGATGCAAAGATTCTTCAATATTTGCAAATCAATCAATGTGATACACCACATTAACAAATTGAAAGATAAAAACCATATGATTCTCTGAATAGATGCAGAGAAAGCCTTTAACAAAATTCAACATCCATTTATGATAAAAAAAAAAAACCCTCCAGAAAGCAGGCATAGAAGGAACCTTCAATATAATAAAAGCCATATATGATAAACCCACAATAAACATTATATTCAATGGTGAAAAATTGAAAGCATTTCCCCTAAAGGCAGGAATAAGACAAGGGTGCCCACTCTCACCACTACTTTTCAACATAGTTTTGGAAGTTTTAGCCACAGCAATCAGAAGAAAAAGAAATAAAAGGAATCCATATTGGAAAAGAAGTAAAACTCTCACTGTTTGCAGATGACATGATCCTCTGCATGGAAAACCCTAAAGACACCATCAGAAAATTGCTAGAGCTAATCAACGACTATGTAAAGTTGCAGGATATAAAATTAATACACAGAAATCCCTTGCATTCTTATACACTAACAATGAGAAAACAGAAAGTGAAATCAAGGAAACAAGTCCTTTCACCATTGTGATGAAAAGAATAAAATACTTAGGAATAAATCTACCTAAAGAAACAAAAAAACTATATATAGAAAACTATAAAACACTGATGAGAGAAATCAAATGACACAAATAGATGGAGAAATAGACCATATTCATGATTCAGAAGAATCAATGTAGTGAAAATGAGTATACTACCCAAAGCAAACTATAGATTCAATGCAATCCCTATCAAGCTACCAATGGTATTTTTCAGAGAACTAGAACAAATAATTTCACAATTTGTATGGAAAAAGAAAAAACCTCAAATAGCCAAAGCAATCTTGAGAAAGAAAACTGGAACTGGAGAAATCAACCTGCCTGACTTCAGACTATACTACAAAGCTACAGTCATCAAGACACTATGGTACGGGCACAAAAACAGACATATACACCACTGGAACAAGATAGAAAACCCAGAGATAAATCCATACATCTGTGGACACCTTATATTTGACAAAGGAGGCAAGAATATACAATGGAGAAAAGACAATCTCTTTAACAAGTGGTGCTGGGAAAACTGGTCAACCACTTGTAAAAGAATGAAACTAGAACACTTTCTAACACCATACACAAAAATAAACTAAAAGTGGATTAAAGATCTAAATGTAAGACCAGAAACTATAAAACTCCTAGAGGAAAACATAGGCAAAACACTCTCTAACATAAATCACAGCAGGATCCTCTATGACCCACCTCCCAGAGTAATGGAAATAAAAACAAAAATAAACAAATGGGACCTAATTAAACTTAAAAGCTTTTTCACAACGAAGGAAACTATAAGCAAAGTGAAAAGACACCTTCAGAATGGGAGAAAATAATAGCAAACAAAGCAACTGACAAAGAATTAATCTCAAAAATATACAAGCAGCTCCTGCAGCTCAATTCCAGAAAAATAAACGACCCAATAAAAAAATGGGCCAAAGAACTAAACAGACATTTCTCCAAAGAAGACATACAGATGGCTAACAAACACATGAAAAGATGCTCAACATCATTCATTATCAGAGAAATGCAAATTGAAACCAGAATGAGGTACCATCTCATACCTGTCAGAATCACTATCAAAAAGTCAACAAACAATAAATGCCGGAGAGGGTGTGGGGAAAAGGGAACCCTCTTACAGTGTTGGTGGGAATGCAAACTAGTACAGTCACTATGGGGAACAGTGTGGAGATTCCTTTAAGAACTGGAAATAGAACTGCCATACAACCCAGCAATCCCACTGCTTGGCATGTACACAGAGGAAACCAGAATTGAAAGAGACACGTGTACCCCAGTGTTCATTGCAGCACTGTTTACAATAGCTAGGACATGGAAGCAACCTAGATGTCCATCAGCCGATGAATGGATAAGAAAGCTGTGGTACATATACCCAATGGAATATTACTCAACTATTAGAACACATTTGAATCAGTTCTAATGAGGTGGATGAAACTGGAGCCTATTATACAGAGTGAAGTAAGTCAGAAAGAAAAACACCAATACAGTATATTAACACATATATATGGAATTTAGAAAGATGGTTACAATGACCCTATCTGTAAGACAGCAAAAGAGACACAGATGTATAGAACAGTCTTTTGGACTCTGTGGGAGAAGGCGAGGGTGGGATGATTTGAGAGAATAGCATTGAAACATGTATATTACCATATGTGAAACAGATGACCAGTCCAAGTTTGATGCATGAAACAGGGCACTCAAAATCCAGTGGGACAATCCTGAGGGATGGGATGGGGAGGGAGGTGGGAGTGGGGTTCAGGATGGGGGACACATGTACACCCATGGCTGATTCATGTCAATGTATGGCAAAAACCAGCACAATATTGTAAAGTAATTAGCATCCAATTAAAATAAATAAGTTAACTTTTAAAATTAACCAAATGGATATTTTAGAACTGAAAAATAAAACAGCAGCAAGAACAAAAAAAATCACTGGATGGACTCAACAGCAGAATAGGGATAACAGAGAAATTTAAAAAGCTAGTGAATCTGAAGCTAGATCAGTAAAAATTATCCAACCTGAACAAGAAAGAAAGAATTTTGAAAAAAATTAACTGAACTTCAGGAACTTGTGGTAAAACAATAAAAAGTCTAATATTCAGGTAATTGAAAGCCCAGAAAGAGGAATATGAGGCAGAAAAATATATTTTAAGAAACAATGGATCCCCCGAACTTCTCAAGTTAGGTAAAACACATAAACCTATAGATTTAAGATGCTGAGCAAACCGTAAACAAGATCAACCCAAATAATTCATCTTCAGACACATTATAATCAAAATGCTCAAAACTAAAGACAGATTGAATAATCTTGAAATCAGTGAGAGAAAAATGACTCTTTGCCTGTAGTGGAACAATGATTTCAACTATTGAAGATTTCTCATCAGAAACCATGAAAACCAGAAGGAGATGGCACATTTTTAAACTGCTAGAAGGCTGAAAGAAAAGAACTATCAACCATGAAGTCCATATCCAGTGCAAATAGCCTTCAGGAGTGAGGGTGAAATAAAGACATTCTCCTACAAAGAAAAATTAAGAGAAATCATAGCCAGCATATCTATTCTAAAAGAATTGCTAAAGGAAGTTCTTCAGACAATAAAAATAATATAGGAAGGAAACTTGGAATATCAGAAATGAAGAACAACAAAAATGGTAAGTATCTTGGTAAATATAGCATTCTTCTCTTGAGGTCTTTCAAACATGCTTGAGAGTTCCCTGGTAGCCCAGTGGTTAGGATTCTGGGCTTTCATCACCGTGGCCTGAGTTCAGTTCTTGATTGGGGAACTGTGATCTCACAAGCCACATGGCATGGCCAAAAAAAAAAAAAGAAGAAGAAGAAGAATAGAATATGCTTGATAGTTGAAAGCAAAAAATTTAACACTGATGATATAAATATGGTATGTAGATATAGTATGTATACAGATAGAGTATACAACACACTTATAACATGAAGGAAGAAGGGTAAAGGGACGTCTATGGTGGTGAAATTTATACATTCCAATTAAGTGACAAAACATTGATTCTAAATACACTACGAAGAATTAACTATGTATTTTATAATCCCCAAAGTAGTCATAAAATTAATGTAAACAGATATAGTCAAAATCATGATAGACACAAGAATAAGTTCAAATAACCCAAAAGAAGGCAGGGAGGAGTAAACAGAGGAGTGTTAAACAG
Organism: Bos mutus; assembly: GCF_027580195.1. Taxonomy (NCBI): domain Eukaryota; kingdom Metazoa; phylum Chordata; class Mammalia; order Artiodactyla; family Bovidae; genus Bos; species Bos mutus. Next base: position 75,924,201 of record NC_091646.1, on the reverse strand, counting down.
GAAAAAAGAGAGAGAGAGAGAAAGCACATAATAAAATGACAGACTAAATTCCAACATATCAGAAACTATACCAAGTGTAAATAGTTTAAACACATCAATTAAAATATGAGATTATTAGATTTTAAAAATGTCTCAACTTACACCTGAAACTAACACAATATTGTAAATTAATTATTCTTCATTTTTTAAAATACTCAATTATATGCTATCTAGAAGAAACTCATTTCAAATATGATATAGGTACTTGAAAAGTAAAAGTTTGGAAAAAGATATAACATGCAAATATGAACCAAAAGAAACTGACAAAGTAGACTTTGGAACCAAGAAAATTACCAGGGATAAAGAGAGACCTTACATATTGAAGAAGAGTCAATTCACCAAGAAGACATACAATTCTAAAGGTATATGCACCTAACAACAGAGTTCCAAAATACACAAGGCCAAAACTTTCAGAACTGAATAGAGAAACAAATCCAAAATTATAGTTGGAGATTTCAACACTCCTTTCTCATTAATAGAATTAGAAGATAAAAACTCAGAAAGGATGTAAAACTGAACAACACCATCAACTGAATCTAACTGACATCTGTAGAACACTCCACTCACAACAGCAGAATATACATTTTCCTCAATGCACATATAATACTTAGCAAGGTCCTAAGGTCCTTACCTAGGTCCCAAATCAAACTTCAGTGAATTTCAAGACCTGAAATTATAGAATGTATGCTCTCTGACCATAATGAAATTAAACCTGACGTCACTGCCAAAAAGAACAATAAAGCTCTCCAATCATTTGGAAATTAAGCAGCACTATACCTGTGGTGGATTCATTTTGATATTTGGCAAAACTAATACAATTTATAAAGTTTAAAAATAAAATAAAATAAATTTAAAAAAGAAAGTCTCAAGGAAATTAGAAAATATTTTGAACTTAAAAAATGGAAATACAACATATCAATCTTTGTGGGCTTCAGAAAAAAGCAGTGCGGGAAAAAATCATAGCATTAAATGCTTATTTTAGAAAAGAAGAAATGTCTCAAGTTCATAATGTAAGATTCTAACTTAAGAAGCTAGAAAAAGAAATAAACATATATACAAATAAACATAAACAGAAATAAAGCAGAAGGAATAAAATAATGAAGACAGGATAAACTGATTAAATAAAAAAATTGGTTCTTTTAAAAGATTAATAACCGGATAAGCTTCTGGAAAGACAAAGAATAAAGAGAAGATACAAATAATTGGTACCAGAGGAAAAGGGGGATGTTATTACAAACCTCATGGACATTATTAAAAAATATGGAAACACTGTGAACAACACACAAAAATTTGACAATTTATATGAAAATGAACAGTTCCTTGAAAGCCAGAAACTAGCAAACCTCACCAAGATTAAATAGATAACCTGAGTAACCTTAAAATTACTTAAGAAAGTTTGAAAAACCTTCTGAAAAAGAAATTTCCAGGTCCAAATGGCTTCACTGGTGCATTTTGCTAAGTATTTATAGAATAAATAACCATAGATAAACACCATCTTTTCCAGAGAATAGAAGAGGAAAAACTACTTTCTAACTCATTTTCTGAGGCTATTATTATCTTGATATCAACACCAGACAAAGATAGTAGAAATAAACTAGAGACAAATATTCCTGATGAACACAGATGCAAAAATCCTAAACAAAATTTTAGAAGGTTGAATCTAGTAATATACAAAAAGAATAATCCAGGGCAAGGTTTATCCCAGGAATAAAAATCTATCATAGCGATGTCTAAAAAAGAAAAGCCATATGATCATATCAACAAATGCAGAAAAAATTGATAAAATCCATCCATACTAATAATAATAATAACTCTCAGCAAACTAAACTAGAACAGAAATTCCTCAACCTGAGAAAGGCCATCTACAAATTACTACAGCTAACATCATATTTAATGAACAAAGACTGCATGCTTTTTTCCTAAGACTGGGAATAAGGCAATGATATCCACTCTTACTATTCTTATTCAAAATAATACCAGCAGTTGTAGTCAGTGCAATAAGGCAAGAAAAAGAAGTTAAAATGTACATATTATAAAGGACAAAATAAGACTGCCTACTCACAGAAGACATGATTATGTATTCAAAGAACCTCAGAAAACCTATAGAGATAGTCAAGGTAGTAATAACTAATAAGTGAGTTTAGTGAAGTCATCACATGCAGGGTCAACCTACAAACACCAATCATAATTTGTGAGCAATGAACAACTAGAAACAAAAAATTTAAATAATAATGATACTTATGATAGCTCCAGAAAATGAAATACTTGGATATAAATCTAACAAAACATGTATAAGATTTGTATGCTGTAAACTACAAAATGGTGATGAAACAAGTCAGACAAGATTAAATAATTGGAAAGACATGTCATGTTCATGGATTGGAAGAATCAAAATAGTAAAAATGCCATTTCTCTTCAAATTGTTCTACAGATTTAAAGCAATTTCAATTAAAATTGCTCCAGGATTTTTCTGTAGATATAGTCAAGTTGATTCTAAAATTTATATGGAAGGCCAAAGGAACTAAAAGAGCTAAAGCAATTTTGAAAAAAAAAAAAAAAAAGGAAGTTGAGAAATCACAGTATTCAATTTTAAGGCTAATTTATAGTGACAGAAATCAGATCAGTGGTTTCCTGGGAATGGGGGCAGGCATACAGAAGGAAAGACACAAGGGACACAGGGAAGGTCTTGGAGTAGTGGATAGATTCATTATCTTATTTGAGGTGTTGGTTCCATGAATACACACACACACACACACACACACATATGTCAAACTTATCAAACTGTACACTTTAAATATGTAATATGTGTAGGTCAATTATAACTCAATAAAGCTATTTTTTCAAAAAAGTATTCTTTCCAAAGTGATACATTACTTTTACATCTACATCTAGGTGGCAGTTGGAACCATGCATTTTGACAAAATGTTTGATTCTTATCTTCTAGCAATGTTTTAGTTTGTAAAATAACATATAGGAAGAGTAATATGAAGATAGGCTGGCTTTGCAGCATTTAAAACATTTTTCTGCAGCATTTTTTATATGATTATGATGAAAATAAAAAGGAACATAATCACAATAAGTCATTGCCAGACTACTATTTATTAGTGTTTTGAAGCTTTAGGTATAGTAAGTATGGAATGCAGAGTAAATAACAGATACAGTTTCTTCTCCCTCCCCCAACTCCACCAGCAATTTACAAAGAATCAAGAAGCTTCGTTGATAGTTAAACACCCCTATATTTCTATAGTACCTTTGCAGAAGGCCTTATAGTAGGTTATCAAGACCACCTGTCACCCCTTGTTAGAAATGCTCTACCTTTTAAAAATTGTAAATAAAAATTTAATCCTGTTAATGTCATTGCTTCATGTTTTTGGTAACTAGATGGAAATTTTAGCTCCAGAATTTTCTAATTGTCTTCTACATTTCCTCCACTAAGAAGAGGATGTCACTCATCCTGTGTAAGGATAGGGAGGAATTCCTTTGACTCCTAGGCCAGTTATCTGTTAAAAAAAGAAGAGAGAAACTCTGATACAATGTAATTCACAAGTATTCTCCAAAAGCATTTTTATGATTCACAATAGTATATTTAGCCAACTATTATCCTTGTTTTATTTCCTATAATAAAAAAGAATTATTTGATTAGGTATTTATGGTCCAATCAATTATTCACATGATAATAATTCAACTAGCAACCATTTACAACTAGGATTGAAAACTGAATTATTACTATCTTCTTCCCATCTGTTTAGCAAGGGATTTCTACATTCCTTTTCAACTCAAGAGGTCTATAATTTTTACCAGTGTTTATTTCACTGCCAAAAAGTTAAGAACCTGAAAATATTCTTGTAACATCAAAGCAATCAACTAATCTTATCAGTGTGTTTTAAACACTGATTTTCTAAGCTTATTCTACTGATTTATAGAATTTAGACAAACACTACTGAAGCAAAAAATATTTTAAAGTACTGTCCAAAGTAAGCTAAACACATTGTCCTGGACTTCAGATAACTTAAGGTCTGTGGTGGCGGTGGTTTAGTCTCCAAGTTGTGTCCAATTCTGTTGACCCCATGGACTGTAGCCCGCCAGACTCCTCTGTCCATGGGATTTCCTAGGCAAGAATACTGGAATAGGTTGCCATTTCCTTCTCCAGGGGATCTTTCCAACTCAGGGATCTAACAGGGATCTTGAACCCATGTCTCTTGCATTTCAGGCAGATTCTTTACCACTGAGCCACCAGGAAAGCCTAACTTGAAGTCTAGAAAATCTAAATAAAATGTTTTTAAATCTAGCATGATGAGCTTAAAATGCCAAGTAGAATTGTGTTTGGAAAGTACGAAAAAGCACTAATCACTGAGTTACCTAACTGAAAATCTCCCACCTCACCCTCAAAATATAAGAGATAGCCAGATCACCTTGAAAATTCCACCAGCCTCAGGTTGCTGCAGAAGACCCTTGGAGTCCAACCCATCCCGGGCACAGGTCACGTACATTTCAGAGTAATCCTTCCCTCCGAAGCAGCATGAGGTTGTTTTATCAACAGGCAACTTCACAGTTTGGAGTCTTTTCCTAGATCACCAAATATTTCATTCAGTCTAGCTCTAGCAAATCTCCAACTACATAACCTTTTGGGACCCCTTGTGGAGCAATAAGAAAGGTCAAAGAAGATTTGAAGGTCAATTCTCCCAGGAGTTTCACCTACCTTCCTTGACAATTTCTTTTGAGAAAAAAGATATACCTCTACAGATAAAGGAGTTCTGACCATAACATTTTGGGCTTTATCTTTGGCCTTTATTTACAAAATCATCCAACTGAGACCTTTGAATATATTTCTCTATAACTTCATTAGTAAGGAAGCTTCTCTGGCCCCTAGTGTCCGGTGTTTTCTAGACATTGTGGGAATTTATCATTTTGCTGTGGGCCTACCTGTCTCAGGATCCAAACGGATCACTCTTCCTCCATTGTAACAGGCCACCCAGAGCTTCCCCTCAACATCAATACACATTCCATCTGGGATTTGTTCTTCCTTCTCCAGCTTGTAAACACTTCTGCGGTTGGCTATGGTAAAAAAGAAAACAAACAAAAACAACACCAAACCACACTCACACATACACACACACCCCCCAAAACCACAGGTCACTCACTAGTGAGCATCAAACAATGAGCAATCAAGTTGATTATAAATACTGATTACTTCCGCTTATCCAGGGTCTGACAAGTGGGTGCCACAGGCAGGATGATTCATGAGGATTCCTAACTCTAAAAAAGTTTAGAAACATGAGTGGGCATCCCTCAACGAAGGATTTTTCACTGCAGGATTTGAGGTGGATTTGCTCCCTTCAGTCTGCATACAGACACAGCTCTCTTAAGCTTTCAGAGGAGGAGAGAAAAAGGAAAGCAGAATTCTTAATAAAATACCAAAAGACCTTTTTGAGGCTTACCTGAACTGAAGCCCTGCCTGCCCACCTCAGACACACTTCAGTCTATGGTTAAACCTTTGCCGTTTTACTTCCAAAATTGCCTGTTTTGTGGAATTCCCTGGCTGTCCAGTGGTTAGGACTCCATGCTCTCACTGCCGAGGGCCTGGGTCCGATTTGCAAATAGTTCATGCACAAAAACTGGCAAGACGTGTAGGCTCTGTTTCTGCCCAATTAAATGCTCCAAAATCACCTTATTGAAACTAAATATTAGAAGGGCTTGTTTCTGAAAAAAGGGGGTATTTTGAAACCAGCTGGCTGGCCTTAAAGAAAATCATAATATACAAAATAAAACAAACATCAAAATTCATAGGAACTTTACACTATACAATCCAAGTCATTACAGTAATCAGATTGAGGTATAATGGAAGGAATGTTGAAACCATGTGTAAGTAAAATGAGTAAAAACAGTCATGAAACAGGGCACTACATATTTCAAAGCAAAACACCTATGCTGGAAATTTTCTGCTTAAATCTGCATGAGACTCTTAGGATATTTTTCAAGTCATTTTTATGATTGGTTTTGCTCTTGTGGTCTGGCACCTTTCATGAAAGTTTCAAGCATGCCCTTTTAAATTCCTCCCAATAATTCCTTCCCTCCCAGCTTCCAACTATGGCTCATTTAGAGCCCAGTGGTAGAGTTGAACAATCTGTAACTACCTTTTTAATTTTTCCATTTTGAATGGTTGTTAATTTGTCTTTGAGTATTTTCCTTTAGTTAACTAAAGTACAAATAAGAAATATCAACCCCAAACTCTAATTTCCTGTTCTTTTGTCCCATTCGGCTGTATATTATTTGACTTTAAACACTGGCCGGCAGAACAGGATCCATTTTACAGTGAGCCTCTTTCTAGTGATGGTTGCAAGAAAAAAGATTGAGGACCTAGCCATCTTATGACAATTGCGGCCATACTTAGTTGAGAGCTAAAGCCATGAGAGCCATGGCTGAGACCCAGGGATTGAACCCAGGTCTCCTGCTGACAGCCATGGCTTGACTGGCAGCATAGTCAAGTCTGTGTAATCATTACAATATTGGAATTATAACATTGGGCAGTTCTTTGAAAAATAAGGACCTTTTCAAATGGATTAAGGGAGCAACAGCTGACTAGTCATAAGCACGTGAAAAAGATACCACGAAAAATAATGAAAAGGCACATACAGATCTTTCCCGTCTGCAGGTCATAGTCAAAGGCATCCACGGAGTAGGACAGGCTATCTATGTAATAGAAGATTTTGTGGTCCATAGACCAATCCAAACCATTGGAGATGTCCACCTGGTCAAAGTACTTTTCCACATGGTGGTCAGGAAAGAGGGAGTACAGGGACCCTTGGCGGCGCTCCAAAACTGCCGGAGCTGTTTCCTCAGCCATGGTACCTACAAAATCCAAAGAGCATGGAGCTCAGCCACACAGCATCCTGCCTGTGCACAGTGTCATCTCTCACCAGGGCTCCTTCCCCATGATGAAATCAAGGAAATGATGATACAGTCCCAATCTGGGTCCTATGCTTTTTTTTTTTTTAATGGCAACTACCTTGCTTGCCATGCTAATTAAAACTACCTGGAGAGGTTTTAGTTCAAGACATCTGCATCAACACATTTTCTCCCACTGAGCAAACTCTAGTATTAGTTGCTCAGTCATGCTCTTTGCGAACCCATGGACTGTAGCCCACCAGGCTCCTCCATCCATGGGATTTTCCAGGCAAGAATACTGGAGTGGGTTGCCATTTCCTCCTCTAGGGGATCTTCTCAACCCAGGGTCGAACCTGGGTCTTCTGTGTTGCCGACAGACTCTTTACTGTCTGAACCACCTAAGCAAACTCTAAGACCTGGACAAAATACACAGCGTAGTTTTTTGAGAACTCTGTGATGTAAGTCAGCTCAGAGAAGAACAGAGAATTTGAAGTATCACCTAACCAGCAGTGAGTTTTCAAGTTCTCCATTTTATCCTCCAGTGAGGGACTAAACACAGCACAGCACATGTCCTGGCCTGAACTCAACCCAGTCTGAAACGTGGAAGTGAGCGCTGTGGTGCAGGCAGAATGAGGTCCAAGAGAAACCTCCGAATCTGGCACAAGGAGCAGAAAACACTCCTGTGGCTCAGAGAGAGAGAGAGAGAGAGTGGAAGAAAACCCCCGCTTATATTCCACTCCCTTTTTTCCATTTTCTCATGCACCAGCCCCCAGGCAATTTTGCAGCTAGAGCAGCAAAGGGAGAGAGCCGTCAGCAACAGGAAACTACAGGAATCAAAGGTGCTGTTCCTCTCCATTTAGTGAAGCTTCAGGGACAAAAGGGCAGCTCAAATGCTGTTGCTTTCATGTTCTCTCTCTCTCTCTCTGCCTGCCACTTGGCCCTGGAGGCAGAATAATCATAGAAGTGGGTGGTTTCTGGCTGGAGGAATGAAAAGGAGAGCTCCAGGAAGCTGGAAAGTACTAGAAGCTAGTGAAGAGGGATGATGCTCAGGAATGCAGTCTCATAAAGTTGTTTGTGATCTGCTTGTCCATGCATGGATCTGATTCTAATTAGCATACTAAAAGACTTGGAGAATGGAGCTAATGGATAGAACTCTTCTTTCTAATTCTCAGAGTGACCACTGAGTGGCACACTTAATGCCACCTAATAGAAAGCAGGTTGGAACTGGTGGGTGCATGTGTGCTCAGTCACTTCAGTTGTGTCCGACTCATTGCAACCCTATGGACTGTAGCCCGCCCGGCTCCTCTGTCCGTGGGATTCTCCAGGCAAGAATACCAGAATGGGTTGCCATGCCTTCCTCCAAGGGGTTTGATTGATTTCCTCCTCCAAGGAACTGATGCTTTTGAATTGTGGTGTTGGAGTAGACTCTTGAGAGTCCCTTGGACTGTAGGGAGATCAAACCAGTCCATCCTAAAGGATATCAGTCCTGAATATTCATTGGAAGGACTGATGCTGAAGCTGAAACTCCAATACTTTGGCCACCTGATGTGAAGAATTGATTCATTGGAAAAGACCCTGATGCTGGGAAAGATTGAGGGCAGGAGGAGAAGGAGATTACAGAGGATGAGATGGTTGGATGGCATGACTGACTCAATGGACATGAGTTTGAGCAAGTTCCGGGAGATGATGAAGGACAGGGAAGCCTGGAATGCTGCAGTCCATGGGGTTGCAAAGAGTTGGACACAACTGAGTGACTGAACTATGAACTGCCTCCAAGGGATCTTCTGGACCTAGGGATTGAACTCGAGTCTCTTAAGTCTCCTGCATTGGCAGGAGGGTTTTTTACCACTTGCGCCAACCTAGGAAGCCCTTTGAGAAGCTGAGTAAACCTCAACAGGATCAGTCCAAAGGAACCTATACTTAGACACATCGTAATCAAATTTCCAAAAACTTAGGTTAAATAGAAATCCTTAAGATTAATAAAAGAAAAATGACATACTACATATAGGAGAATGATGATTTCAATGACTGTTGATTTTTCATGAGAAACTGGAGGTCAGAAGGAAGTGATACATATTTAATTTGTCAACCTAGGTAGGATTCTATATTAAGTGAAAATACCCTTGAAGAATAGAGGAGAAATAAAGACATTCTCATGTGAAGTAAAACTAAGAGAATTCATAGCCAGCAGACTTGTTCTAAAAGAATTGCTAAAGGAAGTTCTTCAGATAGAAAGGAAATATTGAAAAAAAAAATACCAAAAGGAATATCAGGAATGAAGAAAGAGCTATAGAAATAGTAAATGTGAGACACGTGTACCCCAATGTTCATCGCAGCATTGTTTATAATAGCCAGGACATGGAAGCAACCTAGATGTCCATCAGAAGATGAATGGATAAGAAAGCTGTGGTACATATACACAATGGAGTACTACTCAGCCATTAAAAAGAATACATTTGAATCAGTTCTAATGAGGTGGATGAAACTGGAGCCTATTATACAGAGTGAAGTAAGCCAGAAAGAAAAACACCAATACAGTATACTAATGCATATATATGGAATTTAGAAAGATGGTAGTGATAACCCTGTATGCAAGACAGCTAAAGAGACACAGATGTATAGAACAGTCTTTTGGACTATGTGGGAAAGGGAGAGGGTGGGATGATTTGGGGGAATGGCATTGAAACATGTATAATATCATATAAGAAACAAATCGCCAGTCCAGGTTTGATACAGGATCCTTGGGGCTGGTGCACTGGGATGACCCAGAGGGATGGTATGGGGAGGGAGGTGGGAGGGGGTTCAGGATGGGGAACACATGTATGCCCGTGGTGGATTCATGTTGATGTGTGGCAGAACCAATACAATATTGTAAAGTAATTAGCCTCCAATTAAAATAAGTAAATTTAAATTAAAAAAAAGAAATAGTAAATGTATGAGTAAATATAATAGAAAGCAAAAATTACATTTTTCTGATGGGATTTTAATCTATGTATATAAAGACAACTATAACATAAGTGGGTGATTATCAACTGAAGTGGTAAAATATTGGTTCTAGATAGACTGAAAAATTAACTATATATTTGCAACCCTTTCAGGAGCCCTTAAAAAATTACACGGAAAGATATGATGAAAATCATAATAAATAAATTGAATTCTATAAAATACTCAAATAACCCAAAAGAAGGCAGGAAAAGGGAAACAGAATAACAAAAAAATACAGCAGGAAAGAAGAGAAAATAACAAAATGGTAGCTCTAAGTCAAAGTGTGTGCTTGTGTACTTAGTCGCTCAGCTGTGTCTGACTCTTTTGTGACCCCATGGACTGTAGCCTGCCAGGCTCCTCTGTCCATGGGATTCTCCAAGCACGAATACTGGAGTGGGTTGCCATTTCCAACTCCAGGTGATTTCCTCACCCAGGGATTGAACCTGCGTCTCTTGCATCTCCAGCATCGGCAGGCAGGTTCTTTACCACTAGTGTCACTTGGGAAGCCCAAGATATATACTATGCAAATATTAACTTAAAAAACTGCAGAGGCTATGTTAATATCAGATAAGATATACTTAGAGCAAAGGAAGTTACCAGGGATAAATAGGAGTACTATATATTGTGAAAATGGTCACTTTACTAAGCCGACATAATAATCCTAAATGTTCATGCGCTTAACAACAGAGCTTTAAAATATACAAAGGAAAAGACAGAACTGAAGGGAGAAACAAATCCGTAAATCTGGCTGGAGATGTTGGCATCCCTTTCTCAATAATAAATCCATGTAGATAGAAAATCAGCAAAGAAATAGAAGAACTGAACACCATCATCCAACTGGACCTAAGTGACATTTATAGAGAACACTCCATTAACTCAAGTGCCCATGGACAATTCACTTAGATTTGAGTGTGATCTCCGGGGACAGAGTAGAATTTCACATAATGTAGAAACTGGAAAGCTCATTTATTGTGACATACTCCATCTGAAAGAAGAGTGACTTAGAGCAAAATGGACTGAAACTGGGAAGCCTGAATAGGAAGCTGGACAGGGTAAATCCTTCCTCCCTATTTTCTTGCTATAAGACAATTGGGCTTGTTTCGTTACTATTCAACTGCGCTCCCTCCCCAACTCATCTCTTTCTCCCACTACCTGCCTCACAGAAAGAGATGTCTGTAACATGAAAGGGGATCCCCCACTGCTTGGAAAGGGCTCTTCTTTAGTGGGAAACAACAACCTGGAGCCCTGGGTTATGCATCACTGTCTAGTAGTGAGACCCGACAGGTGAGAACATGGGTGTTGGGACACCTTCAGGGTACTACCCACCACTAAGAGACCCCATCCAGATTATCAGATGACCTCACCCTTTTCTGGGCCAGGGACAGCTCTCAACACCTGCCGAAAGCTATGAACTCTCTGTAGAAAAAAGGTCTTCGATGCTATTGACAGATGCACACGACCAGTGTGTATACTCACACTGATGCCTACAACTTTATGTGGTCTCCAGAAGGCAAAGGTTAAGGACTGGGGACTGGGGACTCCAGGCTAAGAAATCAGGCCTCTGAGGACATTATAATTTTGTCTCACCAAATGCCACAGAGCTGTACACTTATAGCTAAGAGGGAGAGAGAAAATCAATTTCAACAGGAGGCAGGGTATCTGATCATATTTCTTCATCCCACAGTACTGGCTGAAGGGCTTCCAATGGACTATCAGCTTTAATCTTTCAACCTGTCTTGGACTAAATCTGTGGTTGTATAAAGTCCAGGTAGATGGGAAACTATTCACACCACCTGCTCAGATCTTACCTCCCTTCATTGTTGAAAGTGAATGAAGCCAGACAGCATGGCTGATGATGTGAGGGGCTGAGTGGGGAGTGGAAACAGCAGGCATTTAGAATCAATTTTGGCTAATTATTGGGCTTCCCTAGTAACTTAGACATAAAGAATCTGCCTGCAATGCAGGAGACCTGGGTTCAATCCCTGGGTCGGGAAGATCTCCTGGAAGAGGAAATAGCTACCCACTCTAGTATTCTTTCCTGGAGAATCCCATGGATGGAGGAGCCTGGTGGGCTACAGTTCAGGGGTTTGCAAGGAGTCTGACACAACTGAGCATCTAACACTTGGTTAACTATAGGGTTGTTATGTTGGGATGAAAATGAGAACTAAATATGAAATGCATTATTAACTTCAACACAGACTTAAAATTCATTTTAAGCTGTGTATAAGTCATGCACAAATCATCAAGTAATGTAAAACCTAAGGGAGAAATTTTGATGAGGACCAGGATATTTGCTTGGACTTAAAATGTCTCCTCATGTTGTAGCCAGTCTCTAGGATGGCCCTGAATGATCCCTGACTCCCATTATTCACACCCTTGTCTAGTCCCCTCCATAATTATGTGGCCAATAGCACCTGGCAGAAGTGATGCTATGTTATTTCTGAGATTGCTTATAATAGGACTGTAGCTTCCATCTTGGGTGTTTTCCCTCTTTTTCTCTCTCCCTCCCTCCCTCTCATCACCAGATCTAGGGAAGCCAGGTCCTGAGCAATCTTATGGAGAGGCCCATGTAGTAAGAAATTGAAACCTCTTGCCAACTGCCATGTGAGTGAGCTTTGAAGCAGATCCTCCAGACCCCTTTAGAGACTCTAGCCTCCTCCAAAGCTATAGACCCAAACAACAACTTGACTGCAATTTCATGACATAGCCTTGAACCATCCAGCTAAGCCAGACTCAGGTTTTTGACCTTCAGAAGATAATAGATGTTTGTTATTTTAATGACTAAATTTCAGGGTAATTTGTTACACGGTAATATATCACTAACAAACCCTACAAGCTGCTTATAAATCTCAATTAAAAATAGTAACTATGCAGTAGAGAAATCTAAGACCTCAACTGGGTGATCAAAACTAATATCACTGATGGGGGGCAGATGTTACCCAGATGGGAACCCTGAGAAGGACAGAACTATGCAGTGATTCCAGCCATGAATGTATATATAGCATCAATCTAATCACAAGGAAGCATTAGACAAATGCAACAACATGAGGAATGTTCTATAAAAAAAAGAGGAGAGTTGGGTAGGACTGTAGTCTTCAAAAATGGCAATGTCATAAAAAAAAGAAAGGCTATGTTCTGTTCTAGATGAAAAAAGATGAAAGAGAAATGACAACTAAATGCAGTACATAATCCTAGACTGGATTCTGTACTAGAAGGAAAAATACTACTCTTAAAAACATTTTTATATAAAATGTTTATATAAACTACATAAATACTATATTATATAATTATATATTTTAATATATATAAATATACCATACATTTTATACAATATATTATATATTTAATAATAAACTATATTATACATAAATAATATATATGTAAAAGGCTGGTGAATTTGGTGAATTGATAGAACTGGAATGTAGGCAGTGCATCAGATAAAATTGTTGTATAATGTTAAACTTCTTTGAATTGATTACTGTACTGTGGTTATATAAGAATATGTCATTTTTTTCTTGGGAAATTCACAGGGAAATATTTTAGAAGTAAAGATACATGATATATACAACTTACTTTCAAATGATCCTGGAGAAAAATGTTTATATGTACTAAGAACAGACAGAACAAAATGCTGTTAATAGGTGAGTCTAGGTAAGGGCTATCAGAGAAGGCAATGGCACCCCACTCCAATACTCTTGCCTGGAAAATCCCATGGACGGAGGAGCCTGGTAGGCTGCAGTCCATGGGGTTGCTACGAGTCAGATACGACTGAGCAACTTCACTTTCACTTTTCACTTTCATGCATTGGAGAAGGTAATGGCAACCCACTCCAGTGTTCTTGCCTTGAGAATCCCAGGGACAGGGGAGCCTGGTGGGCTGCCGTCTATGGGGTCCCACAGAGTTGGACATGACTGAAGTGACTTAGCAGCAGCAGCAGCAGGTAAAGGCTATATGGGTGTTGTTTGTGTTGTTCTTACTTTTTTTCCCGTAAATTTGAAATTATTTCCAATTTAAACAGCAATCACAGTTTGCTGCTGCTGCTGCTGCTGCTAAGTTGCTTCAGTTGTGTCCAACTCTGTGCGACCCCATAGACGGCAGCACACCAGGCTCCCGTCCCTGGGATTCTCCAGGCAAGAACACTGGAGTGGGTTGCCATTTCCTTCTCCAATGCATGAGAGTGAAAAGTGAAAGTGAAGTCGCTCAGTCGTGTCCGACTCTGTGCGACCCCATCCACAGCAGCCCACCAGGCTCCTCCGTCCATGAGATTTTCCAGGCAATAACCTTGTCTTAAAACTTATTTAAACTACAAAATACCATACAAATTTAGGTTGCCTCAGACAGCAATTGAAAGAAATATCTATGAAGTTTTTCTCATGGGATTTTTTTTTTTTTTTTTGGATACAAGTGACTTAAGTAATAAGAAAAGAAGAACCCAAGACCCATTATGGATACTTCTTTTACCACTGCAGCTGTGAGACTTTTATAAGTCATATTCTTCTGTTTTTTTTAAAGTCACTCAGTCATGTCTGACTCTGCTACCCCATGGACTGTAACCCTCCAGTCCCTTTTGTCCATGGGATTTCCCAGGCAAGAATACTGGAGTGGGTTGCCATGCCCTCCTCCAGATCTTCTCAACCCAGGGATCGAACCCTCAATCTCTTGTATCTCCTGCTTTGGCAGGGGGATTCTTTACCACTAAGCCACCTGGGAAGCTCCAAATCTCAGTAAGTAGGTGCTAAAAATAAACCATACCGGCAAAGTATCTCCCAGCGGGATCCACCTTCCCATCATTGAATCGATTGTTTTTCTTCTCTTTATCTACTGTGGCCAAGACAACTGCTGACTGATCTTCCCAGTTCAAAGCACAGAACTTTGTTCCAACTGTGGCAACATAGCCTCCTGACTGGCGAAGGGCCACAGAGCTGACAGGGGCATCTGCAGAGGCAAAAGCAGCAGTCAGAAGGTAGCCAGCAGTCACACTGCAGCCATCACACTACCCCGCATCTCTAGGTGTGTGCAGCTCTTTGACAATAGGAGTGCTCCCTCCTTTCTGTTGAACAGTGAAGGCTACATAACCGAGTATATTCGTTGAGCATGAACTCTGTGTGCTGTTCTGCGCAGCAGGGATGGAAAGATGGATGAAATCCAGCTTCCAGCCTAGTGGGTGAAGCAGAGAAGTCAAACCACAGCAGTCACCATACACTGGGGCAGGCACCAAAGCAAGTTCAGAGGAGAGGTTCCTAAGGATGTGTGATGTGTGTGTGTGTGTGTGTGTGTGTGTGTACCAGGACAGTTGATACAGAAGTGATACTCAATTTGCCTGATCTTCAGGAAATTCAGAGACAAAAATTGTGTTTTGTTCTAGCAACAGGGTTTTGCACCATCTCTCTCTCCAAAAAAGGGCTTGTCTTGTTTTTCTTTTTAATTAGGACTTATCTTTTTTTAAGGGACATATTTTGTATACTTTTAACTGAAATTTTCTTTTCAAATCCTTTTTGGTAGTTAAGCATAGTGAAAAAAAAAAAGAAATGTAGATGCAGTGATTTAAAACTCACATTGTCCTTATAGTACTCTATTTTGTATATTTAAATTTTAGGTTTCCTGGGTTTAACATTTTTCCATGGAAACTTTTTTTTTTTTTTAAGTGGATAGATTGATTACTGTGGTGTGCCCAAGGGAAACAAAATGACAGAATTTACGGTGAAAACATTTTGCAAGCAGCTATTCTGTACAAGACGGTGCTTGGGAGCAGCTGGGTGTTTGGGAAAGGCTCTTAGCTAAAAGCCCTGCAAAGAAGTGGATTCCAGCCGTGAATTGTCCCAGGAAATGTGTGTGTGCCTGCTCAGTCATGTCCGACTCTTTGTGACTCCATGGACTGTAGCCCGCCAGGCTCCTCTGTCCACGGGATTCTCCAGGAAAGAATACTGGACTGGTTTGCCATTTCCTCTGCCAGGGGATCTTCCCAACTCAGGGATCGAACCTGCGTCTCTTAACATCTTCTGCATTGGCAGGTGGATTCTTTACCACCAGGTGGCGCTAGCGGATGCTTTACCATCTGGTGGTGCTAGCGGATTCTTTACCACCTGGTGGCGCTAGTGGTAAAGAATCTGCCTGCTAATGCAGGAGATGCAAGAGACTCGGGTTTGATCACTATGTTGGGAAGATCCAACATAGGGATGTTGGCGGAGGTAATGGCAAGTCACTCCAGTATTCTTGCCTGGAGAATCCCATGGACAGAGGAACCTGGCAGGCTACAGTCCATGGGGTCACCAAGAGTTGGGCACGACTGAGCACTCGCACACACATTCCACCTGGGAAGACTCTCAGGGAATGTGCAGGACACTATTAGGAGCGTCACATCCTCATCAGGGATCCCAACCTGTGGCCTGTGCTGTATTCTGTGCTTAGTCGCTCAGTCTGCTCAGTCCCAACCCAGGAATCAAACCGGGGTCTCCCGCATTGAGGGTGGATTCTTTATCAGTTGAGCTACCCGGTTAGCGTTTAAGCCCTTCGGAGGGTTTGAGTTTTTGTCTTTGTTTTGCAGATTAGGAGTAGGAATATATCCCTGGGCTTCCCTGATAGCTCAGTTGGTAAAGAATCCGCCTGCAATGCAGGAGACTCTGTTCAATTCCTGGGTTGGGAAGATCCGCTGGAGAAGGGATAGCCTACCCACTTCAGGATTCTTGGGCTTCACTTGTGGCTCAGCTGGTAAAGAATCCACCTGCAATGCAGGAGACCTGGCTTCGATCCCTGGGTTGGGAAGATCCCCTGGAGAAGGGAAAGGCTACCCTCTCCAATATTCTGGCCTGGAAAATTCCATGGACTGTATAGTCCATGGGGTTGCAAAGAGTCGGACACGACTGAGTGACTTTCACAATTCACATAAATCCTTAATATGTGCACCCTAGGAAAGGGAGACTAGAGAAGGTCGTGGGTCCCTCCCCCGACTCTGATCATAGCAGGTCATAGTCATTTTTGCCTTTAGCCACAGTCATGTCCCTGAGTGTATTAAAAGCTGTTCCCTCTCATTAAAAAGGAAAAAAGTCCCCAGTTTTGAATTGAGAGAGTGTCCTAAGGTCACAGGACCCTGGTATCTCTTTCCCACCAGCACAATAAGGAAAAGAAACTTATTACTTCTGAAGCCCATACCCTTGGCCCATAGAAGGTGATAAACCCCTCCTTGGGAAATCACAGGGCCATTAACAGGCACTTGAAACTCTCTTGTGAATCCCATTTAGAACAAGGAACAGATGGGGAGGGAGGTGGGAGGGGGGGGTTCAGGATTGGGAACACATGTACACCTGTGGCAGATTCGTGTTGATATATGGCAAAACCAATACAATATTGTCAAGTAATTAGCCTCTAATTAATTATAATTTAAATTAAAAAAATAAAAATAAAACCTTAAAAAAAACCCAAAAACGAACAGAAAGTCCCCGTTTATGCTAAGTCCAAAAGCTCTTCTTTGCACATTCAAAGAGAGGATATATCTGTTGTTTATTTGTTTGCAAACTAAGGCTTTGGACTGACCCAAGGTAGATAACCTTTGCTGTGCCACAAACCGGGTCTCCAACTTTCAATGCTGGTGTTTGAAGGTATTAAGGAAAGAGCCTACTTTCTTGGACTGTGACTCACCATCCCAAACAAGACCGGGAATGTGGCACAGCACCCACAGGGGAAGAAGAAAGTATCGACTATCCAGATTTTACTCTTGGGTCAAAGTGGGGGATCCAGAAAGGGTGATAATACAATAGTTTTCAAGCATAAGCTTTAACAATCAAGTCCCAGAGGAAAAACACACTAAGTGACCGCCCCTCCCCAGGGAAGATCTGCTGTCTGGGCAGATCCAGGCCCATCCTTCATCCTTACCCACGGTCACTCGCTGCACTTGCTTGCTGAGAGAATCCCACCGGCAAACCTTTTTGGCAGGAATATCTACGAAGAGCAGAGAGTTGGACGCCTCCTCCCACACTGGAGACTCACCACAGTGGCAGTTCTCCCGCAAAACACACTCAATCTTAATGGAAGACATTGTCATGGGGGAGACCTACTGAAGGCAACAGAGATATGTTATCACATAGAGCAAATTCAGCAAAACACCTGACTTAAGACCCTGGTAAGATCCCAGTAGAGGCTGCTTTTAAAATCGGAACTGGAAAGGCTGGACACACTTTCTCCAGGTAAGAATAAAATATGCAATGTGGCAGGAGGAAATGCATAAAAAAGAAAAAAGAAGCCATAACACAAGACATCTTTAATCAACTTACCAGTGTTTTTTTTCAAAGTTTCTGTAAAAAAGAGAACAAAAACAACACTCCAACATCCACACCTTGGCTCTAGCTGACCCCCAGAGAGAGCTGGCTAGTTGGACTAGGCAAGGCTGCTTTTATGCCAGCACCCAAGCCCCCAAGGCTGGTCAGGGGGCGGACAGTTCCCTCATTGGGCGTCTGAAGGTCACCTTCTTCTCTGCCCTTCAGATCCGCCCATGGTGTCGATTGCCTTCTCTCACTGCCCAAAGGCCAATCTTCCTTCTCTGCATTTTTAGAAATGCACTAAATACACTAAATTAGAACTAACATCCATTTTCTTTTTTTAAAATTGAAATACAGTTGACTTACAATGTTGTGTTAATTACTGCTGTACAAAAAAGTGATTGTTATACATATATATGTACATTATTTTTTTAATATATTATTTTCCATTATGGTTAATCTTAGGATATTGAATACAGTTCTCTGTGCTGTACAGTAGGGCCTTGTCTATCTATTCTATATATAAAAACTTACATCTGCTAACTCCAATGTCCCACTTCATCCCTCCTCCAAACCGTCCCCCTTGGTAACCACCAGTCTTTTCTCTATAACATTCATTTTCAAATTCAGACACCGGAAAAGGGGGAGAAAAGAACCTCTCTGGGATACCCTTGTAGGAAATGACAGGCCCTTAGCTATTCCTTGCTATCTAGGAAGGCACCCTGCCAGTTTGGCAAGGATTCTTGAACTCCACAGGCAGGAACATTCTATGCTGGGACTTTTAGGCCAGAGGCTGTGACTGGTGAACTGGTAGAAGAAAAAGAAAAATTATTGGAAAAGAAAAAAATCCTTACTTAAGCAACTCATGTGGGAGAGGAAAGACAACTTTCCAGAGCCTTCTCTCTTTCCCAAACTCTGTCCTAATGATAATCAAAATTGCCTGCATCTTTATCCTTTTTCCTGACAGCTATCTGATTTGAAGTCAGTGGTTCCACACACAGATGGGCAAATTAATGACAGGGAAAAAAAAAGAAAAGTAATCTTTGGTTTAATATTTCCATCTATAAACAGTTTTTTTTTTTTTTTTTAAAGAAACATACAGCTCAAATCGTTCTCACATACGGCCTGCCAGCACCGTAGCATCTCACTGGTTGTTCAAAATTGGCAGAGGTTCCAAAGGCCTTCCTGCTATCAATTTGAGATAAGGCCCAAGATCAGACGCGGGACTTTTGCAATCGCAACTTTCAGCCCCATGCTCCGTGGCGCAAGCTGGGTGATGCCAATGACCCCTTTCCGCTCAGGCTTCGGAGAGCAGGGTGTGAGAGGAGGCCATGGCCGTGAATGGGTGGCCCGCCCAGCGGGGACACGACGTCATATGGCCGCGCTGCGCGAGGCCATCTGTGCGGGCGAGGGGGCCTCGCCCCCGCGCACCCGCTGGCGGCGCGGCTGCGGCCTCGCGTGACCGCGGGAACGCTGAAGGTTGCGCCTGCCTAGTCCCCAGCCCCCGTCGGCCCCGTGGGGTGCGCAAGGGGCGCGGGGGTCTTCTTCCCCCGCTATCGGTCTTCTTCCCCCGCGATCGGTCTTCTCCCGGCCGTGCGGGTTTGTGGGTGGGGGCGGCTGTTGCCAGATGGTACCGCTCCAGGGAGGGGACCGGGAGGCCGGCCCGACCCGGGGAACTCACCAGGCTGATGACTAGCAGGAGGCTGGAGGTCAGGTGGACAGTCGCCTGGCCGGGGCTGCGGTTGGGGGTGGGGATCGGCTCCCTCCACGCCGTCCTCTACTCTTCGGCTGCAAGAATCTGGCAGAGCCGCCGGGGGCAGGGAGGTGGGGCAAAGGCTTGGGGCCCAGTGAACCCAAGCTTTGGAGTTTGGACGGATAGCTAAAGGTTATCTCTGACTTAACTGAAAAAAAGTTATTGAAATGCCTCGATGAGAGATTGGGTCGAGGGTCTGATTAAACACAAACAGGTTCAAAAGGAAAGTTCAAAGCGGTTAAACAAATCTTCAGTTTTCCTAGTGGAGAAGAGTCGGCAGGCTGGAGGCCAACTCTTGCAAAAACGGTTTTTTTTTTTGGTTAGGGAAGAGGAGAGGCTTTAGTTGATGTGAAGTGAAATAAGCCAGACAGAGAAAGACAGATACTGTGGGATCTCATTTATAGATGGAATCTAAAAATATACAACAAACTAGTAACAAAAATAAGCAGACTCAGATACAGAGAACAAGCTAGTGGTTATCAGTGAGGAGAGGGAAGGGGAATGGGGTAAGAGCCGGGGGTAGGGGATAAAGAGGCACAAACTATTATACTATATTTATATGTATAATAGTAGCTCAGAGGTTAAAGAGACCTGGGTTCCATCCCTGGGTTGGGAAGATCCCCTGGAGAAGGAAATGGCAATCCACTCCAGTATTCTTGCCTGGAGAATACCATGGATGGAGGAGCTTGGTAGGCTACAGTCCATGGGGTCGCAAAGAGTCCGACACGACTGAGCGACTTCACTTTCACAAACTTTTCATGTATAAAATAAATAAGATACAAAAAATAATGTACAGCACAGAATATAGCCAATATTTTATAATAGCTATAAGTGGAATATAACCTTTAAAAATTGTGAATCATTGTGCTGTACACCTCTCCAGATGTTGAGGTTCTCTTGTGTCTTCTTCCTATTCAGCAGCTTCCTCTAACTCCTCACTGCTGATGACTCCCCCACATATATCTCAGCTCAGATGCCTCCCCTAAACTACAGTCCTGTATCTCAAACCCTCTACTTAACAGCATCATTGAGCTGTCCAAAATCAAGCCCTTCCTCTGCACAAACTGCCTGGGCACTCTCTTGGTGACTGGGACCATGGTCCAACCAATGGTCTGTCTAAGAAACTCGGACACCTCACTAGACCTCGCTTGTTCCCTGCCTCAAGTCCAGTTAGTCACCAGGTCATAAATATTGTCCCTTCAGTGTCCTTCTAATTATGTTGGCACTGCCCTAGTTCATTCAGGCCTTCCCTGCTTCTTGCCCAAATTGTTGTCATCTTCTTGGAGATCCTGTCTCACACCTTTGGATCTGCTGCCAAGATGGCCTCCTAGACTGTGAGTCTAGTAGGGTATGGGAGCATCTTATTCACTTTCACCCTACCAGGTCCCATCACAGTCCTAACACATAAAACTTTTCAACTACATGCTTTTATTTATTTATTTTTTGATAGGGAAGGGGTAATTGTATTTTGACAAAGTTGCAGTCTTACAGAATAGTTACAGAAATAATATGAGGAATTCATGACTATCCTTCACCTAGATTCCCCAAATATTAACAGTTTACCACATTTGCTTTATGCTTCTTTCATTTACATATATATATATATGTATATATATTTTTTTTTCTGAGCAGTTTTCTAAACAGTTTGAGAGTTAGTTATGGACATGATTTTCCTTTACCTAAATGTGGTGCACCTTTCCAGAAGACAAGGACATTCTCTTATATAACCACAGTACAATTATCAAGATCAGGTGATTTTTTTTGGGGGGGAGGTGCCACATAGCTCCTGGGAATCTTGACCAGGGATTGAATCTGAGCCCTCAGCAGCAGTGAAAATGCAGAGTCCTAACCACTGGAACACCAGAGAATTCCCAAGATCAGGCAATTAACATGGACATAGTATTATCTAGCTGAGTTACATCAGTTGTCCCATTGACATCCTCTCTAGCAAAAGAAAAAAAGTATTTAATTCCCAAATCCAGTCCAGGGTAAAGCATGGTGTTTAGTCATGTTTACTTTCCTTGAACCTAGAACAGCTTCTCAGCCATTTTTGTTTGTTTGTTTCATGACATTGATATTTTTGGAGTTCAAAATGTAGAATGTTCCTTAATTTGCGATCATTTAATTTTTCCTCAAGGTTAATTCAATTTATGTCTTTTTTGCAATACAACAAAAGTGATGCTGGATTTACCTCCATCTTAATATCTGGAGGTAAATGATTTTTTAACTTTGATCACAGTATGTGGTTATTGAATCTTCATAAAATACAATCTAATCCTACCACCCTTCAGTGGACCTAAAAGCATATAAGGCCCAGAAGACTTGATGGTAGTCCCTTCTTGACCTCAGTCATGATCTAGTTATATACTCTCTCTGCTTCTTGCCTTTGAACTTATTACTCTCTCTGACTAAAACATTATTTTCCTCCCACTAAATCCAACCCCTGCCTCTGTACTGGGCTAACTTCTACCTAAAATTCACCCTAGTTTCCCCTCTCCCAGGAAGCCTTCACTGACATCCCTGGCTCTGACATGTCACTTGTACAGCATCCTGTCTTTATGTTTTATTATGATATTCATCACACTGACAGAACTGTTTCTTTGTCTCTCTTGCTACATCATGAGCTCTTAGGGGGTAAGTCCGGGATCTTTTATTATGATGTAAGTCCTTTCATTCATTAATTTGTTCATCCAGTCATGCAAATCTGAGTTCATTGATTCCTTGTCATGAGGGAGAACATACATTCCACGGGATGTCTCAATAAGAAGGTGTTAGATTCTTTTATGGGGCTTCCCTGGTGGCTCAGAGGTTAAAGCGTCTGCCTGCAATATGGGAGACCCTGGTTCGAACCCTGGGTTGGGAAGATTCTTTTATGGGATGTGGCCTCATATAAGGCGATTTGTGGGGGAGATTCCAAGGATTGGAGGTTGTAGAAAGTGAGAGTGATTTTATGATTGGGTATATTAATTATTATCTAGAAAGGTGAGGTGAAGGGAGTGATTGACAAAGAAGCAGCACCCATTTATTTATATGAGCTAGGAGAGGATAATGTTTAGTCATTTTGGGAATTTGGACAATGTTTATTAGTCTAGTTTTGGTCTTGATCCATTAGTCACAGTGGCCTTGTCTGATGTTGGGAATCTGTGAAACTGGGCATGTTCAACAGGAGAGCACCTAGGCCTTGCTGTGAGTGCCAGGCCAGCTCCTGCATGTCAGGGGCTGCATGTCTTTCTTGCTCCTCCCTTTCATCCAAGGGCAGATGAAGTCAGGCCACAGGACATGAATCTATGTATTCTAGTCATCACCATTACTGAGATTTTGCTGATCTGGAGGTAGCACTGAGAAAGCTGGTGCAGAAGGACTTGGGCAAGTCTCTCTTGCTCCTTTTATTGCAGGATGAAGTGCTGAATCTTGTGATGTGACAAGGGCTGCTCAGTGGCATTTAGGGCTCTGGACAGGCTCTGCCCCAAAGCACCACAGGCAGTTACCAGAAACAAAATGATGATCATTCATCCTTGTAATAGACCCTGGACATAGGAGCCTAGGTGACCCAACCCAGGCCATGGAAACATGTCCTATGGTTCAGCTGGTCTATTGTAGACAGCCTGGTGCCTTTTTCTTTTAGCGTCATCAGAAATTGTTCTATTGACCTGTAGTATTTATGTAAGTACATCAAGAGGTGTTTGCTAAAGGAGAACCCTTTCCTCTGCTAGCCAAGGAAATCAAGGGCTATAAGACTGCTAGTGACAATATGGCTAATAAATTTAGACATTTTTTTTGGGGGGTGGGGTGGGGGAGTCTTCTTGAGTAAAAGTTGTGTCATTTATGGCATCTGTTAAGATCAGAGACAGGTTTGGGGCCACCTTTTCACCACTGTGGGAACTGCAGCTCACAGAGAATGCATGAAGAGTCAGTTACCTTTCTGGGAGCTGTCCAGATTCTGCTTTTTCCCTTTACTTTTCATGAGAATTTGATCCATTGGAAGAGAGGTAGTTTTAAATATCTGAAAATCTCTAACAATTACCTCAATATATTGGATAAGTTAGTGTGTGGCGGGTGGGCGTAAGTCTGATGTCCACATAAGAAATGGTATTCTAATGGAGCACAGACCTTATTGGAAGTATAAGTATCATTTTGCATGAGTTAATTATATGTCCCTTAAAATGGGCGGATAATGTGAGTGGAAGTAAACAGTTCCCCAAAAGAACATCTCTGAAGAGAACAGGTATTTGTACCACCAGGGACTTCCCTGGCGGTCCAATGGTTAGAACGCCATGCTTCCACTGCAGGGGGCCTGGGTTTGATACCTGGTTGGGGAACTAAGATCCTGCAAGCCTTGTGGAGAGATTAAAAAAAAAAGGGAAGCCTGGTGTGCTGCAGTCCATGGGGTCACAAAGAGTCGGACATGACTGAGCAACTGAACAGCAAGCCTCAGTAGAAGTATTTTGTTGATGTGAGGTCAGTTTTTTTTTTAGTGGCCTTGATTCTTATTTTTCTTTATCTAGAATTCTATAGATTCTAACATTTATCAATTGATGCATCTTTTAAATAAACAACACCAGTCTTGCCCATTGATCAATTAAAATTTGACTTTCTCAGTTCTTAGTTCACAAGTTTATTATGAAAAACACTGCAGTGTTCTTGTGCAGTAACATCATTTTATAGGAGGGAGAAAAAAAAAAAAAACTCCATTCAAAACAACTCACCAGGTTCTGACAGTAACAAAGAACAATATGAGGCCAAGATTTTAGAAGTGGAGATAAATCGAGCACAGACAAATCATACAGTTAAATTAAATGGTATCCCTAAAAATAAACAAAATGATTTCAAAACTCACAAATAGAAGGGAGGCTTTGGTACTTATTTTTAAAAATGTTCATTAAGCTCCAATGATTGCTGCTATTCTTATCTACAGTCATACTGAGTAAAGCTATAGCTAAATGGAAGTTAAATTGTATTCACAAGGTGTTAATGTTTACATCTTATTATCTGCAGTTTCTCAGAGAAAGCAAAGTAACTACAAACAGCGATAGGACAGAAACTGGTTTCTTGACCAACAGTGTCACTTCAGCATACAATGAATTGGTTCATTCTAAAGTGATCATGGCTGTTGATGACAGGTTCAGTTCAGCCTCTCAGTCGTGTCCAACTCTTTGTGACCCCATGGGCTGCAGCACACCAGGCTTCCCTGTCCTTCATCTCCTGGAGCTTGCTCAAACTCATGTCCATTGAATCAGTGATACGATCCAACCATCTCATCCTCTGTTGCCTCCTTCTTCTCCTGCCTTCAGTCTTTCCCAGCATCATGGTCTTTTCCAATGAGTTGGCTCTTTGCATCAGGTGGCCAAAGTATTGGAGCTTCAGCTTCAGCATCAGTCCTTCAGCTGAGTCCTTCATCAGTCCTTCCAAGAGGCTTTGTATTTTTATATGGCACATCTTTTTGGTCCATGTGAAAACAAGTTTTTTTGAGTGTTAACTGTTCTCTGACACTTGTGGAGTTGCTCTTCCCATATGACATGGGAAGAGCAAAACTGTACAAGTTTAAAACTTCATTATAGGAAGCAGTCTAGGGTACCATGAGTAACATGTGGCTCACTTCTGCAAGGTGCTGGGAGTATTTTCAAACTGCAAGAAAGAGTATTTTAGAATATCCATGATTGCAGCTTGGTTACCACAAGGATAACAACAGTCTGGAGCACTGAAAATCATTACTCCATTTAGGTCATGGCACCAGTTATATTCCTCCATCACCAGCTGATGAGGTCTAGATGCCAACGTGAGGCCATCAACATGATTAAATGTCTCAGAAATATCTTGCCCCAAGGTGTAACCAGCTCCTCGAGGAGATATAACCCAACCTCCACCTTTCATCTGGATCTGACCACAGCAAGTCACACACTGGACCGTAATGGAGAACTTCTTGTAGACGATCGAGTGCTCTGATGTGATCCAGTGTATCTATGGCTGCTGAGTGGCCACCATGTTGACAGATCTGCCCACCCAGTAATAGGAAGTGATATCCTATCCAGTGATAGGAAGATAGTCAAAAAGATCTGTAAAATATTTCTAAACAGTTGCATTTCTGTAGTTTCTTAAACACTCATCATAGAAACCATGTACTTGTGTGATCTGTCTGCTCTCATGATTTCCCTGAAGAAAGGTGATACATTCATGGTAATGAACCTTAAGAGCTACAAGCAGATTAACTGTTTTCACTGAATGATATCCTCTGTCAAAATAATTGCCCATAAACAAGTAATTCGTATTTGGTGATGTGCCACCAATTCTAAACAATTCCATGAGATCCTGAAATTTCCCATGCACATCTCTACAGACGTTGACTAGACATCGAACGACTTGCACATTGGATTCTTTTGTCAGGATTTCGTTAGCCTTCTCACGGAGGCTCTTGACCTGGGGCTGGGACAGCTGCTTGCACTTGTTCAGCTGCTTGGTCCACTGGTCAGCTCCTTGGTGAACACCTTCTCATCCATGATGCCACCCGCCCGAACCGTGCTCCTTCCAGGCCGCCCCCACACATGGGCCACAAGTACACGCCGTCGCCAGTTCCCAGGGTACTTGTGCAGGTACTGGCAGTTGCTTGGCGCTAGCACTGGCCCTCTAACTCACCCCTCTGTGTTTGGCCACCAGCTGCTGCCCTCCTCCACTTGCTCTAGCTCCAGAGCTCTGCTCTCTGTAACTGCGGCTGTCTGTGGGGTGACGCCACGCCCAGCGTCAGGAGGTGGTGGGATGTGGAGGAGTAGAAGGGCCGGAACTGGAGCTGCAGAACTGGAGGTCAGTTATTATATGACCAAAGTTTGGGATTAATGATGTAAGGGAAACTTAAGAACCAGACAAGTGTGTTAGTGGCTCAGTTGTGTCCGACTCTTTGTGACCCATGGACTGTAGCCCACCAGGATCCTCTGTCCACGGGATTCTCCAGGCAAGAATACTGGAGTGGGTAGCCATTTCCTTCTACAGGGGATCTTCCCAACCCAGGGATCAAACCCAGGTCTCCTGCATTGCAGGCAAATTCTTTACCATCTGAGCCACCAGGGAAGCCCAGAAGAACCAGAATGGGCCTTAATAGGAAATGTATCTTCTCAAGTGTTTAAAAGAAAAATGATTAAATTTTTGTCAGCAAACAGTTAAGTTCAGAGCAGTAGTTATGGTTTGAGAAAGACCTGTCAGGACGTTTTATTTTTTAAGTGGCAGAAGGTCATATAGGGTCAAAAGTCAAAGGATGAAGGTAAGGGAGAACATATTGAGAAGATTTACTGGGAGTGTAAAGTACAATAACAGGCATGATGAGTGGTAAAGGGAAAGAAAAAGGCTGCTCACTGAAGAATGAGATTAACCTTGGGCAGAAGTTGTCCACTTCTGCAGTCAGCAGTTCCTGGAGGAATCCTAAGAATAGTGTTAAATTGTGCCAATGGAATGGCTGTCCAGTATTCAGGTTGAAGTGATATATGTCTTTTAAGTCGGAAAACATAAACTTCAGTACTTTGGAGTTTTGTTGTGTCAGTTGCTAACAGTACCTGAAAATCTCTTTTCCATTGAGGCTCAAGGGCAGTTTTTCTCTGATGCCTCTTCAGGAAGCCAAGCCTTCAGGTTTGGGATCATGCAGAGGCTGCTTAGGTGGGTGTTTCGAAAAAAACAGCTGTACTTGTTGGTGATAAAACTGGAGGTATGTGTCCCCTGCTGTAATTAGTGATATCAGCATGTCATAGGGTAGAGTCTAAGATGGAGAATACTTTCCAAATCCATGGGGTAACCTGATATTTACTCAGAAGGAGGTAACTTGTGGATCCTAGAGGAGACAGCTTACTGCTATTAAGTATAATGGCAAGACTTTAGGCTATGGACATTCAAGGAGTTTCTGAGAGCTTTAAATTTTTTGGTTTTGAAATCTCATTAGTTCTCTTCACTTTTCCTGAATTTATGGAAGATAAGGACAGTGTCGTTTCAGGAGATAAGAATAAAAGATTGTGTTCAATGACCAGTGTTTTGTATCTGTTTCTTACATAGAAATTGTCCAGATAGCCAAAGATTATTTATTAATTAACTTAACCTTTTATCTTAGGCCTTAAAGGTAGTCAGGATGTGGAAATTTCAATTTTAGCTAATATGTTAAATTTTTGTGATTTGTAGCAACTTAAGAATTTCATAAAACTAAACTCTATAAAAAGACATTGGTTATTGTCATTTGTTTGTATATATATTTTCTCATAAAATTATGGAGACAATGGTAACTTACTTAACTCATAAAACCAGTGTAAGAAATTTAGAAAGTTTAAATAATTTAACCCTGGTTTTGTACAAACCAAAATATTGTGGTGACATTATTTTTAAATGGTAAACTAATTTATAAAGACTCTCAATTGTATCAAAATTCTCCTTCATCTTGGAATTAAGTTCGTTTCTTATAATTAGAATAACAAAGGCTATTACGTAAGTACACTTTTCAGTGTCGACAAAAAGAAGCATCATTAATAAGTTTTTTCTTGTTTTTAGACATTTTGATGGCTTAATTTGGACTAGAAAAGTGTATATACACATAACAACTGAATGTTTTTTTGATCAGTTAATCTTTAAAAGTTTCCTAAAGAGGTAAAACGGAGAGAGAGGGACAAAAAAATTTTAGGAGGACCCAGCTTCAGACAAGATTTCCCAGGTGGTGCAGTGGTAAAGAATATGCCTGTCAATGCAGGAGAAGCAAGAGATTCAGGTTCAATCCCTGGGTCAGGAAGATCCTCTGCAGTAGGAAATGGCAACCCACTCCAGCATTCTTACCCTGAAAATTCCATGGGCAGAGGAGCCTGGTGGGCTACAGCCCCTGGGGTTGCAAAGTGTTGGACATGACTGAGTGACAGCACGCACAGCTTCAGACAAATGTGAAATTTTACTTTTTAAAGGCTATTTATGTTGCTTTTTGAAGGAGAAGGAAGAATGTATTGATAAAGAAACCACATTTTGAAAAACACAAGAAAGATAAAGAAATAAACAGATATATAGATATTGAGATTACAGCTGGTTGGACAATAACTCAGGCCACTGACAATTTTACCAATCTAAACAAATCTAAAGCTACCATTCATTAATCCTTGAAGTATAGAAACAAAGCTAATATAGTCTCTTATGTTAAAAATATTCTCTTTTTAAACAATTTCCTCATGAGAGTTTCTTCCCTTTTTGGTCTAACGTCCTTTTTTTGGGCCATGCCATAAAGCTTGTGGGATCTTAGTTCCCTGACCAGGGACTGAACCTGGGGCCTTCTTAAGTGAACAGTCTTCACGTCAAAAATTCCCCAATGTAG
The DNA here is from genome assembly GCF_027580195.1 of Bos mutus. NCBI lineage: Eukaryota > Metazoa > Chordata > Mammalia > Artiodactyla > Bovidae > Bos > Bos mutus. The sequence continues at coordinate 75,894,971 of NC_091646.1, read as the reverse complement.
CCATGGTAATTTCAAATTGACCCTAGAGGAATTATGCCTGGTAGAGGGTATTCTAGTAGGAAAATATGAAGGAGTGGGTGTGTAGCATGGAAGAGTTGCAGTTTTAGATTCAGAAGACCCCCATGAGAACTTCATGAGCTGTCAGGTCGGTGCTTGTGCAATCTTGTGTCTTTAGAGCCTGGCTGAAGCCCAACCATTACTCATCAGAAGCTAAATAAAACCTCCTGATTCCAGGCCAATGAAACAAAGTTCTTAGGGGCACAGAGACATAATTTAAGAAGTCTTTTTTTTTTTTAAAGAAGTCTTTCTAAGGTTTTATTTTAATAGCTTTATTGATGTATAAGAGACATATAATAAACTGACATATACAAAGAGTATAATTTGGTTAGTTTCAACATATGCCCGAAGCCATTACCACCATCAAGATAATGAATATATCCATCACTCTCCAGAGTTTCTTCTTGCCCCTTTATTATCTCTCTGTCCTGCTTCCCTGTGCGCCTAACTCCCAGGTGACCACTGATCCACTGTTACTCTAGATCGGTTTTCATTTTCTAGGTTTTTATATATATATATGGAATTATACAGTATGTTTTCTGTTTTGTATGGCTTCTTTTACTCAGTATAATTATTTTGAGAATCAAACTATCCACCTTGCTGTGTGTGTAGTTCATTTCATTTTGTTACTAAGAGATATTTCACTGTATGTAAATACTACAATTGTTTATCCATTTAAGTGTTGATGGACATTTGTGTTGTTTCTAGTTTGGGCAATCATAAACAAAGCTACTATGAACATTTGTGTACTAATTTTTGTATGAACATTTGCTTTCATTTCTCTTGAGTAAATATTTATGAGCAGAATGGCTGAATCTTATGGTAGGTGTATGCTTAACTTTGTAAGAAGCTTCCAAAGTGGCTGTGCCATTTTACATTCCCTTCTCCCATTGTATGAGAGTTTCAGTTCATGGGGTATGGTGAGTCTTTTCAATTTTAGCCATTCTATTAGAGGTGTAATGGTATCTCATTGTGGTTTTAATTTTCATTTCCCTAATGACTAATGGGGTTGAGCATCTTATTATGTGAGCATTTGCCATTTATTGTCTTCACTAAAGTGCCTGTTGAGATGGCTTGCTCGTTTTCTAAAATTTATTTTTAATGGAGGGATAATTGCTTTACAATATTGTGTTAGTTTCTGCCATACATCAGCATGAATCAGCCATAGGTATACATATATCCCCTCCCTCTTGAATCTCCCTCCAACATCCCACCCTACCCCACCCCTCTAGGTTGTCACTGAGCACTGGGTTTGAATTCCCTACATCATATAGCAAATTCCTGTTTGTTTTTTAAATTTTTTGTAAGTCTTTATTGAATTTGTTACAGTATTGTTTCTGTTGTTTTCTATGTTCTGGTTTTTTGGCCACAAGGAATGTGGGGTTAACTCTCTGACCAGTGATCAAACACACACACCCTGCACTGGAAAGGCAAAATCTTAACCACTGGACTGCCAGGGAAGTCCCCTTGCTCATTTTTTAATTAGGTTATTTTCTTTTCCTTTTTTGGCTGTTCCAGGTCTTCTTTGCTTTCTGAGGGCATTCTCTAGTCGTGGCGAGTGGGGGCTACTCTCCACTGCGGTGCACAGGATTCTCATTGTGGTGGCTTCTCTTGTTGTGGAGCACAAGCTCTAGGAGCTTGGGCTTCAGTAGTTGCAGCATGTGGTCTCAGTAGTTGCAGTGGAGGAGCGTAGTTGTTCTGTGGCATGTGGAATCTTCTCAGACCAGGGATCAAACCTGTGTCTCCTGCATTGGCAGGAGGATTCTTACCCACTGTGCCACCAGGGAAGTCCACAGTTAGGTTATTTTCCTGTTTTTAAGTTGTAAGGATCCTTGACACATTCTGGATACCACTCCTTTATCAGATAAATGATTTGCAAACCTTTTTTCCCCCAGTCTGACTTCATTTTTCATCCTTATAACAGTGTCTTTCAAAAAGTAGTTTTAATTTTGATGAAGTGTAATATAAGTATGTTCTTTTAAGGAAAGCGTTTTTGGTGTCCTGGTATGAGTTTTAAAAATTTATTTATTTTAAATGGAGGATAATTACTTTACAATATTGTAGTGGTTTTTGCCATACATTGACATGAATCAGCCATGGGTGTACATGTGTTCCCTCATCCTGAACCCCCTCCCACCTCCCTCCTCACCCCATCCCTCTGGGTTGTCCCAGAGCACCAGCTTTGAGTGCCCTGCTTCATGCATCGAACTTACACTGGTTATCTATTTTACATATGGTAATATACATGTTTCAGTGCTGTTCTCTCAAGTCATACCACCCTCGCCTTCTCCCACGGAGTCCAAAAGTCTGTTCTTTACATCTGTGTGTCTTTTTCTGCTTTGCATATATGATTGTTGTTGTTGCTGCTAAGTCACTTCAGTCGTGTTCGACTCTGTGCAACCCCATAGACTGCAGCCCACCAGGCTCCCCCGTCCCTGGGATTCTCCAGGCAAGAACACTGGAGTGGGTTGCCATTTCCTTCTCCAATGTATGAAAGTGAAAAGTGAAAGTGAAGTCGCTCAGCCGTGTCCGACACTTAGCGACCCCATGGACTGTAGCCCACCAGGCTCCTCCATCCATGGGATTTTACAGGCAAGAGTACTGGAGTAGGGTGCCATTGCCTTCTCCATGATTGTTGTTACTGTCTTTCTAAATTCCATATATATGTGTTAATATACTATATTGGTGTTTCTCTTTTTGACTTACTTCACTCTGTATAATAGGCTCCAGTTTCATCCACCTCATTAGAACTGACTCAAATGTATTCATTTTTATAGCTGAGTAATATTCCATTGTGTATATGTACCATAACTTCCTTATCCATTCATCTGCTGATGGATATGTAGGTTGCTTCCATGTCCTAGCTAAACAGTGCTGCAATGAACATTGGGGTACATATGTCTCTTTCAATTCTGGTTTCCTTGGTGTGTATGCCCAGCAGTGGGATTGCTGGGTCGTATGGCAGTTCTATTTCCAGTTTTTAAGGAATCTTCATATTGGTCTCCATAGTGGCTGTACTAGTTTGCATTCCCGCCAACAGTGTAAGAAGGTTCCCTTTTCTCCACACCCTTTCCAGCATTTAACGTTTGTGGGCTTTTTGATGGCGCCATTTTGACTGGTGTGAGATGATACCTCATTGTGGTTTTGATTTGCATTTCTCTAATAATGAGTGATTTTGAGCATCTTTTGCATGTGTTTATTAGCCATCTGTATGTCTTCTTTGGAGAGATGTCTGTTTAGTTTTTTGGCCAACTTTCTGATTGGGCTGTTCATTTTTCTGGAATTGAGCTGCATGAGCTGCTTGTATATTTTTGAGATTGTCAGTTGTTTCATTTGCTGTTATTTTCTCCCATTCTAAAGGCTGTCCTTTCACCTTGCTTATAGTTTCCTTTCGGAGAAGGCGATGGCACCCCACTCCAGTACTCTTGCCTGGAAAATCCCATGGATGGAGGAGCTTGGTGGGCTGCAGTCCATAGGGTTGCTACAAGTCGGATACAACTGAGCAACTTCCCTTTCACTTTTCACTTTCATGCATTGGAGAAGGAAATGGTAACCCACTCCAGTGTTCTTTCCTGGAGAATCCCAGGGACGGGGAAGCCTGGTGGGCTGCCGTCTATGGGGTCACACAGAGTCAGACACGACTGAAGTGACTTAGCAGCAGTAGCATAGTTTCCTTTGTAGTGCAGCAACTTTTAATTTTAATTTTAATTAGGTCCCATTTGTTTATTTTTGTTTTTATTTCCATTTCTCTGGGAGATGGGTCATGAGGATCTCGCTGTGATTTGTCAGAGAGTGTTCTGCCTATGTTTTCCTCCAAGAGTTTTATAGTTTCTGATCTTACATTTAGATCTTTAATCCATTTTGAGTTTATTTTTGTGTATGGTGTTAGAAAGTGTTCTAGTTTTGTTCTTTTACAAGTGGTTGACCAGTTTTACCATCACCACTTGTTAAAGAGATTGTCTTTTCTCCATTGTATATTCTTGCCTCCTTTGTCAAAGATAAGGTGTCCATAGGTGCATAGATTTATCTCTGGGCTTTTTATTTTGTTCCATTGATCTGTATTTCTGTCTTTGTGCCAGTATCATACTGTCTTGATGACTGTAGCTTTGTAGTATAGTCTGAAGTCAGGCAGGTTGATTTCTCCAGTTCCATTCTTCTTTCTTTGCTTTGGCTATTCGAGTTTTTTTTGTTTCCATAAATATTGTGAAATTATTTGTTCTAGTTCTCTGAAAAATACCATTGGTAGCTTGATAGGGATTGCATCGAATCTATAGATTGTTTTGGGTTCAGTTCAGTTCAGTCGCTCAGTCGTGTCTGACTCTTTGCGACCCCATGATTGTAGCACACCAGGCCTCCCTGTCCATCACCAACTCCCGGAGTTCACTCAAACTCATGTCCATCGAGTCAATGATGCCATCCAGCCATCTCTTCTTCTGTCGTCCCCTTCTCCTCCTGCCCCCAGTCCATCCCAGCATCAGAGTCTTTTCCAATGAGTCAACTCTTCGCATGAGGTGGCCAAAGGACTGGAGTTTCAGCTTCAGCATCAGTCCTTCCAATGAACACCCAGGGCTGATCTCCTTTAGAATGGACTGGTTGGATTTCCTCGCAGTCCAAAGGACTCTCAAGAGTCTTCTCCAACGTCACAGTTGAAAAGCATCAATTCCTTGGTGCTCAGCTTTCTTCACAGTCCAACTCTCACATCCATACATGACCACTGGAAAAACCATAGCCTTGACTAGACGGACCTTTGTTGGCAAAGTAATGTCTCTGCTTTTCAATATGCTATCTAAGTTGGTCATAACTTTCCTTCCAAGGAGTAAGCATCTTTTAATTTCATGGCTGCAATCACCATCTGCAGTGATTTTGGAGGCCGAAAAAATAAATTCAGCCACTGTTTCCACTGTTTCCCCATCTATTTCCCATGAAGTGATGGGACCAGATGCCATGATCTTCGTTTTCTGAATGTTGAGCTTTAAGCCAACTTTTTAATTCTCCTCTTTCACTTTCATCAAGAGGCCTTTTAGTGCTTCATTTTCTGCCATAAGGGTGGTGTCATCTGCATATCTGAGGTTATTGATATTTCTCCCGGCAATCTTGATTCCAGCTTGTGCTTCTTCCAGCCCAGCATTTCTCATGATGTACTCTGCATATAAGTTAAGTAGGGTGACAATATACAGCCTTGACATACTTCTTTTCCTATTTGGAACCAGTCTGTTCCATGTCCAGTTCTAACTGTTGCTTCCTGACCTGCATACAGATTTCTCAAGAGGCAGGTCAGGTGGTCTGGTATTCCCATCTTTCAGAATTTTCCACAGTTTATTGTGATCCACACAGTCAAAGGCTTTGGCATAGTCAATAAAGCAGAAATAGATGTTTTTCTGGAACTCTCTTGTGTTTTCCATGATCCAGCGGATGTTGGCAATTTGATCTCTGGTTCCTCTGTCTTTTCTAAAACCAGCTTGAACATCTGGAAGTTCACGGTTCACGTATTGCTTAAGCCTTGCTTGGAGAATTTTGAGCATTACTTTACTAGTGTGTCAGATGAGTGCAATTGTGTGGTAGTTTGAGCATTCTTTGGCATTGCCTTTCTTTGAGATTGGACTGAAAACTGACCTTTTCCAGTCCTGTGGCCAATGCTGAGTTTTCCAAATTTGCTGGCATATTGAGTTCAGCACTTTCACAGCATCATCTTTCAGGATTTGAAATAGCTCAACTGGAATTCCATCATCTTCACTAGATTTGTTCATAGTGATGCTTTCTAAGGCCCACTTGACTTCACATTCCAGGATGTCTGGCTCTAGGTCAGTGATCACACCATCGTGATTATCTGGGTCATGAAGCTCTTTTTTGTACAGTTCTTCTATTTATTCCTGCCACCTCTTCTTAATGTCTTCCGCTTCTGTTAGGTCCATACCATTTCTGTCCTTTATCGAGCCCATCTTTGCATGAAATGTTCCCTTGGTATCTCTCATTTTCTTGAAGAGATCTCTAGTCTTTGCCATTCTGTTGTTTTCCTCTATTTCTTTGCATTGATCGCTGAGGAAGGCTTTCTTATCTCTTCTTGCTATTCTTTGGAACTCTGCATTCAGATGCTTTTATCTTTCCTTTCTCCTTTGCTTTTCGCTTCTCTTCTTTTCACAGCTATTTGTAAGTCCTCCCCAGTAGCCATTTTGCTTTTTTGCATTTCTTTTCCATGGGGATGGTCTTGATCCCTGTCTCCTGTACAATGTCATGAACCTCATTCCATAGTTCATCAGGCACTCTATCTATCAGATCTAGGCCCTTAAATCTATTTCTCACTTCCACTGTATAATCATAAGGGATTTGATTTAGGTCATACCTGAATGGTCTAGTGGTTTTCCCTACTTTCTTCAGTTTAAGTCTGAATTTGGCAATAAGGAGTTCATGATCTGAGCCACAGTCAGCTCCTGGTCTTGTTTTTGCTGACTGTATAGAGCTTCTCCATCTTTGGCTGCAAAGAATATAATCAGTCTGATTTTGGTGTTGACCATCTGGTGATGTCCATGTGTAGAGTATTCTCTTGTGTTGTTGGAAGAGGGTGTTTGTTATGACCAGTGTGTTCTCTTAGCAAAACTCTATTAGCCTTTGCCCTGCTTCATTCCATATTCCAAGGCCAAATTTGCCTGTTACTCCAGGTGTTTCTTGACTTCCTACTTTTGCATTCCAGTCCCCTATAATGAAAAGGACATCTGTTTTGGGTGTTAGTTCTAAAAGGTCTTGTAGGTCTTCATAGAATTGTTCAACTTCAGCTTCTTCAGCGTCACTGGTTGGGGCATAGACTTGGATTACTGTGATATCGAATGGTTTGCCTTGGAAACGAACAGAGGTCATTCTGTCGTTTTTGAGATTGCATCCAAGTACTGCATTTCGGACTCTTTTGTTGACCATGATGGCTACTCCATTTCTTCTAAGGGATTCCTGCCCACAGTAGTAAAGATAATAGTCATCTGAGTTAAATTCACCCATTCCAGTCCATTTTAGTTCGCTGATTCCTAGAATGTTGACGTTCACTCTTGCCATCTCCTGTTTGACCACTTCCAATTTGCCTTGATTCATGGATCTAACATTCCAGGTTCCTGTGCAATATTGCTCTCACAGCATCAGACCTTGCTTCTATCACCAGTCACTTCCACAACTGGGTATTGTTTTTGCTTTGGCTCCCTCCCTTCATTCTTTCTGGTGTTATTTTTCCACTGATCTCCAGTAGCATATTGGGCACCTACCGACCTGGGGAGTTCCTCTTTCAGTATCCTATCATTTTGCCTTTTCATACCATATTGTTTTGGGTAGTATACTCATTTTCACTATACTGATTCTTCCAATACATGAGCATGGTATATTTCTTCATCTATTTGTGTCATGTTTGATTTCTTTCATCAGCATTTTATAGTTTTCTATATGTAGATCTTTTGTTTCTTTAGCTAAATTTATTCCTAAGTATTTTATTCTTTTCATTGCAATGATGAATGGGATTGTTTCCTTAATTTCTCTTTCTGTTTTCTCATTGTTAGTGTGTAGGAATGCAAGGGATTTCTGTGTATTAATTTTATATCCTGCAACTTTACTATATTCATTGATTAGTGCTAGTAATTTTCTGGTGGTATCTTTAGGGTTTTCTTTGTAGAGCATCATGTCATCTGCAAACAGTGAGAGTTTTACTTCTTCTTTTCCAATCTGGATTCCTTTTATTTTTTTTTTTCTTCTCTGATTGCTGTGGCTAGGACTTCCAAAACTATGTTGAATAGTAGTGGTGAGAATGGGAACCCTTGTCATGTTCCTGATTTTAAAGGAAATGGTTTCAATTTTTCACCATAAAGGATAATGTTTGCTGTGGGTTCGTCATATATGGCTTTTCTTATGTTGAGGTATGTTCCTTCTATGCCTGCTTTCCTGGTGTGATTTTGACTGGAATTGTATTGAATCTGTAGATCAACTTGTGGATGAATGAAATCATAATAATATTGAGCCTTCTGATCCATCAACATGGTGTCTTTCTCTATTTATTTAGGTCTCCTATTTTTCTCAGTAATGTTTTAAAAAATTTTAATTGGAGGATAATTGCTTTACAATGTTGTGTTGGTTTCTGCCATATGATACAAATCAGACATAAGTGTCTGTCTGTCTGTATGTATGTATATGTATATATCCCCTCCCTCTTGAACTGCCTTCACCCTCCCATCCCACCTCTCTAGGGAGCACCAGGCTGAGCTCCCTGTGTTGTATAGCAACTCCCCACCTCTGTAATGTTTTAATGATTGTAAAGGTCTTTCACATCTCTTGTCAGATTTATACATAAGAATTTCACATTTTTGGATGCTGTCATAAATGGGATTATTTTTATTATTTTATGTTGCATTCGTTTTTTAATTGGAATATAATTGCTTTACAATGTTGTGTTAGTTTCTGCTCTACAGCAACATGAATCAGCTGTATGTATACACATATCCCCTCCCTCTTGAGCCTCCTTCCCACCCTCCCACTCCTCCCATCTAGGTCATCACAGAGCACCAAGCTGAGCTCCTTGTACTATACTGCAGCTTCCCACTAGCTATCTATTTTACACATGGTAGTGTTTTTATATCAATTCATCCCTCTTTCCATCCCCCACTGTTTTCACAATCTGTTCTCTATGTCTGTGCCTCTATTCCTGCCCTGCAAATAGGTTCATTGGTACCATTTTTCCATGTGTGTGTGTTCAGTTGCTCAGTCATGTCTGACTCTGCGACCCCATGTACTGTATCCACTAGGCTCCTCTGTCCATGGAATTTTCCAGGTAAGAATACTAGACTGGGTTGCCATTTCCTCCTCCAAGGGATATTCCTGACCCAGGGATCAAACCCATGTCTAGATTCTATATATGTGCTGTGCTGTGCTTAATCTCTCAGTCATGTCTGACTCTTTGTGACCCCATGGACTGTAGCCAGGCTCCTCTGTCCATGGCGATTCTCCAGGCAAGAATACTGCAGTGGGTTGCCATGTCCTCCTCTAGAGGATATTCCCAATCCAGGAATTGAACCGGGGTTTCCTGCATTGCAGGTGGATTCTTTATCAGCTGAGCTACCAGGGAAGTCCAGATCCATACATATGTGTTAATATATGATATTTGTTTTTCTCTTTCATAAATCTTATTATTTTTAAAATTTCAGCTTCTGATTGTTCCTTGTTATTATATAATAGATTTTTGTATATTGACCTTTTATCCTGCAGCCTTGCTAGACTCACTTACTAGATTTGGTAGCTTTTTTTTTTGTGATTCCATCTGATTTTCTACATAGAAAATCATGTTATCTGAGAATAAAGTAACAGTTCTTCCTTTCTAATAAGGATGCCTTTTATTTCTTTTTCTTGCCTTAATTCACTGACTAGAAATTCCAGTATAGTGTTGAATTCTTATTCTCTGTAGTGAGTACAGATACTCTTGTCTTATTCCTGATCGTAGAGGTTAAACATGAAGTCTTTCACTATTAAATATGATGTTAGCTGTAGGTTTTTCATACATGTCCTTTATCAGGTTCAGAAAGTTCCCTTCTATCCTTAGTTTGCTAAGCATTATCAGGAGTAAATATTGAAGTTTGTCAAATGCTTTTCATGTATCTTTGTGATACAGCAAATCACATTTTTTTTTTTTTTGAATGTTAACTCAATCTAGGACTTCTGGAATAAATCTCACTTGGCCATTGTTTGACATTGACTGAAATGTTTGTGTGCCCCCAAATTCATTTGTTGAAGCCTTAGCCTACAGTGACTTGGTATTTGGAGGTGGAGTCTTTGGGAGAAAACTAGGTTTAGATTAGGCCAGAAGGGTGGCCTCATGAGGGGATTAGTACCCTTATAAGAGAAAGAGATGTCTTTCTCCATAAGTAGGCACCAAGGAAAGGCCATGTGAGTACACAGTGAGAAAGCAGTTGTCTACAAGGCAGGAAATGGGCCCTCAGTTCAGTTCAGTTCAGTCGCTCAGTCGTGTCTGACTCTCTGTGACCCCATGAATCGCAGCACGCCAGGCCTCTCTGTCCATCACCAACTCCCGGAGTTCATCAGACTCAGGTCCATCGAGTCAGTGATGCCATCCAGCCATCTCATCCTCTGTCGTCCCCTTCTCCTCCTGCCCCCAATCCCTCCCAGCATCAGAGTCTTTTCCAATGAGTCAACTCTTCCCATGAGGTGGCCAAAGGACTGGAGTTTCAGCTTTAGCATCATTCCTTCCAAAGAAATCCCAGGGCTAATCTCCTTCAGAATGGACTGGTTGGATCTCCTTGCAGTCCAAGGGACTCTCAAGAGTCTTCTCCAACACCACAGTTCAAAAGCATCAATTCTTTGGCGCTCAGCCTTCTTCACAGTCCAACTCTCACATCCATACATGACCACAGGGAAAACCATAGCCTTGACTAGATGGACCTTTGTTGGCAAAGTAATGTCTCTGCTTTTCAATATGCTATCTAGGTTGGTCATAACTTTCCTTCCAAGGAGTAAGCATCTTTTAATTTCATGGCTGCAGTCACCATCTGCAGTGATTTTGGAGCCCAGAAAAATAAAGTCTGACACTGTTTCCACTGTTTCCCCATCTATTTCCCATGAAGTGATGGGACCAGATGCCATGATCTTCGTTTTCTGAATGTTGAGCTTTAAGCCAACTTTTTCACTCTCCTCTTCCACTTTCATCAAGAGGCTTTTTAGTTCCTCTCCACTTTCTGCCATAAGGGTGGTGTCATCTGCATATCTGAGGTTATTGATATTTCTCCCGGCAATCTTGATTCCAGCTTGTGCTTCTTCCAGCTCAGCGTTTCTCATGATGTACTCTGCATATCAGTTAAATAAGCAGGGTGACAATATACAGCCTTGACGTACTCCTTTTCATATTTGGAACCAGTCTGTTGTTCCATGTCCAGTTCTAACTGTTGCTTCCTGACCTGCATACAGATTTCTCAAGAGGCAGGTCAGGTGGTCTGGTATTCCCATCTCTTTCAGAATTTTCCACAGTTTATTGTGATCCACACAGTCAAAGGCTTTGGCATAGTCAATAAAGCAGAAATAAATGTTTTTTTGGAACTCTCTGGCTTTGTCCATGATCCAGCGGATGTTGGCAATTTGATCTCTGGTTCCTCTGCCTTTTCTAAAACCAGCTTGAACATCTGGAAGTTCATGGTTCACGTATTGCTGAAGCCTGGCTTGGAGAATTTTGAGCATTACTTTACTAGTGTGTCAGATGAGTGCAATTGTGTGGTAGTTTGAGCATTCTTTGGCATTGCCTTTCTTTGGGATTGGAATGAAAACTGACCTTTTCCAGTCCTGTGGCCAATGCTGAGTTTTCCAAATTTGCTGGCATATTGAGTTCAGCACTTTCACAGCATCATCTTTCAGGATTTGAAATAGCTCAACTGGAATTCCATCACCTCCACTAGCTTTGTTCGTAGTGATGCTTTCTAAGGCCCATTTGACTTCACATTCCAGGATGTCTGGCTCTAGGTCAGTGATCACACCATCGTGATTATCTGGGTCGTGAAGCTCTTTTTTGTACAGTTCTTCTGTGTATTCTTGCCACCTCTTCTTAATATCTTCTGCTTCTGTTAGGTCCATACCATTTCTGTCCTTTATTGAGCCCATCTTTGCATGAAATGTTCCCTTGCTATCTCTCATTTTCTTGAAGAGATTTCTAGTCTTTGCCATTCTGTTGTTTTCCTCTATTTCTTTGCATTGATCGCTGAGGAAGGCTTTCTTATCTCTTCTTGCTATTCTTTGGAACTCTGCATTCAGATGCTTATATCTTTCCTTTTCTCCTTTGCTTTTCGCTTCTCTTCTTTTCACAGCTATTTGTAAGGCCTCCCCAGACAGCCATTTTGCTTTTTTGCATTTCTTTTCCATGGGGATGGTCTTGATCCCTGTCTCCTGTACAATGTCATGAACCTCATTCCATAGTTCATCAGGCACTCTATCTATCAGATCTAGGCCCTTAAATCTATTTCTCACTTCCACTGTATAATCATAAGGGATTTGATTTAGGTCATACCTGAATGGTCTAGTGGTTTTCCCTTCTTTCTTCAATTTAAGTCTGAATTTGGTAATAATGAGTTCATGATCTGAGCCACAGTCAGCTCCCCATCTTGTTTTTGTTGACTGTATAGAGCTTCTCCATCTTTGGCTGCAAAGAATATGATCAATCTGATTTCAGTATTGACCATCTGGTGATGTCCATGTGTAGAGTCTTCTCTTGTGTTGTTGGAAGAGGGTGTTTGCTATGACCAGTGCATTTTCTTGGCAAAATTCTATTAGTCTTTGTCCTGCTTCATTCCATATTCCAAGGCCAAATTTGCCTGTTACTCCAGGTGTTTCTTGACTTCCTACTTTTGCATTCCAGTCCCCTGTAATGAAAATGACATCTTTTTTGGGTGTTAGTTGTAAAAGGTCTTGTAGGTCTTCATAGAACCATTCAACTTCAACTTCTTCAGTGTTACTGGTTGGGGCATAGACTTGGATTACCAGACAAGAATCTGATGGCAGCTTGATCATAAACTTTCCAGCTTCCAGACTGTGAGAAATAAATTCCTGTTTAAGCCACCCAGTCTATAGTCTACAGTTTTTTTTGTTATAGTAGCCCAAGTGGACCAAGATAGTCATGATATAATATCCTTTTGACATATTGTTGGAATTCAATTTGCTAATGTTTTAAGAACTTTAAATAAAGGATGTTGACCTGCATTATTTTGTTTGTTTTGTGTTGTTTTGGCCATGCCACACTATTTGTGGGATCTTAGCTCCTTGGCCAGTGATTGAACTTGGGTCTATGGCAGTTAAGAGTGCTGAGTCCTAACTACTGGACTGCCAGGGAACTCCTCATCTGTAGTTTTCTTATGTCTTTGTTTTCTGTATTAGGTTAATGCTGGCTCATAGAATGAGTTGAGAACTATTCTCTTGTATTAAAATTTTTTGGAAGAGTTGTGTAGAATTGATATTATTTGTTCCTTAAATGTTTGTTAGAATTTACCAGCAAAGTCTTTTGGGCCTGGAGTTTTCCTCATAAGCAAGTTTTTAACTGCAAATTCAATTTACTTAATAATAAAGGGCTTTTTAGGTTATCTATTTCTTCTTGAATATGCTTTAGTAGTTTGTGTCTTTTGTCTTCGTTGCTGAGTTTACTGGCATCAGATTGTTCATAATACTCCTTTATTAGTCTTTTAATATCTGGAGAATCTGTAGCAATGTCATTTCTCTCAATTCTAATATTGATAATTTGCCTTTTATTTTATTCTCATCAGTTTCATTAGAGGTTTATCACTTTATCTTGTCAAAGATAGAACTTTTGATTTCAATAATTTTCTCTATTCGTTTTCTTTCCTATTTCACTGATTTCAGCTCTGATCTTTTATTTCTTCTACTTTGGATTTAATTTCCTCTTTTTAGAATTTCTTAAGGTGGAAGGTGAGGTCACTGATTTGAGACCCTCCTTTTCTAATATAGGCATTTGGCACTATGTATAGAACTTCTCCAAGGCACTGCTTTAGCACCATCCCACAAATTGTTTTTTTTTCATTCAGTTCAAAATACTTTTTGATTTCGTTTTTCAGTTCTCCTTTGACTCATGTGTTATTTAGAGGTGTGTTTAGTTTCCAATACTTAGATTTTCCAGAGATGTTTCCATTATTGATTTTTAACTTTATTCTATTGTGGTCAGAGAAAACATACTTTGTTTTTGAATCGTTTTAAATTTATTAAGACTTGTTTAAGGGCCCAGAATATGGTCCATCTTGGTGAATGTTCCACTTGCATTTGAAAAAAAAAATTATATTTTCCTACTGTGGGGTGGAGTGGTATCAATTAAAACTAGGTAGTTGATAGTTTTGTTCAAATCTTCTATATCCTATTTTTGTGTACTTGTTCTATTAATTAGACATAAACTGTAATTGCAGGCTTGTTCACTTCTCCCTGAAGTTCAAATCGCTTTCCCTTAATGTATTCTGAATTTATGTTATTAGATGCATAAACATTTAAGGTTTTTATGGCCTCTTGATGAATTTGCCCTCATGTGATACTAATATAGCCACTCCAGCTTTCTTTTGGTTAGTGTGAACATGGTATCCTTTTCCATCTTCTTACTTTTAACTTATTCATGTCTTTATACTTAAAAGTGTTTCTTGTGGGCAGTATAGAGTTGCATTCTTTAATCCTCAAACTCTGCTCAGATCCCTGGGACCTTCAAGAACTCTCTTAATTCTCCAGGCTACCCATCTCCTTATAGGAGGCTGTGATAATTAGAGCATCATTCCTCATAATGAGAGCCCCGCCTGCCTTCTATCACTTCCCTGCCCTGCGCCCCCCAGGAATAGCAGTGAATTGTTTCCACTTCCCCAGGACAGTTTTTCAGACAACATGGACATCCAAACCTATGGCAAGTCCTTAGGCAGTGCCAGATCCAGCCACACTGGATCAAGCAGGCCCATGGAAGATTACCCAAGGCTACTTAAGAAGTACCAAAGGCTACCTTGGAAAAAGTAAGTGTGGGGGAGAAGGAAATAGAAAACTAATTTCTAAGAGGAAGGATTTTATTGACTGAAAAAAAAAAAAACCCACATGTATTTTTTACATTTCCAGAAAGTGTTTCAACTAAGATTGAAAAAACAAGACCAATCTAGAGTGGTCAGCTGCAGGCCAGGTGGGCCCTTTGGTGAGGAGGAATGTGCTCCTGAAGGATAAGAAGCACTTGCTCTCTGTCTAATGTATTAGTTTCCTATTTCTGTTGTTAATAAATTACCACAAATTTAGCAGTTTAAAACAGCACAAATTTATTCTCTTATAGTTCTGGAAGTCAGAAGTCTAAAATCATGGTGTAGACAGGGCTGGGTGCCTTATGGAGACCTCAGGGGAGAATTCATTTCCTTTCCTTCTTCAGTTTGTAGAGGTCACCTGCATTCCTTGGCTCATGGCCCTTCTTAGCATCACTCCAACCTCTTGCTTCCATTATTCACACTCCTCCTTCTACTAATGCTAATCCCCTTTGCCTCCCTCTTAAAAGTACCTTTACGATTATACTGGTTGGGTTCACCTGGACAACCAAGGATAATTTCCACATTTCAGGTCCCTAACCTTAATCACACCAGCAAAATCCTTTCCAGCTTCCCAGGGTAGCACTAGTGGTAAATAACCTGCCTGCCAATGCAGGAGACTTGTAAGAGATGTGGGTTCAATCCCTGGGTCAGGAAGATCGCCTAGAGGAGGGCATGGCAACCCACTCCAGTATTCTTGCCTGAAGAATCCCACGGACAGAGGAGCCTGGTGAGCTATAATCCATAGAGTTGCAAAGAGTCAGACACGACTGAAACGGCTTAGCATGCATGCAGAGTACTTTTTATCATGCAGGGTAACACATTCAGATTCCAGGGATTAGAAAGTGGACATCTTTAGGGGGCCATTATTTAGCCAATTACAGGTTAGACTAGCTATGGAGAAGTCAAGTTCACTAGGTCCTAGCTCTGGCATGAGGCCTGTCAAGTCCAGATTTGTGTGAATTATCTTGTTCTTTGAATGTGAGCCTCTGAACTGTTTGCCTTTGTGTTAGATGACTAGTCCAATCATCTGTCCATATGGCAAGAATCAAGTGGTACAGAATTCATGAGTAACCCCCTCTCAGGTTGCTTTCTTCAGGGAGAAGCTGAGTAGAAACTTGCTATAGCAAGTGTTGGGAAGCACAGTGCAAAATAGCCTTGAAGGAGAAGGTCCTTGGCAGAGGGGCCAGAAGTACCCAGGCTTTGTGTACTGATAACTGAAAAACATCTCCTGCCTCGAGCTGAAAAACATGCTCGGCCCCAAGATTTAATAATTAAATATTAAGGATGT
Organism: Bos mutus; assembly: GCF_027580195.1. Taxonomy (NCBI): domain Eukaryota; kingdom Metazoa; phylum Chordata; class Mammalia; order Artiodactyla; family Bovidae; genus Bos; species Bos mutus. The sequence continues at coordinate 75,879,068 of NC_091646.1, read as the reverse complement.
TGCTTGAGAAAATGGGTCATGGGATAAACACATGGGTCATTTAGAACACGCTGTCCTTGAAATAACTTTTACTGATTATGTCTTAACCCTGTACGTGCTCTGCTGGTCGTATACTCTAAGCTCTTTGTTCCTGCTTCTATAAAAAGGCTGGACTGCAGAAATAAACTTGTCAGTCCTTGCAAGAGACTGTCCGAGTATTGTTCTTTCAGGTTTGTCGTTTTCAAGTCCTGGGGAGAAAATCCCTGACAGCAAGTACAGCTTAATCAGCCCAATTCCATCTTTTTAGTTTGTTTATAACCTGACAATCAGTTAAAATAAAATGAAACTGAGAAGGTAGAGTGGGACGAATAGTCAGGGGAAGAGAAATTAATGCTTGGGAGTGTCCAGGATTTGAGGTTGGAATGCTCACACCCAAACTCACTTGAACAAGATGAAAAATGATGGATGTTTTGTTTATTAAGATAATGTATTCAGGGAGTGTCAAGGCAAAGAACTCATCAGTGACTGGACAAGGCAGAAGGTACCGGTCTGGGGTGTGACAACCCCCTTCATATTGGCTCACTTCAAGGATAACTATCCTCATGGTAGGTCATGCAATTCGTTCCAATCCATGAAGTAAAATGAACTGAATTCACAGAAGCCTCCCTCAACAGTGGTGAACTGAGTATTACAGAGCTCCATGTGTAGGAGCCTGGCTTGGAGAATTTTGAGCATTACTTTACTAGTGTGTGAGATGAATGCAATTGTGTGGTAGTTCGAGCATTCTTTGGCATTGTCTTTCTTTGGGATTGGGATGAAAACTGACCTTTTCCAGTCCTGTGGCCAATGCTGAGTTTTCCAAATTTGCTGGCATATTGAGTTCAGCACTTTCACAGCATCATCTTTCAGGATTTGAAACAGCTCAACTGGAATTCCATCACCTCCACTAGCTTTGTTCGTAGTGATGCTTTCTAAGGCCCATTTGACTTCACATTCCAGGATGTCTGGCTCTAGGTCAGTGATCACACCATCGTGATTATCTGGGTCGTGAAGCTCTTTTTTGTACAGTTCTTCTGTGTATTCTTGCCACCTCTTCTTAATATCTTCTGCTTCTGTTAGGTCCATACCATTTCTGTCCTTTATTGAGCCCATCTTTGCATGAAATGTTCCCTTGGTATCTCTCATTTTCTTGAAGAGATCTCTAGTCTTTCCCATTCTGTTGTTTTCCTCTATTTCTTTGCATTGATCGCTGAGGAAGGCTTTCTTATCTCTTCTTGCTATTCTTTGGAACTCTGCATTCAGATGCTTTTATCTTTCCTTTTCTCCTTTGCTTTTTGCTTCTCTTTTTTTTCACAGCTATTTGTAAGGCCTCCTCAGACAGCCATTTTGCTTTTTTGCTTTTCCATGGGGATGGTCTTGATCCCTGTCTCCTGTACAATGTCACGAACCTCCGTCCATAGTTCATCAGGCACTCTATCAGATCTAGTCCCTTAAATCTATTTCTCACTTCCACTGTATAATCATAAGGGATTTGATTTAGGTCATACCTGAATGGTCTAGTGGTTTTCCCTACTTCAGCAATACATGAACTGTGAACTTCCAGATGTTCAAGTTGGTTTTATTTTTTTAATTTTATTTTTAGACTTTACATAATTGTATTAGTTTTGCCAAATATCAAAATGAATCCGCCACAGGTATATATGTGTTCCCCATCCTGAACCCTCCTCCCTCCTCCCTCCCCATACCATCCCTCTGGGTCGTCCCAGTGCACTAGCCCCAAGCATCCAGTATCCTGCATCGAACCTGGACTGGCATCTTGTTTCATACATGATATTTTACATGTTTCAGTGCCATTCTCCCAAATCTTCCCACCCTCTCCCTCTCCCACAGAGTCCATAAGACTGTTCTATACATCAGTGTCTCTTTTGCTGTCTCATACACAGGGTTATTGTTACCATCTTTCTAAATTCCATATATATGCATTAGTATACTGTATTGGTGTTTTTCCTTCTGGCTTACTTCACTCTGTATAATAGGCTCCAGTTTCATCCACCTCATTAGAACTGATTCAAATGTATTCTTTTTAATGGCTGAGTAATACTCCATTGTGTATATGTACCACAGCTTTCTTATCCATTCATCTGCTGATGTACATCAAGTTGGTTTTAAAAAAGGCAGAGGAACCAGAGATCAAATTGCCAATATCCGCTGGATCATGGAAAAAGCAAGAGAGTTCCAGAAAAACATTTATTTCTGCTTTATTGACTATGCCAAAGCCTTTGACTGTGTGGATCACAATAAACTGTGGAAAATTCTGAAAGAGATGGAAATACCAGACCACCTGACCTGCCTCTTGAGAAATCTGTATGCAGGTCAGGAAGCAACAGTTAGAACTGGACATGGAACAACAGACTGGTTCCAAATATGAAAAGGAGTACGTCAAGGCTGTATATTGTCACCCTGCTTATTTAACTGATATGCAGAGTACATCATGAGAAACGCTGAGCTGGAAGAAGCACAAGCTGGAATCAAGATTGCCGGGAGAAATATCAATAACCTCAGATATGCAGATGACACCACCCTTATGGCAGAAAGGGAAGAGGAACTAAAAAGCCTCTTGATGAAAGTGAAAGTGGAGAGTGAAAAAGTTGGCTTAAAGCTCAACATTCAGAAAATGAAGATCATGGCATCTGGTCCCATCACTTCACGAGAAATAGATGGGGAAACGGAAACAGTGTCAGACTTTGTTTTTTGGGGCTCCAAAATAACTGTAGATGGTGACTGCAGCCATGAAATTAAAAGACGCTTACTCCTTGGAAGAAAAGTTATGACCAACCTAGATAGCGTATTGAAAAGCAGAGACATTACTTTGCCAACAAAGGTCCATCTAGTCAAGGCTATGGTTTTTCCAGTGGTCATGTATGGATGTGAGAGTTGGACTGTGAAGAAAGCTGAGCGCCGAAGAATTGATGCTTTTGAACTGTGGTGTTGGAGAAGACTCTTGAGAGTCCCTTGGACTGCAAGGAGATCCAACCAGTCCATTCTGAAGGAGATCAGTCCTGGGATTTCTTTGGAGGGAATGATGCTGAAGCTCAAACTCCAGTCCTTTGGCCACCTCATGCGAAGAGTTGACTCATTGGAAAAGACTCTGATGCTGGGAGGGATTGGGGGCAGGAGGAGAAGGGGACGACAGAGGATGAGATGGCTGGATGGCATCGCTGACTCGATGGACGTGAGTCTGAGTGAACTCTGGGAGTTGGTGATGGACAGGGAGGCCTGGCGTGCTGCGATTCATGGGGTCACAAAGAGTTGGACATGACTGAGTGACTGAACTGAACTGAACTGATGTGTAGGAGAGACAGTCTCAGGGCAGGCCTTTATTAAAAGTTATAAAAAAGTCAATATGTAATTGATGCTTTTCATAAAACTTGAAAAATGTGAATTAAGGTCGTGAAAATCTAATGAATATTTGTTATAAATAAGATACATTTTTGAAAATATTACATGATAATTATTCAGTGGTGAATCAGGTTTTAATCCTATCATGTATTTTTCTTCCATTCTTAAGGGTCAGCATGCATACTGAGGACTGTAAAGTCCTTTTTTTTTAGCCCCAGGACTGTATATCCTCTGGTTTATTCTGTGCATTTGAAAGTTTCTTCAACGTAAAAACAAAAGTTCGTCTCTTATTAGAAATACAGTCATCAGCATAAACCCAAAGCTTTTGTTGGCTAAAAGAGCAGTATTTGTAGTTTTGGTACCACAACATTTTACCTAGAAATTTACTGAATCAAAAGAGTTATCTATGAATGTGGTATTGGGGAAAATGCAGGGGGAGAGGGGGAGGAGGAGAGGAAATGAGAAGAAGGGGGAGAGAAACTATAAAAGATAATTATCTTTTAACTATCTTCACTAATGATTTATCCAGTGACCTTTACCAAATACATTTTGTGAACATAATGAAAATGTTTATAATGCCCTCAAAATCCCCATGACACTATATAACCTTTATTACATTAATATACTCACATGACTCCAAATAGAATGAATATTGTAAAGAATGTGTATCTAAAAGTGAGGCTTGATCTAAGCCCTCTGAGCTTTGTGACTTTAGATAGGATCCATTTTCCTAGTGATTTCTGTTGACCCTATGGTTCCATCTTATCAGCCCAATGAAATTGTGATTTCCAGGTAGAGTCCAATTCCCCAGAGTTCTCTTTGGTCCCTGCTATTGACACGAATCATGAATTTGTGCTTCTAAACATTCAATCACTCCTTCTTCTTCCTTTCCCCTTACCATCTGTTTTAATGAATAAGATTTTTTTTTAAATAAAAGGCACATATGTAAGTTTTTTGAAAACCCAGATGCCCAAAAAATTACCACACTGACAGCAGTTAGCAGTTTTCATAATTTAATGAAAAAGTATTGGTAAAAAGGTGACATTTGAAAAAAGACAGTTTGTCTTTGAAAACTGGACTATATAAGACAAAATGAAAAAGATTTAACAAGAAGGTTAAGAGGTAATACTTCAAACAACAGCAAAATGTAGCAAATACATTTTGGGGCAGTTGAAATGTATACAGCTGAAGGCTCCTTCATTTATTTAGGAAAATTCTGTAAAAATATTACAACTATATTTCCCTGACTGAAATTATTTTTGTCAATACTATCCCAATGGCATTACATATATGGAATTTGGCTGAAGCACTTTTTTCAATGTTTGCTTTTCTTCCCACTCACTCAGAATTGAAAGGCATGAAAGGACACAGGTTACTGTACTGGCCTTTAACAGAGGAGTTTATAACATAGCTCCACTAGAATGGCATTACCATGAAGGTGTCAAATTATTATCTAACCCAGGAAATGCAAAGAAAAAGTACAGAAACCTAGTGCATAAATTGGAGAAATTCTCTTCCTCATTTGGATAATCCATAGCCTTTTCCTTTGTATTCAAATGAAATACAGGACACTGATCACACATGCTATGGTATGTTCACACATGTACACAGGCACAAAAGAAACATTTTGAAGGTGTAGCCAAAGGAGAGGCAAAATACAGAAATTTTCAGAAAAGGAGGAAGAAATAAAACCAAAGACAGCTACAGAAACAAAAGTGGGAAAGAGGTTTTGAAAACTACTGAGTTTCCCATATTTATGGAGAGAAGGGCCCCTGCCTTTACTGCAGCTGGGATATTTCACCAGGAAGCAACTTTAAAAATCTAAAATGGCCTCATTGTCTGAAAAGTCTCACTACATGTTCCCAAAATAGAAGAAAGAGAACATTAATTTAAGGCTAAGAAAAGTGAGCAGAGAATTATATATAGTTGGCTTCACATTTTAAAAACTGTAACATTTTCCTCTTCTTTAAATGGGAAGCAGGTATGTTTTATCCTCCACAAACCTAACTATTCTCTTCTTCCCCAGGATTAATCAAGGCTGATAGTTTGGGAACAGAGTATGAGCAACTTCTGAAAAACAGCTCCAGCCTTTTTGTTTTGGAAATTGCCTTGAACTCATAGTTGGTACAAAGCTAAATTATATCCATGTGTTTTTAAACACATGCTTTCAAATTCTGTTTGACAATAAAAATCTGTTTCAAAATTAAAGCAGATAAGAATATTTAACTTCTCTGCACTTTATTATCTTTTAATTATACCTCAATAAAAACTTTTATAAACATTAAAGCAGGCATACAAAAACTGTCAGCCAAACTTATTTAAGCCAAACTTATTTGAAAACAGTTAACACAAAAACCCTGACCTGATACAAATCCCTCAGAAATGTTCTCACTTTGGGAAAGGCTCTGGGATCCTTCACAAGCGCCTAAACTGAGAGAATCAGAGCATTTTCCTTGGAAGTAGTACTTTTGTAAACACTATCCACAAGTTAGCTTTTTATGCTTGTTAGCTGGGTGAAATAGTTACGAGTGTGTCCCCAACAAGCAAGTCTAGGAACAGGCACTGAACACTTATAAGCATTAGGTGTATTGACTTGGTAAGTTAAGATACTGTGAAAGGAACTCAACCTTGTGCAGAGCAAAGGAAGAGGGTAGTGAATTTGACAGTATCTGAAATATTGGTCCCTGGTCTCTCCCTGAAGAGTGTTTCTAGGTACCAGTGGAGTTAGAAACTTCCTACAGACACCAGGTCCGGGAGTCACATGCTGTAGCTTCGAAAGATAAGTAGTTTTAGTGTCTGATAATCATGGTCTCTTGCAAATCCATTAACAATGCATGGACTCTTAATATGTATGTATATCAATGTGTTAATATAATTGGAATGCTGCCCCAAAGTATTTACGGAGCAAATTACTCTGGTCCCAGCTGTTCTCACTAGCTTCTGGCAAAAAAAACACAACCACCCAAACTTTTGGACAGTATGTAATCCCTATAATGTGCTTGTAAAAACTAGACTTGATACCAGTTCAAAAACTGCAAGCCAATTTAGTGCGGAAAAATTTATATTCCCTTTTACTACAATTTCTCCCAACATATACTAGAGTCATTTTGGTGTATGAGTTTTCCCCAATATATGAGGCAAAGGCAAAGATGGAGGTTTTCTTGGAATTTCTAATCACCTCTGCATTGAACTGTGGGAAACAGGATATGTCTTGCTTTTACCATGGCAATCCCGTTTGGAATCATGGGGAGGATTTTCCCTATCAGAACTCTCTCTCTTTACCCTGACTTTTTCATCATTACCATCACTTTCTGCTTCTGAATCACTCAGCTCCACATCTGGGCAATACCCATCATTCTCCTGATATGGAGCTCTCCCTGCAGACCGCCTAACAAGCTGCTTGCCCCAGAGCTGCTCTTTGGGGTTAATATTCTTGGCTGCCTTCACATAGCGCTGGAGGTTCTCTGTGATCTTCACCCACTTATTGGTGGTCTCCTTAAAGGACCTGCTGGAGTGCTCCACAGTAGATTTTCTAAGGCTGCCCTGACTACCCAAGTGGGAGCTGAGCATGGGCTCCTGGTCAGAGAACATCTCACCTGAGCTATCTTTTTGGGTGACATCCCCAGACCAGGTACCCTCTAGGCCATTGGATTTGGCAAACTTGGGATTAGGTTGATTTTTCCCATTCCCAATGGAAGACTGTCCATGCAGGGCAGCCTGAAGGACCAGAGGCTTTCCCAGAGACTGCCCATGATAGAACTTAGGAGATGGAGGTTTGCAAGAAGGACTGGGATCCTCTGCTTCACTTCTATCATCACTGGGATTGGTCAGCAAACAGTCAGTCTGGCTCTCTTGTGGATGCTTTGGGTATGACTTCATTCTCATTTCCAGTGAATCTTGAGCCACCTGCATGCTCCTCATATTACAAGCAGGGGAGCTGTCATCAGGATAGAGAGGTCCATGATCAGGCTCTGTGGAGCTGTTACTGCCATCTTCTGTGGCTGATTTGGGCATTTTTAACTTTAAGGTAATTCTTGGTGGTGGGTAAAACAATGAATTTTCTAGTGCATTTGTCACAGGAAGTCCTGAGATTAAAAAAAGAAAGGTTCATTTTAACAACCAATCTAAATAACAGCATCTGTTTTCATGCAAATGGAAATAACAAGAAAGTGGGGGCAGCAATACTCATAATTAGACAAAGTATACTTTAAAACAAAGTCTATAACAAAGACAAAGAAGGGCATTAAATAATGATAAAGGGAGGAATACAAAAGGAAGGTATTACACTTGTTACCACATATACCCAAATAGAGGAACAACAAATATAAACAGCCAATACTAACAGAGATGAAAGAGAAGCTGACAATAATACAGTAATAGTAGGAGACTTTAATGCCCCACTTACATTAATGGACAGATCACCCAGAAAGAGCATTAACAAGTAATGGTGATCTTAAATGACACAATAGACAAGTTGGACTTAACCAGTATCTATAGGATATTACATCCCAAAACAGCAAAATACACATTCTTTTCAAGAGCACATGGGATGTTTTCCAGGATATATCATATGTGAAACCACAAATCATTTCTTGGATTATAAGAATTAATGTTGTTAAAATGGCCATACTACATTTTTTACAGAATTACAATAAATAACCCTAAAATTCATATGGAACCACAAAAGACCCTGAACTGCCAAAGCAACCTTGAAATAAAAGAACAAAGCTGGAAGTATCATGTGCCCAGACTTCAGACTATACTATAAAGCTACAGTAATCAAAACAGCATGGTACTGGTGCAAAAACAGACACATAGATTAACGGAACAGACTGAAGAGCTCAGAAATAAACCCACACACCTGTGGTCAGTTACACTTGCCTACAACAAAGGAGGCAAGAATATACAATGGAGAAAAGACAGTCTCTTTAACAAGTGGTGCTGGGAAAACTGGACAGCTTCATGTAAAACAGTGAGATTAGAACACTTCCTCACACCATTTATGAAAATAAACTCAAAATGGATTGAAGACCTAAAATGTTATACCTGAAACCATAAAATTCCTAGAAGAAAACAGAACACTTTTGACATAAATCACAGCAGTAGTTTTTTTGGGGGATCTGTCTCATAAGACCAAAGAAATAAAAGCAAAAATAAACAAATGGGACCCAATTAAACCTAAAGGCTTTTGCATGCAAAGGAAACCACTGACAAAATGAAAAGACAACCTACAGAATGGGAGAAAATTTTTGTAAATGGTACAACCAATGATGAGTTAATATCCAAAATACATAAAACAGTTCATACAACTTGATATTATAAAAACAAGCAACCCAATTAAAAAATGGGGAGAAGACCTGAACATTTTTTGGAAGACATATAGATGGCCAACAGGTACATGAAAAGATGCTCAACATTGATAACTATTAGAGAAATGCAAATCAAAGCCCGAATGAGATTTCACCTCACACCTGTCAAAATGCCTATCATCAAAAAGTTTGCAAATAATAAATGTTGGAGAGGATGTGGAAAAAAAGGAACACTTGTACACTGTTGGTGGGTGTGTAAATTGCTGCAGCCACTATGGAAAACAGTAGGGAGGTTCCTCAAAAAGCTAAAATTATAACTACTATAGGACCCAGCAATTCCACTCCTGGGTATATACCTGGAAAAAAACAAAAACACTATTTTGAAAAGGTATGTGCATCCTAATTTTCACAGCAGCACTATTTACAATAGCCAACATATGGAAGCAACTGAAAAGCCCATGAACAGAAGAATGGATGAAGAAGAGGTTATATATATATATATACACACACATATACATACACATATATATATACACACAATGGAATATTACTCAACCATAAAAAGAATGAAATTCTACCATGTGCAGCAACATGGATTAACCCAGAGAATATGCTAAGTGAAATACGTTAGCAGCAAAAGACAAATACTTTATGACATCACTTATATGTGGAATCTAAAAAATAATACAAATGATTATATATGCAAAACAAACAGACTCACAGATATAGAAAATAAACCAGTGGTTAGCAAAGGAGAGAGGGAAAGGGGGAGGGAAAAATTAGGGTATGGGATTGAGAGATACAAACTAGTACGTATAAAATAAACAACAAGGATATATTGTATAGCACAGGGAATTATAGCCATTATCTTTTAGTAACTTTTAATGGAGTACAATCTGTAAAAATACTGAATTACTATGCTGTACACCTGAAACTAATATAATTTTGTAAAGCAACTATATTTCAATAAAAAAATAAACAAATAAAGGCATACATTCTTACAGCAGAGTTCACGTACCCACTCTTCCAAATACTGAACAAATACCTGTGTTTGATATGTGCATATAGCAGCTGAAGTTAGCTGAACTAGAGGTTAGGGTGGGGATTGCTACAGGTGGAAAACTTAGCACTGCCACTTTTTGCTGTGTGACTCCCAACCTCTTCACCTCTGTTCTCCTAGTCTGTAAAAATAATCACAAAGACTAGTGTGATGCCTCATACATCCTTTCTGCTCCTTCTATTTCTGAAAAGAATGTCACTAGCAGTGGTTTAGAATAGGGTCTTCCTATTTGTGTGTCTGTACATGTGCATGAGTGGGTACCACATAGCATTCAGAACTTGCCTGAATGTTCGGGCTTCCCTGGCGGCGCAGGTGATAAAGAATCTGCCTGCAATGTGGTAGACCCAGGTTCGATCCCTGGGTCAGGAAGATCCCCTTGAGAAGGGAATGGCACTCTGGTATTATTGCCTGGGAAATCCCATGGACAGAGGAGCCTGGCAGGCTCCATACAGTCCATTGGGTTGCAAAGAGTCAGACATGACTGAGCCACCAACACTTTCCCTTTCTTTTACTCTGAACATAGACATTTCAGATCACACCCTCCAGTCTTCCTAAAGCAAGTCAAATACAAACTCATAAGAATGTAGTACAGGTTTTGGTGGTTCCCATATATTTTATGTCCTTAACTTAAAATAATTTCTTCACTATGAATGACCATCATGGAGGTGTGGGGCAGGTTTTGTAGTGGCAAGCCCCCCAGAAAAGAATCATGATGTTTCTGCCAATCATGATATTTCTGCTGCTATGGGCTTGGCCTTGGGAGTACTGGCAATCAATTACCTGGTTATATCAACCCTATAATCATATTTATGACAAGTATTCCTCTCTCTATTATTCTGAGTGTTCTGAAATCAAAAGGGCACTAGTATCAAACAATTTATTTTTGTATAAGGACTTGACCTTTGCCCATTACCATCTCACTGTAGCCTCACAAAGATGACATACAGAAAAGACAACTATTAGGTGCCTCAATGGACATCTGTTCCCTAAAGGTCTAAACTGAACACTCAGCCCCCACTTCTACCAGAGCCTGCCATCTGTTGCTGCCACAAGCAGTTATGGGGCTGGGTCCCACTAATTAGAAGTCACATGGTCTAGGGGCCAATTTCCTTGGCACCATGGAAGCTCTTCCTGCTGTCCTCTGGTTCTCCTTGTCTTGTCTATCATGGTACTCTTATGGCTGAGCAGCCCTGCTGTTTCCTCCTACACCATTCTGCCGTGGCCTGTGATCCTCACAACTTTCCATAAGACTTTGACACCTACCTCACACCTTATTTCTGGGTGTCTCTCTTGCTCTATAGCTGGCCCTTGGCAGAAGCTGGATTCTGCACACATTGCCCAGTGACCCCTAGTTGCCCAGGCTCTGCCACTGACCTCTGTATTAAATGAGGCAAAGGGAGGTTACAAATATCTCTGAATATGACTGTCATCATTCCAGCCAAGCTCCTATGCTTAGAGTACTGTAATTATGTTCACTTGTTTCTCTCACCAAGTGGGCAGAGTTCTCTGAAGGAAGGAATTCTGTCTTGCTCACTGCTCTGTCTTCTAGCTCAGCTCTTAGTTCATAGGAGGTGCTCAACAAACGTCAGTGAATAAGTGAAAAGATAAGAACCCAGATCTCCTACTAAATTCTGGCTAAGGATTTGTTATTAATATAACAGACTGTTAGGATGAGTAACCCTGGAATTAAATGTTTTCCGGAAACTAGGATCAGATCGTATCCTACTGATTTCTAAATGAATCCAATGATTTTAGAATCATTTCATGGCTCCAACTAACAGCCTCTAATATCTGTCTGGGACATAAGTTATCTGTCCTAGACCTGCAACTCCACCAACCCTACCCTGGGATTTCTTGCCTCATGAGTCAACAGTGAAATGGGCCATGTTACATCATGGTTGGACTAGAACAAATGAATTTAAAAGATTTTTAAGTGAAACAATTGATATAAAATTTATACAGCTTACCTGCAGCAACTTCCTCATTAGCAAGCTTGACTTGCAAACCAAAGATCTGTTCTTGTAATTTGTTGTATGACAGTTTCATTTTTTCTCGTCTGCTTATCATGTAGCACAGGTTTCGGACCTGTAAGCCCAACCCCCAACAAATAAGAGAGTTTTGTCATGTTACACAAACCTGACAACTGAACATTGTTTGGCTAAAATTAAGACAACTTAATTTTACGTCACATGGCATGGGGGGCTGAGGAGAGAAGACAGAATCTAAAAGCTGCATAAAGAGAGCCGCTACATAGGTATTCACATGGCACGGTCAATGGTGGGATCATGGTTCCCATATCAATCAGCAGCACAAGCAAAAGCTCCAAAGCTACCTTCTCAAGTCTACTCTTCCTTTGGCATCATGGGCTTGATATTTATCTGTGCAGTCAGGCTAGAAAACTGAATGATGACTTAACAGTTTAGCTTTCCCTTTAGATCCCTGAGTAAATGGTGGCAATGCTGGATCCAGTATTCTAATGAGTGCTGGACCAGTAGGATAAAAGTCTGCTGGGAAGACTGGAAGTAGCTTTTTTTGCTCACACTTCCAGCTCAGTCAAGTTTCCAAGCCACAAGGGTGAAATCCTCACTCTCTCATGCTCTCCCATCTGGACAAGTTACTCAAACTTTCTGTGTCCCAGTTTATTCATCTGAAAATAGGGATAACTGTACCTTCTTCTTATGCATGTTAGGATTATGAGTTAATATTTACAAAATGCTTAGAAGAGTGGTACCACATAGTAAGTGCTATATATATGTGTGAGTTAAATTTTTAAAAGTGAGTAAAATCAACCCTGCATATTCACTGGAAGGACTGAAGCTGAACCTGCAATACTCTGGCCACCTGATGTGAAGAACCGACTCCTGGAAAAGACCCCGATGCTGGGAAAGACTGAAGGCAGGAGGAGAAGGGGATAGCAGAGGACAAGATGTTTGGATGGTATCACTGACTGAAAGGACATGAGTTTGAGCAAACTCTGGGAGATGGTGAAGGACTGGGAAGCCTGGCGTGCTGCAGTCCATGGGGTCGCAAAGAGTCGGACATGACTGAGTGACTGAACAACAAAAAATCTATTAGTTCCTCTCCAAATTCTGGTAGCACAGAAAAAAACAAGCTACCATTACACTTGATTATAAGATTCTCTAGGGTAAACACAGGACCTAACTTATCTTTAAATCCCTACAGTACCTAATTTAGTGTGAGTGAGTGTGTGTGTGTGTGTGTGTGTGTGTGTATCTCATGAGTTACACTGAATTATCTGGCACAGAGGCTCTCAACCAGGAGTAATTTTTCACCCCTAGAGGGCATCTGGTAATTTGGGAACATTTTTGGTTATCACAACTGGGCATGTTGGGGGTTTGCTACTAGCATCTAGTGGGTAGAGGCTGGGGATGCTGCTAAACATTTTACAGTGTCCCCCACAATAAAGAACCATCCAGTCCCAAATGTCAATAGTACCAAGTTTAAGAAACTCTAATCTGGCACTTTCCTAAGCAAAATTCATTCTTTCTTCAGCCTGCAGTCTCATAAGTGTGTCAGTAAAATATAGCTGAGCCAATTTAGGTTTAACAGTGGAAAAAAAGTAAACCAAATGAAATATTTATTTCATATTTAAGGTTCATAAAGCATCTAAGTGAGGACAGACTCTTCTATTCTCTGATGTGTCTAGCAGAATTTCAACTAAGCCCAACATTTGGGGCCACAATGAAATCAGAAGATAAACAAGGGCATAGAAGCCTATACTACAAATATAAATGGGTTATTATTATTTTTTTTAATCTGGAAGTGTGGCCTCCATTCCTATGCAGACCAAGATGTATACACTAGGTCATAGTTGGTCACCTTACCCTCTCTAGGTCTTGCCGTAGGTGCATAAACATTCTCATGCGAGTGTGAATACTCTCTTCTCTTGGCTGTACCAGGACATTTTCTTCTTCCTCTTTTGGAGGAAATAATGGCTTATTGAAGTTACTCTTGCGCTTCAGCTTCCAGTAGTTATAGATGAAGTCCACAATTAGCATGGGCAGCCCCAGCTCTGTGGCCACATCTTCCACATTGACCATGGAATAGAACTCCTCCTCCAGCTCCCGAAGCTTCTGTGCCCGTAGACTGGTCTTCTCACTCTTGGCCTGGCTCTGCTCTGAAGCCCTGTGTAGGGGGTACTCGGACTCCCTGAGCTTTTGCCTGCTTTGGCTGTGTTTGAGGCAGTATGACTTGAACTTTACTTCATCCCCCTTATCTAGGATGGTCTTCATTTCTAGGCTGTGCTCAAAGGCACAGGTGACATGGAAGGCAGTGATGCAACTTTTTATTGAGCACTGTGGGGAGAAAAGATGTGTTAAGGCAGCAGGGCTGTGTGGGGAAGAGGAAGCTCTATATACCTGGGCCTAAACTGAGAGCTCATAGGAAGCAAAGGAAAGACAGGGAGAAAGTTGGTCTTAAACTGACTATGACAGACACCTTACAAGTAAGCCCGGAAATCTGCTCTTTTACAAAACAGTAAAAACAGAGGCAAAAAAATATTTTTTTTTTCAAACTCTTTAAATTTTAGCACAAGCGTTAGGTTTTTCTGAGAATTGTTCTTTGGCCCCTATAAAGAGTCATGCTGTATCTTTTCTGTGACCCCAATATCACCTCATCATATGCTTCTATAATGGTCCTTTTAAACTATACTTAGAGCATAACAAATGTAAAATTCCTGGCCATGGTTCTTAAAGACAGAAGCTGTGTCATTCATCTTTGCATTGTCATCAACTATTGAACTAGCAAGTGCTCAAGAAATGCTTCTGAACAAATGAAAGAAAACCAGAATCAATATTACTGCCAGAACAGCTACTGGTTCTAAAAACGTCACAGGAACTCCAATATTTAAGTAACCTAACTTCTTGAAATTGGTCTTATAGAGCTGTGCTGTCCAACATGGTAGCTAAGGTAGCCAACTGGCTATCTTAAATTACATATAAAATAAAATTAAAATTACATACAATTAAAAATTCAATTCCTTAGTCACACTAGCCACATTTCAACCATACTGGACAGCACAAATTTCCATCACATCATAGAAAGTTCTACTGGACAGTATGGTTACAGACAATCTGGAATTAAGTTTACAATATTCTTCCATTCATAGATGTAACACATTTCTTAGGTATCACTATGGGATATGCACTGAGGATTCACAGGGAGGCCAAGAGAACCTAGCCCATGACTGCTAGACTCTTGTGCTTCAGTTAGTTTCAATTACCATTTGTTATGGCTATGTTACGATTTTCCTTCCAAGGATTTAACATGCACATGTATTTATATTTTTTTGCAAATAAAAGAAGGAAAGCAATGGAGGATTTGTTTCAAAAGATATAGTGGGAATTCCCATCATTAAAGCCAAGTCTCACATCTTTTGGAAACACGCATCTGGAGGGCAGACTGCTCAATTATCTATATGTTGGGTTTTTGATAACAAAACATAGAGAAGGACCTTGGATACAAATAAAGACTAAAAAAATGCAAAACCTGGCAGGCCTCCTTAAAGACTGAGAAATTCAACACTTGAGAGAATACTGGCAACACAAGAAAAGATATTCAACATCGCTCATTATTAGAGAAATGCAAACCAAAATAATAGTGAGTTATCACCTCATGCTGGTTAGAATGGCCATCATCAAAAAAATTTACAAACTATAAATGCTGGAGAGGATGCAGAGAAAAGGGAACTCTCTTGCACTGCTGATGAGAATGTAAATTGATAAAACCAGTAAGGAGAACAGTGTGGAGATTTCTTTAAAAACTAGGAATAAAGCTACCATATAATTCAGTAACATATAGCTCAGTAATCCCATTACTGGGCATGTACTCTGAAAAACTGTAATTCAAGACACATGTACCCCCAATATTCATTGAAGCACTATTTATAATAGCTAGGACATGGAAGCAACCTAGATGACCATCAACAGATGAATGGATAAAGAAGTTGTGGTACATATATACAGTGGAATATCTGCCATAAAAAATGAACAAATTTGAGTCAGTTGAAATGAGGTGGATAAACCTATAGCCTGTTATACAGAGTGAAGTCAGTCAGAAAGAGAAAAACAACTATCGTGTGTTAATGCATATATATGGAATATAGAAGAATGGTACTGATGAATCTATCTGCAGGGAAGGACACAGACGTAGAGGACTGTCTTGTGGGCACAGCAAGGGAAGGAGAAGGTGCGAGGAATCGAGACAGTAGCACTGACATATATACACTACCATGTGTAAAACAGATAGCTAACGAAAAGCTGCTATATAACACAGGGAGCCCAGCCCAGCACTCTGTGACGACCTAGAAGGGTAGGATGGGGGGCTGCGAGGAAGGCTCAAGAGTGAGGGGATATATATATGTGTGTGCACACACACACACACTTACGGTTGATGTGTTGTTGTATAGTAGAAACCACAACATAGTAAAGCAATTATCCTCCAATTAAAAAAAAGAATACTGGCAACCACAAAAGCTTTAATGGGAGCAGATTCCACTTAATCTAATTTCACAGGATAAAGAATTCCAAGGATGAACAACAATTCAAAGATTATCTTATCCAACCTCACACGTGTTATTACTTGTGAAAGTAGTTAAAGTGTTAGTTGCTTAGTTGTGTCTGAATCTTTGCGACCCCATGGACTGTAGCCCACCAGGGTCCTCTGTCCATGGAATTCTCCAGGCAAGAATATTGGAGTGTGTTGCCATTTCCTTCTCCAGGGGATCTTCCCAACTCAGGGATTGAACCCATGTCTCCTGAATTGCAGGTGGATTCTTTATTGTCTGAGCAACCAGGGAAGCCCATTATTACTTGTACTTCCTGTAAAGTACCTGATTTTATACCTAAACTGGCCCCTACCCTCAACTCCTACTTTTCAGTTAAGTGGTACTCTAGCCACCTACTGCATTCCTAAAACAGCCCACCCCAACTTAGCTTAACTGGAAGAGTTTGTTCCATTACATTGAAATTTGTATCCTTAAAAATTCTATGATTTGAAAAGCCTCAAGAAAACAAGGATGATGAAAAGCCCAAACTATACTTTTATCTGGATACCTTCTGTTATCCCTTGACTAAGAAACTAACTGGTCATTTAAAAAACAAGTAGCAAAAGGCATTCCATAGGAAAAGGTTAAAAATGTTGGGCATAGTGCTCTTCTGCTGTTTAATAGACAAAAATATGGGAAGAGAAAGCAAAAGGAATGTTTTCTTTTCAAGGAGATGAGTGTGTGACATAAAACTGATGGGAAGCTAAAAACAGATCATCTCTCTTAGATCAAATTTATAAAATATAGAGACATAAATATAAATTACTCAAAATAAAAGACAATAATATGAACAAGAATTAGGTACTTAGATGAAAAATGAAATGTCCCTAGGAAACTGCCATAAAATCCATCTAGTTTCAAAAAAGGTCATTCTAAGGTCATACTCAAAGCTGGAAGTCCACATACATATCTTGGTGATAAAGGAGAAATGCTAACCAATCAAATAACTTCTTACTTTTTTCCAAAAATATATATTTGGCACATTCTATTAAACAAAATGCTTTTGTAAATATCTCATTTCTACTGCAATCACTTAAGGTGACAGGAGTGGTGGTGTTTTAATGCTCATTTAAAAAGAACAGCTTTACTGAGATATAATTTACACACCACAAAACTCATCAATTTTAAGTATACATTTCAATGTTTTTAGTGTATTTACAGAGTTGTACAACCATCACCACTATGTAATTCCAGTACATTTTCATGACCCCCGAAAGAAATCTCATTTTTATTTGCCACTCCCTGTTCCCAATCCCAGCCCTGAGCAACCACTAATCTACTTTGTGTCTCTATAGAAATGCCTAGTCTGGGCATTTCATGTAAGTGGAATCATAGGTGGCAGTTTATATCTGGTTTCTTTCTTAGCATGTTTTCAAGGTTCATCCATGTTGCAGTATGTATTAGAATTTCATCCTTTTAAAAATATGGCCAAATAATATTCCATTATATTGGATATACTGCATTTGTTTATCCATTCTTCAGTTGATGGACATTTAGACTATTTTTACTTTTTAGCTATTATGAAATAATGCTGCTATGAAGATTTGTGTACCAGTTTTTGTGTGGACATATGTTTTCATTTCTCTTTGGTAACATGCAATAAAGGATTAACTTTGCCAAAGAAAACTTTGGCCCTTTGCCTCTAGCTCCTGAGAGGTAACCTCTTAACCTTCAGAATGTCCTGTCTGATAAGAGTGTCTTTATTTACCTGAAGGCCTTGGGCCATGTCAGCTAGTCTCTGCTAACAATGTGATTTATGGTGGAAGCTCTGAGTCATGTGGTATCAGCCTGACCTTTGGAGGGACTGGAGAGCCTAGAGACTAAGTCCAGCTATGCAGGTGGTCAGTCATGTCTACGTGACCAACTCCTAATAAAATCTCTGAACCCCAAGGCTTGAGTGGTTTTGCTGGTTGGCAATACTCTGTGTGTATTATCATACATCAATGCTGAGAAAAATAAGCACTATCCACAAGATTCCACTTAAAGAGGAAACTGGAAGCTCTGTGCCTGGTCTCTTCTGGACCCTGCCCTATGCACCTCTTCCTTTTGCTGATTTTAATCTGTATTCTTTCACTGTAATAAACTATGACCGTGAGTGTAATTGTCTTTTGAGTTCTGTGAGTCCTTCTAATGAATTATTGAATTTGAGGGTGGTCTTGGGGACCTCTAACTTGTAGATATATACTTAGAAGTGGAATTACCAAGACATATAGTAACTCTAGCTTCCCTGGTGCCTCAGACGGTAAAGCGTCTGCCTGCAACGTGGGAGACCCGGGTTTGATTCCTGGGTTGGGAAGATCCCCTGAAGAAAGAAATGGCAATCCACTCCAGCACTCTTGCCTGGAAAATCCCATGGATGGAGGAGCCTGATAGGCTACAGTCCATGGGGTCGCAAAGAGTCGGACACGACTGAGCGATTTCACTTTCACTTTCATAGTAACTCTATGTCTAACTTTTTGAAGAATTGCCAAACTGTTTTCCACAGTAGTTATGCATTTTACATTCCCACCAGCAACACATAAGTGTTCTAATTTCTCCACCTTCTTGCCAATAATTGTTATTGTCTGCTTTTTTGATTATTACCACCCTAATGAGTAGGAAGTAATATCTCACTGTGGTTTACTTTTAAAGGGGTTAAGAAGAAATAATTTTCTACTTATTTTTCAGAAATTATAGAAGAGAAATGAGTTTTTGAAATACTTCCATTAGAGGGAAAATGCTATCCTTACATGTTCACATTTGTAAGGGGAGTTGGAGTTTCTTGTGGGATGAGAATTGAATCAGATAGGGTGGTTAGAATAAAAATCTTTGAAAAAGAACACCAGAGACTGATTTAGGAATTAAATTGTTTCTTGCCTCTTTAAAGAAATATTTTATTACCCGCCCTAAAAGAAAACAGTGTGTACTCCTCAAAAGCAGATAACATCTGTGCTGAACACCATGGGCCTGGTGCATTTGTCCTCAGCAGTTTTTATCCTGCTGCAGGGCAGTGTCCATTTGGTTGCCCTTAATACCCAGTAATCTGTGAACAGACAAATGGGTGATATCAGAGCAATTTTCTCAAAGTCTGGTCACTGACACCATGTCATAAATGGTTCAAAGTCAGCCTACAAAACTTATTTAGCTGTTATGTACTTAAATTCTAGCACCAACAGTGGCCACCAGTCTTTCTGATCTCTCATCCCTAAGGGTCTGCAAGGTCTGATGGGTGATGTCACTTGAGTGTTATTTAACTTTTCTCATGTTTGTATCTGGTCTCCCTTAATAGACTATACATGCCGGAAGGCAAGAACCAGAAATATCTTAGAACAGGAACAATCTGTATTCACAAATAAAATTTGGAATATATGAAAAAAATATTAAGGTGCTTTCTCTCTTTTTTTTTTTTTGGTGCCCTTTAATCTTAGTATTTAATTTCCTTTTCTACTAGTACCATCTTTAACAGTCACTGAGTAGACATACTTGCATTTCCCCACTTGTCAAAGATTTTCACTTGTTTTAAAAAAGTTCACTTCCCTCATAGTCAAAAGCTATTTACTGTTAGCCTAACAGTAAACTCCTGGCTGCCCATCAATTTATTCTGACTTCAATATACATGTATGTAACTCCAGACATGCCCACATTCCTCTACTGTCAAAAGGGGCACCTATACCAGCACCAAGTGTCTAATGATTCTAGACACTTGGTGCTGGCGGATGAATGCCAGGACATCAACAAAGTCAGACTGATGCCAGGAAATAATATTAATATGAACAGTAACAAGTACAACTACTAGTATCACAAATATTTACTGAGTGTTCAGTATCTGTTAGGCACTGTGTTAAGTTCTTCACCACCTCCTTAAGTAGGTACTATTTTATCATCTCCATTTATAGATGTGGAAACTGAGGAACAGATCTGGTAGGTAACTTCCTCAAGACTACATAACAAACAAGAGATGGAACCAGGATTTGGACCCCAGAAATCTGGCTTCAAATGTCATATTTTTAACAACTGTTCTTTCTTTTTTTTTTTCCTCAAGGAAGGCCTAAAACATCTAGATTTAGGCTTAATGGGGCTTGAAGATAAGATACATAAGGACCCTAAAGGAATTCTGGAAAGGTGGCAGATGGACTGTATGTCCATGGTCTAGGCAAAATTCGGAGCTGTCTGGGGCATCTGTTTCTAACCCAGTCTTTAGAATCTGTTCCAGGATTACCAGAAACTTTCATCCTCAGAAGAAAGGTTCTAGCTCCCAGATATGGAGGCTGTAGATAGTGGCTAGTCTAGACCCCAAAACCACCAGTGTAAGATTCTATTCTTGCCAAATGAATGTTTCCAAATCCAAAGAAGGGGAGAGATGTGGGTATTCCCCACTGCTGGAAGGTAGGAAGAATTAAGAAATCTCCATGAAGATTTTATAAAGCAAAGTACTCGAAATGTGTGACTAATCACAAATACCCTTAAATAAACCTCTGAAAAACAATGATGTTAATAAAACTTTACCCCCACCCATATTCGGCTTATACTAGTGTAGAGTGTGCTTTGTTTTCCTAGCTGACATCTAGTTTTACTGTGGCAAAAGAGACCAAAACCCCTTTTCCCTTTTAAGCCACCATTAAGTTAATTCCAAACTGGTAAGTAATTTAGAATCTTGTTTCCTGTATGGGAATCAATAGTAAACAAATACAGTATATTGGTATAAGCAGAACATAGGTGGAGAAAAACACAACCACACTTTACAAGGTCACCTGCAGTTCACTCTCCCTCACCTGGGGGGAAGATTTTTAATGCAGCCTGGCAGTTAAACTGCACTTTCCCAAACCAAAACACTATTTCACACCTCTTCTCTCTCTAGACTGGAGACTTCACCCACAACCTTACTCTCAGCTGATGATTCTGTTTCCTGCCTCACTGAGGAAATTACAACAATCAAAAGAGCACTATGCAGATTCCCAGCAGCACACCTACTTAATACTGTGCCTACATACTCTGCCTTTGAGTCTGTTACCCAGGAAGAACAATCTGTGTTCTTACCTGAAGCCGCCCCTCTCTCACCTACTGAAAAACCTCTATCCAACAGTTTTTCCTCTCCACTGGGTCACTCTCTTTGCATGCACACTGTTATGTTCTATATGTTAACAAGCAAACATACAGTGTTAAGTGTTAGTCGCTCAGTTGTGTCCGACTCTTTGTGACCCCATGGACTGCAGCCCACCAGGCTCCTCTGTCCATGAGATTTTCCAGGTAAGGATACTGGAGTGGGTTGCCATTTCCTTCTCCAGGGGATCTTCCCGACCCAGGGATCGAACCTGGGTCTCCTGCACTGCAGGCAGATTCTTTATCGACTGAGCTACAGTAATACACAGGGAACTGGTTCTAACTTCCTGTGGGTACCAAAATCCATGGATGCTTAATCCCTTATATATTGATAAAATGGCGAAGTATTTACATGTAACCTATTCATATCCTCCCATACTTTAAATCATTATAAAAGCTAATACAATGCAAATGCTATGTAATAGTTGTCTGCGCAAGGCAAATTCAAATTTCCTTTTTGGAACTCCCTGGAATTTTTTCTGAATATTTTCAATTTGCCATTGGTTGAACCTGTGGATGTGGAACCTGTGGAAACAGAGGGCTGACTGTACATACTTGTTATTTCTTCCATCTTAAAGAGTGAACTTCTTTTCCCTACTTTTCCAAACTTCCTACTCTATTTCTTTGCCCTGACCTTTGGCAATGTAGCTTTTGCCATCACCACTCCACCTAAATTGCTCATCCAGATAACTAATAATCACATTGCTAAATTCAGGGATCAATTTGTAGTCCTCATCTTACTTCAGCAGTATTTTTACATCACTGATCATTCCCTTCTCCTTGAAATGCTTTCTTTCCTTGGTTTCTAGGCTATTACACTCTCTTGGTTTCCTCCTGTCTCCCTGATGACTTCTCAGTCTTCTCTGCTTTCTCTCCCTATTCCCCAACTACTTAATGCTGGAATGCTTCAAGATCTAGTGCTTGGTACTATTCTCCTCTCTGTCTACACACACTCACTCAGTGATCTTACCCAGTTCAGGGTAAAGATATCTACACGACAATGACTCCCATATTTATGTCTTCAGAGTAAAACTTCCTCACAAACTCCCACAGACAACCGTCAGTTTATTTCCACTATGATAACTGATAGACATCTCAAACTTGAATATCTAAAACTGAACTCATGTTGATCTTTCCCTCCACATCTCTTCTAACTGGAGATTATTCCATTCAGTTTATGGAAACTTTACCCTTCTCCCTGTGTGGGCCAAAATCTGGAAACATCCCCAACTCCTATCTTTCTCTCTCACCTTGCATCCTATTCGTAGCTAATCCTGTTGGCTCTATTTTCAACATTCATCCAGAACCCAATCACTTTTCACCACCTCCACAGGGCTACCACTCCAGACAAAGCCACCCCAGCCATCTCTCAAGGATTACTGTAAAAGCTTCCCAATTGCTTTTCTTGTTCCTAACCTTCCCTCCTCACAGTCTACTTCAAATAAGCAGCAAGAGTGCCTATTTTTGTTTGTAACATTTTACTATGGAAAAATCTACATAACAGCATAGAGAACACTCATTATATACTCATTATCCAGCTTCGATAATTAATGTATGACCTATCTTGTTTCATTTTTAATCTCTGTAGTACCCTGCTCTCCAGAATGTTTTGAAGCAAATCTTAGACATCATTCCATAGTGATCTGTTAAAAATATAAATCAAATTATGTCTCTCATCTGCTCAAAACCTGCCAAGGCTCCCCCTTTAAATGCTGAGCAAAAACAAAAGATTTTTTTTTTTAATCTCTTGGCAGCACTGTGTGGCATGTGGCATCTTAGTTCCCCCGAAAAGGGACCAAACCCATGCCCTTTGCCTTGGAAACTTGGAGTCTTAACCACTGGACAGCCAGGAAAGTCCTCAAATAAAAGACCTTATAAGGGCCCTCGGAGAAGGCGATGGCACCCCACTCCAGTACTCTTGCACCACAGCAGCATACATCTCTACTTCACTGATCCATGTATCAACACAATGATAATTGAAGCATGGCAGGAATTCACAGAAGAAATTCTCCACCTGATACTGACCACAGCGAGGCAAGAAGAAAGTCAACATTGTTTACACCAAAGAGTTGCTGAAATCTCTTACCCAAGCCACTGCTGCCAGTTGTTGGCATAGCTAAGAATGCATGGTAACTGTAATGGAGAGGCTGGCAGATAGTTACCTAATAATCAAAGGACATTACTGAAAGTATACATTCAGTGGCTCCTAAACCAAGGAAGAAGAAAAGTTGAGCTATGCATCCTACATAGCTGGTATTTCTCCAGTGGCTTTGGATGCTGATCAGCATTTGGGAGACAGTTGAGGTGGTATAGCAAAGGTCCAAATAAGAGAGATTAGCCAGAAAGAAATACACGGGGTGTGGAGTCTGGGATTAAGGCATGACAAGATAATGATGGCTGAATTCCCAAGGAGGGTCATTATGTAGAAAATGGAGACAGTCCCCCCAAAAAACCCCAAAACATTTCTAGTTTGGGCCATTCAGAGAAGTCCACCAGAACAAAGCAACTGGAGTGATGACAAGTGTTATCGAGTCTTCTCATTGCTTAACCCTACTTGCTGGGAACACCAGAGTCAGAATTTTGAAGCCAGATTATCCTTTGCTTAGAACTTAATGCTGGTTCATGAAACTACATGCAACAGAGGAACTGGATGGGGAATGTTGAAACAAGTAAAATGATGAATGTATTTTCTTTTATTACCTCAACAAGAAAGCTGAGAATTAGCTATTATATATCTGTATTTTAACAACCATATTTTAAGCCACTACTTTCATTTAGTAAACTCATAGTATACTAAGCAGAGATATTACAAAAGTAAAGGTAGTACAGATGCATTACAAATTATCTGTTATAAAAAGGTGTTGGATCTGTTAAGATTGAGAAAAACTAAGACTTCATTGGAACTTCATTAAATCTCTAATTTACTCAGTAAAAAAAAAATTAAGTCTTAATTTGGAAAGACCTTTACAAAATGCAGAATCTAAACTCTAAGTAATAAAAACAAAATTCACTTCAGTGCAAATGAAAAACCCACTCCAGAATGTTTTTTCCATCCATCTATTCATCTATCTTCTACCTATTGATCTCATATTTATTGTCAATCTGCCATGTCAGGGGTTTGGAGGATCTAAGGATGAAACAGTCCAAGCTTGTAGCCTCCTAGGGAAGCTAAGACTTGTAGGTAAGTAACTACAATAGAGGGAAGAATGTGATAATATGGTGTGTTTTTTTCTCTCATCACAGTCATGCTGCCAAATTACTAACTGCTGTAAAAAAAAAATCATCCTTTAAAGCAGCAAATATGGGGGAAAACGCAGGGAGAACAGTAAGGACAGTAAGTAAATTAATGGATATAAATTCAATGTGCTATTATAAAATGACTATATGGTAATTATGAAAACATGGAGAATATTTTTTTTTTACTGGGAAGAATGCATATTACATTTAATCTATGATACAATTAAATACAGTTATAGTTATTCAATGGGCTGACACTGGGCAGGCATTCTCCTTCGTGCTAGGGAAACAATGATGCATAACCTTGGCCCTCAAGAAGCTCATATCTGGGGAGCAATCAGGAGGGAACTTAGAAAAGCATAAAAAGGCAATGTGTTAATGCAGTAGACCCCATGGGAATAGTTTTCTTTAAACGATTTCCTCCTTATATTTGCTAAAGTGCTATAGTTAAATAAAATCAGCTGGAAAAATTTTTTTTAAAAAGCAAGACAAAAAAAAAAAAAAAAGCAAGACAAAGTATGCAGTCCTGTCAAATGTAAAAATGAGTTTAAAAATCTACAAGATGAATCAGATAGCAAGAAACCTCATGAAACACCTAGAGACACTGTCCCTAAGCTATGACATCATATGGCCCCCTTTCTGTGAAGAAAGTAAACATGCAAACCTAACTGCAACCAGCCTGTAGCTCCTATGCAAGAGGTCTGGGGAGTGGAAGGTCAGCCCTTCCTCTCTTCTTGCCAGGAAAGCCACCTTATTACATTTGGAATAAAAGGTGAGATGACATTCTGGAAAACTAGATTATGAAGGATCAATATTTCTGCCTTTTCTGGGTGTGACTGGCCATTCTCCACCCCACCCCCCCAAATGATGCTTTTGGGTGCGCCAGCTACACTTCTACTTCAAGTAGCTAAATTTCTATGCCTCAAATGTCTCAGAAAACTCTATTTGCACTACCATATGCAACAACTGTGCCTTTGAGAATGACTTTCAAGTCTATCAAACCAGAATTTATCCATTTAGATGCATCTTTCCTATCAAGTGAGATGCACTTTGTCCAACAAAAGAATCATCTGTCAAACTGCCCTGGAACCCAAGTCGTCCATCCTCCATGGGTGAGCCACATAAGAACACGGGCCTGGTTGTTTAGAAGTTATGGCTTGTTTCCACCCAGGATCATCTAGCTTCAGAACTCACCTAATTCATCAGATCTGACAGCAAAGGATGGAAATCAACCACCACTATGGCTACCGAGAAGAATAAGCTGAAGGGTCCAGAGGCAACATCCAAAAAACGGTTCCAGAAATGGTCTGCACAGTAGCAGAGCTCCAGAAGTGAGTGGGAGGTGGCTTCCTGAGTAACCTTTCAGTTAGCAGGATGCTCTAACTGGGAGGATGAGTTTGGCTAATTTGGTGTTAACCCACTCAACCACTTCTCATTGGACTTACCTGTATACAAGCACCTGTCTTCAACTTGCACAGGCTGCAGACTAAGGCCCACCGACTGGGCGGAATATGGGAGATCTTTGTGATTGGTTCCATTCTCTCAGGACAAGCAATGCTGACCTACAAATAAAACACCACCATAAGGCAGAAGGCACCAAAGCATTGCAGAAGTACCTTTCACAAACCATGAGTGGTATTATTTGCAGCTCAGAACATCAAAACAATGAGGTGAGCCATATCTCTTAAGGTTATTATGGAACTAAGAATAAATGAAACCTGTCTCTAGCCACTGCTCAGGCCTTCAATCATTTCCAGTAATATAAACAATTCATATATAGGAGGAGAGGGCAGAAGTAGAGACTAAGCATGGTTACCTTAATGAATCAAAAATATCTACACTTTACTTAGGAACCAAAGAAAGCTACTGAGGAAAGGAATTAAGATTCACAAAATCTAGCACCTCTTACATGTTTGAGATGGTGCCATATGCCTTGTTTTTTTTCATTTAACTAATGAACGATGAAAAACAGAGGCAGTGACATAATATTATTGGAAAGTAGTAGCAATCTGCAACACATAAGTAGAAAAGATGAGGATGCTAACATTTTAAAACCAGTTTTTAAAATCATGTAACTATTACCAGCTTAGTCTATTCTCCCAGCCAAAGTAGCTTGCTTGCTTTATTTATTTTTCATTTTTTTTTGGCCATGCCACGTGTACAGGATCTTAGTTTCCTGATCAGGGATTGAACCGTGCCTCCTGCAGTAGAAGCAGAGTCCTAACGACGTACTCAAAGTAGCTTAAAAGTGAAACAAGTCTTTGAGAGGGTGCTGAAAGAAATGCTTTTTTAAAAAAGATGGAAATTTGTGTGTGTGTGTGTGTGAGTGAAAATAAGGGGTCAAGCAACTTCTGGTAAGAAGTGTTTTCTTTTCCTTCTCTTTAAAAATATATAATGTGTTCTTAAGAAACAACTTTAAAAAAGTGAAGGACCATTGAATAAGGACAGTCAAATGAGTACAAGTTCCACCCACATCAAGAAAGCAACAGTAGAAAGATCAGGGACATCTTGAACAGGCCCAAAGGTACTAGAAATCAGGTACTAGAAACCATAAGAGAAGGTCAATGGTGAGAAAGCTTCTTTTGAAAAAAACTCTTTCTGAGTCATATTCCAGACTTTTAACATTTTTTTCAGACTTAATATTTTGAAAGAATCTGCTTTATTAGCTAGGGAATTTGCTACTGGAAATTAATGATTCTCTGGCCAGAAACCTCAGAGTTCATTTCACATGTCTATTAGCTGGATGTTCTTAGTAAGAAAAACAAAACCACTACTCAAATTAAAAAAAAATACTGACTTCTGTATCCATAAGAGGGCTTCCCAGGTGGTGCAGTGGTAAAGAATCCACCTGCCAATGCAGGTTTGGTCTCTAGGTCAGGAAGATCCCCTGGAGTAGGAAATGGGGTATTCTCCAGTATTCTTGCCTGGGAAATCCCATGGACAGAGGAGCTGGTGGACTACAGTCCATGGGGTCGAAAAAAGTCAGACTCAGCATACATATCCACAAGAATACCGTAGTATGTACCTAGGATTTTCAGTTCAGAAGTTGCAGCTTGTAGGCTCTAAAGGATGCGGGTTCAGTAGTTGTGGTGCACGGGCCTAGTTGCCCATGCATGTGGATTTTTCCTGGACCAGGGATTGAACTCATGTCCTCTGATTGAACCCAAGGCAGGCAGACTTTTAATCACTGGATCACCAGGGAAATCCAAGATATGGTACTTTTAAGGTAAGTGAAAAGTGAAAGTGAAGTCGCTTAGTTCTGTCCAACTCTTTGCAACCCCATGGACTATAGCCCACCAGGCTCCTCAGTCCATGGAATTTTCCAGACAAAAGTTCTGAAGTGGGTTGCCATTTCCTTCTCCAGGGGATCTTCCCAACCCAGGGATCGAACCCAGGTCTCCTGCACTATAGGCAGACACTTTACCATCTGAGCCACCAGGGATTACTTTTAAGGTAGGTTTTACCTTAAAAATATCTGCTGCTTATCCCCTTTTCTCTCATCCAAATTTATCCAATACCACTGGCAAAAGTGAAACATGAAAGTGTCAGTCGCTCAGTTGTGTCTGACTCTTGGTGACCCCATGGACTACAGCCTGCCAGGCTCCTATGTTCATGAAATTCTCCAAGCAAGAATACTGGAGTGGGTAGCCATTCTCTTTCTCCACTGGATCTTTCTGACCCAGGGAATCAAACCCTGGTCTTCTGCATTGCAGGCATATTCTTTAACATCTGAGCCACCAGGGAATAACCCTGGTGGTATTTAAGGTAGGTTTTACATTTTAAAAAAATCTGCTGCTCATACCCTCTTCTCTCATCCAAATTTATCCAATACCACTGGTAGTACCACCTATAAATTAATTAGCATGGGCTCACATGCATCCAAGAAGGATGTGACGGAGGTCAAGGCAAACCATTATCAATTCAGAATCATGGGCAGGCATGAAGCATCTCTACAAAGCCTGAGTCAGTTTGAATGTTGTGGGAGAACAAATGGCTCACAGACTTGGATGAATTCATACCTCTGGAATCCATAGGGCACAGCTGACATGAGCCCATTTAGTCCCTGTTTTGGTGCTCTTCATGGCTCCACCTTTCTTTGGACATAACAGACATTGTGGATAAATGCCCAGGACACAGGAGCGACACAGCCAGCTGCCTTCTGGGACCTTGAGGATGCCGTAGCAGGCCTGGAGGCACGGGAAGGAGAGCAGGGAATGGTTAGCATCTACTTACTGGGTCAATGTCTGCTCTGGTACACAGTCACAGAGTACCCTCCACTTTTAGGAGAAAAGGTCAAACAAGCTCATACCCAGGATTTAGTAATTTTAAAACACTCAAAATAAAAAGCAACTTCTAGCATCTGTTAAGATCAGCATGTCTCTATATGAGAATTGATTTAAGGGCAACAGAATAAGACTAGAAGGATATACACACAAAGGTTAGCCCAACTGTTATGAGTTTTGTGATTACATTTTTTTTTCTTTTTACCTCCATTTTCTAAAGCTTTCTCAATGCTTATGTATTATAATTAGTCAGTCATATACTTACTGAACAATGTCTGTATGTCATGCACTGTTGTGATCAAGGAAAAAGTGTTAGGAAATAAGCAGAATGACACTTCTGAAAAGCAAATGAGCTAATGTTAAAGAGCCTGATAGTGCCTGGTGCATAAAAAAAGCACTCTCAACAAATTGGAGCAATTACTTGCTTCGGTTGAAGAAAAAGGGACTTAATGGATCCTAAACTGAACACAATATTAGACTAATCACAATACTCCATAATGAGTTCTTGAAGCCACTTCAAATTCCTTACAGAACAAAGATGGATAAATAAATAAATAAACTACTATGGGTGGGGGGAGGGAGATTAGATTGTGTAATATTTTAGATTTCCTTTTCACTACCTCTAATCTCACCCATCCTTCCCCCTTACTGCTCAATCCTGACCATTAGAGACTATAGCTGAGGGCCACTTGGCTCCCCAGGTGGCCTAGCATACCTTTACCAATGACTGATTCACCATTGCAGATTCAAAGTCTGTGCCTGCCCCAGAGAGTTCACCCACAGCTCAGATTCAAGTTCCAACAGTCATTATCATGTTAGCCCCAACTAGCCTAACCCCCTTTCCAAACTCTATCCATATCACCACCATACTTTGCAGCTTCCAGATCCAAATTCCTTGATCCCTATTATCCACTTTCCTTCATCTATTGTCCCTGGGCTTGCTAATATTCCCTTCAGAGTCGTCACTAGACTCTGACCATCTTCTCCATCTCCACCACAACTACTCCACCCAAGTCCTTATTCATATCATGCCTGGACTGATTTATTTCTAAATTCTCTTCTTTTTCCTTCATACCTTCAATCCTTCTATTTGGCTGCTATAGTCTTCATACCAATGCACAGCAATAAAGCCTCTAAAATCTCCTTCTGCTCCCACCCCCAACCCCATCTAAAACCAGGGGTTGGCAAACTACTTAAGGCCCATTTCATAAGGGGTACTTGGTCAATATCATGTATTCTTCTCTAACTGTTATGTTTTATCTCCTCAGTGATACTGTAAGGTCATTGGGGTAGGTTCTTTATCATCAATTTATCTGGATGGCTCTCTATGCTGAGCTTGAGTAGGTGGTTTGGTAGAACAAATACATTTCACTCAAGAACTGAAGCTGGATTCTAACTAGGCTGCTCTCACAAAAGCAGGACATCATTTTATAAGGTCCCTAACCTTCAAAGCTTTTTCCTTTTCTGAAATTCAGAAAGTCTGCAAAGAAATGAAAGCAAGCTTCCTCCCTAAAATAGAGCCTCTTTCAGATGAGCAGAAGAAAAACCAGTAGCTGGTTCTAGGAATACCCTTTATTATATGGCCATTTTATTGGGTAGCAAATCGTTTACTGAGCTCTTATGTAGACTTATTCCTAGTCATAAGATCACAGAAGCTTGTAATTCACTGTAGTGGCTCTCAACTTTTCCTAGACTATAAAATTATGAAGGCTGGACTCTTATTTTTAAAAAAACTGCCCACATGCACGAACATATGTTTCACATATAACTTCAGGGGGTTAATAAATTTAGTGCCAAACATTATATATATGATAGGTATAAAAACTATGAGCATGTACCTTCAGGTAAATTAATTTAGGCCTCAGTTTGAGTGTTCAATATTTGGGCTAAGAAGCAGAAAATGGAACACATTAAGGGACTTGGAATGGTCCCAATTTTCACACTT
This sequence comes from Bos mutus, assembly GCF_027580195.1. Classification (NCBI taxonomy): domain Eukaryota; kingdom Metazoa; phylum Chordata; class Mammalia; order Artiodactyla; family Bovidae; genus Bos; species Bos mutus. Next base: position 75,848,212 of record NC_091646.1, on the reverse strand, counting down.
TTTAACGAAAAAAATTTAAGTTCTTTTTAAAATCCAAAATCTACTGATGTAAAATAAAACTCTCTTCTATAGCACTGACCATAAGTGTATTGTAGTCACAAAGAAACAAATATTTGATATAATATGGTGGCAGTAAAGAAGAAAAATTATGTTTAATAAAAACAATTGTCAACATGTCCCCAATTCTGTTAAGTAAACCAAATCTTCCAAATCATTTAAAGTCACTTTTCAGTCAACAGAGGGAGCTCTAACCTAAGTATCTCTTTAGAATTCAAGTGAACATACTCACTTAGGAAGAATTCTCTTACATGAAACTGTGTGTGGCACCAACATTCAGCTTTAATACATACCAGCTTATATTCTGCAAGGCCTGGTCATGTGTTATTGTCATTTCTTTCTACGTGAGGAAAGGGACCATTTATAGTCATTACTGGGTATGTTTTCAAAGTAAAATACCTTTAAGGAGAATTATTATGCTACATTTTGTTACCCAAAGAACCTGGAAATAATTCATTAATATTTTGTCCTAACTGTGAAGGAAAAATACAGAAAACATATACACATGATCTGGGTACTATTACCTTCAAATCTACTAAAGATTCACAATCATTTATCTGAAAACTCTAGGGTAAGAAACATCAGGAAATTTAGAACTGTGCATATCTCAGGAAAGTAATACAGTATATACATGGCATATTATATTGGCATATTATATAACCCAATAATGGGATCAGGGCAGTACCATATAATCAAATACAATACATTAATAGTTCTCTAACAAAATATGAGTATTTTCACAAAATGGACTAAAAACTACAAAAAGCCTCACACTGGGTAAGTCCTGCATCTTCCCTCAAATCATTTAGTATCAAACTTATATAAAAAACAAACAAACAAAACTTATAGTTTTCACAGCTTTAAAATTCTGGAAATGCAGAGAAGGGGCTGTGGACCTGTGCTGTCAGGTATTTATATATTTAAGTTCATACTTAAGTGATAAAGATTTTCTCTGTCACTAAAGGTGGGACATAAATGCTAATACCTGATAGAGTGAAGATAAATTTTCAAAATTCACTCCAAAAGGATGCAAGTAAAAGGAAGAAAGAGACCCAACTGATTACAGAATAATTCTGAATACCTTTTAATACAAAGGGTTAGGTTAGGTGGCCCAGAGAATTAAAGTCTTAAATTCTGGTTTCTCTCTCCTGTATTATTTAAATCATTTTAATAATTTTGTAGCCAGAATGACATTTCTGAATTACAAATCATATCCTTCAGGGTTGACAGGACAAAACCGAAGTTCCTTAGTTTATCAGGGAAGGCCTTTCACATGTTCCATGTATTCCTCTCTAGTCTCACTCTCCATGCCTTCCCTACTTGACCCCATCACTCTCCACAGTTCTGAACTGCTCAGAGTTGCCTCTAACATACTTTGCCTACTCTTACTACCCACCTGAACATGTTCTCCTCTCTGTCTGAACACATGCTGCTGTTTTTTTCTGGCATTTCCCTTTAGCTGTTAAGATTCAGCTTGGGTGCCACCTCCTGGAAGTTATCCCCAACCTCTATCCCTCCCATGCACTTCTACAGCAGCATGGACTTCTATCTACAAACATGCTTGGTATACTATGCTCAATGGGCAGTTTCCTTGTAGAGCCTACACCAGACTGATTTCCCTGGGGGCAAAGACCTTGTCTGCCTCTTCCTCATTGTGTCTTCAGCATGCAGCAGAGTTCTGGTACGTGGATGGTGTTGCATACCTATTTGCTAGATAAATTAACGAAATGAATGAAACACACATGTTCAAAAGGGTGAAAAATTACTTAGGGTAAGGGACTTCAAGAAAGGACTTGAACTAGATCTTGAAAGATATGTGAAGTTTTGTTAACCAGAAATGGGAGAAGGCTGTAAGAGGTTGGGTAAAGTCACTTCATTTCTCTTGGTATTATTTGTAAAATTAGTGAGTGGGTCAGTTTTTTACAATCCTAAAATTCTACTGTTTAAAAGTAGAGTGGACCAAGTTTTCTGAGAGTGGTATATTTGGGAGATGGAGGAGAGCTTTGGGTGCCAGGATGAGAAGTCCGCACTTCCAGATACAGGAAGTGTAAACTCACCAAGGTTACTGACCATGGGTGTAACCTGATGATATAAAAGGGACTCCAAGGCAGAGGAGACACTCCCAGGCAGGTAGCAAGGAGATACCCCAGGGTACTGTAAAAGTATTGAACAAGGCGATCTCAATGGCCTGGGCATGATGATACACAATAAAGACCTGGGTTTAGCCCCCTGGATTAAAGTTAATAAGAAGTATTATTTCTAAAGGAATTACTGGAGAACAGCCAGGCCAAGTTGGTATTTTCACCCTTAAATGCAAGTTGCTACCCAGATATGGGTGCTGGAGATCATCACTGAGCTTCAGAAAGGGTGACCGTGGGGAGGTGGCGGTCTCCACTCTCACTAACCTGATGCACACAGATGTTACACTTATCACAGAACACCATATCATTCCCTTCTTCACTGTCTGGAGACCGGCACACATCACAGATCACATCTTCATCATACTCTATGCCTAGCCCTTCCTCTGTCTCAATAGCATGGTTCATATTTTCATGGCAATGGCGTTCCAGGACTTCTACTGTCTTTTCCATAAGATTCTCATCAACTGGCCCATAACCTGCACAGAAATACAAACAATCAATCAACCCATCAGTCAGCTGTCATTCCCAAATCACCTACTGTGAGCCCGGTGCAAGCAAGGGTGTGGGGATTCTAAAGGATAAAATCATCTCTGATTTTAAAACCAGATTTTAAAGAATCTTTTACTAGAGCTGTTCTAAAATTAGTGTTTGAGACATGAAAGGAGAAATACATTTCACCATATTCCTTGTAAGTTACATACACTGACCCTTTCAATTTTCTGTCCAAATCCTAGCCAGTCTCCTCCTAAATTTGTTTTCTTTCTTTTTTATTTTTGGCTGCACCACTTGACTTGCAGGATCTCAGTTCCCCAACCAGGGACTGAACCTGGGCAATGGCAGTAAAAGCCTGGAATCCTAACCACTAGACCACCAGGGAACTCCCCTGAATCTGTTTTCTCTTAGTCCCACTGAGGGAGGACTTTCACTGAACTTTGTAATTTTGAACACTTTAATTTATAGTATAATAATTAGAATCATGTAACTATTTGGATATAAATAACAATTCATTCTCAGCAAACTAGTTCCAATGAGCACATTTAATGGAAATTTTCATACAAAAATGTATTAAGTCATAAAAGAAAATTCTAGGTACTGTATATGTGACTACACATATGAAATACTTGTTTTTCAAATCTGATTTTTAGAAAATTCAATAATATTTTCTAATGACAAACTATAATATAAAATAAACTTATTAGCATTCACAAATCTAATTGGAAATTCTGAAATTACCTTTTTTTGCCTCTTGATTCCTTTTCCTTCTATACTTTTAATTTTTCTCAGTCTTCTATACATAATAACCCAACTCAAAGATTCATATGGTGGCTATTGATAACAACTAACATTTTTCTTTTTAGGGGGACTGATGATTTTGTGAGAGCTCACATGAATTTACCCTAACAGCTTATAAACTCAGGAGTAATTCTCAAAATGATCCAAAACAAATTTACCCAAATATTTCACTTAATTTGTAATATAAGACCCTAAGGAACTTTAGAATTTCACATAAACTACCTTTTCAATGCTGTAGCTACTTATGAAACCAAAAACTACTCAGGAAGTATGTTTAATTTTTCCAGCCAAGACAAATTACACACTTTTCCCCATGAAGTGAAGGACTATAGTATCTGGTTAAAAAAACACTTGGATTCAAATTCCCACTTGACCTCATATTGGTTACATAAGCTTTGCAGTCCATGGGGTTGCAAAGAGTCAGACACGACTGAGAGACTGAACTGAACTGAAGCTTTGACAAGTTATTTGCCCTCTTTAGGACTTAGCTTCCTTATCTATAAAAATAAGGATAATAATACCAAACTCTTGATTTCTTATGAGGCAGAGATGAGATCATGTTCCTACATTGCTTAGTACAGTGCAATGTATAGTATAGTATGTATAGTATAGTATGCAGTAAGCTCTCAATTTTTAGAATTCCTTAATCTGAATAAAAAACATGCTGGAGTTAATATTATTTTTAAAACTATTTTAAGTTCTTAAAACCTTACTACAATATCACTCTAAAGGAAGGCTTGAGATAAAGTTATCCTCTTTTAAAAAATCATTCAAGCCTAAATGCAATGTGGTATCATGGATGGGATCCTGGAACAGAAAAAGGTCATTCGTGGAAAAACTGGTGAAAACCCAATGAAGCCTAGAATTTAGGTAATATAGCACTGTACCTGCACTGGTTTCTTAGCTCTGACAAATGTATCATAGTAAAGTGAGATGCTAACATGAGGGGAAACAAACTGCATGAGGGGTATGTATACTGTATTAAATCTGCAGCTTTTCTTCAGACTTAAAACTGTTTCAAAAATCTTTTTAAAAAAACTCATCCTAAGAGAATTAATGTGAGATACCAAAGGGACTTTGTTATAAGGCAATGTCATGTTGAAGGCAGCACTGTAATGTCTTCAGTGTATATGAATGCTATATGGTTCATAAATACATTTGCGCATTGAGCCATCGATCCATTTGATTATACCCTCATACTCTCATTTTCCCTTTCTGTCAGTTTTTTATTCCCTTTTCTTTGGGGTTCCCACCCTAAAATTTTGACTCCTCTCTTTCCTCTTAGAAGGTAGAACAAGAGAAGACACTAAACAAAAAGTTTTAAAAAGCAAGAAGTAAGTATCGGTTACTGGCAGAATAACTATCACTATCATGCCAAATTGAATTTAATATAATTTTAATTTTTTATTCACATGCATTCAGATACCAACCTCAAAAGAGAGAGAAAAGAGGGAAGAAAAGGAAAACCACTGATCCCTGTACTAACAATGAACAAATGTGATTCAAACAAAAGCAAATGTATCCTTTACTGTATCTCATACAGAGAGTTAAGAACCACCCAGTTTCACAGGACCGCTTGGACCTAAACACTGTTTAGATGGAAGACAGGTCAAAAAGAACTATGTGTAAGTATAAGGTGAACTTCCTTTCAGCCCAGAATCTCCAAACATTGCTGGTATGGTACTGTATGGCATATGTTTACTTTAAAATTACTACTATGTTTACTTCCAATTTTTTTGTTTGCTTGTTTTTGCTTCATTTTATTCTATATTTTGAGAGTTGCACGACAACTTTAGAACTCACTTGAGGTAGCTAAGAACTGCTTTGGGGATGTTTTGCCTTAGGCCTGCCATTCTTCTTTCAGGCAGCAAAATTCTAAGTCCTTCATTAAGGCATCCTTGGTCATATCAACCTGTCAGTTGCAGTGGTGCTGCCTAATGCTAAAGTTGGAGCTTCTTGACATTAGGTGGCAATGTTAGAGGTGCCACTACCCTTGGCCCTGCTCACTGATCATAGTACTTTCCAGGGCTGAGTGAAGAACCAGTCTCAGAATCCTTCTCAACCCGAAGTCCAGCCAGGACAAGTCTCATACTCAGAAATGGGAAATGGCCTCATGAAACCTACATGCCATCTCTGATCTGTGATATTTACCATAAACAATGAAAGAAAAGGTCAGATTTAAATACCACTGCTCTACCTCAATATATTTATGCACTTCAGGAAATGCCTCATTAAGATTCAAGAGGAAAATAAATGAAGAGCCCAGAAAAGAAAGGAAGCCACAGAATGAAAGCAAGTTAAATGGTCCTGACAACTTAAAAAAAATAACAAATTCAGACAAGGAACAAGTTACATGTGAGGAAACAACTTACCCATTGCTGTGAGGTCTTCATTGAGTTCCTGGAGCCAGAAGATGTCCATGTCGTCTAGGTCATAGCGGCACACAGATGCCGCCAGCTCCACGATGTTGATGTAGCCAGGCTCTGTGGTCTCTGGGTTGGAGCACTGGATATATTTCCGGGGCCGGACAAACAGGACCTCTTTTTTCTTGTCGGCCATAACCCTAGCAAAGCAAAAAAAGACACTGATAACAATCAATGAATGAGAGATGCCATGCACTGACTGGATGGCTAGACAGCACTCAGGCCATGCAGTGGAGCTAAATGTTATCCTTCCCCACCCTGGGGAAATCCCCTGCTCTGCCAACTGAAAGGCATGATAAGACCCCTTTTTAGAAGGCAAATGGTTCTGCAAATCCAGTTTTGTCATTTGCTGTGAATATTCTGACTTTTAATGAAATGCTTCATTTACCCCACGGCTCCTAAGTCCCTACTACCACTCATTCTAATAAAATGTTGCATTGTGCGTTCTTGGTGCAATGGCCACCACATTTATTTAGAAGGGGAAATAGCAGAAGGAGTGATACTTGTACAAAGGCACAGCCAGATTCCACACCAAAGGTAAGTTTTAGCTAAACTCATGTTTTCTATCATAGAGGCCATACTGGATGGTAGTAAAGAGTAGAGGCTATAGACTCACACCATCTGTTTTTCACTTCCACTCATTCACGTGGTGATCTTGGGCAACTACTTAATTTCTATAAAGTCTAGTTTTCTTAGCTAAAATATAAGGATGATAATCATAAATTATAATAGTATCAAACTTATAGGGTTATTATGATGATTATATGAAATAAAATACATAAAGTGCTTAGGACAGTGTACAGTAAAAGCTGGATGATTAATAATGCCATTGTTATTTTTATATCTCTTATTTTCACTATTTATACAGATGAGTTAAAGCCAAGAAGCTATAGATTTATACAAACTTAAGGCATTTATCAACCATAAATGTAAGTCTGGGCCAGGATAAGGCAATGGGATGAAAGATTCCCATTCTTCCAACATATTATCTAGCAGGCCTGAGTCAACCCATATTTCCCCTAACCTCTCCTGATACTTAAGATCCTAAGGCAAGGAAACCAAATAAGGGAAGAAACAGAAATTCTCACACCAATGACTGGCTCCATAATCAATGTTTTAGATGCTACATGAAGTATTAGAACACATAACCAAGAGGGGATCTGAATAATTATTCCCTGGAAATTTTAAAGAACAGGGTAAGCCATCTAAAAAATAAAGACATAGATATACAAAGAACAGGGTAAGCCATCTAAAAAAGAGAAAAAGAAATATATATACATATATAAAATAGTGAAAACTGTTTCTCTGGAAGGCTTCTGGAGCCAGTTTCCCTACTTTAGAGTTACTATGTATATAGAATGATTCATAAACATTAATGTATTCATATGAATACACATAACTATATTAGGTTGGTGCAAAGGTAACTGTGCTTTTGCACTGTTGAATTTTGCTGTTTGATATTAGAATACATCCTTAAATAAACATGGCTATGTTACACATCATTTTAATGTACATTTCTTGCTTTATGTTTTTTGCTAATGCCCTATTACTTGCTGTTTATTTTATATTTATTTTGAACTATAGAAATTGTGTTAGACAAAAAGTAAATTCAAACAATTTTTTTATTCAAGTTCAAAATGAGTTGTAAAGCAGGGGAGACAACTCACAACATCAACAATGCATTTGGCTCAGGAACTGCTAACAAACATACAGTGCAGTGGTGGTTCAAGAAGTTCTGCAAAGGAGACAAGACCCTTGAAGATGAGGAGCATAGTGGCTGGCCATCAGAAGTAACAACAACCAATTCAGAGCATCATTGAAATTGGTCCTCTTACAACTATATGAGAAGTTGCTGCAGAACTCAGTATTGACCATTCTACGGTTGTTCGACACTTGAAACAAATTGGAAAGGTGAAAAAACTCATTAAGTGGGTGCCTCATGAGCTGAGTGAAAATAAAAAAAGATTGTCATTTTGAAGTGTCTCTCTTATTCTACACAACAACAAACCATTTCTCGATCAGATTGTGATGTGTGATGAAAAGTGGGTTTTATATGACAACCAGCAATGACCAGCTCAGTGGTTGGACTGAGAAGAAGTGCCAAAGCACTTCCCAAAGCCAAACTTGCACCAAGAAAAGGTCATGGTCACTGTTTGGTGGTCTGCTGCTGGTCTGATTGATGACAGCTTTCTGAATTCCAGCAAAACTATTACATCTGAAAAATATGCTTAGCAAGTTGATGAGATCACCAAAAATTGCAACACCTGAAGCTGGTACTGATCAACAGAAAGGGCCCAATTCTTCTCCACGACAATGCCTGCCCAACTGCACATCACATCACCAATGCTTCAGAAGTTGAACAAATTGGGCTATCAAGTTTTGCCTCATCTTCCATATTCTCCTGACCTCTAGCCAACTGACTACCACTTCTTCAAGCATCTTGACAACTTTTCTCAGGGAAAACACTTCCACAACCAGCAGAAGGCAGAAAATACTTTCTGAGTTCACTGAATCCTGAAGCATGGAGTTTTGCACTACAGGAATAAACAAACCTATTTCTCGTTAGCAAAAATGTGTTGATTGTAATGGTTCCTATTTTGATTAATAAAGATGTGTTTGAGCCTAGTTATAATGATTTAAAATTCATGGTCTGAAAATGCAATTACTTTTGTACCAACCTAATATACAGAGGCACAGTCCACTCTGTAAATATAGAGTGAACATTTCCTAAGCATTCTTCTAGAAACTTATGATTCCAAATAATGTGTGTTGAATAAAATAACTATATGCAATCACATATTTTAATTTTTAAAAAACCATATGGAGCTTTTAAAGCCAAAGGCAATAAAATATTTGAGGAAAAAGTAGAACTCTAAAATAATTGATGGAAGCTAAAAATTTGGGAAATGCTAAATGAGGCCTGCTTCCCACTGAAATGAACCCAACTGAAAAGGCCAAGACATGCGTATGAATTCTCCACAGTCCATGAGATTAAATATGCTGTGCTTTTTGGTGCATGCTTTATGAGGTAATTATAGAATATTTTTTTCAAGATTCATCTTTTTCTAATAGGAATAATATTTTGCTTATCTATTCATCTTAACTGCCTCAAATTCCCTGTGGAAAAAGGTAGACCTATAGATGTTCTTGACTTAAACTAATACATTTATTATGCTTCTGGAAGAAAATAAAAAGGAATATCTTTATGACCTTGGGATAGACAAAGATATTTTAAGTAAGACACAAAGTCATTAACCATAAAGGAAGAGATTGGAAATACTGTTTGTCAACAGTGTATAATAAACTTTTACAAATCAAATAGAAAATGACAGATAAATCAATTAAAAACTGGGCAAAAAATTTGAATAGACACTTCAAAAATAAGGCTATCCAGATGGCAAAAATCTCAAAAGGTTCTCAACTTCATCAGTTAATACAGAAATGCAGATTGAAATCATAATCATCATTACCTGCCAGAATGGCTAAACTTGAAAAGATTGACTAAAAATTGAAGATACTAAGTGCTTGCAAGGAAATGGAGCAAACAGACCACTGCTGCTGGGAGTGTGAACTGGTACAATCATTTTGGCAAACTATCTGGCAGCAGATATTATGGCTGAACATATGCATACCCTATGACCTAGCAAACCCACTCCTAGGAATATACTTTAAAAAGTACACATACATATATATACTAAAAGATGAACAAAAATGTCCATATTAGCATTTTTCATAATAGCTGGAAACTGAGAGCAACCCAAATATCTATCAAAAGCAGAATGTATAAATAAAGTGTGGTATATTCACACAATGGAATATTACACAGAAGTGAAACTTAATGAAATGCTACATGCAACAGCATGGATGAATCTCACAACCATAATGATGAACAAAACAATCCAGTCTCAGTATGAAGGTTAAAAACTGGCAAAACTGTCACCTATGGTGAATGAAGTCAGTGGGAAGGAGAAGGAGGGCTTCTTGGGTGCTGATAATGCTTTATTTCTTGATCTGGGTGGAGGTTAAACAAGTGTATCATGAAAACAGAGTTATATAGTTATGCATTAGTTATCTTTCTGTGTGTATATTTCAATGCAAAATTTATAACATGATGATGATATTATCTCATTCATCTTTTCATATGTCTAAATCTAACGACTAAGACCACGACAATAAAAAAAAATTATAGGCTGAAACAGTAATGCCAAAGGATACCCACAAGCAGAAATTCTTATGATAGAGGGAAGGTCTATAACAATAAGTGAAAAAATACTGCATTGGGTTTTGTAAAATGCAGCTTTAAGATCTTCAAATACACATTATATTGCTATAGCTGGTGGAAATCCCAGGATCATTCCTTGGTGATTTTCTTCTCTGGCCACTATACACTAGGTAGAGGGACATTCTCTCAATGGTCATCAGATCACTGAACAAAATAGCAAAAGCACACAAGTCTAGAGGTATGAACAATTTTGTTAGGGTGATGTAGTAAGTGCAGTTTTAAATTTGGATGCCTGAATGTAAATGAATGTGTAATAACTTCCTGGATGACCAATTTTGGTCAAAGGACCCACAACCACACCTGCTTAGCCTCACAGAAAGAAGGCCTCTCCATCTGCTCCTCAGGGTAGGTCAGCTAACCTCTGGCCCATGTGAACACTGCTATGACACTAAAGAGGCATTAAAAGGAAGCTGGAACCACTCTAAGCTGACCTATAGCCTCTTCCAGTGTTTTATGCGCACTGAGTCCTCTAGTTGATCTAAATATTTAACAGGGAGAGACTATTATCAAAGAGACTTCATTTCCTGATGAGTGGCTCAGAATCATTTGTGAATAGCACAAAAACTGCACAAATACCATAACATCATGGACTTCTAAAAGGCTTGAGTAAATGTCTTAAAAGCTAACTAAATAGAAGCCCCTTTTAATAATATCCCTAGGAATAGTTTCCCAAGATGTCCCTTGTTAATCTTGCCACTCTTGCTTCTCTGCAAGACTCCATGTCTCATCTATGAAACAAAGGACAATTATAACATCTATGACAGAAGGTATTTAAAAAATTCCACATGCTCTTCTACAATGTGACTCTGCCCCTCCCCCAAGTGGTGAAGTCTATTTCCCCTCATCTTGAATCAGGGAGGGTAATATGACTGTTTCCACGGATGGAATACAGCAGAAGTGATGCTATGAGAATTGCAAGGCTGGGTCATAAAAGGGAAAACAGCTTTCACCCTGTTTGCTGGAACACATGCATATGGACCCCTGTACCTAAGGCCTGTGAAGAGTCTTCCTACACTGAGGTTGTCATGCTATGAGGAAACCAAATCAAACAGAGAGACCATGTGCAATATTTATATCATCCCAGCCCAGGGAGCAGACATGTTAGTGAAAAAACCTTTACATGATTCCAGCTCCCAACTACTGAGTCACCCCAAACTTCAAGTCTTCCTCACTGAGGCCCTAGACATCATAGAGTAAAGACTAACCATCCCAACTGTGCCCTGTCTGAATTTCTGACCCACAGAACCTATAAGTATAAAAACATGGTTGCCTGACAATAAGTTGGGGAGCAACAGTAACTGAAAAAGCAATTTATACAGTAATAGTAACTGGAAAAACCACCAAAAGACTGCTTTAAACTTTAAATAAGATAGATGTGTATATAAAAGTACTCTTTATTGATTCTCGTAACTGAAAGCAAAATGGTAGACTGCTGCTGCCTAAAACAGAAAGGAAAAAGAGCTGAAGAGTGGGGCAAGGACAGTACAGGGAGGTGACAGAAGTATGATGGTGAAATACAGCAGTGGAGTGAGAGGCAGGCTTGTGGTCCCATATATCACTAGGGGCCATTCTTCCTTTGACTTATATATATGAAATCTGATATATCTTGAAAGTAGAACCAAGGGGATCTCCTTTGATATTGAATATGGGGTATGAGGCAAGATGATTCTATGAATTTTGGTCTGAAAGACTGAACAGGAAGAATGAATCTGCTATCAGTTAAATGTATAAAATTACAGGTGGAACTAGTCTGGGAAGAATATCAGTAATTCAGTTTGGGACATTTTAAGTCTGAGATGTCTATTGGACATCCAAGTGGAAATGCTGCATTGGTGTTTACCTATTTGAGTCTAGAGTTTAGTGAAGAAAGTACTGCTGTCTGTAACCTAATCAAACATTTACATTCCAAGGAGAAATAGGGGCCTCTCTGGATATCTAATCATCCTCTCTTTCAATATCACTAATGACTCAGAAGTATATTTGTTAAGTGAAAGAAGCAAGCTACAGAATATTCCCATTTATTTGTACATACATATGTACATGTTGTCAGAGAAGGCAATGGCAACCCACTCCAGTACTCTTGCCTGGAAAATCCCATGGACGGAGGAGCCTAGTAGGCTGCAGTCCATGGGGTTGTGAAGAGTGGGACACAACTAAGCGACTTCACTTTCACTTTCATGCATTGGAGAAGGAAATGGCAACCCACTCCAGTGTTCTTGCCTGGAGAATCCCAGGGATGGCGGAGCCTGGTGGGCTGCCATCTCTGGGGTCGCACAGAGTTGGACACGACTGAAGCGACTTAGCAGCAGCATGTACATATTGTATAAGCACACACATACAGTTAATATTTGTGTTCTGATGTTTTTGTTTCTACAGTAAGTCAATTAATAATTAATCTAAGGCTTCCCAGGTGGTGCTAGTGGTGAAGAATCTGCCTGCCAATGAAGGAGCCACAAGAGATGAGGGTTCCACCCCTGGGTCGGGAAGATCCCCTGGAGAAGGAAATGGCATCCTACTCCAGAATTCTGGAAAATTCCAAGGGCAGAGGAGCCTGGCTGCTACAGTCCATGGGGCCACAAATAGTCAGACATGACCGAGCGAGTGAGCATGGGCACACAAGCACACACATACATTAACCATTTATGTGTAATATAACTTATAATGCATGCTTCCTTTCAAACAAACATAAAGCATTGTTTTCCTTCCATTGGACCCTTACTGTGAAAGTAACTATTTTAAATAAACAAATGAAAACAAAACAAAAACTATCTGAAGCTTATCACTGATGAGCATCAAAATCATCCAGTCTACCTAAAAAACATGTAATGGTGTTACAATCATTTTTATTTGTTGAACTTAACTTCAAAAAATTCCTGTGGTAATGAACAGGCTTATCTAAATAGCTGAAACTTGCAGTGCAAGATGGCTCTGTTTCATAATTCTCTGTACCCCTCACCTCAATCACCACATATACATACTACACTATCCTAAAGGACAAGAGAATTGCAGAAATGACAATAGAACAGAGAGGAAAACCTTACCTGAAAGCCAGAACACTTCTAAACGGATTTGCTCCACCTAATCTGCTGTATCTTTTTCCATCCCTTTTCAGTTACTACAGCAATGAATAAGAGTAATTCTAGGACCCAAGAAACATGTCAATTCATATACATCCAAAATTTCTTCTATAAGTCTATTAGAAAACACAATTCTGAAGTATCTTGACAATCTTGTGACTTAGATAATAAATAAAAAGCATGTTTAGTTTTATTAGTGTTTAAGTTTCTCTAGCTGATTGACTTAATCTGGCTGTAGGCAATAAGACAAGTAACTCAAATACAAACATTACAAACATTACTATTGTGATGGATTGAAGATAGTCACAAATCCTTTAACAGTCCTGTCAAGAGGTAGGGTCAATTTCCCTCCTCTTCAGTCTGAGACTGCTCTAATAAAATATAGTAGAAGTAGTACTGTGCCATTTTCTGAGTCCAGGCCTTGAGAATGGCACCTTCTACTTCTTATCTCTAAGAATACTCACTCTTAGAGCCCAGAGCTGCCATGTAAGAAGTCAGGCTATCCTGATCATGTGGACAGGTCCTAATACTAAATGGGAATCTGGGCAATACACATCATAGCATCAACTACAGGGTTACAGTGGTGAATAAAATCAGTAAGGCTCCTGTGCTCATGCAGCTTTGAGTTTGTAATGCCACTACCAAAGTGTAAGAGAGAAATGCTAATATGTTCACCAAACCCTAGATGTTTTCCATCTAGGCACATAGCAAGGCTGCATTCCCCAGTACCCTTTGCAGTTAGGTGGGCCATATGAATGAGTTCTGGCTAATGGCATATGTGCAGATCACCTACTTCAAAGTCTAGACCCCCTCCAAATCTACCTGCATCACCCTCCATGCTGTCTTGTCTTTTCCTGCAAACTGGATTTAAAAGTCTGGGGGTGGAAGAGTGGGAAAAGACCTAGCAGATAGAGGAGCCACTCCAAAAAAGAGCCTGAGTCTCTGAATGACTATGAGTGGCAGAGATGATTCACATCCCAAACCCACACTGGATGGAGACATGTGCAAAAAATAAAACCTTCATTGTGTTAAGATACTGAGATTCTTGGGGAGATGTTTGTTATAGCATTTGGCCTATCATGACTAATACATACATAATGGTAAAAAGTTATTTCCCTGTATTTTCATGTTTGTTTCCACTTAACTACTGCATTACATTAGATTCATTCTTAAATTTCTCTAACAGATTTATATTTTGGGATATTCTCTCTAGAGATAACCAACCAACAAGGTTTAAATTTTACTAAAACTAATATGGAGGAGTCAACTCAAAATAATATATTAAAAGATTTTTATTTTTACATTCTGATACTTTTTCTATGGTATGGTGAACTGCTGAAACATTCTTTATTAAAAACATTTAGCACAAAATCAAGGAATGTCCTCATGCTTTTACACACACATTAATTTTTTAAGTTTGGGAGGCAGGAAGAATTTTTACCATTAAATAAGTATTAGTGAACATTTCTATTTTTTAAAAATGTAATATTAATTTAATGTAATAATGTTTGGTCAAAACTAAAATCACTATTTCAAAGATGAATCTAGCACTGATTCTCGAGGTGCAGGTTTTGAGTTTTATGTGCATAAACCACCCTGTGAATATTTCTTTGTATATGAAAGTAATATATAATCATTGAAAATATTAGTTTTAAATTTAAAAGCAATCATAGAAAGGGTTTGTTATGAAACATTTACATTTGTTTAGATTTGGCTAAAGTTGTGTCAGAAGAAAATACTTCTATTTATTTTGAGAATAAAGCTACATCTTTTAATTTCAAAAACTAAGTATTCTCTCAATAGTGTAAATAACCACACTGTTACCAGGCACCTCCTTAACTGCTAGGAAATTTGTAATCTATGAAAAAAACAACAAAAACATACAAAAAGAAACACTAACATAAAAAGTTATAAAATTAACCAATAAAAAGGAACATATCTGATATTGTCCTATATAGTAGGGAAAAGTAGCATCTTTGGACAGAGTGAAAGGTACAGTAGAGAAATTAGCATCTCAGTTCAAAATAGGAATAGCTAAAAAAAATCAGTTTGGTAGATTTGTGAAAGGGGATTTAAAAAAATGGAACTGGGATTTCTTGGTTATTCAAGAACCATGCTTTCTTTCTTAGCAGCCTGGTGGAACCAAGGTGGTTGAGGTTGGGATGTGGTGTCCATTTTCAAAAAGGAAGCTGCTCAACAAGTGGTATTGGGACACTTGGATATCCACATGCCAAAGGATGAAGTCAGACCTTTAACACCTCACACCATACACAAAAATCAACTGAAATGGATCAAAGACCCAAATATAAGAGTTAAAACTACAGAATTCTGAGAAGAATTCTAGGTATAAAACTTCATCTTGGTTTAGGTAATGATTTCTTAGATATGACACCAAAAGGACAAGCAACCAAAAGAAAAAAATAGATACACTGAACTTCATCAAAATTAAAAACTTCTGTGCCTCAAAGGACACCACCAATGAAGTGAAAAGACAACCCAGAGAATGGGAGAAATTATTCGCAAATCATGTATCTGGTAAAAAAAAAAAAAAAACCTGTATCTAGACTATGTAAAGAACTTTTACAATGTAACAATAAAAAGACAAATAACACATTTTTCTAATGGGCAAAATATGTGAATAATTTCCCCAAAGAAGAGATATACATAGGAGGTATGCATGGATGCATCAAGTAAAAATGGAACATTCTACAACTGCTGGTCAGGGGGACATCATCACCCTTTTCACTAAAAGGCTAGATTTTCAGCAGCCAAAGGCAGCCATTTCAAAGTGAATATGACAGAACATAAAGAGATGAACTGACATGTTTCACTTTACAGTTTGAACAGTAATGTTTCACAGGAAAGGAAAAAAAAAAAAAACCAAAACATTGTATTTGCTAACCACATAAAAGGTTTTTCTCTTTGTAATAAAATACAAAAGCTCTCTTCCAAGAACATACAACTGGCTGGTAAGCACATAAAGAAAAGATGTTAGGACTTCTCTAGTGGTCCAGTGGTTAGGAATCTACCTTCTAATGCATGGGATGTGGGTTCAATCCCTGGTCTGGGAACTAAGATCCCACATGCCCAGGGGTAACTACTGAGCCTGTACCACAGAACTAGAGACCAGGTGCCACAACTAAGACCCAACATAGCCAAAAATACACAAATAAATAAATAATAATAAAGAATAGATGCTCAACATCATTAGCCAACAAGCAAACGCAAAATCACAATGAGATGTACTTCATACCCACTAGGATAGCTATAATTAAAAAAATAGAAGTGTTGGTTAGTATGTGGAGAAAATGGAATCCTCATAAAATGCTGGTAGGAATGTATGGTTGACCCTTGAACAAGACAGGAGTAAGGGGTACTGACACCTCATACAGTCAAAAATTCACATATAATTTGCAGTTGGCCCTCCATATCTGTGTGGATCTGGATCTGTGGATTCAAACAACTGCAGGCTGCGTATTACTATAGTATTTACTATTGAAAAAATCCACATATAAGTGGACCTGCACAGTTCAAGCTCACGTTGTTCAAGGGTCAACTATAACATCTTTTGGTTGTTTACTAATTTTCTTTCCTAAAACCCACCCACTTTCCTCTTTGCTTCCTTCATCCTATTCTCTTTACAATGATAAATATACACTGAAAACCTACTATTAGGCAGTAAGGGTTCTGCTCTTAAGTAGCTTATAGTCAAATTTGTTGTCTTTCTTCCTTTTCTCTTCTAATCACATGTTGCTGTGCTGTCATGTGCCCACTACCACATTTTCTTACCATCTACACACTCTTGTATTTGTCATGATTGCATATATTTATAGTTATATACATGGATGATATTTTTATTAACATTATTGAGGTATAAATGACATATCAAGCTACATATATTTAAAATGTACAAATTAACAAGTTCTGACAGATATATAAATTTGTGCAACAAGAACTACAAGCAAGATAATAAATATAACCATCACCTCTAAAAGTTCTCTTATATCCTCTTGCTCCACTGGCCACTTTCAAAAAACCCAATGATCTGCTGTCACCAAAGCAGGTAGTACTCACTTTGCACAGTGGTACTGTACTGTAAAAATGACTGTGCAAACTGAAACTGTGAAAAGCAATCTTAATAATCACTGGGGAAATTATGATTTTTCAGTGACCTTTAACATTTTTGTCAAAACATTTTACTCTCTTATTGTTGGCTATACTATATAGGGAAATAAAAAATATTAAAACCGATATGTATTTGATACCCTATCATTTGAAACACTGAGAATTTAAACTCTTTTATCTCTTTGTAAAACTTATCAAGAGTACAGTGCTTAATTCTTAATTTACAAAACTTATGAAACAGAATAAGCAACTCTTCTATGTCCTGGAAAGTTGTCATACTACTCTATGAACTTGGATTAGTTTCCAACATTTTGTCCTTTGTGCTTTCACTGCTATAAAATTTTTTGAGAGGTCCTTTAATGTGAAGTTTTATTCTGGCATCATTTTATCTGGAACATCTTCATTCTTTTCATCACAATCACTTTCTTCATGTCTGTATGTCTGCCTTCATTAAGTTCCTCTAGTTGCATATCTAGCAGCAGCAGCTGCATATCTAGAGCCTCTCAAACTGCAACAGTGCATCCACATTCCCATGTTCAACTATTTATTCAATAACTACATTGAATTTGATTCAAATTTCTCTTTCAGTATTATCAGTTTTTATTTCTTTAAATGTTTGGTAGAATTTCCCAGTGAAACCATCTGGGCCTGGAGGTATTTTTATGGAGAGTTTTTAACTACAAATTCAATTTCATTAATAGTTATGAGGCTATTCAACTGATTATTTCACATTGAGTAAGTTGTGGTAATTTGTTTGGATAACCCCCAGGAAGGCAGGAAAAACAAAAGAGAAAAATAAAAAACAGAGAACACTCATATACACACACAATAAAATAAAATGGCAGACTTAAGCCCTAACATATCATTAATTACATTAAATGTAAATGGTCTAAACACATTAAGTCAGAGGTTGGCAGAATGGATTAAAAAACATGATTCAAATATATGCTATCAAAAACACTTAAGATAGAAGCATATAAATAAGTCAAAAGTAAAATAAAGGAGAAAGATATAAATACAAACATTACTCAAAAGAAAGCAAGAGTGACAACATTAGTATCAGATTAAGTAGCTTTCATAGCAGAGAAAATTACCAGAGATGGGGAGGAATATTACATAATAAAGAAAGGATAAATTCACCAATAAAATATAGCAATCATAAATATATGTGCACCAAACACCAGTGATACAAAATATTTGAAACAAAAACTGATTGGGATGAAAGGAGAAAAAATAACTTCCCAATTATGGCTGGAGACTTCAACCTCTGTGATAGAACAGACAGAAAATCATCCAGGAGATAGAAGAACTCAACACTATCAATTAAGAGGATTGAACTGACATTTATAGAATACTCCACCCAACAGTAGCAGCACAGGCATTATTTTCAAACACCCATGGAACATATACCATGATAGACCATATCCTGGGCTATAAAATAAAACTCAACAAATTTAAACAAATTGGTATTATACAGAGTGTTCTCTAATACAATGGAATCAAAACTAGAAATCAGTAATAGAAAGATAAGAAAATATTCAAATAAAGTAAAAACCACACTTTTAAATAAAAGAAGTCTCAAGGGGAAAAAAGTGAAGAAAAGAAGTCTCAAAGGAAAAAATACACTAAAACGAATGAAAATGAAAATATAACACATCAAATTTTTTGTGACATAGCTAAAGCAGTGATAAGAGGGAAATTTATAACATTAAATGCTCATATTGGAAAGAGGAAATGTCTCAAATCAATAAGCTATGCTCCCAATCCAAGAAACTAGAAGAGCTAAATAAATCCACAGCAAGTAAAATAATTGAAGTAGTAGAGATAAGAGCAGAAATAAATTAAAAACAGAAAAGATAATGAAACCAAACTCCAAATTCAGATTTACATCCTACAATTTATCATGTCAAGGGTCTGCTATAACACCTGACTGCAGTGAAGTGTTTACCACTGGTTTATTGTGATTATTTTGGCCACTCCTGAAAGAAGAATGTTATTTATGTATGGCTGCAGCACCAAACAGACAGTGTGGCATATGAATGACAATGCAGCTTCCTGTGATGCTGTGGAACATGTGGGATACAGAACACTGCCTAAGATTCTGAGCCATACTGCCCCTCATTTTGCATGAGCAGCTATATAGCTTTGCAGTAGAAAAATCTAAAGAATCTACAGCACGTGTTGTAGTTTGGAGAAAGACAGAAGCACAAAGAAGCTATACCATGGAGAGTACTTTGTGTGGCTGTGATCAGGGAACATATAAGGGTTTACAGATTGGTACTCGAGAATTGGAAGAGATGGGAGCAAAATTTTATGTCGGCCTATCATGTTTGAAAAGACTGATATCCCCATTCGAATATAATCTGCCTTCCCGTCTGCTTGATTTTGAAAATGACTTGATTGAATGGAGCTGCAAAGTAACTAGCCCCCCGCCACTTATGTTATGGATGAAGATGAACCTCGATTCCTTGAAGAAATAGATTACAGTACAGATAGTACTGATGAGTTAGATATTGAATTGACTGAAAACGCAAGAGACTATGAACCTTCTGCCCAAGAAGAAGTACTTTCTGATTCTGAATCAAGAACCCTTTGATTTAGAGGGTTGAGCCCTTTGCCATCTCTTGTTAATTGCAAAGAAGAAATGAAATATCTTGGTTTTTATTACACAGCAAGTTTGAGAGAAATGAGTTTATAGAGAGCTGACTCAGATAAACAGAAAGCAACCTGGGCCTGTTTGGTTTCATGAGACAATGAATATGTTTATTAATTCATGATAAAAAGATGGCTTTGTGAAATGGTCAATAAAAATGACCAACCTATAGCAAGTAAAAAAGGAGATAAAAATGGCCAATATCAGGTATGAAAGAGGGGGGATATACACCTGTTTCTTTTGCTTTAAGTGTGTTCATAATTGCTCACTGAAGCATTTTTATGATGGCTCCTTTTAAATCTTTGTTAGACAATTCTACTATCTCTGTCACATTGGTACTGGCAGCTACTGATTATCTTTGATCAAGTTGAGATCTTTTTAGTTCTTGATATGAGTGATTTTTTTCCACTGGAACCTGGGTATTATGCTACAAGACTCTGGATCTTCTTTAAACCTTTTATTTTTACTGGCTTCCTCTGACACTGCTCTGGCTGGAGATCTGGTTGGGGAGGATATCGCCTCATCACTGTTATGTGATTGTAGAAGTCCTGGTTCACCATCTGGCCTATGTTGACATTCAGGGGCAGGAATTCTTTGTTACTACTGGGGGAGACTGAGAGTTCTGGCTTCTCACCAGGCCTCCACTGATACCTCCCTTGCTGGGATTGGTAAGATAACTTTACTACTGCTCCCTATATGGTCTTCACTGATACCATGTGGCAGGGGGAGGTGTCCTCATCACCTCTAAGGAGTGGTTAAAGTCTCCTACAGATGGGAAAGAGAGGGATACATGATTATTACTGGTTTAAGGTGGTAGTCTAGGCTCCTTGCTATTACTGCAACAGTATATAAAAATACTGACAGTAAAGACATGAAAATGTCTGACTTATGTTCATTCATGATACTCTTGTGATTTCTAGAGGATGGTGGCAATGATGATGAGCTAGTGAGGGTACGTATGTGTGTTGGGCAAGACTGAAGTTTTTCTTAACAGAGAATAGACAGTCTCTCTGTGGGTGGGACAGCCTGGGCTTGCATTTTTAGAAGTGATTTGACAAGCATTTCTGGAACATGACTAAGACCTAAGAACCTGCTGCTGCTGCTAAGTCGCTTCAGTCATGTCTGACCCTGTGTGACCCCATAGACGGCAGCCCACCAGGCTCCTCTACCCCCGGGATTCTCCAGGAAAGAATACTGGAGTGGATTGCCATTTCCTTCTCCAAGAACCTGATGCTAGTGGCCAAAAATTCAAGAATGTGGTCTCTGATCTTTAAGAACCTAATATGTACTAGAAATAGATAGCTGTACAAAGAGATGTACAATTTCTCATAGTAACCAGGAGGTCCCACCAGCCCCTTTATCTGATGTTATTCCTTCCTTTTCCTTCCTTCCCTCACTCATTCATTTAAATTTATACCAAGCATTTTATTTCATGCTGGCCTTCATGCAAAACACTGGCAAAGACCAGGAGGAAAAAATGGCTTCCAAAACTAGTCATTACTCTTGAACAGCTAAACTTACTATGTCCTCTTGGCAAAAAATACTCTCCTACTTAAACTTCTTCTCAAGTCTTTGCAAAGGAAGGCTGTGTGCTTATGGTCAACCCAATTATTCCAGTTATCCCCTTTCATTTGGGTTTATGCATTTTAAAAACTCTGTATGTTTTGGCCCTCTGTTTACAGATGCTATCACTATGAGGCCCCTATTAAAATGAAGCAACTTCTCATGGAGTTATATATTAATAGGGGTATTATGGGGTTATGTAATTAGTGCTCTGTTTCTCTTCAAAGGCTAATAAATGCTACTGATTGTTGAGTCAGATTGGGAAATCTTGGTCTCCAAAACCTTATCATAATTTCAGATTGGACTTCAAACAGTTTTATCCTGTGAATAGGTACGTGTTATATCCCTAAATAAAGAGTCTGACTGACTACTGACCTATCTTAGTCTGGTATAATCTGCCATTGGTCTGAATGAATTGCTGAACATGTATGTGACTTAGCATTATAAATGTATAGTTAGCCACTCAAAGTCTCCCCTCAAGCAGCTCACAGACAACCGTAAGAGCATTCATCCCCTAAATCAAAGGTACAACCATGAAAATACCTGACGGAAGGCTGTGGAAGAGTGTCTGGATTGGCTGGTACTTGGACTCCCTTTTCCCATTCTTCCTTCCATGTATCCGTGAAGAGGTAATAGTTGTCAGGGTTAATATGGTGAGAGTCTGGAATCTTCATGGCACTGATAAGGTCCTTCCGGAACACCTGGTAAGACATTGCACACACCTTGAGAAGACCATCACTATGGAATTAACACCATTTAATGTTCTTTTAAAAAGACCATCCCCACCCACTCTGCACTCCAACAAAAGAGACATCTCTAACTTCCTAAATGGTCACATCAACTTCTATTTGGAAAGGGTGTGAAGAATTGACAGGAAAGTCAGCTTGTTCTGGATTTAATAAAGAGTAAAGGGGTTCTTCCTAAATTTTCTTGGGCTCCTTGAATTTAAATCAACAGTACAGGTTACTCTTAAAAAGTCTATGTAAAACAAAAATCCTTAACTCTCTCAAATTAATCAACAAGTATCCTATGATAACTTATGATCATTTAGCTATCACCTTATTTTAAAATTATTTACATAGACATAATTTTAGTATTACAGAGAAGTTACTAAAATAATACAGAGATCCCATATATCCTTCTTATATTTCCCTCTAATGTTAACATCTTGTATAACCAGATTACAATTACCTAAACCAGGAAATTAACATTCACCTACAACTAATTTTCCCCCAATGTCTTTTTGTTCCAGAATTCAATCCAGAATCACACTTTGCAGTAGTTGTCATGTATCCTTTGTATCCTTCAATTTGTGATAGTTTCTCCTTTTCTTTCCAGACCTTGACACTTCTGAACAGTACCGCTCACATACTTTATATAATGTCCATACCATCTGGGTTTGTCTGGTATTTTCTCATGATTAGATTGAGGTTATTCATTTTTGAGCAAAAACGCCACAGAAAGGATGCTATGACTCTCTTATCCCATTATATAAGGAATGTATGATGCCAGTGTCATCTTAGTGGTAATGTTAAACTCGATCAGTTGGTTAAGATAGTGTGTCTTGCTGATTTTCTCAGCTGTCAGGTTACTATATTTTCCTTTCTACTTAATAAATATCTTAGAGGAGGTACTCTGAGATTATAAAAAACACCCTGTTTCTCCTCAAACTGTCATGAACTAATTTTAGCATTGACAGATATATTTCTTCCCCGCAAAAGTTATTACTTTTGTTATGGTATTCTAATGGTGATTTGTTATCTTCCTTAGTTCTACCAGCCCTACATTTATGAATTGGAATTCCTCTGTAAAAAAAAAAAAAAGGCCTGCCCCTTCTCCCTAATTTATTTTTTTGTTCATTCATTCAATTATTTATTTATATCATTAGCACCTTATATGGTGGTTTGTTGTTTTAGTTGCTAAGTTGTGTCCGACTCTTGTGACCCCATGGACTGTAGCCTGCCAGGCTTATCTGTCCGTGGGAGTCTCCAGGCAAGATGGAGTGGGTTGCCATGCCCTGTTCCAGGGGATCTTCCCAATCCAGGGATAGAACCCAGGTCTCCTGCATTGCAGGCAGATTCTTTTACCGACTGAGCTATGAGGGAAGCCTCTAGAACCTCATGGATCTATTTTATTCTTTGGGTTATAATTCAGTATTACTGTTAATTAACAACTTTATGCTCAAGTTGTTCTACCTTTGGTCACTGGGAGCTCTTTCAGGTTGGCTTGCACCTATGCACTTTTGACACATCCCACTCTTTTTTTGAGTACTTTTTAAACTTCCTGCATTACAACGTGCCCTAGGCATCTTCCACTTGATTATAAAAGCTATTGATTTTATATGTTAATGTCATATCCTGCCACCTTGCTGAATTCTTTTTTTTCTGGTGATTTTTTAAATTTGATTTATCCAATAAATGGAGAACATACTGTGAATTTAACACTATTGGGTTGCTTTCTCTGACCTCTCAAGTTCAAGACATTTTAAAAAATTAATTTATTTTAATTGGAGGCTAATTACTTTACAATATTGTAGTGGTTTTTGCCATACATTGACATGAATCAGCCACGGGTGTACATGTGTCCCCCAGGCTGAACCCCCTTCCCACCTCCCTCCCCATCCCATCCCTCAGTGTTGTCCCAGTGCACCGGCTTTGAGTGCCCTGTTTCATGCATTGAACTTGGACTGGTCATCTATTTCACATATGGTAATATACGTGTTTCAATGTTATTCTCTCAAATCATCCCACCCTTGCCTTCTCCCACAGAGTCCAAAAGTCTGTTCTTTATATCTGTGTCTCTTTTGCTGTTTCACACATAGGGTCATCATTACCATGAAAGTTGAAGTATAGAGTATGATACAATAAAGCAATTAATTCTCAGTTGGTGTAGTCTGTTTAAACTGACATTTCACAAAGTACAGGACTGAACAATCATATAATCAGTTCAGTTCAGTTGCTCAGTTGTGTCCGACTCTTTGTGACCCCATGGACCGCAGCATGCCAGGCCTCCCTACCCATCACCAACTCCCAGAGTTCATCCAAACCCATGTCCATCGAGTTGATGATGCCATCCAACCATCTCATCCTCTGTCATCCCCTTCTCCTCCTGCCCTCAATCTTTCCCAGCATCAGGGTCTTTTCAAATGAGTCAGCTCTTTGAATCAGGTGGCCAAAGTATTGGAGTTTCAGCTTCAACATCAGTCCTTCCAATGATGTCATTTAAATGAATAAGGACTCATTCCATTTGCTACTTTGCAGGGACAACTCTGCAAATGCCTACTGGTTTCATTTAGGGAAGATTTAGAATTAATAACATGACCTGAACAGGAAACCAACGTTGAACATGCTGGTGATGAGGTGGTAACAAAATGACCTTCCTATGAAGAATCCTAGCCAATTAATTGGCTACTGTGTGGGGAGAAAGCTAAGTCTATAGGAAACAAAAATGGGAGGTTTATTACATAATGCTTTGTATAAGGAAGCAAGAGAGGATCACAGACATATCTATTAACATATTTTGCACAGGGCTCAGTGTTCTGGGTGGCCAGTGGGAGAAACTGAATCACCATTTTGCTGAAGACTCTGAACCATCTCTATAAATTACCAGAATGCCTTTAATGAGACAGTGGTTAAGAAGAGGTAGCAATTTACAATTGTGCTCAACTACTGCCTCTGTGAAACAGGGTTCTGTGGGAAATCCTACCTTAGCTCTGGAAAGACTATTACAACCAAGTATTTTTCAACCTCCTAAAATATTTCATTATTTTTCATATATTTCTCAAAATATATCAACTGACTGCAAAGTCATGCTTTGGGTTTAGTAACAATCACACAGCATATACCATGTCTTCATACCTGATAAAATTGCTTACAAAAATCTGTTCTGTAGCATTTTCTAAGTTAGCCTAGAGACACAGAAGTGGGCTGAATGGTGCCCCCCCCAACTCCAAAAACATGTCCACATCCTAATTTATGGAACCTGTCAATGTTGCATTACTTTAGAAATGAGTTCTTGGCAGATAAAAATAATCTAAGGATTCTGAGATGAAAGGATAATCCTGGAAAATCCAGGTGGGCCTTAAATCCAGTAACAAGTGTCTTTATAAGAGAAAGCCAGAGGCAAATTTGAGACAGAAGAGAAGGGAGTACAACCATGGAGGTAGAGACTGGAATGATTCATTAATCCACAAGTCAGTAAGTGCTGACAGATATCAGAACCTGGAAGAGCAAAGAACAGAATTTCCCTAAAGTTTCTGGAGGGAGTAATCTGGTCGATTTTGGACTTGTGAGAAAATAAATTCCTGTTGTTTTAAGCCACTCAGTTTGTGGTAATTTGTTACAGCAGCCCTAGGAAACTAATACACACATTTACCAAACATAAGAGAAACTTGAAGACTCTAGACAAAGAGAAAAAAGCAGAGGCCAGTGAAACTTGGCTCTTGTCCATTGCTTCAGAAACAGCAAACTTCCAGGGAACAGGAACATTGTGAAGTCTGGGGAACCTGGGACTGTAGAAATACCAATCAATTCATACCTATTTTTCTTAAGCAAATGAAAGCTAAATCCAATGACTACTGTAATTCTCTCTTCCACCTTTAGAAAAAAAGACTTATATGGTAAGCTTGATTTCAATTTAACAAGCTAGCCAGATTAAATAGCATCAGATCCAAGGTTTCCAGAGAAGCATTTTTACTCAAGGCAGAGTGCAAGAGTCTGCCTTATCTTGCTGTAGAAGTCAAACATTTCAAGTATGAGGCAGAACATAAAATGCTGAAGAGGGGATAGGAATGCGAGTTCAGTACTCAGGAAGATATCTGCAAAGTGATACAAAATATATTTACCAGACTGGTCTCATGAATCTGCTTCTGGTAAGAAAAGGTATTTTTTAAGGTTTTTAAAATAAACATGGGCAAACAAAATAGTTATAGTGTATCCTGATAGAGGTATCAGTTTTATACATATATAGTAGTACACACATACATTCATATTTGTATTTATTTTCATAAAGAAACAATAAAAAGATAAGCCAAGAACTTACAAAGAAAACCATTTAACGCTGAGAAAAGGGGAGAAAACAGGGACAAGAGAGACAAAAGCTGGATCTCTCTGAATGTATTTTGTTTCACAGTTTGATATTTGAACCAAACAAATGTTTCAAATGGTTAAAAATAAATTAAAAATCTTTATAAAGAAAGGAATATGTGTCTAGGGACAGACTGCTGGGATTGGTCTACTAATTTTACCACTTACTAGTTTGGGGAAGTTGTCTAAATTGTCTATGTCTCAGTTTACTTATCTGTAAAACAAGAATAAGAACCCTTAACCTCACTGGGGTAGTTGTATGGATTAAATAGGTGAATTTATGTAAAGATCTTTAGTATGGTATTGGGCTCATGGTAATTGGTAAATAAACTCCAGCTGCAGTTATTTTACTATCATCAACATAGTCTCAGCTTTAGTTCTAAAAGCAGAAAGTTCTCTTTTCCAGTCCATAAATTAATTGTTGATAGGTAAAAGGAGACGTGAATTCATGGCTCAACTAAAACGTGGATGGTCTGACTTCCAAAGACAGTGTTCCCAAGCAAGAGCCCCATCGAGAACTTTAACCAACATTCTATAGGTCACGAGGTAATGCAGAAACTTCACAGAATGAAACATGGGTATTTGCTGCTAAATTAAAGATTGTGAATGACGGATCTGGATATTGACACTGACCTAGGTAATGAAGTTTACAAGTTTTACAAGTTCTTAATTGTGTGCCTATTTTATATGCACTGGTAGTTTCCCCAAAAGTTCCTGAAACAAAAAGACTTTGTACTTACCAGATATCTGCTCATTTATGGTCAAAGAGGGAATTCACAGCCTAACATACAGCCCAGCAGCTATGCCAAGTCCAACAGTGCATGCCCATCCTGGCCCCTCAGATGCTTGCGGAAACAAAGGAGGCCTCACTACGAATTCAATTAGAATATCAATGCTTAACCTGCCAGAGCCACAAAATGAAAATGCCCTTCATGGACAGCTCTGGCTTTTACTGTTCTCATTAACATCTCTCAGTGGGCAGTTTCTTAAAGCACAGCTAGTCTGAACATTTCTGTGACATTTTTTAGAGGAAAAGCCAAAACATTTACTTCCTATATGACACAAAGGGGAACACTGTCTGGTCCATGTATAATGAAGCAGAGAAGATTGATCAGTTTTGATTCATAGTCACTAAATCTAAAACTATACATAACTGATGACAAACAGATGTCACCCCAAAAGTATTAAAAAAGAAAAAACAGCTGCAAACACAGTAACTATATCTAATCAAAAGGAATAAACTGTAAGTGATTTTCTTAGAATTATAAATCTTAAGGCAAAAAGAGACTTTTCAGGTTATCTAGAAAGAATAAACCATTCAAAGCAGAGAAAGCCTAGCAAAGAATTTCTATAAACAAAAATAGCCAATGTTGTCAAGATATTATGTCCCACAGTGGTTTTTCCAGTGAAGCGAAACTTATTTCTCAGTTTAAAGCTTTAAAAATCATGGACATATCTTTCAGATAGTTTAAAATAATTCTTAGGTTTCTTATAAAGAATAAATAGGACATTTCTGATGGCTATGGGCTGACATCAACTGAAACACTGATTCCCAAAAAGCAATGTACTTTTAGGCTGCTTAGATAGGTTTGATAATTCTCCTACCCTGTATCACAGAGGTATTTACCATGATACTGATATATCCTGGTAATGGAGGAGTGGGAGCAACTGAGTCTGACTTGAAGATCTGAGCAATTTTCGCATAAGAGATGACAACTGAAGTTTGCTTTCAAAGTTTTTCTCCCATTCCTCAATGTCCCTTTTTGTGCAATAAGTGTGCATTTGCAAGCTTAGTACTTTTTATCTGCTGTGGGTCAGAAAACCAAATAATCAAGTTTGTTAGAGATACAGGTAAAATGATACGAATAGGCTCTATTTGAGAGTATGCAGTGTATTCTGCTGACTTGAAATATATGAGCTTTCACCCTGCTGCTATGAAAGTCTCAGATGTAACGAATGAGACTCTAGGCCTAGAGGAGACACACAGTCAATCTTTTAAGGTAGGTTGATATGTTTCATAGACCAGTTAGACTAATATTAGGTGAAAATATCCAGGCTTTGAGAAAGAATGAAAGATTTTTTAATATATTCAAATTGGTCACCTAGTACTATGAACTTTTTCTACAGCAATTAGCTTTTTAAAAACTTCTTCAAGAATAGGGGCCCACTTGAGAATCAGAAGAAGGCTACTAGCTCAGAAAAAAATATACATAAAAACATATCCTTAAAAGTCTGCATACAATTTTCACAAGGTATCAAAGCCCCTAAACGTATGTGGAATTCACACAGCCCTAGGAAATGCTTCTCTAGAGGATAAATCAGGGGGAGGCACACACAGGAATCTCAGCAAAGCACTAAACATCAAAGAAAATATTTGTCTATCTGTGTAGCCAATTAAGCCTCAGAGAAAAAGATCATTTATACTGCATTTCAATGATTAACTCCTAGTTTAAAAAAAAAAAACAAAACACATGAGGTTTCATCTTGGACCTGTAGAGAGTCAGAAAAAAGAAATTCTCATCCTTACAAGAAGAAAAAGGCAGGAGAGGCAGCAAATTAACGATTTTTTGGAAACCATTAGAGAAATGAGTCACAGGACAAATGGTCAGGCTCAAAGAGAGACAACCATGCCTGCAGGGAGACATAGGACAGAAGCATTTACTTTCTTGGGGCAGAGGTCACAGTAGGAACATTAAATTAGAAATTCTGATGAATCTCTGGGGGCCAAGTGGGGACTACTATGAGAATATGAAGTTTCTGGGGGCTGTACTCATAGGGAGTTCCCACCTTCTTGTAAGCTTTTTCTCTAGAAACCTAGGAGCGATCTCACAGGGAAGTTAGGGAGAGAACCTGGAGAAAAAGCTCCCCCAGTGGTACTGTCTGGGTTGCTGGTGTTCAGTGTCCTGGCTCCCTTACTGAACAAAAGGCTTCATCTACAGAGGAAGGATTTCAAGTGAGGGCACTGAAATAATTTGACTAGTGCTATGGGAAGGGAGAAGCACCCAGCCTCAGCTCCCCTGTGTTACTCAAGGGAGAAAAAAGCCCTAATCTCAAGAGAGAGAATCTCAAGGACACAGACTGAGAATACTAGAGGATACCTGCTATAGGCAGACAGGATAATAGTGGGCAGGGGCAAAATGCTCTATCCCTGAAGGCCACTCTCCAACCCTGCTCCCAAACACAGGACTACTACATGCTCCTGAGATTGAGATGTAATCAGAAGAATAGAGAACACTATCCCTCCTAAATATCCTAAATATTTAATACCATTACCACCACACTAAAGCCTGATTGATAACAGTAGCTATACTAGAAGAGCTGCAGATGACAAAATCTCTGAGGACAAGCATAAAGGAAAAGGTCAAAAAAGGAGACAAAAACAGGGTCACCAGAGGAATGCCAAGTCTCTGGTACCCATAGTAAGAACTAATTTCAAACACCCTTGTACACTGCTGGTGGGAATATAAACTGATTAAGCCCCTTTGGAAGACAGTCTGGCATTCTCTCAAGTGGTTAAACAGTTACCATAGGACTCAGCAATCCTACACCTAGGTGTTTTTGAAAACATATGTCCACCTAAAAACATGTATATGAAAGCTCACAGCATCATTACTCATAATATTCCAAAAATGCAGACAACCCAAATTTCTATCAACTAAAGAACTGATTTTTCAAATGTGATATATGCATATAATGGAATATCATTTGGTCATAAAATGGAAATGAAGTATTGATACACGCTACAACACGGATGAATCTTGAAAATGTTGTTAAGTGAAAGAAGCCAGTCACAAAAGGCCATATATTGTATGATTCCATTTATATGGAATGTCCAGAATAGGCAAAACCATAGAAGCAGAAATTAGATTAGTGGTTGCCAGTGGCTGGGAGTGGGGTCCGGGGAGTTAACTGCTAATGGATAGGGTGTTTCTTTCTAGGGTAATGAAAATGTTCTAAATTTAGATTGTGGTAATGCTTACCCACACAACTCTGTGAATATACTAAAACCCCCTGAATTATACACTTTAAGTAGATGAATTATATGCTGTAAGAATATTTTTAAAAAGATGATAAAAATGTTTTTTTTTTAAAAAAGAACAATCCCTATGGTACTAATAACATCATCTGAAAGGCGTTGACATCCACTCTCACTTAGCAATAACAAGGCATTCCTCCTCCTCAATGTGATATCAGTAGAGACTGGGTAGGGAGCCTAGACTGTCGCCACTGTCCATCAGTAATGCAGTACCTGTTACCACACCACTCCCTGCTATAAGTGGAGGCAACAAAATGCGGATTTCCACCCCTGCCAAGAAGTAATGAGATACCCTTCCCCATTCCCAGAGAGAGAACAGAACTACCTTCCTAGAGAGATAACAGAACTAGGATAAAGAATGTAGGGAAATCTGCAACTGGTGGTAAAAAGTCAGCACGCCTCTTCCCCACCAGTCTGGTTATTATGGAGGCCTGCCAAAAAAAGATTTAAATAAGACTTAGTGTCTGAGCTTCCTTGGTGGTTCAGTGGTAAAGAAACAATTTGCCAATGCCAGAGACACGGGTTTGATCCTTGATCTGGGAGGATCCCACATGCTTCAAAGCAACTAAGCCAGAGCACCACAACTATCGAGCCTGTGCTCTAGAGCCCAGGAGCCACAACTACTGAGCCCATGTGGTGCTACTACTGAAGCCCACTTGCCCTAGAGCCCATGCTCCGCAGTAAGAGAAGTCACTGAAATGAGAAACCCACGCACTGCAACTAAAGAGTAGCCCCTGTTCTCCACAACTAGAAAAAAGCCTGTGCAACAGTGAAGACCAGCATAGCCAAAATGAAATAAACAAACAAACAAAAAAATGTTTTTAAAGACCTGGTGTCTGTTAACATAATACCCCTCCCCGCCCTGCCCCACAAAAACCTAGCCCAGGATGCAACAGAAAATTTCTCAGAATACTAAGAACCAATAAATAGACACCAACACCAAGATGACACAAATGTTTTAATTATCTGACAAGGATTTTAAAGCAGCCATCACAAAAATGCTTCAACGAGAAATTACAAACATGTTTAAAAAAAATGAAAGTTTCAGCAAAAAAATAAGAGGATATAAAGAATAACCAAATGGAAAATTTGAAATGAAATAATACAATAATCATGAACTCCTTATTTCCAAATTCAGACTTAAATTGAAGAAAGTAGGGAAAACCACTAGACCATTCAGGTATAACCTAAATCAAATCCCGTACAGTGGAAGTGACAAACAGATTCAAGGGATTAGATCTGATAGAGAGAGGGCTTGAAGAACTTTGGACAGAGGTTTGTGACATTGTATAGGAGGCAGTGATCAAGACCAACCCTAAGAAAAAGAAATGCAAAAAGGAAAAATGGTTGTCTGAGGAGGCCTTACAAAAAGCTGAGAAAAGAAGAGAAGCAAAAGGCAAAGGAGAAAAGGAAAGATATACCCATTTGAATGCAGAGTTCCAAAAAATAGCACGGAGAGACAAGACAGCCTTCCTCAGTGATTAATGCAAAGAAATAGAGGAAAAAAATAGAATGGGAAAGACCAGAGATCTCTTCAAGAAAATTAGATAACAAGGGAATGTTTCATGCAAAGATGGGCACAAGAAAGGACAGAAATGGTATGGAACTAACAGAAGCAGAAGAGATTAAGAGGTGGCAAGAATACACAGAAGAACTACACAAAACAGATCTTAATGATCCAGATAATCATGATGGTGTGATCACTCAACTACAGCCAGACATCCTGGAATGCGAAGTCAAGTTGGCCTGAGGAAGCATCACTAAGAACAAAGCTAGTGGACTTGATGGAATTAAAGTTGAGCTATTTCAAATCCTAAAAGATGATGCTGTGAAAGTGCTGCACTCAATATGCCAGCAAATCTGGAAAACTCAGCAGTGGTCACAGGACTGGAAAAGGTCAGTTTTCATTTCAATCCCCAAAAAAGGCAATGCCAAAGAATGTTCACACTGTTGCACGATTACACTCATCACACAAAGTAGCCAGCAAAGTAATGCACAAAGTTCTCCAAGCCAGGCTTCAAAAGTACATGAACCGTGAACTTTCAGATGTTCAAGATGGATTTAGAAAAGGCAGAGAAACCAGAGATCAAATTGCCAACATCCACTGGATCACTGAAAAAGCAAGAGGGTTCCAGAAAGACATCTATTTCTGCTTTATTGACTATGCCAAAGCCTATGATGCAGAGTACATCATGAGAAATGCTGGGCTGGAAGAAGCACAAGCTGGAATCAAGATTGCCCGGGGAAATATCAATAACCTCAGATACGCAGATGACACCACCCTTATGGCAGAAAGTGAAGAGGAACTCAAAAGCCTCTTGATGAAAGTGAAAGTGGAGAGTGAAAAAGTTGGCTTAAACCTCAACATTCAGAAAACAAACAGCATGGCATCTGGTCCCACCACTTCATGGGAAATAGATGGGGAGACAGTGGAAACAGTGGCAGACTTTATTTTTGGGGGCTCCAAAATCACTCCAGATGGTGACTGCAGCCATGAAATTAAAAGACGCTTACTCCTTGGAAGGAAAGTTATGATCAACCTAGATAGCATATTCAAAAGCAGAGACATTACTTTGCCAACAAAGGTCTGTCTAGTCAAGGCTATGGTTTTTCCAGTAGTCATGTATGGATGTGAGAGTTGGACTGTGAAGAAAGCTGAGCGCCGAAGAATTGATTCTTTTTCAGCTGTGGTGTTGGAGAAGACTCTTGAGAGTCCCTTGGACTGCAAGGAGATCCAACCAGTCCATCCTAAAGGAGATCAGTCCTGGGTGTTCTTTGGAAGGAATGATGCTGAAGCTGAAACTCCAATACTTTGGCCACCTGATGTGAAGAGTTGAGTCACTGGAAAAGACCCTGATGCTGGGAGGGATTGGGGGCAGAAGGAGAAGGGGACAACAGACGATGAGATGGCTGGATGGCATCACTGACTCGATGGACGTGAGTCTGAATGAACTCCGGGAGTTGGTGATGGACAGGGAGGCCTGAAGTGCTATGATTCATGGGGTTGCAAAGAGTCGGACACAACAGAGCGACTGAACTGAACTGAAAGCCTATGACTGTGTGGATCACAACAAACTGGAAAATTCTTAAAGAAAAGGGAATACCAGACCACCTGACCTGCCTCCTGAGAAATATTTATGCAGGTCAAGAAGCAACAGTTAGAATTGGACATGGAAAAACAGACTGGTTCCAAATAGGAAAAGGAGTACGTCAAGGCTGTATATTGTCACCCTGCTTATTTAACTTATATGCAGAGTACATCATGAGAAATGCCAGGCTGGACGAAGCACAAGCTGGAATCAAGATTTCCAGGAAAAATATCAATAACCTCAGATACACAGAGGACACCACCCTTATGGCAGAAAGCAAAGAAGAACTAAAGAGCCTCTTGATGAAAGTGAAAGAGGAGAGTGAAAAAATTGGCTTAAAAGTCAACATTCAGAAAACTAAGATCACAGCATCTGCTCCTGTCACTTCATGGCAAATAGATGGGGAAACCATGGAAACAGTGAGAGACTTTATTTTTTTGGGCTCCAAAATCACTGCAGATGGTGACTGCAGCCATGAAATTAAAAGACGCTTGCTTCTTGGAAGAAAAGCTATGACCAACCTAGACAGCATATTAAAAAGCAGAGACATGACTTTGCCAACAAAGGTCCATCTAGTCAAAGCTATAGTTTTTCCAGTAGTCATGTATGGATGTGAGAGTTGAACTGTAAAGAAAGCTGAGCAGAGAATAATTGATGCTTTTGAACTGTGGTGTTGGAGAAGCCTCTTGAGAGTCCCTTGGACTGCAAGGAGATCCAACCAGTCCATCCTAAAGGAAATCAGTCCTGAATATTCATTGGAAGGACTGATGCTGAAGCTGAAACTTCAATATTTTGGCCACCTGATGCAAAGAACCAACTCATTGGAAAAGACCCTGACACTGGGAAAGATTGAAGGCAGGAGAAGGGGACAGCACAGGATGAGATGGCTAGATGGCATCACCGATGCAATGGACATGAGTTTAAGTAGGCTCCGGGAGTTGGTGATGGACAGGGAAGCCTGGCATGCTGCAGTCCATGGGGTCACAGAGAGTCAGACACAACTGAGAGACTGAATTGAACATAACAATTGACATAAATACATACTATAGGCTCAATAGAATAATGGAATTAACAGAATAAAGAATCAGGGGACAGGAGCTGGGAGTGGGCAGCATGGGGCCTGAGGGCTGGGGTGCAGGAGTGGCTGTGGGGCTCAGGCAGCCGCTTCCTGGCCCTTGTATGCATGGCCCATGGGCTCCATGCTGCAAACTGGCAGCCCTCGGCCGGGCAGGGGCCAAGCGGGCATCCACTGAGCCTGTTGGCAGCCATGATCATGAACTCGGTCCCCGCCCTCTGCTGCCCTACCTGTGCCTCATGCGGTTAGACAAGCCCCTAGGAACCTGGCTGCTCTGTTTACCATGTACTTGGAGCACTGGTCTGGCAGCGGACCCAGGTTGTCTCCCAGACTGGTACATGTTATCCCTCCTTGGCACTGGAGCTGTTCTGATGTGTGAAGCAGGCTGTACTATTAATGACATGTGGAACCAGGACTATGATAAAAAGGTTACAAGAACAGCAAGTCGCCCAATAGCTGCTGGAGACATTTCAACTTTTTGATCCTTTGTTTTTCTTGGGGAACAGCTGACCTTGGCCCTGGGCATTCTTCTGTGTCTGAATTACTACAGCTCTTGAAGCAGCATCCCTACTTCTTGTCATCACCTACCCACTAAAGAAAGGAATTACATACTGGCCTCAGTTAGCCTTGGAATTGACATTTAATTGAGGAGCATTACTTGGGTGGTCTGCTATCAAGGGTTCCTGTGATCCATCTGTTTGCCTTCCTCTTTATTTTTCTGGAATTATGTGGACTCTAATACACGATACTATCTATGCCCATCAGAATAAGAGAGATGATGCTTTGATCGGGCTTAAGTCCACGGCACTGCAGTTCTGGGAAGACACCAAGAAGTGGCTCAGCGGTTTCAGTGTGGCCTGCTGGGGGCGCTGAGCCTGGTGGGAGTGAAGAGCGGCCAGACTGCACCCTACTACACTCCCCTGGCTGCTATAGGAGCCCATGTGGCTCACCAGATTTATACTCTGGACATCCACAGACCTGAAGACTGTTGGGAAAAGTTCACCTCCAACCAAACAACAGAATTAATAATTTTTTTAGGGACTGTCCTTAGGAATTTGTGGAAAGCAAAGGAGACCAATGAAACAAAGAAAAATATAGAAAACAGAATAGAAAATTAGCAAATTAAGTTTATCTAAGGATTTCTAAAACAAACTTTTACAAAACACTCTCAGGTCTTGTTACCACATAATTAGATTTAAGTAAGTCTTACAGTCTGTTAATGAATTACAGACCAGTAAATGAAGTTTTAGAGCATTGTGGCCTAGATTTTAGTTCAAGTATGTACATGTCAGATTCTTCTCCTGTCACAGACACCAGGGACTTTGCAGGATTTGCAGTGACCTGGAGTATTTAAGTTAATGTTTTCTTCCTGTTGTAATTCTTACCTAGAGTTACAGGAATTATATGATTTTTAGCAATTTAGCAAAAAACCCTCATATATGTCTCATCTGAATGAATGTCTCTTTAGGAAAATGGACTCTCTTTTTCAGAGAAAAATAAAAAGCTGCTACAGAAAGTTGGGGCTTACTGTTCTTTGCATTGACCTTTATTTACTGCCAAAAGCTGAAATTCAGGAAACCATTCAGGTTTTTTATATTTTAGGAGAAATGTAAGTAAGTAAATAAAATTTTTTACCTATCAAAAAAAAAAAAAAAAAAGATCAGTGAACAAGAGAAATTAATCTAACCAAAGAAAGAATATACACTGGAAAAAATGAGTCTCAAGGATCTGTGGGAAAATAATAAAGGATCTAACATTCAAGCAACTCAAGTCTCAGAAGAAGAAGAGAAAAAAAGATGAAGCTGAAAGATAGCTGAAGAAATAATGATTGAAAATTTCACAAAATTGGCAGAAGATATAAACTTAGATTATACAATCTAACTTAGAATCAAATCTCAAACAGGATAAATCCAAAGAAATCCATGCCCAGGTATGCAGTTGTAAAGTTTTCTTTGGAAAACTAAAGATGAAGAAAAATCTTGAAGGCAACTGGAAAAGAAATGACTGATTACCTATAGGAGAGCAACCATTTGAATGAGAACAGATTTCTCATTAGAAACCATGGAGGCAAGAAGGAACTAGCACATTTTTCAAGTGCTGAAAAAAAAAAAGTTTTGTCAAACCAGAATTCTATATTAAGTGAAAATACCCTTCAGGTGAAACCAAGACATTCTCAACTGAATGAAAACTAAGAGAATTTATCACTAGCAGACTTCCCCTAAAAGAATAGCTAAATGGAGTTCTTCATAGAGAAAGGAAACAAAAGGAATAAGTTGGAATATCAGGAATAAAGAAAGAACAAGAGAATAAAAATATGGGTAAATAAAATAGACTACTCCTTTCCTCTTGAATTTTATAATAATATTTTATGGTTGAAGCAAATATTCTAACATTGTCTAATGTAGTTGTCAATGTATGTAGAGAAAATATTTAAATAATTATATGATAAAAGTCAGGGGTGGATAAACAAACCTAAATGGTGGTAGCCTTCCTTTACTTCACTCAAAATAGTATATATAAAATGTAGAGAACAGTAGACTGATAAGTCATTTTGGAAGATGGGCCTCTCTTTAAAAGGTTACTTCTCAAAAGCAACCACTAAAAATCTACACAAAGATATATATGTCTTTAAATCTTAAAAGCCACCATAGAAAAATCAATATGGGGGAAATTCCCTGGTGGTTCAGTGGTTGGGACTCTTTGCTTTCACTGCTGAGGTCTCAGGTTCAATCCGTGGTTGGGGAACTAAGATCCTGTAAGCTGCATGCCACAGCCAAAAAAAATGGCAGACTTAAACCAAATCATAATAAAAATTACATTAAATATAAATGTTTTAAATATGCCAATAAAGCGACAAGAGATTTATAGAGTAAAAAATGACCCAACTATATAAGAAACTCATTTCAAATAAAAATCGTATGTGTAAATTAAAAGTAAAAAGATGGAAAAATATACTTAGTGCTGTAAATTTCCCTTTAAATACTGCTTAGCTTCACCCCATTAATTTTGGTATGTTTATTTTTTTGGCTGTGGCATGCAGCTTACAGGATCTTAGTTCCCTAAGTTCCCTAATATATATATATATATATATATACACACCATATACCATATAAACATGGATCAAAAGAAAGCCAGAAACAATATTAGTATTAGATAGTATAGACTTCAGGAAAAATAAAATTACCAAAGACAAAGAGGGACATTACATGATGATAAATTCACCAAAAAGGTACAGTAATCCTAAATATGTTTGTAGTTAACAATAGAACTTAAAAATACACAAAGCAAATCTGATAGAAATAAAAGGAGAAAGAAGCAAATCCACGATTACAGTTGGAGACTGCTACAGCCATCTCTAAACAACGGATAATACTACTAGGCAGAAAATCAGCCAGGATACAGAAGAGTACCATCAACTAATAGGACCCAACAGCAGCATAATACACATTGTTTTCAAGTGCCCATGAAATATTCACCAAGATAAACCATATCTTGTGCCAGAAAACAAACCTTGACACCTGCAAAAGAACTAAAACCATACAGATTATGTTCTGTGACAAAAGTGAACTCAAACTAGAAACTGGTAACAGAAAGATAGCAAGAAAAGTCTCCAAATGCTCAAAAACTAAACAACACTTTTCTAAATAATACACGTATCAAAGAGGAAGTCTCAAGGAAAATAAAAATACTGAAATGGATGAAAATGAAAATAAACATACCAAAATTAATGGGGTGAAGCTAAGCAGTATTTAAAGGGAAATTTACAGCACTAAAATTCTTATATTAGAAAAAAGGAAAACTTTCAAAGCCTAAGCATCAACCTCAAGAGTCTAGAAAAAAGTACAAAATAAAACTAAAGCAAAAAGGAGGAAAATAATAAATATAAGAGCAGAAGTCAATAGAAATTGAAAAGAGAAAAATAAGAGATAATTTCACTGATTACAGACTAACTTTAGCAACACAATATATTATGTAGTATTGGATTATAATCCAAAGTATAAAATAAATATACATGAGTTCATACAGATATAAATAAGTTATTAAATAAGATTTTCAAATGATGGAAGCATCTAAGAATATTTTTATAATTGCTTACTTTTGGGAAACAATCAGACAATCTAATATAAAGCTCTAGCACATAAAATTTCAATAAATGGAACCTATGAGAGGTAGATGTGATAATGTCCATGTTATAACAACAAAACAAATTACCTCAGAGAGATGAAATAAACCAGCAAAACATGGAATCAATCTCTTCTAATGCCAAGGCTGGTTTTGCTATACAATATCAGCTTCTTTCTTTTGTAACAGAATGGGGCATATAAATGAAAAAAATTTGCTTCCAGTAGCCCAGGTCTTCAATCTTTTGCAAAAGAATGATATTCTGACTTGGAGGCAGCAGGCCTTGCGACCCAAAGCTCTTGAGTCACTTTACATTCTAGGACTGGTTGTCCTAAATGGGAAAGTAGCAAGGTTTCTTTCTCATCAAATCTGCAGTCAAAGCCACCTCTGGATAGATGGGAAATTTGTTTTGCTCCTGTTTATGTGTATTTTATTTCCTAAGTTTTTCTGTATGACACAGACACATATAAATACACACTGATAGTCTACTGTGCCCAGAAAGATCCCTGGCAAAAATAGAAAAGTGATCTCTGAGAAAGGGAGAAATGTTCTCTCTGACACCCGAAAGCAATGCCTCCCCCCACCACACCTGCATGAGGTCAAACTGAACCTGGCCTTCTTTCTAATCAATAGAAAATGGCAAACATGATGGGACATCATTCTCATGATTATGTTATATAAGCCTCAGTCAGACTGGAGTAAAAGACTCTCCCCTCACTGGATTTCAAAGTAGGCTACTGTGTTTTGAGAGGACCCATGGAGAAGGCCACATGGCAAAGAACTATAAGCAACCTAGGAGTGGAGGGTGTCCTCTACCAAAAGCCAACAATGACAACAAACAGGGACCTCTCAGTACTCCAGCCAGAAGATGAATTCTGCCAGCAACTTGAATGAACTTGCAAACAAATTCTTCCCTAGTCAAACTTCCAGATGAGAACACAGCCCAGCCAGCACACTGACTGCAGCCTTGAAAGACCTTGAACAGAGAGAATCTAGTCACGCTGTAGCCAGACTCCTGACCCACAGAAACTGATAATAAATGTGTGCTGCTTTAAGCCACTAACTTTGTGATAACATATAATGCTGCAATAGTTTACTAATACATTCTTTTTTCCTTTGCAGCCAAGCAAGACTACTTATAGTAGAAGCAAAGATAGGCAAGATCAGTTTCTCATCATTTAATTATCACAGAGGAAAGTCTGTAAGATCCACTAAACTATTCCCAAATCCAAGTGCAACTCTGGCACTTTGCTGCCCTTGAGGCAGAAGATGACCAGCCTCACAAGGACTGGGCCATTTTTCCTGGCTTCATGGTAGTGCCCTGAAGGCTGTGAATATTTACCATAGCCCCAAAGATCCCCAATCCAGTCTTTTTCTTCTCTATCAATGACTTCTTCATCTACCCTTTCTGCATTGCCTCCCACTTACCAACTTAGCTCTTTCCTATCATAGACCAGATCATTGGCTCTTTTGGTCCATCCCAATTCTCTGGCTTACTCTGACTTCTTGGCTAGAGGAGGATTTATATTCTAAAGCCAGGCACTTAGGTGCCATTACTAAAATGAAAGCAGAGTGTAGACCACTGTTTTCCCAAAGGAAAAATAAAATGGAATCTTTCTTGAAAAAAAAAAAGTAGATAGACTTGTTTTCATCAGAAATACAAGCCTATCCACTGGAACACTGTTTACTACTCACATCTCTAAGATCTGGGTATTGTAGGTATGTAGGCAGAAGGTAGCTGTCTAATTTTTTAAGTCTAAAAATTTAATATCTGATCTCACCTCGGCAGGCTTCTTGCGTTCATTTGGCATTTTTGACTTGCTCCTATACATTGAGCCAAAAGTAGAGGAAGTGCAAGGATCTGTAAAAGATAATTAGAAAAAATACTGAGACTTATTACCTGTTATTATAACTAAATGTCATCCAAGAGTGTGTGAAATATATGATGGAGAAGAGCACAGTGACCTCATATCACTGAAGAAAATAGTTAAATTGCAACCACAAAAGCCTCATAAAGGAGTTTAATGACATTTATAGGTGACATCCCAGGGTGCAAAAGCTTCAACAATGCTAATACTGAGGAGATTCAATTTGGTATAATCATACTTCATTATAATTTAGAACAAGACAATTTATGTTCCATCTAGAGAAAAAGTATCCGCAAAAGCAACTGAAAAAACTAAAAATGTGGAGCAAGTAATCTGCCTATCCTTCAGCATTTTCCCAAATGCTACTGTTAATAAAGTTGTTGTCTTTTACAAATGATGACACATCCAAACACTTAGCACCTCAGCTAAAATAAAACTATAGGGTCTACAATTTATGCTCTCACACTTTTCTTTCTAGAAAAGCACTGTTCCATTGGTAGATGTGGCTTTTGTTGCCTGGGTAAATAAAAAGTGCAAAACAAAATGCTATATGCCACACAAAACCAATTATCTCATCTAACTTACCTGTCTAAAGGAATTTAAACAAGTAAGAAAAATGGTACCCCAAGTTTTCCTTCTTAGAAACATTTTTTAACCCATTGAAAGAAGCATGAAACAGCTTGTTCTCAAGTCAAAGAAACTCTAAAAGATTATAGATACAGAGTTACCAGCTGTTGGCTGGTTCTACTCACTGTCCTCTGAACTGTCACTGCTGCTGATATTTCTATGGCGCTTCATCGTGACGCATCCTGGGAAAGAGAAGGCAACACTGAATAAATACTCAACACACAGATCCATCCCATAGGGCAGTCAACACTGCTCAAGCAGCAGCAGCAGGTGAATTACACAAATCATATTATTTTTGTTAAGAATATTCTCAAATGACCTAGAGTGGTGGGAGAAGAATTCTACCAAATTCTCCCCATTACAGAGTGTGAAAGACTGGGTGAGGCCACATACTAGCTTTAGGAGGAAATCTAAGCTGCAGAGGATGAATGACATAGGACTGGCAAGTCCTATGTCAAATGTGGCCACATGACCACTATTCAACCAAACAAAGAGGGGCAGCCACAGGGTCATTATCAGTCAGGGATCCCCAATAAGAGATGAGCAAGAAAGGAAAAGCAGTTAGAAAGGTAGAGCTGTCAAAGGCCAAGGTTGAAAGGCATAAGACAAGGCTGGCTGAAGAAAGAAGTGAGGCACGTCCCATCTTTGAACGCACAGTTCATTTCAGTCACTCAGTCATGCCCGACTCTCTACGACCCCATGGACTGCAGCACGCCAGGCCTCCCTGTCCATCACCAACTCCCGGAGTTCACTCAAACTCATGTCCATTGAGTCAGTGATGCCACCCAACCATCTCATCCTCTGTTGTCCCCTTCTCCTCCCACCTTCAATCTTTCCCAGCATTTGGGCCTTTTCAAATGTTAGTTCTTTGCATCAGGTAGCCACAGTATTGGAGCTTCAGCTTCAGCATCAGTCCTTCCAATGAATATTTAGGACTGATTTCCTTTAGGATGGACTGGTTGGATCTCCTTGCAGTCCAAGGGACTCTCAAGAGGCTTCTCCAACACCACAGTTCTAAAGCTTCAATTATTCTCTGCTCAGCTTTCTTTATAGTCCAACTCTCACATCCATACATGACTACTGGAAAAAACTATAGCTTTGACTAGATGGACCTTTGTTGGCAAAGTAAAGTCTCTGCTTTTTAATATGTTGTGTAGGTTGGTCATGACAGAATGTGGTCCAATGGAGAAGGGAACGGCAAACCACTTCAGTATTCTTGCCTTGAGAAACCCATGAACAGTATGAAAAGGCAAAATGATAGGATAGTGAAAGAGGAACTCCCCAGGTCAGTAGGTGCCCAATATGCTACTGGAGATCAGTGGAGAAATAACTCCAGAAAGAGTGAAGGGATGATGCCAAAGCAAAAACAATATCCAGTTGCGGATGTGACTGGTGATAGAAGCAAGGTCCAATGCTGTAACGAGCAATATTTCATAGGAACCTGGAATGTTAGGTCCATGAATCAAGGCAAATTGGAAGTGGTCAAACAGGAGATGGTAAGAGTGAACATCGACATTCTAGGAATCAGCGAACTCAAATGGACTGGAATGGGTGAATTTAACTCAGATGACCATTATATCTACTACTGTGGGCAAGGCTCCCTTAGAAGAAATGGAGTAGTTATCATAGTCAACAAGAGAGTCCGAAATGCAGTACTTGGATGCAATCTCAAAAACAACAGAATGATCTCTGTTTGTTTCCAAGGCAAACCATTCAATATCACAATAAGCCAAGTCTATGCCCCGACCAGTAGTGCTAAAGAAGTTGAGGTTGAATGGTTCTATGAAGACCTACAAGGCCTTCTAGAACTAACACCCAGAAAAGATGTCCTTTTCATTATAGAGGACTGGAATGCAAAAGTAGGAAGTCAAGAAATACCTGGAGTAACAGGCAAGTTTGGTGTTGGGAGTACAGAATGAAGCAGGGCAAAGGCTAACAGAATTTTGCCAAGAGAACACACTGGTCATAGCAAACACCCTCTTCCAACAACACAAGAGACAACTCTACATATGGACATCACCAGATGGTCAATACTGAAATCAGATTGATTATATTCTTTGCAGCCAAAGATGGAGAAGCTCTATACAGTCAGCAAAAACAAGACTGGGAGCTGACTGTGGTTCAGATCATGAACTCCTTATTGCCAAATTCAGACTTCAGTTGAAGAAATAGGGAAAACCACTAGACCATTCAGGTATGACCCAAATAAAATCCCTTATGATTATACAGTGGAAGTGAGAAATAGATTCAAGGGATTAGACCTGATAAGAGTGCCTGAAGAACTATGGACAGAGGTTCGTGACATACAGGAGGCAGTGATCAGGACCATTCCCAAGAAAAAGAAATGCAAAAAGGAAAAATGGTTGAAAGCACAACCCATTGCTTTTCTGCCTGCCCTTTTTCCCCCTTTTGCGCTTTCTCCCTTGTTCCCAACTGACAAACAACTAGCTTAACTTAAAGTTACATCTATCGCAAGGAATGCTTAAAAAAAAAAAGTGTTAATTGCTCAGTTTTGTTCAACTCTTT
The DNA here is from genome assembly GCF_027580195.1 of Bos mutus. NCBI lineage: Eukaryota > Metazoa > Chordata > Mammalia > Artiodactyla > Bovidae > Bos > Bos mutus. The sequence continues at coordinate 75,804,171 of NC_091646.1, read as the reverse complement.
GTAATCCCATGGACTATAGCCTGCCAGGCTCCTCTGTCCATGGGATTCTCCAGGCAAGAATACTGGAGGGTTGCCATTTCCTTCTCCGGAGTATCTTCCCAACCCAGGGATCAAACCCAGGTCTCCTGCATTGCAGGTGGATTCTTTACTTTCTGAGCCACCAGGGAAGCCCAGACAAATGAAACCCAGTATTTCAGTGCCAAGGAATGTTACAGAAAGCTCCTATATTGGGAAACCTAATGTCTCTAAATAAAATTTCCAGTGGTTTAAGCATCTGTGTGTGTGTGTGTGTGTGAGAGAGAGAGAGACAGAGAGAGACTACACACACTTTCAGGCAAATGGGGAGAGTAAACAGACTTCAGTAAAATAATGCAGCTAGTCACTAAAAGAGTAAATAAGCAAATAATAAAGAGCCCTGGGGTCGGGCGGCAGGGTGCCGGTACTGAATTGTTATATTATCTAAAACGCCCAGTTTACAGCAAAAAATTATGAGACATGCATGGGGACTGAATTCACACCCTAGTAGTGAAAGTGCCAAGTCCTAACCCCTGGACTACCAGGGAATTCCCAAATATGGTACTTTCTAAATTAATACAGTAACAATCCTTTTTTGTTATAGATGGAAACCAAAAAATCTTGTATTATCAATAAAGAGCCTAGGAAACAGATTAACACCAATAATACCAGTCCCGGAAACTGGGTTGCTTATAACTTAAAGAAAACAAAGCAAGCAAATTTGGGGGTCTGGGCTGTTAAAGTCCACTGATCTATTTCAGTGATCACTGCTGTTTTAATTACTATAGAAAAATGACAAAGAACAGTAAATATCAGCAGAATAATTCCATGATGGTAAACCTTTAGATCTGTCTTTATTACCTTTAATCAAGTTTATAGAACAGCAGCAGTTCTATAAATATCATTGCCACCATTTTACAGATGAGGAAACTGGGGCTCAAAGTCAAAGTGTTAGTCACTCAGTCATGTCTGACTCTTTGCAATCCCATGGACTGAGGCCCACCAGGTTCCTCTGTCCATGGAATTTCCCAGGCGAGAATACTGGAGGGGGTTGTCACTTCCTTCTCCAGGGGATCTTCCTGATCCAGGGATTGAACCTGGTCTCCCGCATTGAAGGCAGATTCTTCACTGCCTGAGCCACCAGAAATGTTTAAATAACATGCTTGGAGCTACATGGCCACCAGAGGGCAGAGCATAGCTGGCAAGTATATGGAGAATGGACACTCCAAGTTGACCCTGAGACCTGAGGCAGGCTAGGGAGTTAACAGCAGGAATGCTGCCCCTTCTAAGCCCAAGCTTCCTGAGCATGGCCTTCTAGGTCCAGAGCATTCCAGCTTCAATTTGTCAGATCTCATCAGCTGCTGCTCCCCTACTTCCTGCACTTGCTATGCGCCATGTGATTCCATGAATGTATCATCTTGTTTCACACTTGCCAGCCTTTGGACAGGGCTCTTCCCTCTGCCTACAGTATCCTGCCTATTTACCTGGACCATCCCATTTTCTCTCAACCTGGTCTGACTCATTTGTTGGATCTCCTCAGTAAGGTTCTCTCTATACTTCAGTCCATGTAAAGTGCTCTTCATTTGCACTGTAAATATTTCTTTACATGGTCAGCCCTGCCACAAGACCACAACCATCTTCAAAGCAGTAACTATGTCAAATTCATCTTTTACCCCCAGGTCTCAGCACAGAGTCCTGCACAATGTAAACATGAGAAAGAGTAAAAGACGCCTCACCCAGATCTCCTTTACTAGCTAGCATACCCATCTCCCAGCTACTGCCTGTTGGCTGCTAATGGCTCACAGCTGTCCCCTTCCCCAAGGGCTGGAGTCCTGCCAGGGAGATTATACTCTCTTTCCCTCCCAGGGGCAGCCAGCAGCCAATAATTGCTCTACACCTGCCCCTAACCATGACTGGCTAAGGCTACACTTTCCTAAGACCATATCTTCACTTTAGCTCCTTCCTCTTTCCTACCTTCTTGTCCTTGCTCCCTTATAAGTTTCTCCTGAAAGCACTCCCTCAACAAATCATGTACATTCAAATACAGTCCCAGATTCTGCTTACGGCCATCCCTAAAACAACATGTGAAACTTCACTTGGAGGCACACTTTAAAAAGTACTTTAGAATAAAATTTCTTGCTAAGCAAAACCATAAATAAGTACAGTGCAAAGCACCTCATTGTCTTACATCTGGATTTGTTATTTAGCTGTTTATATTCTAGTCTTCTATTTAGGGTGCAGACTTTAGAAAGGCATTATTTTCTTCCTTACCTCCCACAATGAGTATTCCTTTGTTTTGGCAGAAATGAAATATGTACCAGCCCTCACCTTGCACCCTTGAGAACAGTAATTTGAAGGCAGTTTTAAGATCTTGAAGTGAAGTGAAGGGAAGTCACTCAGTCGTGTCCGACTCTTTGTGACCCCATGCACTGTAGCCCACCAGGCTCTTCCATCCATGGGATTTTCCAGGCAAGAATACTGGAGTGGGCTGCCATTTCCTCCTCCAGGGGATCTTCCCAACCCAGGGATCGAACCCAGGTCTCCTGCACTGCAGACAGATGCTTTACCGTCTGAGCCACCAGGGAAGCCTTTTCAGATCTTATTCCTACTATAATCTCACTCAAAATGATTAACAGGATTCTGATTTATCTTAAGTGCTGTAAGCCAGGCAAAATACAATAGTATAAAGTAAATGCCTTTCTTGGGTGAAACTCCTTCTTAAAGGAGCATTGTCGGAAGTCAACCCAACTAGGATTATTTGGGGCTGAGAATCTAAGTCTGTGGTTTGGTGGCTACTTGATTCCCCATTAGGACTTCCCTGGTGGCTCTGACGGTAAAGCATCTGTCTACAATGCAGGAGACCTGGGTTCAATCCCTGGGTCGGGAAGATTCCCTGAAGAAGGAGATGGCAACTCACTCCAGTACTCTTGCCTAGAAAATCCAATGGATGGAGGAGCCTGGTGCAGGCTACTGTCCATGGGGTTGCAAAGAGTTGGATATGACTGAGCAACTTCACTTTCTTGATTCCCCATTAATGTTCCAGAAGAGCAGGGGGCAGGAAAAGTGATTAACTCAAACATAGCCCTTTTCTTTCCTTCTATATGCCCACCAGACATACTTATGAAATGCATGGTCAGTGCAAAGAGCCACAACTGAGTGCCATCTATGGGGTTATGCAGCAGCTTAAAAATAACTTGAGGCTCCACTTTAAACATATCCACACCCTTTGATCCAGGAAATCTACTTCCAACATCCATGTTTGAAAAATAATCCAAAACACAGAAAATGATTTATGAACAAAATGTTCATTAAAGCTCCCTAATAAAAATAAATGAAATCTAGCTATCAAACAAAAGAGGAGTAAAGTATATTAATATTATGGTATTTCATTCAATTATTTAAACATGATATACAGAAAATGTGTATGTTAAAACATTGTGGAAAAAACAGTATAAAATTAGTTTTATAGCAAGACTGTATCTATGAAATAAAATATATAGAAAATAATAAAGGCCATAAACCAATTTACTGACATTAGTTGCATCAATAACACTGAAGTTTTCTGAGTGACAAACATTCTTTCCATTTTTTTTCCATTCTCCACATTTTTTACAGTACACACAGGACGTTTATAATTAGAAAAAACTTCTAAGATTTCAAGGTATTTGTTCCCCATGTCACTCACAAACGATGCACCTGACTTGAAAAACTGAAACTATGAAAGTGATTCTCACTGTTGTTCAAGATGGACATCAAGCAGGGCTGGAAAAAATCCAGAAAAGCACAATATAATTAATTGGATATATAAACCTCCATATTTATAAAGTTAGTCCCCAAAGCACCAAACCTTACAGTTTAGAAAAGACAAAGACAAATATCTAAAGCAGTGGTTTCCAACTGAAGGCAATTTTGTTCCCTGGGGACAATGTGGCAATATCTAGAGACATCTTTGGTTGTTGCAACTGGCAAGGGGCATTGTTACTGACATCTAGGGGATAGACACCAAGGGGGCTGCTACATATCCTGCAATGCACATATTTATCTGGCCCGAAATGTCAATACTGCCAAGGCTGAGAAATCTTGCTCTACAAGAATGAAACAGATTGATAAGAATCAAGAAGAGTGTGGAAATTGTTGACTTTATTCACCCAATCACAAAGTTAAAGTAACAAAGGGGCACTCCCTGTAACCTAAAGGAAATTTTATCAAAAAGAAAGCAGGACTTTGAGCAATGCTTAGGGAACTTAGAGAACTCATCAGCTCAAGAAGTGGAACAGAATGAAAATGTAAACAGGTTCAAGAAGGACTGAGATAAAAATCAGGGAAGATAAATCCATGATGGTATTTGGAAGTAATCCTTAAGTAAAAGAACATCTGAAAGTCCAGCTCCCTTAGACTTTCAGGAATACCCTTCGGAGCCATTAATGGAGAGAGATGTTTGAGTTAGGCCACTAGTCAGACCAGAGTAGAACACTTCTTTCATCCTTAAGGATCAATTCCTGCCCATGTGGGCAAAGAACCTCCCAAACTTTTCCTTAAACAGAAGTCATAAATATTATAAACGTATTTCTTGAGTAGTCCAGTAACTAAAACCATAAATACAGAACAGAGTAAACAAATCAGAAGAAAAAGAACATACCCTACATATTTTACTGCTTCTCCTTTGTCTTTAAAAAAGATACCAGAAGTTGAAGTAGATGAACTTTTCTGTACTTTCTAAAAATAAACCTGCCTTCATCTCAGTCATTTTAAAGCTTGTTTTTAAAAATTAAAAGACACATTGTGTGACTCATGAGTCTCCTATGATCAGATGAATAGTCTGGAGGTCAACTCTTTTCCAAAGCTCTCAAAAATCATTAAAGAAAAAAGAAAAAAATACAAATTTACCTAGATAGGTGCCTGCCACTCAGTAAAGTATTTCTATGTCAACCACAGTTATCCCTGTTGCCAGGAAACAGGCTTACCCTCTTTAATGTTAATAGACATGTTAACAAATTTCAAACCTCCTGGGTAGAAATCATCTTGCATGGGAAGGCCACATTGGGAAGGGAGTTTAAATTAGGGTTCAGCAAACTTTTTTTGTAAAGAACCAGATAGCAAATATGTTTGGCTTTGTAGGCCATATGGTCTCTATGGCAATTACTCAAATCTGCTATTGTAGTACAAAAGCAGCCACAGACAATACATAAACAAATAAATGATCGTGGCTCTGTTCTAATAAAACTTTATCATACTAAAATTCAAATTTCATATAATTTTCACTTATACTATTCATTTTTCAAATTCACTGAACACTTCACTAAACCTATAACTAAAAATGTTAAAAGCCATTCTTAGCTCCCAGGCCATACAGAAACAGGTGGCAGGCTAGATTTGGCTCACAGGTCACACCTTGTCAACCTCTGATCTAAACTATAAGAAACCTTTCTTTTAATGATAGACTATTAAAAATTGGAAGCATACAATTGAATTATCACTATCCTAACAACACTCCCTCCTTCCCAATCTCTCAGCCCCACTGGATAATATAGACCTCACTGGAAGGTTTTTAGCTTGGGTGGCCTATTCTAATGGTCCTAGAACCTTTCTAAATTAAAATCTGTTTTGTGTCTTTTAAGCAAAAAGGCCTCAGTTCTAATAACTTTTTAAAACTTAGTAGTACATTTTCTTTCTTTTTTTTTTCTTTTGAGTGCACCTCATGGCTTGCAGGATCTTAGTTCCCCCACCAGGGACTGAACCTGGGTCATGGCGGTGACAGTGCAGAGTCCTAAGCACTGGACCACCAGGGAATTCCCCACATTTTCTTTTTAATTTATAACATATATTCAACAATTTCAACTACCTATATAAATATAGGTTTGGCATCTTAAGAATAAAGAGATATATGTACAAAGCATAAATCCTTTTAAGATAAAATGCCATTTGCAAATAAGACCTCTTAAAAATTAAGTGAATCAACAAAAGCTTTTACTATGAAATACATAATTCTTTCTCTAGATAGAAACTCAAAACAACTTTAAAAAATAATGATTTTCATTATGTCTTATCTCCTGCTGTGGGTTGCTTCCACATTTAAATTTAGTCACATGTACCCCTAATACATTTACAATAACATCTACCTGATTTAAAATGATCATCAGAATTTATTAGGAGGAAAAATACCTTTACCTCAGATTTTAGAAAGAATAACAGGTCTCACATGTAAGGTCAAACAAATAAACAACCCCAAACTTACTGAGCAAGAGCAAATCCACTGCACATCAACTGTTAGTACTGTATTAATAGAGGGCAGGCACTGCACTGGCCACCAGAATGGAAAAACCAAGTCTTCTGGCTCCCTCAGAGACAGGTCACAAGACCAGGTGCGCTAGACACACTGTTACTATGGCTTGGGTGATCACAGCCTAAAGCTAGTGACCAGTGATGTATGACAAACCAATCAGAGGGGGGTTTTGGGGTTAATCCCAAATCAATCAAGGTGGTGTGGGTGTGAAGTGGAGGGGGGTTACAGTGAAATGTTCACCTCTGTTCAGAGATATACTAAAGGCCAAAGAGTAGTCAGACAGGGAAGTTAACATATAAGGGAAAGGATCAGCACTGACTTTGAGGACAACAAAAAGTGAGAGAAAATGAAACGGCTACAAATTTTTCTCAGGAGAAATGAAAAGTGGCTGGGCAATAGATGCCAACACAGTTTAAACCCTGAGAAAATTATCTGGCCTCCCCAGCAGAGATTCTCAATCCCTATTAAACATTTTCTGGGATTAAAAATCATCTGGGGAGATTGTAAAAATTCCACCGCCCAAACTGCACCCATTACCAATTAAGTCAGAATTTCTCTTTCCAAAGAGCCAACTTTTGGATTCATTGTTGTTCTCTATTGTTTTTGTTTTCAATTATATTAACTATTCTTTATTATTTCCTTCCTCCAGCGTACTTTCGGTTTATTTTGCTCTTCTTTTTTCTATTTTCTCAAGGTGGAAGCTTATTCATTTGTAACTTTTCATCTACTCCTCATATAAGCACTTAGTGCTATAAATTTCCCACTCAGCATTGATTTTGTTACAAGCTACAAGTTTTGATATGCAGCATTTTCATTTTCACTCAGGTCAATGTATTTTATTTCCCTTGGAGACTTCCTCCTCGACCCATGGATTAATAAGTGTGTTGTTTAGTTTCCAAGTGTTTGAAGACTTTCCTGTAGTCTTTCATTTCTAGTCTGATTCCATTATGGTCAGATAATATACTCTGTATGATTTTAATTTTTTCATATTTGTTGGTTTTTTTTTTTTCATGACCTGGGATATAGTCTATCTTGGTAAATATTACATGTGCACTTGAAAAGTAAGTATATGTTACTGAAGTTCCCAACTATAACTATGGATTTATATCTATTAATATTTCTCAGTTATCTAGAGTTTTGCTTCATGTACTTTGAAATTCTGTTGTTTGGTGCATACACATTTAAGACTGTCCTGTCTTCTGGGTGGAATGACCCTCTGAATCATTATGCGGTGCTCCTTTTGTCTTTTGTAATTTTTTTTTTTGCTCTGATGTCTAATTTATCTGATATTAGTATAGCCACCCCAGCTTTCTTTTGATTGGCATGTGCATGGTATGTCTTTTTCCACCCATTTACTTTTAAACTACCTGTATTGTTGTATTTAGTTCGAACACTGTGAAATGTGTTTACTCCATTTTGTTTGGAACAGGAAATTTGCTCTCTATATTATTTTTGCAATTCCTCTCTAAATTTAGACATATTATCTCAAAATCTCTTATTTCAAGATAAAAAATGTGACTGTTAAAAACTTAAGTATACGATTAAAGGGGCATTTTATTCATGTCCCTAACATGATGGGAAGAGTATTAAGAAAGGAAAATCAACCTGAGAGATTTTCACTTACTGCATTCTCTCAGAACAAGGAAACAAAGAAACAAGTAAAATTTACAGGCCTAGAAGTAACTGGGAGGCTGATTCCCTATCTGAGGGCCATAAGAAGGAAAGTCAGTTCGTAACAAAGATGCATCTATTTTTCCTTAAAAGATAAATATCCACCACACCTGGTGCTTATTCTTGGGTCAGGGGAGTTGTTTTTTCCCCAATACTTGCATTTTCCAGTTTCTCTGTATGGATTTGTTGTTTTACTACATATTAACATTTTCAAAAGGTTAACAGAATTTAAAATGTACAACTTGAGAAGGAATAAAAGTCTAAGTAATTAGTTATACCACTTGTTAGTTCTGTAAAAGAAGTGAGTGAGAAAGCTGGAAAGTACTGACTAAAATGTGGCTTTCTGAGAATTAGTTGAGTTCAGTAATTTATGCCGTTCATGCTTCAGTACCCCAGGAAGCCAGATTTGGATACAGATAAGTAGTCATTTGAGACTAACAGCAAAATTTACCCCTGAACTGTTTTAAACACGACCCAAAAGAACCACTAAAAAGATCTAAGATGAGGACTAGAGAGCATAGATGGAAACTATCTGCTCTTGGCCCTTAAAAAACAACAAACTTCCATGTAAACTAAAAGCATCCATATAGGAATATGAATCACAGAAAGAGGAAAGGAAACAGGTTTTTCTTCTCTATCCATCTCAGTGCAATTTTAATTATTACAAGGAACAGTGTTTTACAAAAATGATGGACAGATAAAAAATAAAACTCTCAAAAATCTGAAATAAAGGCTTTGCTGTTGTGTGTGGAAAATGACTACTTTGTCAAAAATACCTGTGAACTCAGACCATGATTGACTGTCATAGTGATGAAACTTTCCTGGACACTGAGCCTCAATATTTTCTTATCTGAGAATCTGCAGTTTAATTTCATCCTTCAAGATCAAAGGTATGTAAGTTAACTTGGTCCATTGATTTGATCAATTTATGGAGAACTGCCAGGCAACACAAGTCCACAGAATAACTCATCAGTTTATAATGCTTAAAACAACTTTGGGCAAAGTGTCGAGAATTGAACAGAGACTAAAACACCCAAAGACACTCACCAACCAATATATCTTTTTACATATCTAAATCTAACCTCTATTTGACCACACCAGTGACAGGGAGCAACTATCTAATAAGGCAATCCATTTTCATTTTTAGGCAGCTCTAAACAAAGAATAACTTTCTATGACGAAAAAAGTCTGCCTTTATACTAAGACTTGTTTCTGTTAACAGATTCCAATCTCTCCCTACCTTTATTCCCAAATTATCTCTTGCCTTACATCATTTTTCTCTGTGTGCTGTGTTTAGTTGCTCAGTTGTGTCCAACTGTTTGCGACCCCATGGACTGTAGCCCGCCAGGCCCCTCTGTCTATGGGTATTCTCCAGGCAAAAATACTGCAGTGGGTCGCCACGCCCTCCTTCTGGGGATCTTACCAACCCAAGGATCAAACCCAAGTCTCCCACAATGCAGGAGGATTCTTTACCATCTGAGCCACCAAGAAAGCCCAAGAATACTGGAGTGGGTAGCCTATCCCTTCTCCAAGGGAACTTCCCAACCCAGGAAGGAATTGAACCGGGGTCTCCTGCATTGCAGGTGGATTCTTTACTAGCATTCTTTACCCAGGAAGCCCTCATTTTTCTCTAATACCTAATCTCTTTCCCTTCTTTTGGAAACTTCTCAAAATGTAGTCTATGGTCTGTCTTCCTTTCCTGGCTCTCAGTCACTCCTCAATTAGCTTCTATAGAGTTCTTGGCAAAGTCACCAGTTTGTGCAGTCTCAACCCCCATCTCTTAAGTATCTGTACGTTGCATCTGACATATGATCGTTCAGTCCCTCCCTCCCACTTTCCCTCTTGAAACAGATTCCTTGGTTTCCAAAGGCTTTTTTCCGGATTCCCTGTATTGCTTCCTCATACCCTTTTCTTCCTCTAACCATCTTGTAAGTGGTGGTGTCTCCCCAAAGTGCCCTACTACACTAAACCCACGTTATGGCTTCCAGAATAGAAAGAGGCATAGGAGGACAGAGGAAGGAAAGGAAAAGATAAAAAAAGAAAAAAAATCGACCACCACCATCCTCCTACACACATCCCCAACCCCCACCAACCAGATACATCAACCTGAAAGGTGATCAACACCAACACCATTATCTTTTCTCTACTGGTTTTCTCCTTTCTAGTGGTTTCAATTGGCACTCTCCACTTAGCTGCAAAATCTAGAAAACATTCCTTAACTCTTCCTTTCTCTCATCCTAGAACATCCTCATCAAACCCTGCCAAGTTAACCTCTGAAATAATCTTCTAAATTAATATTCCTATCCCATTTTAGCCTTCATTTTTCTAGCTTGGGACTTAACCATCTCCTGAAACTGCAACAGCAGCTTCCTAACTTGTCTTGCGGCTCCTGATCTTGTCCTCAATTCACCCTCTACCCAAATGCCAGAGACTTACCTGAAACACAAATTGGACCATGCCCCATCATTGTTGAAACTTTAATGGCTTCCCTTCGCTCCTAGATCTTTATTAGTGTCCTCATCAAGGCTAACAAGATCCTCCAAAGTTGAGCTACACCTACTTCTGCAGCTTTATCCCTCAATACACTATGCTCCAGTTTTATGCTCAAACAATGCTGAACCTCTGTAGTTTCCACACTCACATTGCATCTCACCCCTTTGCTTTATATAATTATACTATCCCTTCTGCCTAGAAGGCTCTCTTCTAACCTCCTCACTTTGCAAACACATAAACTCATTCTCATAAGGCTTAGCAAACATGTCACCTCTTCTAAAAAGCCTCCCTTGTCTGACTCACCCCCTTGACAATTGCCGCCAAAGCAGTATACTCTCAGAGTGGGCTGTGTACAGCACCATCGCTTACATAAGCTATTTTGTAGTCACCGATACATGTTTAAAAAAAAGTTATAAATTTCTTACGGGGAAAATATGTTCCAGAAAGTTAAATATTATTAAAGAGGTATAATATTATGGTGTTCATTAAAAAAAAAAATCTCCAACTAGAATATGAAAGTGAAGTGAAAGTGAAGTCGCTCAGTCGTGTCCGACTCTTTGCGACCTGTGGACTGTAGCCCACCAAGCTCCTCCGTCCATGGGATTCTCCAGGCAAGAATACTGGAGTGGGTTGCCATTTCCTTCTCCTAACCCTAACTAGAATATGAGTTCCTACCCTAACTAGAATATGAGTTCCTACCAAATATGGCTAGGGTTTTTAAGAAATTTATAGTGGAAGTTACTGTTTCTTTAGCTCTTTTAAAATAAACTTTAAAATCACTCTAAAATGATTCTCATTTGGAGTAAATGTATTTGCTGGTGGCTAATTTGGACAACTGTTCTCACTTTGAGGTTTTAGTCTGTAAGCTAACTTTGGAGAAAGTTCATTTCCCTCCTTCTTCATTGACCCTTTCCATTGAGAGTGGCTTCCTCCCAGCATTCTCCGTCCCATCCCACCAATAGGGATAAAAGTACAGCTGCAGACAGTAAACTTTACACACACACACACAAGGCAAACAGTTTCTCTGCTTGTCTGTCTGCCACTACAAACAGAAGTAACATCTTCTTCAGTCTCTATTCATGAGCAACCTTTGACTTTGCACAGCCAGGGATCATTTCCTCCAATCACAGAGTGTTTTGATTTTCCATTATCTACAGAAAAACAATTCCCAGCCATCTCTACCTTCTTCTGGATCTAGAGTCCAGTAGGTCAGTAACTAGAAGCTCATGACTAATAATCTTCACTTACTATTTGATATGTTTCTGGTCCAGAGATTTATCTTTTCTTCATCACAGATTGTCTTTCTAATTTTTTATTTTATCTATTATAACTTTATTTAGACAGGAGAAATGAGTGTGAAGCATGAAAGCAGAGCCATCTTGACAGAAGCCCTTAGGTTTAAATGTTACAAGTACAACATAATCTTTTGGAGCAGAGGTCAGTAGACTCTGGCCTATAGGCCATATCTAGCTCACTGCTGATTTTTGGTATAGCCCATGAGGTAAGAATGGCCCTTACATTTTTTAATTGTTGGAAAAAAAAAGAATATTTTATGACATGAAAAATCTTATTTCAGTGTTCATGAAACAAGTTTTACTGGAATACAGCCATGGCCATTCACTTCTGCTGTTCCAGTTATCTACTGCTATGTAACCACTATAAAACACAGTGGCATAAAGAATCATCATTTTATCATCTTACAAATTCTGTGAATCAGGAATTCAGGTGACACACAGCAGGGATGCTGTTTTTCTACTCTATGATGTCTGGGACCACAGGTGGAAAGACTCAAAGCGGCTGGAATGATCTAGAGGATTCTTCACTCAGCTAGCCCCTTTGACAGAGATGACTGGGCTTAGCAGAGACTACCTCTGAAGTGTCTACACAAGGCCTCTGCAGCATAGTAGCCTCAGGGTAAACAGACTTCTTACATGGCAGCTCAGGAGTCCCGGCATAAATGTTCTAATGAACAAAGCAGAAGCTACATGCTTTTTATAACTTAGCCTCAGAATCACATACTCTTATCACACTGGTTGAAACATTCACAAGCCCACCCAGATTTAACTGGAAGGAGATATAGGCTCTACCTCCTGATCAGGGTAATGTCAAAGAATCTGTGGCTACATTTTAAAATTTCCATTTATGCTTGTCACATCACTTAGTAGCAAGGATCCAAAGTTAAAGGAATTCCCTGGTGGCTCAGACAGTAAAGAGTCTACCTGCAATGCGGGAGACCCGGATTCAATCCCTGGGCTGGGAAGATCCCATGGAGAAGGAAATGGCAACCCACTCCAGTATTCTTGCCTGGAAAATCCCATGGATGGAGGAGCTTTGATTTAAAATGTGAGGCACATTCAGAACATCCAAGTACCCCCAAAAAGCCAACTTCACAAAAGGGCTATAATCACGGCTCTGACTTGTGAAAAACTTAGTATTTTCTTATTTGTTTCTGATCAGTCTTTAACCCTGTGAATACAAATGATGTGAATATACAGAACACATGAGTGTTTAAATGTTACAGAAGTAACTGAAGCCTTTAAGAAGAGAAATCTGCATTTGTCTGATAGCACAAATGCTCTCAATTCTCCACCTTCTCTTATCTATGCTCTTTCAAGGCGATTTTGAAGCTCCCTCCCATTCCTTGAATCTGGACTGGCTTTGTGACTCGCCTAGGCCAGGAAAATGTAGCAGAGGTGATGCTATGCGAATTCTAAGCCTCAAGAGGCCTGCCCAGCTATTATGAAAACAAGCCTGGGTAGACTGCTGTAGGTTAAGAGATGGATAGCCCAATACTCTTACCCTCTACCATTGTCCCAGTTGACAGTCATAGCCAACCTGAGAAGTAGAGCTCCCTGTTGATCTATAGTTGACCACAGGCATAAAGGAGACCAGCGAAGAACAGAACTGGTCAGCAGAACCCAGCCCAAATAGCCAACTCACAGAATAAATAATTATTACTACATTGAGCCACTAACTTCTGAAGTGGCAAGGTATACAGCAAGAGTTAACTGATAGAATTTAGAAGTCAGTTTTTAATGATTAAATATAGAATGGAAATTTCATTACATACCACAACCCTACTATACTGACACTTTAGACAGTAAATACTTCTCCAAAGCAGGCACTACTGCTGGGCTCCACTAGAGAAGAGTACTCTAGAGTACTCTAGAAGGGTACTCTAGCTAATGCCAAGATCACAGAGGGAGTCAACCATCTGATCCCAAAGAAGAAATTTGTAATAACGGCCACACAAATAGCAAATGTCACTCTATGTGTAAGTCTCTTATCCTACCTGATGCCAAGGCAGGTACTTTTTCAGACCAGAGGCAGTGGTACCTACAATAAGCACTTAACTAGTTAACATGGCCCACACCCCTAATACCTCACCTGAAGAGAACTCAGCATTGCTACTGGAACCCCTATTCTTTTTATTTATAATCCCCATCCTCTATCTGCACACTGTTACCCTTCAGTGTACTCCAGTAAAGACAGGGCAGATACCAACTCAAAAGGGTAATTACACAGATGTATGTAACTATGAAGTAATTAAAAACCCAAATATACCAGAATTCACACATTCAATTATAGGCTGACTTCCAAGAGACTCTCTGAAGCAAACGCAATTCTTCAAAACACTTAGGACATTTTTTATTTGAATTTGCTTTCTGTCCCTTTGGCGTATCATATTTCTTTGAATAAGGTCAATGGAAGCAATTTTTCTTCCTTTGAGAATGAATTTCACTTTTGGAAACAATCAAATGTTATTCAAAATCTATTCAAATGGGCATGCGATGGAGGTATGTAAAACCAGTTTTAGTCAGTAACAAGCTGGGAAAATAAATTGCAAGACTGATTTACAATTCCAATTCTACTGTCATTAGCGGCAGTTAAAAACTCTAAAAGCATAAAACCTTCAATGGCTCCCTACTGTTCACAGCACAAATTTCAGACTCCCAAGCTTAGTATCCAAGGCATTCCACAATGTGGCTGTGGGTCACCTTTCCAGTGTTATTTTCCTTGCACAGTCTCTTCTCTAGGGAAGATGCGCCACTCATTGCTCCCCACTCACATGTCCTGGTGCTTTCCTGCACACATGGATCTGTTCACACTCCTTCCCTGGACCACCTTCTATGTCCATGTCATCTGCTTCTGTATCTGATATAGTGGCCAACCTTGTAAATGGGAGCAGGGAGGAGAGGGTGAGATGTATGGAAAGAACAACATGGAAACTTACATTACCATATGTAAAATAGATAGCCAATGGGAATTTGCTGTATGGCTCAGGAAACTCAAACAGGGGTTCTGTATCAACCTAGAGGGGTGGGATGGGGAGGGAGATGGGAGGGAGGTTCAAAAGGGAGGGGATATATGTATACCTATGGCTGATTCATGTTGAGGTTTGACAGAAAACAAAATTCTATAAAGCAATTATCCTTCAATAAAAAGAATAAATAAATTTGAAAAAACTGAAACACTTATTGAATGAATGAAGTGAATAATCAATTCTGCATGTGGTTTATTAAATGGCTCCAAAGGTAATTCCAAAAAGGAGAGCCCCAAAAACATTATGAACAAGGGAGTGTCTCCAACATGCATTTTGAGAACGAGTTATGAAATGTCAGAATAACAACTGATTTATAGTCAGGCCTAATGACTGCCTAAGAAAGCCTAGTGAATGAGGTACTGAGCCAGAAATGAACTAAAAATTCCAGGCTACCCCAGTCTACCTATTGGAGAAGGAAATGGCAACCCACTCCAGTGTTCTTGCCTGGAGAATCCCAGGGAGGGGGGAGCCTGGTGGGCTGCTGTCTACGGGGTCGCACAGAGTCAGACGCGACTGAAGCGACTTAGCAGCAGCAGCAGCCAGTCTATCTAGACCACTGATCACAATGCCATTATATTTAAGGCAGCAGGCCTTGGGGCTCTGGATTTCTTTGGGATTCTCTCTCAAGAATATCCAAGTTAAAAACAAACATTGTTTTTGTAAGTGAGATTGCTGGATCACATGGTAGCTGTTATTCTTAATTTTTGAAGAATCTGCATACTGTTTTTCATAGTGGCTGCACAATTTTACATTCCCACCAATAGTGTGGGAGTAAAGAGTTCTAATTTCTCTACATCTTCACCAACACTTAGCTTTTTTATATATAATAGCTATCCTAATAGGTGTGAGGTGATATTGTGGTTTTGATTTGCATTTCTCTGATGATTAGTGATGTTGAGCACCTTTATATATATATAGACACACACACACCTGTTAGCCACATATATCCAAAATAACTGAAGTCAGAATCTCAAAGAGATATTGGCTCTCCCATATTCACTGCAGCATTATTCACAGTAGTGAAGATATATAAAAAAATCCAAATGTCCATTTGACAGATGAATGGATGAAGAAAATGTGGTATATACACACAATGGAATATTACTTGGCCTTAAAAAAAGAAGGGAATCCTTTCATTTATGACAACATGAATGAACCTGGAGGACATTATGCTAAGTGAAATAAGCCAGGAAAAATACTGCATGATTTCATTTATATGAGGTATCTAAAATAGTCAAACTCACAGAATCAGGCAGTAGAATGGTGGTTGCCAAGGACTGTGAGAAAGGGAAAATGCGACATTATTGTTCAATCAGTGTAAAATTTCAAAACTGCAAGATGAATTAAGTTCCAGAGATCTACTAGGGTAAATCTCATGTTAAGTGTTCTTATCACAAAAAAGAGGCATAAGGAAACTTCTGAAGGTGATGGATATGTCTATTACTTTGATTGTAGTGATGGTTTCACAGGTATATGCAGAGTCCAAACTCATCAAATTGTATACAATGGAATGTGTGGTTTTAATGTATCAGTTATACTTCAATAGAATTGCTTAGAACATATTTGATAAGTGATGATTATGTCATAAATTTTTATAAATGACTTTGTAAGAATTTATGATCTCCTTCCTCCTCTGATGAAGTTATGCCCAATAAAATAAGCTGAGAATATTTTCAAAGCATTTGTGTGGTGAAATTAGTTTAGACATATCAAGTTAAATCATATGAAATTGCCATTGTTGAAGGTAAAAATGTTTGAGTATCAGCAATTTCATATCGTTCCATCTAATACGGCAGGATCTTGCTCACGAACAAAAAAAAAAAAGAAAAGGCCCTATCCTTTGCTTCTCTTCCTTTGTCTCCAAAGCTCTCACACACTCTGAAAAACCTTAATTTCTATGAACTTTTGAGGACTTATAATAAACAAAGGAAAAATGCAAGAAGCCTCACCTATACATATATTATTTCTTAGTTCAAAACACCTAGTTTCCTTTAGGAGTTGTATTCCAGTTACCAGACTCAAGGTAATTGGCCTGTGAGTCCCCAGTGGGGTGTTAGGTCTCTCCACCTACATCTCGAATTTCTAGGTCAGATCTGAGCATCCTCTTCCCATGTTCTATTTACACACTGCAAATAGGCCATCACACCCAGGATTCTTAAATGTTGTTTAATGTAAGATGAGGTTGTCAACAAAAAGGTGTCTAATCGTTATTATCAGTGTGGGCTTGGGGGTTGGGGGGAGATGATTTTATTCTCATTTTTGCTGCTCTTCCTGCCCCAGCATTGCAGCCAGCTGGCTAGACTATTGTTTCTGGATCTCCTGTTAGTCAGAGCAGGAGAAGAAGCCTCAGAGACAGGATTTCTAGCCTTGCATCTGTGGCTGGAATGCTGAGGCAGTTTTCCTCCATCTTCCTGGACAGCAGCAACAAGACCCTGTGAGGAGGCGCAGGTGCTGCGACTAACTGGCACATTCCCAAGCCACAGTCAACACCACGTGCTCAGAACAGAGGCTCAATTTTAATCCTTCTGAGACACTATTTCAGGAATCAGCCAATACATGGGACATGTAATCAATGTGATGCTTTTGTGTACTATTGCGGGTCTTGAACTTATGAATTTCCTGCATAGAAATTTTCCCAAGACAAATATAAATGCAATCTCTTTTTAATGGTAAATGTTATTTCATGAGAAACAGTGAATACATAATTTCAGCTTCAATGGTCAGAAGATCCTGTGCTTTCAAGTTTACTGACAGAAATGCAAAACAGGGACAGCAGAACTCCATCATCCCACCTCTGTTCCCTCAGTACAGGATGTTTTATTCTTTCAAAGGTTTTTGAAGAAAATAAGATCTTTCATCTAGTGTTTTAAATAACCAACTTTCTCTATTTCCCCAAGAAGATTATCACATGGTCTAATTAGGTTTCCCCTTAGGAAACATCAGCCCTGACATGAAAAGAAAGATAAAACAATGGTGGCAGATTGTGAAAATAGGAATATTTTTTACCAATTGAAAAACTATAAAACTCCAAAGTGCCAAAATTACTCCTAAGCTGTTAGCATGTGAAATATCAGCAATTCATAGGAGGGAGTAAAAGTTGATTATTTAGTTACTGTTTTCCCCATGTTCTGAATTCAGAACCCCACATTCCTACTTTGACAGCTGACAGCATCCCAACCACCTAAAAAGAAGTTCAGAGGGTTCCACTGCAGACAGTATAAATAATGTTTGCTTTTGCATAATCTGTCTTAGAAGTAAACCAGAAAAGGAACTGAGTTTCACATGTTCACTCTTACAGAGTTTATCAAAGAACTCAATAAAAATTTGATGAAGGTACGTGGGCTGGAATTCAGGAAATCTGGCTGTTACATCAAATTTTTAGTCCATTATAACACTACTTTTATGACACTGGCTTTGTAATAAGTTTTATTCTGGTAAAGCAAACTCTACTTACAAATTCTCCTGACAATTCTTGGGCATTTATTCTTCCCCAAATGTAAATCTGATCGTGACTCCTTAGTGTAAAACCTTTCCATTGATCCCCAGTCACAGGTTCCCTTGCAGGCCTCCACAGGCCTAAAGTTCAGTAGAGTGGAAAGTACAAGTTTAGAACCAACAAAAGGAGAGTAGAGTCAGTGCCACCACCAGAGAGCCTCTTTCTCTGCCCTAGCTCCTCACCAGACTCATTCACTCCTTCGAAAATAAGTGTTGAAAAATGCTTAACAATGGTTTTTCAGGGGTGCTGTGTCAGGACTTCCCAAGACCACCCCAAGTTCTGTGATGCACTAGGAAGATTCACAGAGCTCAGCATATAACCACTCATCGCCTATGATTTATTACAGTGAAGAGATACAAAGCAAAATCAGTGGACTGAAATACAGGGAGACCAGGCACAAACTTTCAAGAGTCCTCTCCCAGTGGAGTCACATGGGATACCTTAATTTCCCTAGCAACAAGCTGTGACAACACACATGAAATGTTGTCCACTAAGGAAGCTCGTCCACTAAGGAAGCTCATTAGGGATTCAGTGCCCATAATTTTGATTGGAGGTTGACCACATAGGCACCCTCTGATTGGCAAATATAAAAATTCTAGACCTCAAGAAGGAAAGCAGGTGTTCACCAGAAACCACATTGTTTGTATAAACAGTTCAGGCACACTGGGCCACCCTTCTCAGTTCTGGGAATGGTACTGGTGCGAATCCCCCTGAAAACCAAGATCCAGATGCCAGCAAAGGGACCCTTCCAAGTCAGGCCTGCTTTGACAACACTTTTTTACACAAGTGCCAATCATTAGCCTGGGTTGGCATCAACATGTCCTGCCCAGGTGTAGATGGGGTATAAAACCATGAGAGTCTTCTGAGCAGCATGAATGGAGGAACACCTACCCTTTCCCACTGGCAGGAAGGACTGCTTCCTGGGAGACGCAATGCCTGAGCCAGGTCTAGACGCGTGACAGATACTGTGATGTGCCTAGATTTAAGTCCCAACCATGTGGGTAATCCTGGCTAGTTAATTATCTAGACTCAGCTGAAGGAAGTGAGTTACCCACACGGACTAGAGCTATTTATATGGTTTCCAAACCTCTTGCCAAGCCCTGAGGCCTTGCAAGAAGTGGCACCAACCTACTTCTCCAGCCCCACATGTACCTCTCTGCCCCTCAGTCTCTATGATCCAAACATCCTGCCCTTCTTTCAGTGCCTGGAATGTGCTCCTTTCCACCTCCAAGGCCCTTTACATTCCACCTTCCTCCACCAATTGCTGGCCATCAATCTTCCTATCTACTTCCCACAGCTAACTCCTACTCATGTCAGATTTCAATCCATGAAGCACTTCCTCAGGGTAGCATTCCCTTACCTGCCCCACAGTAGGTCAGAACCCCTGTCATTTGCCTTCCGGCACCAGTAACTCCTCCTTTATTACTGTGAGCAGATTAAAGTCCATTTAATAAAACACTTATACACTTCAAGAAGGCAGAGATGGAGCTTCCCTGGTGGCCCAGTGGCTTGATCCCTGGTCAGGGAATTAGATCCTACATGCCACAAAAGTTCACCTACCACAACTAAAGATCCTGCCTGCCACAACTAAGACCCAGCACAACCAAATAATCAGAAAATCTTTTGAAAAAATGAAGGCAGAGACTTTGACTATGTTGTTCACTATAATAACCCCTGAGCCTAATATGACATCTATCACACAGTGGGCACTAAGCAAATGTATGAAAATGAAAGAGGAATGAATGAGGGCTAACTCTCAGTTCATGCAGTCTGGGTAAGGGCAATCTCTGCCTCGCTTCCCAACACATACATATCTCTTGAGCCTAAGGCACATGAACCAGGCTAGATCAACAAGTCATTCAAGGGTTTTGACAAAAGTACTGGAAAACAAGTAATGCATCTGCTGCAGAGAGCCTGCCTGTGAGTGAAACTAAGAGGAAGGCAAATGTGAGAGGAGGATCAGGGATGTGATGAGTGAGAGAATGCAGCCATTTCTAAAGGCAGCCAGCCATCCATGGGGTTATTCATAAACCAGTAAACTTTCTTTTCCTTTGTTAGGCTAATCTGAGTTGGGATGCTGACACATGTAACTAAGAAACCTAATACAAAAACAGGAACAAGAATTAGACATGCAGTTGGTCCCAAAGAACAAGAGAAAGACCATCAACAAGCCTAATGTCAGCTACTGGCCGAGGGAATCCTTTTAGTTCCTAAACCATGAAACGGTCTGGTTCTGTTGCTGGAAGAAAAGACATTGGCTGGGGAAGAGAGCACAGGCATTCGGCTGCTCATAATCCTAAAAACCTCCCTGTTCCTCTCCCCAGGGATAAAAAACTATTTGCAGCTATGACAGCAGAATCACTTCCTTTCATCTATGAAAACTCACAAAAACCAGACCTCTGAACAGACTGCAGAGAGGCAAAAATCTCTCTTATTTTCAAAGGGTATAATTATTACTGATAAAAAACTTGAATCTCACTCCAAATTAAATTCTATACCAGATTAATAAAGCACTAGTTGGATAAGTACTTGAAAAAGAAAAAATAATCACTAACACTCACCACAGACTCTCTAAAATCATGACATACCCAACTTACCCCAGACTTCTTTCTGTTCCAGTCACTCAATTCATTTATTGGGATAATTCTTTTTAGTTAGAGTATATGTGGCGTAGCTGACAAAGGCCATCAGGATTTTCCAGTTGATAAGATGGAGAATCCTGCAGACAGGCAAACCTGAAACGTGTCGCATGGTAGGACACAGAGCTATGTCCTTGGCCCTGGTTGATCCAAACTTTGATCAGTAATGTAGATGAACCTAGGATTACTGACGTAGGAGGGGTAACATCAGAGGAAAGGGCAAAAGTCAAAAGCTAATATAAGCAAAAACAGTATGAAATTGAATGAGAACATATGTAAAGCCACTGGAAGTTTTTAAACTCTTAAATACAGGATATATTCTAAATACAGGATGATAGATGTTCAGTTTTCTATGTCAGCAAATATCCCAGGGTGATACAGCTACTCAACTTGGGCTGGATTCAAAAATATATCATCTACCTCAGTTGGACAACAACAGGACAAGCAAGTTCCAGTCTCAGTATCACAAAGAAACAATAACCAACAAAAGTGAATCCAGAGAGGGGAACTAAGATTAGAAAAAAGGTTTGGGAATCATGTCACACAAATGACAGTTGAAAAGGTGAGAATGTAAATTGATATAGCCACTTTAGATAGCAAAGACAGAATCCTGTAAAACTGAAAATATCCATACCCTGTGATCCAGCTAATCCTATTTCTAGATGATATATTCTGGAGAAACTCACAAATTTACACAATTACCAATACAAAACTGTTTATAATAGCAAAATTCAGTAAATCTTTAGGCTTCTTCTGTCAATAGGAGAATGGCTAGATAGAATAAGGTCTATTCAAACTGTGAAGTATCCTTTGCAGCTGCTAAAATCAGTGATGTAGGTGTAATTATAAATCAGGATGGGATAAGTTTGCCAAATTAATGAAAGGAACCTAAAATCTCACTGGCTTAATGCTGCTGCTAAGTCGCTTCAGTCGTGTCCGACTCTGTGTGACCCCATAGACGGCAGCCCACCAGGCTCCCCCATCCCTGGGATTCTCCAGGCAAGAACACTGGAGTGGGCTGCCATATCCTTCTCCAGTGCAAGAAAGTGAAAAGTGAAAGTGAAGTCGCTCAGTCGTGTCCGACTCTTAGCAACCCCATGAACTGCAGCCCACCAGGCTCCTCCGTCCATGGGATTTTCTAGGCAAGAGTACTGGAGTGGGGTGCCATTGCCTTCTCCAGTGGCTTAATACAGCAAGTCTATTTATTCCTTACACTACATGTTTAAAAAGTGAATTGGCAGGAAAGTCCAAGACTTTCTCAGGCCCAGGCTGACAGGGAGAGCCCATCTCTATTTGTCAGGGGAATGAAATATGGTAATCTCATACTGGCTCTTAAAACTTCCATTTGAAAATGCACCTGTTACTTTTACTGACATTTTATTGACGAAAGAAAGTCACATAGCCACATCATCTAATTTCAAGAGAGGCAGAACTACCGACCAAATGCCCAGATGACAGACAGCCAAATATTTTATGTTTTATATATATAATGACTAATACAATACACAGTACGGGAAAATTAATACAAAACATATGAAAAGATTTAAGACATTTGCTGTATGGACAAAATATATAGACACATCCATAATAACACCATTTGTGTAAATTAAAACAAGTCTATATGTTGTTTATATATATATATATATATGTATGCATGCATGACACTGAGAGGGAGGATGAAGACACTAGAAGGGGTGATCAAAGGAGAAATAACCATTTCTGTAATGCTTTAATTCTTTTACTTAAGAAAAATATGATAAAATCGTGAAGTGAAGTGCAAGTTGCTCAGTCGTGTCCGACTCTTTGCAACCCCATGGATTATATAGTCCATGGAATTTTCCAGGCCAGAATACTGGAGTGGGTAACCGTTCCCTTCTCCAGGGGATCTTCCCAACCCAGGGACTGAATCCAGGTCTCCCGCATGGCAGGCGGATTCTTTACCAGCTGAATCACCAGGGAAACCCAAGAATACTGGAGTGGGTAGCCTATCCCTTCTCCAGCGGATCTTCCTGACCCAGGAATCAAACCAGGGTCTCCTGCATTGCAGGCAGATTCTTTGTCAACTGAGCTATCAGGGAAGCCCGATAAAATCTTTATTGTTGATAATTTTGGTTGGTTCATTATATTATTCTTTAAATTTTCCACTGCGTTAAAAATCCTTGACAGAAGCTGTTGAAAGAACCACTAACTTTTTTAGCCTGGGGTCACAGGTGGGAGAAAGGGAAAGTAGGAAAATAGATGGCTTTAACTATGTTGGGTGAAGGAGATTTGCTTTGTGCAGTAATGGAGAAGCTAGGAATAATGGTGAGAGACCCTAGAAGGCACATCTTGGCTTGGGAATAAGAAAATGATCTATCATGGAAAGATAAGTGAATAGCATCAAAAATGTATGGAGGAAAAATATATATATTCTTTGGGGAGAAAAGTGGTAAAGAGTCAAACAACTGTCTGACAGAATATTGTGGAGAGGATTCTTGCACTGGGAAGGTACCTGGATTTGATGATCCCCAAAGCCCTTCTAGCTCTCAGGTTCCATCAAGGTTAGGTAAGAACCTCAGTTTAGAGCTCACACACTCTGGAAAATTCAACAGTTATCCCAAGACAAACTTTAAAAAATAATGCAACAATCCAAAATCAATATAGCCTTTAATGGTTTTACCTGGGAATATTTCACAATCAATGAGGAAAAATTCACTTAATTGGGCCTGAAAATTATTACAGGTTTAGGGGGCGGGCAGGGGATGTTCAGGAACTATACTGGCCTTAAATAAAGCTCACTTTAATTCTCATGCCTTGGTTGACTTTATGTACATAATTAACTATTGCCTATTTAATCACTGTTTCTGTGACTTACTGTTTTTCTAGTACCAAAGTCAAATTGCTCTGATAGTGAAAGAGATCTCCACAGAAACATGCCACTGAAATGAGCATTACTGTGTAAAATGAAAGAGTTAAAAAGAAAACACACTCATTATTCTAACTAGTTGCTTTGGCTACTACCAAAAGAAAAAAAATAAAAATCTTAGCAGTGAAAAACAGTTATCATTGACCTGAAAAAATAAAAATTTAATCAGGGGAAAAGAGTATCATTGACCTGTCCTTGTGTAAGGAGGGCCAGTCTGGCAATAAAAACAGTGGGTCAGAACTCAGGCAGCTCCCTGCTGCTGCCCTGTTCTCAGACAAGAAGATAATGAATTTCAGTGGGAGTAAATGAGACAACATGCTGTACCTGATGATTTTCTTTCCAAAAAGTACCATATCTTTTGTGTACCTACAAGTTTTATCTACACATAGTTAATATACATAGTTAATACAGGCCCAGAAGATTATGAGTTGAGCAGTCTTTGCATGCCTGGAACCTGACGGATCTGAAGAGACATCTGGGAAGCCCACTGTGGTTTTTAAGGAATGTTATGCTTCCACCATAAAAATATTGAAAGTGTGCTGCAACCTAAAAACTTGTGCTTTGTCCACGTGTTTTTGCCCTTTTAGGATTTCCTTCCTGCAGTAATTCTGTACTACCATAACAAACAATAGGAAATGCTTGCATAAAAGTAACTTATTTAATAGTTTCTTCCTATTAAATCTCACAATTAACAGCAAAACAAAATAGCTCAGAAGGCTCTGATTTATTCCCAAGTTAATGAGGTTAGTGTGGCTTGAGCACTACCTTCTTTTTGGACCAATATTTCTGGCTATGCTGGAGCTCCACCAGACCTGGACCCACTCTCACCAGAAATACTGTATGAGAGGAAAAGCCTTAATATGCTGAAACAGCAGCTGGCTAGACCACCACAATGCCTTGCAGGGACTCAGGTCTGGCCCTAATCTATAAGCAAAAGCTGCTTACTCATCCTCCATCTCCCCAGCCTAGCTTCTCCATCCTTCAAGTTTAAGCACTTACATCCCAAGAGCAGTGTATTTATCCATGGAAGACAGGGTCTGGTGATAAAATGGAAGAATGTAATGTTCGCAATAAGAGAGTGTAGGGAAACTAGAGACTAATGGGGGAGGGAGTAGGAGGAGAAAGGAGTTGATGAATGAAGTCCTGAGGGGCAAAGGTTACTGAAAAACAGCAGGTCAGAAGTAAGAGAATGTGACAAAGAGGCAAGGCCAAGGAAAACAAGGAGGTCAATGATATGCTGCATGAGGACAAAGAACTGTGCTTCCGGATGAAGTTACCATATATGCCTTGCAGAAAAGTGGCTTTTTCAGGAGATGATGATTCTGCCAATAGTGCAGCTTCTCTGCTTACACTTAGAAACTTTTGTCCACTTAACTACACCAAACACTGCATGTTTGAAACTATTATTTCAGAGACATAAATACTTTGGGGAGTTGAGGAAGCCAATTGAAAACATCATTTAAAATACCAGTTAAGACTTCTGGTTGCAAGTAAGATGGAGTCACCATATTTACCTTTCTGTCCACTGAAAGCAGCAGCTATAAAATCTGCATAGAATGCTTGGGCAGCTGTTACAGAATTCCTGAAAGTATATTATCAGCAGGTGAATCAGGAAAGAGTATCAGAGTGCCCAGTACAACTGAACTTCACTCCTTTTTTTCCTCCAGTATTCCCTGGCCTGAAAACATACCAAAACCTGAAAGTGAGCACTATGTTTAGAACACATATTCTGGCTCAAGGAGCTGTTTTTGGAAAAGGGAACTTTTAAAACTCAGAAAGACTGGGGGGAAATTCCCTGGGGTTTTCTCTCCTTTTCCTCCTTTCTCTCATATCCAGAAAATCTCATGGTGGAGGTTGTGCCAATAGCAACAAAATTGACTGGCATAGTGAGACTGTAGGAGTTAAAACTCTTGAGGGAAAGAACGTTCCATTCCATTTGGTGGAGCTTATAGCTTAGCTCCAAAAGGGCAAAACCAAGTCCCACTGTTTTTTCTTGCTTTCTTTCTGTCTGCCTGTCCTTTATGCCCTGGAGGCAGTACATCATGAAAGCAGGTGGTTCCTGACTATAGAGGACTGGAAAGGAAACCTCTAAAAAACCAGAAAGTACCATGGTAAGGTAATAATGAATAGGGAAGACCTCAGGAAAGCTAACCCATAAAGCTGCTTATGAACAACTGTGATCACCACCCCATCGTGTATGTGTGGATTTGATCCTAATTAGCGTGTCAAAGACTTTGAGAACTGAGCTAAGAGACACTCAGGTCTCAGACTGACCAGTGAGCATCACACATGGGACAGATCTAAATAGCACTGCAAAGGCACTGAATACTGAACTCATATTGGAACTACAGCCCATTACAGAAAGTGAGCTGAAACTTGCAGTCAAAACCTAACCAGGTCAACTGACGGCTGAACAAATAATCAACATTCTCCATTAGACTGAAACAAGATCCAGAGTCTAATTATATTCAGAATGTCCAGGATAAAACCTAAAAAAAAAAAAATGCCAACTAACATGGGAAAAGACAATCAACAGATGCCAACAGTGAGATGACCCAAATGTTGAAATTATCTAACAAGTAGGTAAAAGCAGCTATTATAAAAATGCTCAAATGAGCAATCACCAGACTTGAACACTCTTGAAATAAAGGTAAACAGAAAGTTATTGGCAAAGTACAGAGACGATATAAAGGATAACCAAATTAAAACTTTAGAATTGGAAAATAAAATAACTGAAATAAAAAACTGACTGGAAGAATTCAATAGCAGAATGCAAGAGGCAGTGAAACTGAAAACAGACTAAGTAGTAAATTTAAATAACAGAAAGAAAAAAGACTGTGCGGGGGGAATCAAAGTGTCAGAGACCTGTAGTATAGAAATAAACGATCTAACATTTGTGTAACTGGAATCCAATACAGAGAAGAAAAAGAGTGTGTTGTCGAAAAATATCTGAAGAAAAAAATGGCTGAAAACTGCCAACAAGCTGAGAGAATATCAAACATAATAAATACAAAGAAATCTACACCCAGACACATCATAATCAAACTGCTGAAAACTAAAGACAAAGAACTGAAGAAACAGAGAATTCACACTAACAGAGTTCAACATCCCACTTTTGCTAACAGAACTAGATAAGGCAACAGAACTCGAAAGAAAATCGAGCAAGAATATAGAAAACTTACACAACACTACCACAAAATTGACCTAGCTGGCATTTACAAAACACACCTCTCATTTACAAAATACACATGCTTTTCAAGTGAATATGGAACATTCTCCAGGGGTTGGTGGGTCTATAACTTGGTTCAGCCACCTTGGAAAACAGTTTGGCAGTTTCTTTAAGAAGTTAAGCATAAATTTACCACACAACTCAGCAATTCTACTCCTAGGAATCTGCTCAAGAGAAATGAAAACATATGCCCACATGAGGACATGTACATAAATGTTCACAGGAGCATTACTCATGAGAATCCCAAACTGGAAACACCAAAAATGTCCATCCACAGAGAATAATCATGTCTTATATTCATATAATGTAATACCATCCAACAATAAAAAGGAATGAATTACTGATACATGGCATATTCATGGATGAATCTCAAAAGCAATGTGACACATGAAAGAAGCCAGACACAAAAGAGCATATAGTGTATGAACCTATTTATACAAAATGCCCACAAAAGGCAAACCTGTAGAGACAGAAAGTAGATTAGTGGTTGCCTAGGGCTTTCCCTGGTGGCCCAGGGGTAAAGAACCTGTGGCGGATTCATGTTGATATATGGCAAAACCAATACAATATTGAGAATAAAAATTAAAAAAAAATTAATAACACAAGTGTTATCGAAGATGTGAACAAATGGTACCTTTTGTATGCTGCTGGCAAGAATGGAAATTAGTAAAAATGCTTTGAAAAGCTGTCTGACAACTTCTACTAAAGCTTATCATAAGCATACCCTATGACTCAACTCTTAGTTATATATCTGACAGAAATGCACACATTTGTTCCTCAAAAGATGTGTGAGAATGTTCAGATGAGACATGTTCATCACAGTATAGATTTTTAAAAACCGTATGATGTATTATATACATGTATTTTCCATCTACACAAAGTGAAAAGATGGCATTAATCTATATTGATGGAATTCAAGATAGCACTAACTTGGTAACCTTCAGGGTAGAGGGAAGGGGAAAGTCATTGTCAAGAAGGGGCCCTCTGAGGTGCTGATGATGTTCTTTTTCTTGACCTGGGCACTGGTTAAATGGATGCGCTCACTTTGAGATTATGAATACAGTTGTGCAATTACGACCTATTCACTTTCTCTTCAGGTACATTCTACTTTCACTTATATTTTAGACTGTTGCTTATGCTATATGTACATATAATTAAGGCTTTCTCTCTTTGCTCACTGCCACCACCACTACTCCGTTTGCCCCCTTTATCCTTCTTTAGCATGTAAACTTCCCTTCCTTTGAATTCTTGTCTGCCTATCAATAACACTTGGTACTTAACCTGAATCTTCATTGGCAGTGACTAGGAACAGAACACGTAAAGTCAAAATTGCAGTGAGTAAAGCAAGCCCAGTCCCCTATAATGAAAAGGACATCTTTTTTGGGTGTTAGTTCTAAAAGGTCTTGTAGGTCTTCATAGAACCGTTCAACTTCAGCTTCTTCAGCCTTACTGGTTGGGCCATAGACTTGGATTACTGTGATATTGAATGGTTTGCCTTGGAAACGAACAGAGATCATTCTGTCGTTTTTGAGATTGCATCCAAGTACTGCATTTCGGACTCTTTTGTTGACCATGATAACTACTCCATTTCTTCTGAGGGATTCCTGCCCACAGTAGCAGATATAATGGTCATCTGAGTTAAATTCACCCATTCCAGTCCATTTGAGTTCGCTGATTCCTAGAATGTCGACATTCACTCTTGCCATCTCCTGTTTGACCACTTCCAATTTGCCTTGATTCATGGACCTGACATTCCAGGTTCCTATGCAATATTGCTCTTTACAGCATCGGACCTTGCTTCTATCACCAGTCACATCCACAGCTGGGTATTCTTTTTGCTTTGGCTCCATCCCTTCATTCTTTCTGGAGTTATTTCTCCACTGATCTCCAGTAGCATATTGGGCACCTACTGACCTGGGGAGTTTCTCTTTCAGTATTCTATCATTTTGCCTTTTCATACTGTTCATGGGGTTCTCAAGGCAAGAATACTGAACTGGTTTGCCATTCCCTTCTCCAGTGGACCACATTCTCCCAAAAAAGATGTCCTTTTCATTATAGGGGACTGGAATGCAAAAGTAGGAAGTCAAGAAACACCTGGAGTAACAGGCAAATTTGGCCTTGGAATACGGAATGAAGCAGGGCAAAGACTAATAGAGTTTTGCCAAGAAAATGCACTGGTCATAACAAACACCCTCTTCCAACAACATAAGAGAAGACTCTATACATGGACATCACCAGATGGTCAACACTGAAATCAGACTGATTATATTCTTTGCAGCTAAAGATGGAGAAGCTCTATACAGTCAGCAAAAACAAGACCAGGAGCTGATTGTGGCTCAGACCATGAACACCTTATTGCCAAATTCAGACTTAAATTGAGGAAACTAGGGAAAACCATGAGACCATTCAGGTATGACCTAAATCAAATCCCTTATGATTATACAGTGGAAGTGAGAAATAGATTTAAGGGTCTAGATCTGATAGATAGAGTGCTTGATGAACTATGGAATGAGGTTCGTGACATTGTACAGGAGACAGGGATCAAGACCATCCCCATGGAAAAGAAATGCAAAAAAGCAAAATGGCTATGGGGAGGCCTTACAAATAGCTGTGAAAAGAAGAGAAGTGAAAAGCAAAGGAGAAAAGGAAAGATATAAGCATCTGAATGCAGAGTTCCAAAGAATAGCAAGAAGAGATAAGAAAGCCTTCTTCAGTGATCAATGCAAAGAAATAGAGGAAAACAACAGAATGGGAAAGACTAGAGATCTCTTCAAGAAAATCAGAGATACCAAAGGAACATTTCATGCAAAGATGGGCTCGATAAAGGACAGAAATGGTATGGACCTAACAGAAGCAGAAGATATTAAGAAGAGATGGCAAGAATACACAGAAGAACTGTACAAAAAAGAGCTTCACGACCCAGATAATCACGATGGTGTGATCACTGACCTAGAGCCAGACATCCTGGAATATGAAGTCAAGTGGGCCTTAGAAAGCATCACTATGAACAAAGCTAGTGGAGGTGATGGAATTCCAGTTGAGCTATTCCAAATCCTGAAAGATGATGCTGTGAAAGTGCTGAACTCAATATGCCAGCAAATTTGGAAAACTCAGCAGTGGCCACAGGACTAGAAAAGGTCAGTTTTCATTCCAATCCCAAAGAAAGGCAATGCCAAAGAATGCTCTAACTACCGCACAATTGCACTCATCTCACATGCTAGTAAAGTAATGCTCAAAATTCTCCAAGCCAGGCTTCAGCAATATGTGAACCGTCAACTTCCTGATGTGCAAGCTGGTTTTAGAAAAGGCAGAGGAACCAGAGATCAAATTGCCAACATCCGCTGGATCATGGAAAAAGCAAGAAAGTTCCAGAAAAACATCTATTTCTGCTTTATTGACTATGCCAAAGCCTTTGACTGTGTGGATCACAATAAACTGTGGGAAATTCTGAAAGAGATGAGAATACCAGACCACCTGATCTACCTCTTGAGAAATCTGTATGCAGGTCAGGAAGCAACAGTTAGAACTGGACATGGAACAACAGACTGGTTCCAAATAGGAAAAGGAGTACGTCAAGGCTGTATATTGTCACCCTGTTTATTTAACTTATATGCAGAGTACATCATGAGAAACGCTGGACTGGAAGAAACACAAGCTGGAATCAAGATTGCCGGGAGAAATATCAATAACCTCAGATATGCAGATGACACCACTCTTATGGCAGAAAGTGAAGAGGAACTAAGGGGCCTCTTGATGAAAGTGAAAGTGGAGAGTGAAAAAGTTGGCTTAAAGCTCAACATTCAGAAAACGAAGATCATGGCATCTGGTCCCATCACTTCATGGCAAATAGATGGGGAAACAGTGGAAACAGTGTCAGACTTTATTTTTCTGGGCTCCAAAATCACTGCAGATGGTAACTGCAGCCATGAAATTAAAAGATGCTTACTCCTTGGAAGGAAGGTTATGACCAACCTAGATAGCATATTGAAAAGCAGAGACATTACTTTGCCAACAAAGGTTCGTCTAGTCAAGGCTATGGTTTTTCCTGTGGTCATGTATGGATGTGAGAGTTGGACTGTGAAGAAGGCTGAGCGCTGAAGAATTGATGCTTTTGAACTGTGGTGTTGGAGAAGACTCTTGAGAGTCCCTTGGACTGCAAGGAGATCCAACCAGCCCATTCTGAAGGAGATCAGCCCTGGGATTTCTTTGGAAGGAATGATGCTAAAGCTGAAACTCCAGTACTTTGGCCACCTCATGCGAAGAGTTGAGTCATTGGAAAAGACCCTGATGCTGGGAGGGATTGGGGGCAAGAGGAGAAGGGGACAACAGAGGATGAGATGGCTGGATGGCATCACCAACTCGATGGACCAGAGTCTGAGTGAACTCCGGGAGTTGGTGATGGACAGGGAGGCCTGGCATGCTGCAATTCATGGGGTCGCAAAGAGTCGGACATGACTGAGCGACTGATCTGAAAGCAAGCCCACAATATAACTGCAGGGAGAACACAGACATCCTTTAAACAGGCAGAATTTCATGAATCAGCATCAAAGAAGTCAGCCCTTGTATATCCACAGAGAAGAAACCATCCTGTAAATAGTAGGATTAGTTTATTTGTCCACATAATTCTAGGACAAAGCTGGAGACCCAAGAGTGACATTCTTTTACATGTTCCTTCCTGTATAGGGAATTTTCCCAAAGGCAATTTCACATACTTTAGCAATTATCAGAGTTGAAAAATATTATAAAGGAGGCAAAAAGGCTGTCTGGAATTGATTCTTAACCCACAATGTAAAATTTGGACTTAAGGAATCTTAATTTTAAAAACTCCCATAGGCCCAGAGGGATGGTATGGGGAGGGAGGAGGGAGGAGGGTTCAGGATGGGGAACACATGTATACCTGTGGCAGATTCATTTTGATATTTGGCAAAACTAATACAATTTTGTAAAGTTTAAAAATAAAATTAAATTTAAAATTAAAAAAAAAAAAACAAAAAACTCCCACAGGCTAACTTAACTTCCACATTCCCTAATTTCAAAGAATGTTATTTGTTAATTTACCCACAATCTAAATTTACATACAAGATCCCACAGGCCTGATACCTTGCTCAATACTAAAGATACAGGGACAGATAAAACTGCAAGGCCTGTAATTTCAAGGAGCTCATGGCTCTGGTGGAGTGATAAGGAGAGGAAAACAAATTACCAGAGTGACAGGGTTTCTAATAGAAAAAGAAGGGAAGGCTCCAAATTTCCTAGGAGCATGCAAGGATAGTGACTAAATCTATCCAGAGACAGTATGGAGATTCCATGTTGGACGTGACCCACTATCAGGATGTGGACCAACCAAACAGCATGGGATCTCTCAGTATGAGACATCTCAAGAACCTAGAATTGCAAAATGCAGGTGTTTACTCTGAGAAATGACTAGTAAAACCCACATTTGGATGTGACTGAACACCTATGGGGGCAAACCCTCATACTGCCTATACAGGTGACCAAAATGCTCAACACCTAAAATTCCCAACAAATTAATTTGGGAGCGGCCTGGATGCAAAACAAACAAACAAACAGTTTGACTTCATTTCAGGGAAGCAGGATTGAGATATGACTGACTACAGCTAGGAGCAAAAATAAAATTACATTTTATGTTCTACTTAGGATGGAAAAAGACAGAATAAAAAGTAGATCAGGACTGCAAACAGGAAAGTCACACAGTAAGAAGTTCCCATCTAAGCATGGCTCAGAGAAGACAGGGCTCATAAGTACCCAACCCTCTGGGCTGAAGAACTGGAACACCACAGTTTCAGAAAAGCAGCTCTCATGCTAACATCAAATATGAGAATCATTAAAGTCCCTGGTCCAAGTCCACACTTATATGTAAAAATCTTGTGAAGATGGTTTGGCTTCCCACACAACCTGCCCAAAGAGACAGATAGTATCAGTGGTATGCTGATAAATGTTTAACAGGCTCTCCAGGAGGGTGGGGGAAAGCTCTGATTTGTAGTTTACTGATTTCTAAAATGTAGATACTCTCACCATGGTCAATTTCAAGCTATTAAGATGATGTCACTCATCATGGAGTTTGAAAGTGATGTGTACAAATGGCTCTTGCAATCTGGTGTGAAGTGACTACCATACCAACATGCAATCAGTTAAATTTCCACTATATATCAATAAATTGTCATCTTGGCTTATAAAGATCAGATCTCAAGAGCTAAGTGACCTTAAGTCAATTCCTAAGTAGGGGTCCATCCTTATTGGAGTTTGGAGTCCACCAAGTAGAAGCAGCCCTGGACCAAGGTGAATTCTCCAAGGTGAAGAGCGTAACACACATGATGGCATGGAAAGGCACATCATGCGAAAAACAAAATAAAATTGACAAGCTAACAGACAAAGAAATAAGTAATTCTGCATAGACCAGAATATTCACTCTGTAGATTATAGGGTGGTATAAGAGATGGATGAGCAGTGAATTTGGGGAGCCAAGCTAGGGACAGAATATAAAGAGGGGGATTGGGGTATCATAGGGGTACCCTTTGCTGTGGTAAATACTTCATATACTTTAATTCATTTAATCATACCTGTCATGTGATATTATCCATTTATACAAAAGAGCCTCAGTGAAGGATTATGGACCTGAGGTTTTTACCCATAAACTGATTCCCAAAACCATATTTCCCCATTAGTTCATGTTACTTCTATGGGAAGGCTGGGTGATGATGTAAGAATGCCCCTTCCTAATCCTGCCCCACTGCCTCTTAAGTTCTCTACATTTACCTGAACTCCTAAAAGGGAGACTGAAATTTTTCTCTCAGGCCCAGCTAGGAAATTCTACTATATACTTTTGGAATCCATCTCAACAGTTGTTAGAAATACTTCCTTCTTTTCCTAAACCCATCATAGCAATAAAGTTCTTATATTATTTTTAGTACTCATGTTATAATTGGCCACTACCAAATTTTGTTTAAAATGTCCCCAAGTACTGAAGGAGTACCCTCAACCTTCTCTTTTGCAGAGTCAATAATCATAATGCTTTACCAGCTACTCTAAAGTCTTGCTTTCCAACTCTTTATTATTCTCCATGTTTTCCCAAGCCAGATACTCTTCTAAAAGGCATGACTGCTGGTGAACACCATAAGGAGATTACCCTGTAGTTCCTGTATTTTGTATTACCATATATTTATCAATTATTAGAAAAACCATGGGAACTCTCAAAAAGGGAGTTAAGAATAATTAAGCTAGTTAAAGAATTTAAAATTTTTTTATTTAATCCTTACTAATAAATACAAGCATTATTTAGGAAGAGGGAAACAACTATTACAAAACTTACTTTTATACAAAGACACCACTAGGGTGAATATAGGAATTAGAAACGTGAAAAATATCAAACATAAATTAATAGTCCTTTAAAGACTATGATTCGTCCCTTTCCCTACCATCTATCCTAAGCATCTACTGTATAAATATTTTACATAGAATAATGACTTTAATTGATATTGACTTATAAGACATGTAAGATACCCCACGAACACTTTGCTGGATCCTGAAAGACCAGCAGGAGCCAGTAGAACCAAGAACCACGCAATTTGGGTACAAACAGAGCCACAGGATGCCAAGGCCTGAGGATATCAAGATTACACAATATTAAATGTGTTTTCAGGGGTTGAGGAGCTGAATTTTTTTTTTGATTGGACTGCCAATCTCCTTGAACACAAGAAAACAAAAACTCAGAAATATTCTAAATTTTCTTCCTGTGCTCCATTTTACCTTGTCAGTCTCTGCTGCTGCTGCTGCTAAGTCGCTTCAGTCGTGTCCAACTCTGTGCAACCCCATAGACAGCAGCCCACCAGGCTTCCCTGTCCCTGGGTCTCCAGGCAAGAACACTGGAGTGGGTTGCCATTTCCTTCTCCAATGCAGGAAAGTGAAAAGTGAAAGTGAAGTCGCTCAGTCGTGTCCAACTCTAGCGACCCCATGGACTGCAGCCTACCAGGCTCCTCCGTCCATGGGATTTTCCAGGCAAAAGTACTGGAGTGAGGTGCCATTGCCTTCTCCGTGTCAGTCTCTACCAGTCATTTAAAATTCATCACAGTCATCATCTCTGTTGGAAGCCTTACCTAATCTCCCCTCCCACTACCAAGCTTTAAAATGCCCATACTAAACTTTACCATAATATTCATCCCCTGTGATCATTTGATCATTTGTACATGTCTCCCAGTGGACTCTAAATTCCAGGAAGGTGGAGTATGTCATGTCTTATGTTTCTAGTACATAACCCAGTATTTAGCGTCCAACAGAAACTCAGTGAGCATTTTTAGATGGATCTGCTTAGTATCATTTGTCCAATGTCACAGAATTGCTGTATGGCAAAGGAAGGCCTATGTCCCAAGACATTTGGCTCCTCATCTAGTGAGCTTTTCATTATAATATATATTTAAGAGTCACTCATGAAGAAGTTAGACACAAATCTAGAAAATACATCCTATAGATAAGACATTTTATTGGTATCTGAATGACCAGCAAATATAAATGGTCCAAATAAGCCAATTAGAAGACAGAGAGAGACTGAAAGAGTGGGTTAAAAAACATGATATATCTATATGTTGTCTGCCACAACTCACTTCAAATATAAGGATATAAGTAGGTTGAAAGTGAAAAAAATGGAGGATATAAATATTACACAAAAGAAAGCAGATGTGGCTATATTAATATCAATAAAAAGAAAATCACCAAAGATGGAGAAGAACATTAAATAATGATAGAAGGGTCAATCTACTAAGACATAGCAATCCTAAATGCGTATGCTCTAAAAAAACAACTGCAAAATGTTAAACAAAAACTGACTGACTTGAAAGGAGAAACAGATAAATCCAGTCATAGTTGGAGATTTCAAAATTTTTCTCTCAACAATTGACAGAACTAGTAGACAGAAAATCAGCAAGGATATACTGATAGAAGAACTCAACAAACACAGTCAACCAACAGGATATAATTCACATCTGTAGAACATTGCATCCAAAACAACAGATTACATTCTTTTCAAGCACCCACAGTTAATATACCAAGATAGATCATATCTTGGGCCATGAAACAAGCTTCAACAAATTTAATAGGATTGATATCATGTGGAGTGCATTTTTGACTACAATGGACTCAAATCAGAAATCAAGAGCAGAAAGACAACAGGAAAATCTCAGTAAATAACATACTTCTAAATAAGCCATGGGTCAAGGAGGAAATATCAAGGGAAAATTTTAAAATACACTAAACTGAATAAAAATGAAAATAGAACATATCAAAATTTGTTGGTCACAGCTAAAGTGGTGTTAGGAGGGAAGTTTATAGTACTAAATACATTAGGAAAGAAGAGTCTCAAGTCAATAATCAAAGCACTTGCCTCGAGAAACTAGAACAAAAGAGGATAACAATTCTTGGAATAGGATACAAAAGTAGATGAAGATTTGGGAAGAATGATAGTCAACTTCTATGAAACAGCAACACTGGATAGGTAGGTCAACTACTCAGGCCTGAAATGGGCACTAGGTGGTACATGGCAGAATGTTTGGGCAGGGAGAAGGCCAAATGAATGCTAACATCTCAGATGAATGCAAGAGATGGCCTAGTTTAGGTAAAAGTAGAAAATAAGCTCTGGGCTTCCTATAGTTGCTGTCCAGTTTTAAAATCTCTTCAAGGATATGTACCACAGGGCATATATTATCAGTACCTACACACAGACTTACAGAGGGGCCTAACTTGAGTAGAAGGTGATTAACACACTAGTGGATTCTCACCTGTCAGGTGTGCAGTCTATCTTACTAAGAATCTAGTTTCTTGAGGGATCAAGAATTCCCTAGTAAAGAAGGGGTTCCCAAGGAAGACGGTAGCTCATCAACTGGATCTAGAGGCAATACCCCAAGGTATGAGAAAGGAATGACTCAGAAAACGGGAGGGAAGGGTGTTATTCAGGTTTATGTAAAAGCTTAGCTTTCAAGGACTTGGTTCAGAATCCAGTAAGATCCAGTTGCAGCAGGAGGATGAGAGAGAGTCAAGGGTCATAGCACACACACCAGTACCTTTAACTGGGTACTGTATGACTGGGTCATCCATGTGGACAGAATCAGGCATGTCAGTGGTGTCTGCAGCACTGAAGGCTGTACAAACACAGGAGAACCTATAGCGGCTAAAAACACTAGAAGCCCATCAAGGACCCTGCCCCAGAGGTCACCAAAGGTGCTAAGAGGAAAGAGGAGAGGAGCGAGATGACACTTGGAGATCTAGAATACCTATTCAGGAAAATACCAGATACCTCCAGAGTAAACTGGGTATGTTTGAAGACTTCCCTGGAAGCTGTAGAACTATAACAGAAATAGCAAAAGTCTAAGGGACTGTTATTCAAACCCTGCTTTCACCTCCAGAATGGTGTGGCCAAGGACATTCAGAACAGCTATATTTCATTATAGTAATATATCCAAGAGTGGCTATAAAGTTATAGAACACATATACATAGAAAATACATATGCATGCATAGTACAGAGAAATTTGTTTTCCTGTCACCTAAAAGGTAAGCTTCCAAATCAAGATAATATTCTTACCCTAAAAATTAATGTATATTGTGCATTTAAAATTGATTGTTGCTAGGAACTCTATGATAGGCAACCCACCTGGGATGTTTAAATTTTAATGGGCAACAGAAGTTCACTCAGACTTAAAAAAGTCCTTAAATGCGTGCATAATTCAGATGTGGTTCATTTGGTCCTTGAGATGGAGGGAAGAGGTTATAGCAGAAACAGGCCATGGACATCTCAATGGACTTCTGATGGCAGCTGGCAAGGCAGGTCAGTAAGCCCAGAGGAAAGGCCCACCTATAGGGGTTGGGTTGAGTGGCAATGATTCCTGCTCTGAGATGGGCTTCCCTCTTCATTTAAAAGTGATCAGCCATTTCCTCTCATTAGTCGTAAAGAAAAAGACTCACAAAAGCCCAGAGAAGCAGGAAAACAAAATTTAAATAATGACCTTTATCTCGTCCAGCCAAGAAAACCTCCCAAAGTCCCCCCAACCTTGGGCCTCATATACCTCCAACTGACAATCATCTTCAACCAGGTAGAAACAGTTCTGCCTTTTCTTCTAATCAATTCCTCCTGATCTGAAAGGCTAATTTTACTTTTTGCCTTTATTTA
Source organism: Bos mutus (assembly GCF_027580195.1). Classification (NCBI taxonomy): domain Eukaryota; kingdom Metazoa; phylum Chordata; class Mammalia; order Artiodactyla; family Bovidae; genus Bos; species Bos mutus. The sequence continues at coordinate 75,765,942 of NC_091646.1, read as the reverse complement.
ATTTCTCCCTCAGTTTTACTGAGGTATAATTGACAAATAAAATTATAATCTATTTAAAGTGCATGATGTGATGATTTGATTTGATATACCTATACACTGTGAAAGGATTCCCACCATCAAGTTAACACTTCACAGTTACCTTTTTATCTTTTTGTGGTGAGAACATTTAAGATCTACTCTCTTGTTTAATCACTAAGTGGCCTTTCGCAACTCTTTCGCAACTCCATGGATTATAGCCCGCCAGGCTCCTCTGTCAATGGGATTTCCCAGGCAAGAATACTTGAGTGGGTTGCCATTTCCTCCTCCAGGGGATCATCCCGACCCAGGGATTGAACCAGTGTCTTTTACATCTCCTGCACTGCAGGCTAATTCTTTACCACTGAGACCATGGTAGCTAGCATTCTCTTAACAACTTTCGAGTATAAAATAGAGTATTGATAACTATAGTGACCATGCTGTACATTACATCCCCAGAACTTATTCATCTTATAACTGAAAGTTTGTACCCTTTTACCAACCTCTCCCCATCTCCTCCAACTCTTAGCCCCTGGCAACCATCATTCTAATCTGTTTCTATGAGTTTGACCCCCCCCCCCGTCTTTTTAATTCCACATGTAAGTAATACCGTGCAGTATTTGTTTTTCTCTGGCTTATTTCGCTGAGCATAATGCCTTCCAGGTTTGTTCATGGTGCTGCAAATGCAGGATTTCCTAAAGGGCTACTTTGAAAAGAACAGAATATTACAGAACTGAAAACATTTAATACATGTCAATAGACTAGTACTGCAATCAGTTAATGATTCTTATCTTCTACTTTTCTTATACCTGACACTTATTCAAAGAGCAAAGTTTGAATTTCAGTTACCCTTTTCACACAGTTCAGATTAATGACATTCTAACTCAATTCACTGGACATTGTTCTAAATAAGGAGTTAGCAAACTTTTTCTGTGAAGGACCTGACAGTATATATTTTTGGCTTTGCAGGCCACTCAGCCTCTGTCTTAACTATTCAACTCTGCCATTACAGTATAAGAGAAACCACAGACATTTATGTAAATAAATGAACATGGCTTTGTTCCAATAAAACTTCACTCATAGACATTGAAATCTGAATTTCATATAATTGTCACATGTCATCAAATATTCTTTTGATTTTTTTCAACCACTTAAAAACAGAAAAACCCATTCTTAGCTTATGGGCTGTATAAAAACAGGTAGTGGGCCAGATTTAGCTGGCACACTAGAGTGTACCAGTCTTTGCTCAAACCAAGACTCGATGCCTCCCTGAAGGAATTTAAAATTTCAGACCTTCCCTGATTTTTTTAAAAAGCAGACATTTCAAACCAGCATCTCATCATAAACTTATGTTAAAATTTCAGCTTTGGAGGAGGGATAAATTCTGTAAGTGCATAAGAACATATTATAGTAATGTAAGCAGAACTTGAACACTAAATTAGAGACCTGCAAATTTACTAGGTGTGTAAAAGTACAAAACTCATTCTCTCTGAAGCTCAGTTCTCTCCATTCTAGTCCATTTGCAATAATCTTCCACATCACTGAAAGGGAGCAGGAGTTACAACTATAATTCACTAATGTTAAATTCTATCTGGAATATACAGAAAAATTTCTTTTCTACTGTGTGAAGGTCCCTATGAAGCAAATATACTTTCATAAGAAGTATTCTGTCATTATTATTCCAATCTATTCTGGAGCCACAGCCTGCTCATAGGACTTTGAATAGCCTGAGCAGTGAAAAATCCCAAACAGAATAAAGCCAAAAAACCTGTTTTCAGACATATCCAAATCACATTTCTGAACATAAATACAAAGAAAAAAATCTTGAAAGCAGCCAGAGGAAAAACACATTATCTTATCAGGGTATAAAAATTTGAATTACAGTGGATTTCTTTTACCAGAAACCATGGAATTCAGAAGGAAATGACACAACATGTTTGAAGTGTGGGGAAAAAAGAACTGTCAACATACAATTCTATATCTAGCAAAAATATCCTTCAGGAATGAGAATTTATAGCAGCAATCTACTCTAAAAGAATTGTTAGAGGAAGCTCTTCAGTCAGTTGGGAAATCACAACAGAAAGAAATTTAGCACATTAGGAATGAATAAATGGCAATATAAATAGTAAAATTTGGGTAGATATACTGTTCTTCTCTTGAACTATTTAAAATGTTTTTGGCAGCTGATAGCAAAAATAATGAATGTGTGAAGGGATTTTCAAATGTGTAGATGCAATAGGTAAGACACATATAATATAAAGGGCAGAGGATAAAGGAACCTACAGGGTATAACGTTTCTGCATTCCTCTTGAAGTGGTAAAGTATAGATTCTAAGTAGACTGTGCAAAGCTGTATATTATGATCCCTAGAGCAAACACAAAAGATATGCCAAGCAATAAACTCAAAAATCACAGTAGATGAATTAAAATAGAGCACTAAAAATGTTCAAATATCCCCAAAGGCAGGAAAGTAGAAAAGAGAGGAAATAATAACAGAGGTAACATAAAAAATGATAAAATGGTAGGTTTAAACCAAGCATATCAATACATTAAGTGTAATGGTCTAAACATACAATTAGAAGACAGAGACTGTCAGAACAAATTAAAAAAAAACACAACCTCACTACACAGACTATAAGAAAATAATTTAAAATATAATGATATGGGTAGATGAGAGGTAAAAGATGAAAAAAGATATGATGCAAATGCTAATCAAAACAAAGAATTTAGAGCAAAGAAAATTACAGGAATAAAGGTAAAATACTCTCCAGTTCTACCATTACCATTAATGTAAGTAATGTCTGTAAAATTCTTACCTAATAAATGTCTGCTTAAAAGTGCTTTTTTAATTTGTCTGTTAAAACTAGTTTTCTGCAGATTGTTTCACTGAATGCAGTGTCAAATTATGAAAATTAAAGTGCAGTAATGTTTGAAGACTTTAAGTGATGCTGTATCTTGTTTCTAATATGGGAAATGTCTTTGTTTTTGCTTTATGAGAGAGTTGATATATCTGTGTTTAAAATGCTGTTTGGTACAATCGGTGTAAAATAAGTTCTGTAAAAGAAAAGTGCAGAAACTAGCCATGCAGATTTATTGGTGCATGTGATGAAATCTACAGCTTTTTGGGGGTGATACAATGCTCTGCTGGTTTACTCTAAAGTGGCTATTTTATGGAGTTTGACAAGGACAAACTTTTTAAATTGGATTTTCCTTTGCAATATGAAGGATGTCTTAATCCTTTATCATGATCATATACAGAAAAACAATGAAAGTTGATAGGGCCCACATTTTTAGACAATCTAATATTCAATTTATGTAATTGCTGCTTCTGAAAGGTGAAAAGTAAAGGAATGCCACCATTTTAAAGAGAACTGAATAAACCTGTTGCAAGAGGGTTTTACAAATGAAACATCCTGGCTAACCTAAATTAAAATGCTTTGGCCTCCATGGTACCACTAAAATTCACATAAAAGGTGGCAGTTCCTGGTTCAATCACAAAACTGGGATCTGCAGAATATTGAACTTCATGCAAAATAACCACGCTATTTACACTGGTTACTGAAACAGATGGAAACTGCACATTAGGTAAATGAGAAGGGAGTTAATTAGCCTTAAGATTTGTAAACTAGTGATGCTGCTGCTGCTGCTAAGTCGCTTCAGTCGTGTCTGACTCTGTGCGACCCCATAGATGGCAGCCCACCAGGCTCCTCTGTCCCTGGGATTCTCCAGGCAAGAATACTGGAGTGAGTTGCCACTGCCTTCTCCCTAGTGATGCTAGGATTGGGAAATTGGTGTTCATCAAATACCTTTCAAGTGCAGGAGGACAGAAAAAGCTTGGACCAAAACTTTAAATGTTTTATCTGCAGTATTACTTGGTGACCATTATGAAATCTCTAAGCCACCTTAGGGGAAATAGGGTTGGTTTTATTTAAAAATAACATTGCAAAGTCTAATCAGTGTTATTATGGGTCAAGTCACTTTATCCATTCCCATAAGGCTACTGAGAAAAGTCATGTAGTTGGTGTCAACACAATTTCAGTTGGTTTCCAATTTTATGTGTTGCCTACAGCTATTTTTCTCATCCCTGCTCAAACTATCCTCAAGAGCCTCATCATTCCACAAACTTGCCAGGCCATCAGTTGTGGTTGGGCATGCCACCACATTCTGCTTGCATCATGTCTTCCCATTAGACTAGGCTTCTGTTTCCCAGGGTGGATTTGGGTATATAGGAAATGTGGAAGAGGAATTGCCCCAGTTCTTTCCAGTTCTTGGTTTACTATCTTAACAGGTAGTTTAATTTTGAAATCTAATTGCTGGTTTTCTTGAACCAACTTTTATCATATTTTCTTCAAGGGGCTTTTAAAAAACCCACTTAAATGACTGCCAGAAAACATGTAGCAGGCTCACAAAAACTTCTGAGACCCAAATTCCTTCCCACTCAAAAAAAAAAAAAAAAAAAAAACTTAAACCATACAATTTTGTGTATAGCGCCTGTTCAACTATATATAATAATAGAATAAATGTATATTCACCTAAAGGATAAAGTGGGATATAAAGGGAGTATCATAATGCTAAAAGGGTTATTTAATTCGCCTCAAAGGCTTAACAATCCTAATGTGTAAACACCTAACAACAGTGCTTCAAAATAGGTGAAGCAAAACTCTTAGATCTACAATCAGAAGCAGAAAAATCCACAATTATAGTTGGAGGTTTCAATATTGCTCTCTAATTAATATACAGAACTAGTAGACAGAAATCAGCAAGAATATGTAAGAACTGAACACCATTATCAACCAAGTGGAATTAGCCAATATGTACAGAACACTCTATCCAACAATAGCAGAATATAGCAGAATATATATTCTTTCAACAAGAGAGACCACATCCTGGGCCACAAAACAAACCTCAAACATAAAAAGAATTGAAATCATAAAGAATATGATCCCTGACTATAAAGGAAATAAAACAGAAATTAACAATAGAGAGAGAAGAGGAAAAGCTCCAAACACTTGGCTATTGGATAGCATGCACCTAAATAATTCATTAATCAAAGATAAACTTTTAAGGGAAATTAGAAAATATTTTTAATTAAAGAAAAATGAAAATACAACATAACTCAACTTGTTGACTTGGAAACTCATAGCAATAAATAATAATCTAGATAAAAAAAAGTTCTCATATAAATACAGTTGACCCTTGAACAATGCAGGGGCCAGGGGTGGCAAACCTCTGCACAGTTGAAAATCCTTATCTAATTTATTGTCAGCCCTCCCTATCCATGGTTCCTCCATAACGTCTGTTCCTCTGTATTGGCAGTTCCACATCTGTGGATTCAACCAATCATGCAGTACTGTAGTATTTACTACTGAAAAAAAATCCACATATATGTGGGCCTATGCAGTTCAAATCCCTATTGTTCAAGGGTCAACTATAATCTACACTTCCACCTTAGGAAACTATTTAAAAAAGTAAAATAAACTCAAAGCAAGCAGAAAAAGGAAATAATCAAGATAAAGCAGAAATCAATGAAGGTGAAAACAGAAAAACAGAGAAAGATAAATGAAAACAAAAGCTGGTACTTTCAAAAGAGCAATAAAATTGATAAACCTCTACTTTATCTGAGAAATAAAAAAAAGAACAAATTACCCAATATGCAGAACAAAAGAGATTATCACTATAGACCCCACAGACATAAAAAGATAATAAGGGGGATACAATGATGAATACCTCTATGCATGTAAGTTAGATAACTTAAATGAAATATATTCCTCAAAACTCCACAAACTACTAAAACTCATTGAAGATGAACTAGGTAACCTGTATAATGCTCCATCTATTAAGGAAATTCAATTCATAGCTAAAAATCTTTTTGGAAAGAAATGCCCAGGCCCAGATAGTTTTGCTGGCAAATTTGAACTAACATTTAAAGAAAAGATAACACTAATTTTGTAAAATCTCTTCTAGAAAACAGTAGAGGATAGAATTTCTCCCAACTCAGTTTATAAAGCCCTGATACTAAACCCAAACATAATACGAAAAAGAAAACTATAGACCAATATCCCTCAGGAATATAACAGAAAATACCCTCAACAACAACAAAAAAACACAAAAAACAAAAAACTAACACCTTGCTTCCCAGGTGGCACTAGTGTTATAGAATCTGCCTGTGAATGCAGGAGATGCAAAGAGATGAAGGTCGATCCCTGGGTTGGGAAGATCCCCTGGAAGAAGAAATGGAAACCCACTACAGTACTCTTGCCTGAAAAATTCCATGGACAGAGGAGTCTGGTGGGCTATACTCCATGGGGTCACAAAGAGTTGGACACAGCTGAGCGACTGAACACACATATACAACCAAATGGGGTTTCTCCCAGGAATGCAAGGCAGGTCCAATATTTGAAAGTCACTCAGTATAATCAACATATTGAGTCTAAGAAAGAAAAACCAAATGATCGTATCAGTTGATGAGGACAAAAGCATCTGACAATATTCAGAATGCATTTGTAATAGAAACTCTTAGCATACTAGGAAAAGGGAACTTCCTCAACTTGATAAAGAACTTAAAGGTGAAACAAAAAAAAAAGATGTGCTCTTTCATCACTCTTATTAAAGCTCATAATAGAAATCTTGGCCTGTGCAATAAGAGACAAAAAATATATAAAAGGTATACAGATTGAAAGAAAATGAAAGTATCCCTACTCCTAAACAACATGATTGTTTGCTTAGAATATATCAGAGAATTTATTTTTTTAAGTCCTATAACTAACAGCTTAGCAAGGAAGCAGGATATAAGGTCAATACAGAAATCAATCATATTTCTATATGGTGGCAATAAACTAGAAACTGAATCTTTAAAACATGTATCATTTACAACAGCTTCAAAGAAATGAAACACTCAGGTGTAAATCTAACAAAACATGAACATGACTTCCCTGGCATCCAATGGTTAAGACTCTATGCTTCCAGTGCAGGGGATGTGGGTTTGACCCCTGGTCAGGGAACTAAGATCCCACATGCTGCACAGTGCAGCCAAACAAAACAAAACAGAACAAAAAACCCCTGAAACTCTCAAAACACAACAGTAAGAAAACTACTAAATTTAAAAATGAGCAGAAATATTTGAACAAATATTCTTCTCAACAAATACTTGAGTAAAATACTACTCTCTGATGGACTCAATAAAGGTCATGAATTTTAATTTAGTTTGGCTAAATTATAAGGGTAAGAGCAACACTACTTCCAGCTCCCTACATCCCAACGCAAAGCTGGCCCAAAATGATTATTTTTCAAAAGCATTTTATTGTGAACTATTACAGAATTTCGTTTTAATAATCACCAGAGAAAAGGTAGGTTGAAAAACTTTCTCCTATTCCTGTTCCATAGCCTCAACCCACTTCACCCCCTCCTCTCTGGTGTTTTAGAATTTTGATTCAGACTTCCTTTGCAGAGGATTCCCTACACTGCATGGAAACGTGGCTCTTTGGTCTTTGTAAGAAAGGGCACATTTGGATTATTTCTGAGTTTGAATATTTATTGGAAGATATTTGTTTCATACCTCTTTCAATAAAGTTGTCAAGGTGATTTCAGAATATTTATAAACACCAGTTTGTTTGTGAACCATGTTTTAACCCACCCTTCCTGTTTCTCAGTATGTTTCAAATCTGTATGCATTAAATATTCAGTGGTGTTGTAGATCATTAAATTGTTTTAAAGTGAAACAGATCCATTCTTTTGCTTGACTCTATTTTAAATCTTTTGGGTGACAACAGGGCAGACTGCAACCCTGTATTTGGGTTCTAGTCTCCATTTTCATCCTGGACAACTGAAAATCAATGATTGATATTGAGTACTAGCTGAGCCTGCTTAGGGAAGGGGGTGAGGGCAGTCAGGGCTGAGTAGTGCCTAGTACCTGGTTGAGTAGTGCCTAGTACCTGGAACTCACTGAGCATTTGCTGAATTTGTTAATTTGATTATGCTATTCAGTGGTGTGAAAAAGAAAGTGTTAAAATAAAACCTGTTAGGGAAAAGGAAGCTCTATCACAACAAGCTGCAGTATATTTTGCCAAAGCTATTAGATTTTTGAGGCAGCTTCTAGTTTATCAATTTTTAGTGCCCCGATATAGTTATTTTATGGCCATTACTAGCAAAAGCAGATTATAGGATTAGTGTTTAACAGGAAAGAAGGGCCCAGTGTGAGTCTCTTTGCTCTGGATCTCTAAAACCACGGTTCTTAATGCCATCCTCTTGGTTTATAGATAGAGAACAGTAACATGATAGGAAAGAACATCAGTTTCGAATTTTGTGGGAGTAGTTCCAGAAAGTCTTTCTGCAGTTTTCTTGAGCACTTGCAGAGGCACTTAGTTTTTTTCCTGAGAAGATCTCTTTAGGTACCAGCATGATCAAAAATGTATCTCAAGGTGCTCATACAGCATTAAAACCAGCAATCAGTAGTAGATTTCAGTGACTTTGTATAGGATGGGGCATGGTCCACAGACAACATCATATGATGTCTGGAGTGTCAAAATATAATTTTCAAAATTAAAAACATGACTCATATACAAATACAGAATGAACATGTCAAAGACTATTAGTGAGGGCCCAGAATTATGCAAGGCTGATTCAAAGAATGTTTGAGAGACTCAGTATATATAGATACTGAAAGTAAAAAGGCTAAGATAGCTAAATTAGATAGAAATGTGGTTAATGCACTATAGGACAGTTAATCCATAGTCTTCGGGATTATTTCTTCTACCGAACATAAATTTTTTTTTCATCTCTATCAGACAAAAATCTGTAAGTTAACATGTCTCTTCAAAAGGTCTAGCTCCTAATCATTAGTGAATAATAAGCCAAGCAAAGATGTAATTCCCTAGAGAACTAAATAATCCCTGGGTGGGCCTATCCACCCAGGGACAATGCTCCAGGATGACAATGAAAGGACATTTGATCATTCTTTTGTATTACTTTTAAGTTTTAAAATAATCTCTATTAACAGAGGGTTAATAGTTTTATAAGTGAGTCTAAATCTTTGGAAATAAAATTAAGGTTCTAGGGGGCTCACCTTTAGAATAGTGTGGTAGCACTTCTGTATTTTACTTTACACATACATTCCAAAATAATAATTTATTTACCTTTCAAACCAATCACTGTATCTTAGAAGTCATCTGAGATCCAGGCATCTCCTAGGACAGGAATGCTTTCTTTCATAGTTTTGACAGGTAATCATGAAGCATTTGTGTACAGGAAGGAAACTAACGTTACTGAGTGCCTATTATGTACAAATTTATTTTCTCACAGTAATACATTACCTATATATTTAGCCACTTTTATCAAATAAATAGATCTCTTCAGCATAATTGCTTTGAATTATACCTTAATTGAAAAATTTACACACAGTATAATTTACCCTTTTTAATATACAGTTCAAGTTTTGACAAATACCTATGGTTGCAATTAACATCAGAAACCAAATACAAAACAGTTCCAAGCATAATTTCCTCTTAAATGTCAATTAATCAACAAGTATTTATTGACTACTGATGTGTCCAATAGTTACTGGTTAGTCTTTGGGGATAGCAGGAGAGTGTAAAAAAGCAGAAGTTAAAGATATTATGTCTGTCTCCAAAGAACTTCCACAGTCTAAATCACAGGGCACAGTTGCACACACAGGAACCAAGCATAAATAAGCAATCTACTAGGTGATAATCTACATGACATGTGGGTTCTGGTATTGAGACTGCCACCATATTACCCTGAATAAGCCATTTATTATTTTTTTTAATCTGAGACCTTCTTTCCTCATTCATAACTAGAAGGGGTTGTCCTAGACAATCTCTTGGGTCTCTCCTAACTATAAGCACATGTGAATCAGGTAGTGAGGGTTCAGAGTGATGATGGAAGGCTGGGAAATTGAGAACAGCTTTATGGCACTGAGGCAGTCCATGGGTTGGCCCCTCAGAGTTAGTGAATGAGGTAAGTAATGAGGGATGCAGAGTAGAGCTGAGAGATACAACCTGTCACAGGGGTGTGAAGGGAGCAAGTGAATGGATGTTGGTCCAGTGGAGCAAAAGAGAACTACAAGGTGTCATTCTGGAAGACAGTGTTGAGCTCAAGCTTTGAATTGTTTGAGAGCCAGGGAGAGACATGAGGACTGGGAAGTTTGGTTGCTTACTAAGTAAACAGAGGAATGACATGATAATGACAGTTATCCACAATCTCTTACTGAAAACCTATCATGGACATGCTCTCTAGAAGCCAGGAATACAGCAGAACAAAATCTGCCCTTTCAGTTATTTATTGCTGCATGAAACAATTCACCCCGAAACCTAGTGGCTTAAAATAACAACCATTTTATTTGCTCATAATTCTCTGCATCAGCAATTTGGGCGAGAATCAGCTGAGTGGTTCTGCTAGTCCTTCCTAGAGTCCCTCATGAGGTTAGTCATCTGGCAATATGATTAGGGCTGAATAAAGATGGCCTCACTCACATGTCTAATGGTTGGCTGTTGACTGGCCTGTCCACACCATCTCTCTTCCTCCAGCAGACTAGTTTGGGCTTCTTCACATGGTTGCTTCAGAGTTCCCAGGAAAAAGAGGAAAGATACAAGACTTCTTGAGATCTAGGCTCAGAAGTCACCCAGAGTTACTCATGCTGCATATATTGGCCAAAGCAAGTTACAAAAACAGCCCAGATTCATGGAGTAGAGAAATATATTCCACCTCCTGATGGGAGGAGCTGCAAAGTCACACTGTAAAGTGGTATATATACAGAGATGTAAGATTGGGTGGGCACTAAGCACTCTATCACACTATCCCATTTGGGAATATAAGTGTTGAGCACATAGTTCTTGAGCCTTGAGAGACGGTAGGAACCACTGAGGTGAAAAAAAATATGAGCTTCTGAGTGGATCCTGAGAAACATGCAGCTAGAACAAACACAGAGGAATGTGCAGAACTTCAGGCAGAGTCAGTACAGACGGAGTGGCAGGATGACTCATGGCATGTTTAGACTCTAGTGAATGCACACTTGGGTACAATGGGTAGAGGAGAGGATTTCAGACATAAGTATTAAGAATGATGGGAAAGGTTATACTTGGCTGTGGGGGACTTTACCTGCTAGGCTCTCAGGAGTACAGATATACCTACTATGCAGTGAGCAGTGAGGGGTGCATGGTGGCCTAGTGGCAGAAGTGGGTATACGGAAGAGGCCTTTACAACCTGCATCTTTATGAACAGCCATTTGGAAGGAAGTTGAGCTGGACCTGGAGTGGTACAGAGATCATGGCAAGAAATCAGCCTAGAGACAGTTTCCCTAAAGACAAGTGCTTACATGGATTCTGCTCAAGGAGTTAACGGGCATAATTGGAGTTTTTACAAGTAAGCTTATTTAGAAGTATAAAAAAATGTTTATTCTGGATTTAATTGGTTATCCTCAGTTACTCAGTTCAGTCACTCAGTCGTGTCTGACTCTTTATGACCCCATGGCCTGCAGCACGCCAGGCCTCCCTGTCCGTCACCAACTCCCGGAGTTTACTCAAACTCATGTCCACCGAGTCAGTGATGCCACCGAACCATCTCATCCTCTGTCATCCCCTTCTCCTTCCGCCTTCAATCTTTCCCAGCATCAGGGCCTTTTCCAATGAGTCAGCTCTTCGCATCAGGTGGATAAAGTATTGGAGTTTCAGCTTCAACATCAGTCCTTCCACTGAACACCCAGGACTGATTTCCTTTAGGATGGACTGGTTGGATCTCCTTGCAGTCCAAGGGACTCTCAAGAGTCTTCTCCAACACCACAGTTCAAAAGCATCAATTCTTCGGCGCTCAGCTTTCTTTATAGTCCAACTCTGACATCCATAACTAGGCGGACCTTTGTTGGCAAAGTAATGTCTTTGCTTTTTAATATGCTATCTAGGTTGGTCATAACTTTCCTTCCAAGGAGTAAACATCTTTTAATTTCATGGCTGCACTCACTATCTGCTGTGATTTTGGAGCCCCCCAAAGTAAAGTCTGCCACTGTTTCCACTGTTTCCCCATCTATTTGCCATGAAGTGATGGGACTGAATGCCATGATTTTGTTTTCTGAATGTTGATTTTTAAGCCAACTTTTTCACTCTCCTCTTTCACTTTCATCAAGAGGCTCTTTAGTTCTTCTTCGCTTTCTGCCATAAGGGTGGCATCATCTGAATATCTGAGGTTATTGATATTTCTCCCGGCAACCCTGATTCCAGCTTGTGCTTCATCCAGCCCAGTGTTTCTCATGATGTACTCTGCATATAAGGTTATCCTGCTGCTGCTGCTAAGTTGCTTCAGTCATGTCTGACTCTTTGCGACCCCAAAGATGGCAGCCAACAAGGCTCCTCCATCCCTGGAATTCTCCAGGCAAGAACACTGGAGTGGGTTGCCATTTCCTTCTCCAATGCATGAAAGTGAAATGTGAAAGTGAAGTCGTTCAGTCATGTCTGACTCTTAGCGACCCCATGGACTGCAGCCCACCAGGCTCCTCCATCCATGGGATTTTCCAGGCAAGAGTACTGGAGTGGGGTGCCATTGCCTTCCTAGAGAGAGCTAAACTTAGACTCATCACACACACACACACACACACACACACACACACCCCTCTCTCCTGTGTAAGATGCAAGTTTCATGTGTGACAAGTAGGATACAACTGTTTACAGTCAAAGTTTTGTCTATATTTCAAAAGAAAAAATCCTAGTGCTCCTTAATATTATAAGTAGGCAAGGAGTTATGGAAAAGGCTGGAAACCATGATGGAGCCAGGTGAAAGCTGCCTGCAGTTTTGACTGTAATCTATACTGTGAAGCCATGCTCTGCCCAGGCAGACTGTATAGCTACACTTTTCACATTGGCAACATAGGAAAATATCAGTTTTCTTTTGACAGTCTGCAAAATGTGTATTTCTTTCCCCCAAATTACTGCTTTCCACAGTACTTACGTGGCCATCAGAATATGCTATGTGTGATTTTTAAACACAAAATGAGAAGTGATATTTGGTTTGTTAATTGAACAGCAGGCAGAAAACAGATAACCAACAAGGACCTACTGTATAGCACAAAGAACTATACTAAATATTTTGTAATAATTTATAAGGGAAAATAATCTGAAAAAGAATGTGTGTGTGTGTGTGAGTCACTCAGTCGTGTCTGACTCTTTGTGACCCCGTGGACTACAGCCCATCAGGCTCCTCTGTCCGTGGAATTCTCCAGGCAAGAATACTGCAGTGGATTGTCATTCCCTTCTCCAGGGGATCTTCCCAAGACAGGGATTCAACCCGGGTCTCCCACATTGCAGGCAGATTCTTTACTGTCTGAGCCACCAGGGACTGAACCCACATCTCTTATGTCTCCTGCATTGGCAGGCGGGTTCTTTACCATTAGTGCCACTTATATACATACATATATATGTATCTGAATAACTCTGCTGTACACCTAAAACTAATACAACATTGTAAATCAACTATACTTCAATAGAAAATAAAAACATCAGCAGGCAACAATTCTGTTTCAGGTATTTCTGAGAGATAAAATGTAGAGAATTTGAAGGCTTCCTAGCACCATGGGAGTGGAAGTCTAGTTGTAACCTTCAGGTCATGTGTATATGAAATAAGTCACAGAGTAAGGAAGTATGGCATTAGGTGCCAAAGTGAATACAAAAGACAAGACTTAAAATGAGAGAATATAGTGTAGAGGATTACATCCAAATGAGTGGCCTTTGGGGAAGTGGGGAATCTCCTGCTAAGCTAGAATTTCCAAGAATTTGGAATTGGCCCAGGCAGGACTGACTGGCAGGGTGAAGAGGACAGGATGATCTAGTTGTGAGGAAAGGCTCCAGGTAAACTGGAGTGCTGGTGGTATTGGTAGAGGGGAGGCAGTGAGGAAACAACTCAGAAATGACTTCCCAGACTGTTCCACCTAGTTGCTCTGAAATTCCAGGTGAAGAACTGTCCTCAGTTGATGGATTGTATCATGTGAAAACATTACAAACAGCTCAACTAACAGACAGGAAAAGAAAGGATATTTAGGTTCCTTTTTGCATATACAGGGCTTCATCTACTATCTGGTAGGTGAATGGGTGGCCCTTTGTGAGTACATCACAGGATAGGAAAAAGTTCTTCAAGGGGAAAACACATCTCCTCTGCCCTTGGTGCTTGCTCAGACTGAGCCAGACCACAGTATATAGCAGTTATGCAAGAAAGGGACTCCACTGCATTTCCTAATGACATAGTGTTCTAGGTAGAGATCTGAGTGGGCATGCTGAGTTTTTGCCAATTCTCTCAATGTGCTCTTCAAAACTGGGGAGACTTCCTTTAAAAATGTGTTTTATTTTAGGATCTAAGAAATCATAAATGGTTCATATCATGGAGGTTCCCAGAAATCATGCCTCATTAGTGTCCTTAACAGTTAGTTTTTTTAAAAAGTATAAAAATAACATTTAGTGATTATCCAAATTATTTCATGGGGAAGATACTCAGGTTTATATACATACTTGAGGAGTGTCTAGACATGGGCTTGGTATACAGCAAGCACTCAAAGAGTGTTAGTTGATTCTGAACTACCTGATTCTGAGCTTTTTGCAGCTTCTTTATAAAATATAGCAATACACTAAATTTTTGGTGAACTGATTCTTTAACATTGGGAGGACAAGGAAAACCATTAACAGTAGGCATCTGGGTTGTCCAAAAGTGGGTCCAAACTTCAGATATTATATAGGACTCCCATACATCTATATGATCCTAAACTTTTTCACCACTAAGGACAACTTTTAAGATTTCACTCATTGACAACATGCTTTGAAGACTTGCCTACCAAACACGCCACCCCTATGGATTATTTAATTTCTCCATTTTAGCTGACTAAAGGTAAATGTTTCTGACAAGTAAAGGTTCTATTAAACATGAGATGATAAGAATAATGTATTTGTTTGCCAGACATTGATCAGCATTTTATTCTTAATTTGCCATTAATTCCACACAATAATCCCGTGCATGCTAAATCACTTCAGTTGTGTCCGACTCTGTGACCCCATGGACTGTAGCCTGTCAGGCTCCTCTGTCCATGGGATTCTCTCAGCAAGAATACTGGAGTGGGTTGCCATGTCCTCCTCCAGGGGATCTTCCCCATCCAGGGATTGAGCCAGTGTCTCTTGTGCCTCCTGCATTGGCAAGTGTGTTCTTTACTACTAGTGCCACCTGGGAAGCCCATATGAACTTCATTTTACAAACAAGGAAACTGGGGAGTTCCCCATCAGCCCAGTTGTTAAGACTCCACCTTCCAATGCAGAGGGTGTGCGTTCAATCCCTGGTCAAGGAACTAAGATTCCACAAGCCATGTGGAGAGGCGAGGAAAAAAAAACAACTCAATTAAAACTATACAAATAAAGAAACTGTGGCACAAAGAGGTTAAACTCACTCGAGGTTGCATAGCTAGAAAAAGGCAAAAGCAAGATTTAAACAACTTGGCTCTTCGCTATTCTATCCATTCTAGCATTCAAACTTTAGCTAACTAGTTTTACCATGAATGGCAGTGTAATTCTAGCAATCTCACGCTCAGGTATTTACCCTAGAAAAAATGCAAATTTATGGGCACACAAACACTTGCATGTGAACTTTTATAGCAGCTCTACTTATAATCACCCAAAACTGGAAACAACCAAAATGTGGTACATTCATATAATAGAAGATTACTCAATAATAAAAAAGAACAAGCCATTTGAAACACACAACTTGGATGAGTCTCAAAAGCATTATGCTGAGTGAAAAAAAATTAGATTCAAAAGATTACATATAGTCTGACTCCATTTATGTTACATCAGAGTGACAAAACTAGAGTATGATAGAGCACAGATCAGTAGCTGCCAGGAGTTGGGGTGGTAACAGAATGTGACTGAAAGAGGTAGCACAAAGGAATTTCCTGAAGTGATGGAATTGTTTTATATTTTGATTTTGACAGTGGTTACACTGATCTATATACATGTGTCAAAATCCACACAACTATACACATCCCCCCAAAAGTCATATATACCGTAAGATAAAGAAAAAGGCAACAGGTCATCATCTTTTTGGTCAGTACTAATTTCTGTATTTCTCATTTACTCACAATAACCTTCTACAGTTCAATGTATCACCAACACTAGTTTTCAGGTTTAAAAATTAGAAGAGTTAAATTATAATGTGAAGCAAAGAACCATGATTAGGCCACACATCCAATCGGAATGATGAGTTACCTCTAATAAACATTCCTTAAAAGTTAAATGAATTTGGATGCTTATTTCATTAAAAATAAAAGTATTTCACAGGACTTCCCTGAAGGAAGTCCAAGTTAAGACTCTGTGCTTCCACTGCAGGGGGCATGGGTTTGATCCCTGGTTGGGGAACTAAGAGCCCAAATGCTATGTGGTGCGGCCAAAAAATATTAAAAGTATTTCAGTAAACTTATTGGAGAAGGCAATGGCAGCCCACTCCAGTACTCCTGCCTGGAGAATCCCATGGATGGAGGAGCCTGGTAGGCTGCAGTCCATGGGGTCGCTAAGAGTTGGACATGACTAAGCAACTTCACTTTCACTTTTCACTTTCATGCATTGGAGAAGGAAATGGCAACCCACTCTAGTATTCTTGCCTGGAGAATCCCAGGGACAGAGGAGCCTGTTGGGTACCATCTATGGGGTCACACAGAGTCAGACACGACTGATGTGACTTAGCAGCAGCAGCAGCAAAAAACTTATTAGATGATATATTTAATATAGCAATTTGCAGACGAAAACAAAAGTATGTAACCAAAATTAACTCTGGGAAGGAGAACGTGATGGAATGAATGTCATAAGGATGTCATGGACAACCATGGCTCTTTCTACAACTTTTCAGTTTTTACTAGAATGCATTCATGCATCACTAGTATAATTAAAAACAAAAATCTAAAAAGAATTTTAAAAATCCTTCTCAATTAAAATGGAGATGATTCCCAAGTTACAATATATTTCCATCCATGGGGCTTCCATTGCCTTCAGGCACCCCTTGGTTACTCTATTTACCAGGTTAGGCTTGTATTCTACTTAACACTTAGTGCCTCACTCATAACACAGTGGGCACTCAAATATTAGCTGAACTGAACTGCACCTGGAAATGTGGAGAATAAAAATGACAAACACATGGTCACCAACAAACCCTATAATCTAGAAAGGCTAAACCATGCTCTAATTTTGAATGAAGCAAATTATTATTGACTGCTAACAACATACTCAATAATTACAAAGGCACACACAGAATTTTGAAAGAGAGCAAGACAAACATTTAACATACCGCCAGTGGTACAGAGGTTTTTAAAGTCTAAAATAGGCAGAAGCCAAACCAGAATCAATTATTCCTGGCTCCCTAACCATACAACTATAAAATTCAAGGGTATGAGAAAAATAAAAATAGGGGGAAAAAACTAACCTGCACTAAGTTTCTGTGGGCTGCATACTAGACATTTATGTAAATTAAAACTTTCTTTGAGGACTTAAGTGTCAGTTCGGTCATGTAAAGTATTGGGAGGCCATCATTTCCACCTTTACAACAAGAAAGAAGCTAGATCCACTGAAAATCAATGACTCCTCTTGATATGTCCAATGGCCCTATCAGAGAAATGAAGTCACAGGGCAAACCACCATCCCACTATCTGAAGAGATTGGTGCCTGCAGGTAGACACAGGATCTGAATGTGTAAGCTGGGAGGAAGATTAAACTAGAGATTCTGACAAATTACTGGAGACCAGAGTATGGAAACATCATGAGAGTATGAAGTTCCTGGGCTCCACATTGTGGGGGTGGGGTTTCCCATCCTCAAGTTTTACCAAAAGGAATCCCACAAGGTTCCTACAGGGATTAGGAAAAATGTCAAAGCTTCCACCAAGGTGCTGGTTGGCTGAGGAAAACAGCACTCACTGTGAAATCCACTCAGACCCCTTTCCTTTATCTATCACACAGAACAAAAGGCTTAATTTGCAGGGGTTTGAGGGGTGGACTTAAAATCTCTGGCTTGAGGATACTGGTGGATACTCATTGCAGCTGGGAGAAGGAACAGAGGTAAAAGAAAAAGAAGCTCCACCCCTGGAAGCGGGGCAGGAAATTTTATGAAGGACACACTCAAGACACACTAAAGGCAGTTCCAGCACCTGCCTGAGAGTTATTCAAATCATCAGAGAACTCCTCCCCCACCAACCACCACCTGGCAAACCAGCTACTGGGTTAGCAATGGTGGAATACAACTGGGAGGGCTATAAGAGCCCTCTTTCCTCTTGGGAAACAGCACAAGGAAAAACCCAAAGCTAAGCAGGAGTCAAAAAGAAGGTATCAATCACTAGAAGAATCAGAAATCTCTGGTGCCCATAGCAAAAACAAAGATGGAACATAGGCCAACTCCTGACTAATTTAAATCCCCACACTAAAGGCCTAGCAGAAGAAAACTTGTGTTCTCCTACCCATGTTCAGCTTTCAGCTTATTTACGAGGTATAATAAAAGGCAGGAAGATATTCCAAATGCCAAAACAACCATCAGGTCCAGACTCAGTATGACACAGAAATTGGGGCTATCAGAAATGAAATCTATAAGAATTATGTTTACTATGCTAAAAACTCTTAATGGAAAAGGTAGACAATATGCAAGAGCAGATGGATAATTTCACCAAAGAGGTGTTAACTGTGATAAAGAATCAAATGGAAATGCTCAGTATGAAAACAGTAAAAACACACCATGCTCAACAGCAGAACTGACACAGACAAAGAAAGAATAAGTGAACATACAGATCAAGTTTACTGATCAGGTCAATAAAAATGAAAAGAGACAAAAGAGAAAAAAATAGAACACAGCATTCAAGAACTGTGGGGCAATATCAAACAGAATAACATACTTGTAATTGGAACCCCAGAAGGAAGAAAAAAAAGAGAACTGGGCACAATAATTATTTGAAGAAATAATGGCTGAGAACTTTCAAAATTAGTGACAGACAACAAACCACAGATACAAGAAGCTCAGAGAATACCAAGCAGCATAAATATGAAAAAAAGAAAGCCACACCTAAGCAAATACAAAGTGATTAAAGGGAACCAGAGGCAAAAAGACAAATTAACTATGGAAGAACAAGAAAGAATTACAGCAGACTTACCAGAAACCACGCAAGCAAGGCAACAATGGAGAGAGGAAAAAAGTGTCAACATTCCATGAAAATTCCACATTCCATGAAAATGTCCTTCAAAAGTGAGGGGAAAAAAAGACTTTCTCAAACAGAAACAAAATATTTACTGACAGTATATCTAGCATAAAAGTTGATGTTAAAAGGAACATTCTTCAGGCAGAAAGATTATGAATAAGGTAGGAACTTGGATTAGCATAAAGAAATGAAAAGCACTGGGAAAGGAATAAATGAATGTAGAATATAATATTTTCTTTTCAAAATGTTTCAAAAATGAGGGACTTCCCTGGTGGTCCAGTGGCTCAGACTCCACACTGCCAATGCAGGGGGCCTGGGTTTGATCCCTGGTCAGGGAACTAGATCCCACATGCTGCAACTAAAGAATTCACACACTGCAACAAAGATCAAAGACTGTGCATGCCACAACCAAGACCTGGTACAACCAAATAAAATTTTTAAAAATGTTAATTAGAAAAATGTTTGAAAAGCCAATTTCCCAGATACCAGTCAAGGGTCAATCTTTCAAGCAGGACTTCTAAAGATAGCACCCTTAGGCCTATATTAAATCTTTTCAGTGTGTGTGCATGCTAAGTCTCTTCAGTCATGTCCAACTCTTTGTGACCCCAAGGATTGTAGCCCACCAGGCTCCTCTGTCCATGTGATTTTCCAGACAAGAACACTGGAGTGGGTTGCCATGTCCTCCTCCTGGGGATCTTCCCGACCTAGGGACTGAACTCACATCTCTTCCATCTCTGCAATGGCAGGTGGGTTCTTTGCCACTAGTACCACCTGGGAAGCCCTTTTCAGCACAAGAGAGTTAAAAAAAAAAAACCCTGCAGCTAACAGCATACTTAACAGTGAGAGATGGAATACTTTCGAAGATTGGATCAAATTAAGGATGTCCTCTCTCACCACTACAACTCTGATAAAGAAGAAAAAATAACAGTATTCATATTACCTGATTTCAAGAATCCTATGAATCTATTGTAGTCAAGACAGTGTGGTAATGGCAAAGTGATAGACACACAGATCAATTCATCAGAATAGAGACCTCAGAAATAGACCCACACAAGCATTGTCATATGTCACAAGCATTGACAGAAGTACAAAAGCAATTCAATGGAGAAACACAGTCTTTTCAACAAATGGTTCTGGAACTACTGGACATCCATACACAGGAAGATGAACTTTGACATACACTCATTTTCATGGCTGGTGGGAATGCAAAATGACAGAGAACCATTTTGGAAGATAGTTTGGCAGTTTCTTATAAAAACTCTGCAATCCCACTCCTAGGTATTTACCCAAGTGAACTGAAAACTTATATCCACACAAAATGTTTATTCAGATTTATTCATAATTGCCTGGAAGCAACCAAGTTGTGTCCTCAAACAGGTGAATGAACAAACTGTGGTACATCCATACAATGGAATGCAATTCAATGATAAAAAGGAAAGAAGTATTATTAGATGAATCAAGTAAAATCAGACCAAAAAAGGCTACATATTGCATCTATTCCATTCATATGACATTCTGGAAAAGGTAGGGCTATAGTTAAACATTCAGAAGTATGCTATTCTGAGGCATTTCTAGGAAACAAAACTGGCTGGATATATTTTTTACCAAGGATAGTTCTGACCAGGTCAATGGAAGTTCATATCACCATAAACATACACCATTTCTTTTTAGATAAATGTCCTTCATTTTTAAAATAGGGTAATATATTCACATGGCTTAAAATTCCAAAAGTATACATAAAAGTCGGAGAAGGCAATGGCACCCCACTCCAGTACTCTTGCCTGGAGAATCCCATGGGCGGAGGAGCCTGGTAGGCTGCAGTCCATGGGATCGCTGAGTCGGACACGACTGACTGACTTCACTTTCACTTTTCACTTTTATGCATTGGAGAAGGAAATGGCAACCCACTCCAGTGTTCTTGCCTGCAGAATCCCAGGGACGGGGAAGCCTGGCGGGCTGCCCTCTATGGGGTCGCACAGAATTGGACACGACTGAAGCGACTTAGCAGCAGCAGCAGCATACATAAAAGTCTATGCAATGAAGTCTCCTTCCCTCCCTCTATCCCAGCCATGTGTGCCCCAAAGCTCAGTGTCTTGAATATCCTTTCAGAAATATTTTATGCTTATATAAGCAAAAATGCATGTATTACTGCCCCACTATTATACACAAATGGTAGTATACAATATACAGTGCTCTATTTCTTGCTTTTTCATTTTGTACATCTTGAAGATCACGTGATATCAATGTAATATTCTACTGCGGAAATCAAGCCTTGATTGATCCTTAGGCTATAACCACTCTTTTGCTATTATAAGCAATACTCCAAGTAATATGCAAGTATTTGTTGAATTCATTTCTGCAAGTGTTTGCTGGGTCAAATGATATGTGCATTTATAATTTTGATGGCTATTTCCAAGTCACTGACTTTTAAAATATCAGGGATGTTTAGTTTTTCTCCTAAGAGGAAAAAAAAGAAACTGAGATTCTATCACCAGGCAATTTTCTGGAGCTCTAAGATGTACAAAATAAAGCCTTCTACTCAGTTTTCCCCACGTGCTTACTAGGATCCAGTTGAATTTTCATGTAATATATTTCAGGCCACAAGCTGGTTGCAAAACCTATTTCAGGTATGTAAAAGGTATTACTTCTAAAATCGTCACAAGCAAAGGCCGGCTGACGCCCCAAATTACTAATCGCTGGCCACTAACTCTGTAGCACAACAGTGGATTCTTCACTGCAACCACACAGAGATTTTAAAATTCTGACCAAATAAAACATACCTAACAGAAGGCAATGGTACCACACTCCAGTACTCTTGCCTGGAAAACCTCATGGACGGAGGAGCCTGGTAGGCTGCAGTCCATGGGGTCGCTAAGTCGGACAAGACTGAGCGACTTCACTTTCACACATTGGAGAAGGAAATGGCAACCCACTCCAGTGTTCTTGCCTGGAGAATCCCAGGGACGGTGGAGCCTGATGGGCTGCCGTCTATGGGGTTGCACAGAGTCGGACATGACTGAAGCAACTTAGCAGCAGCAGCAGCAGCAGCAACAGAATTCTTTGTCCTTATTATAATGCCCAAATAAGGATTTCTTCTTTTAGGTAAAACTGTAACTCACATAAAGGTTATGAAGAAAGGCTGCAAATGTTTCTCTCATCTTTCAGGTAGTGATGGATTCCCAATTAACTGTCTTTTTGCTTGACCTCAAAACCTATTGCAGTCTAGCACATTACAGTTTTTGTGCTAAAGCTTGAACCAGAGGTTGAGGAAACCCAGGGGCTCCTTTGATAATAGCCATATAAGATCAGTGAGCAACAAGCCACTCATGAGACTATATCTTGAGCCACAATGTCACCCTCTGGCTTCCTTCCAGAAAAACCATCACTCAGCTTCAAACTTGATAAAAGAGAGATGGCACAATCATATTATTTAGTTTCAAGAATACACTACATTGGGACTTCCCTCGTGGTTCAGTGGTTAAGACTCTGTGCTTTTAAACGCCAGGGGCACAGGTTTGATCCCTGTTTGGGGAACTAAGATCTCATAATGCTGTGTGGTGTGGCAAAAAAAAAAAAAAAAAAAAGAATACACTACATTTATAAGTAAGTGTTTAAAATGATTTATCAAAGGAAAACAGATTATATTCATTAATAATTAATATGCATTACTGCAGTAATGGTCCCCAATTTTCTCACATCTCCTTGTGTCCATGCCTTGGAGGGTCCTCTCCCACAATGACTCTGGGCTTGGCCAAGGAACTTCTGTGATTTGGCTGATGGGGCAGTATCAAATGTGACAGACAAGATACTTGAGAAGTGCTTTTGCCTTGGTGCTTGCTCTCATCTGCTACTCTTTGTGCCTTTGAGACTATGATGTTAACAAGTCCAAACTAGCCAGCTGGATGAGGGACCACTTGGAGTGAGGATGAGCCATCCCAGCTTAGGGCCTCCTAGACCAACCAGCCTGGCAACTACCAGATGTATGAGCAAGGCCATCCTAGATCATGCATTTGCCAGCTAACCACCCTCCCTCTCCTCCTCCAAAAAAAAGTTAACTGACATAGGCTACTCCAAAGTAAATATGTCTGTGGTCCAATACATATGGAAAGGGGAAGAGAACACTGATCTTCCCCTATGAAGTTTACTCTGCACATAATAGTTCCAAACAGAAAAACCTGCAGTACCTGGATGAGAATAAATATATAAGTACCAAAAAAATTCCTGAGTCCTCCTGGATTCTCACAAATGCACTGTCTGCCATCACAGATGGCACACACTAAAACACACACACACACAACACAAAAAATTTCCATTTAGTCAATGAAGCATCTTTATCATGATATATTTAAACCAAAGTCTTATAGTCAACAGTTCCATTTCTAACATGAACTCAGGTTTCTAGGAATTACTTTTTCTTTCAATTCTACTTGCTTCCCCATTTGACAGGGCTTGGTGAAAGCTCAAAGAGCTCCCTCAATGCAGCCTAAAAAGCATCAGGTAATAGAGCCCAATTAAACCTCCTAGAAGCATTCCACAGGACCAGCTTCTTCCAGCATCACAGCAACTCTTTTTAGCCATGTTAATGGCCGGCAGTAAAAACTGTTTAAGATCTACACATTTGGGCCAGAAACATTGCCTCTATTGGATCACTAAGTGAGACACTAAAAGGGAAATGACTCTCTTAAGCCACTTTTGTTTAGGCCTCAGGAGATGCCTTTCTGGATTCACACACACACACACACACACAGAAACACCTTCTAGCAGCCTCCTACAGCCCTTGGAGTAAAACACAAGCTCCTTAACGAGGTCCCCTAAGACCCTGTCAATCTTACCCTGCCTGTCTCATCTCTTTCTCCAGGTCCTAGTCAAACCTCTTTGAATCCTTACCACCTCTCTCCCACCTCAGTGCCCTTACAACACCTGCTGTTCCCTCTGCCTGGCAATCCCTTCTCTCTTTTTCCCTGCTTTTTCCTGCTAAGTCTTCAGGATTCAAGGCACCATGCTGGTCTCCATCTCCCTCTCTGAAGGATTCTACCTCTTACTTGCTGTTTGACTTTAGGCAAGTTACCATTGCTTCACCTCTTTGAGCTTCATATCTCAGAAAGAAACCCTGTGATAAGCACTTAGCACAATGCTTAGCACACAAAAAATGCTTAACAAATCATCACTGCTGTTATAGCTATTACCTCATAGTAATCTTCATCACAATTTAGTACGATTAGTAATTAGATATTTATTTGTAGAAAAATAGAAACACCTCCTTGGATTTCACCTTAATACCTAATCCTGTTCATGCTATTTCCCCCATAATGCAATTCTGGAAGGGAAGATGAATGTTTATAGAGCAATTATTACCTCAAAAGTGTGTTTTGGCAGATGAAGAAACCGAGGCACAGTGAAATTAAGTGGTCAAAATCAAGTGATGGATTAAAATCCAAGTTGGCATGACCCTACAGCCTGTGCTGTATATGACACCAAAGGTTTCTCTAACTCATGAACCTTGTCAACTAAGAGCAGCAAGCATCAGAAAAAATGAATCTTCACATTTACATACTTTTCAAACGACTCCCAGGTATTTAACTCTTCAAATCCTTAACCAGCCTGATGTTCCAATCAGCCATGTAAATTCCTTCAGCAGAATACTCTTCCCCTTGATTGAGATGGTAGATTTCCTTACCTTTCCACCGGATGTTGAGCTTTCAAGGGGATGAATATCTTTCACGTCTTATACCCCTAGCAAACAAATTTGCTAAATAAATTAAAATGTTGGAGAATATATAATAAGTACAAAGTTGGGGAGTGGTGGAATGACTTTTCATAAAAATATTAAAGTTTGGCATAGCTAAAAACAAACTTGACAAAAATGACAACAAAAAGGGAGTTTATCTTAACCACTTTTACAATTGATAATGATTTCTATATCTAGTATTAGAGATTCCATGTTATTTACAAATGTGTATTTTACAACTTTAGGTAGACCACTCACCAATATTCTGCTATACCCAGCAGCTGCATTCGAGCCACCCTCATGAGCGGATGCCTTTGACAAATATCTCAATGGTTACTTTCAAATGGGTCATAAAAGAAAACAGAGCAAATGATAAAGCAAATGGGAGCAAACTGTTAGTAAATGGTAAGTTTGAGCAAAAGGAATACAGGAGTTCTTTGTACTATTTTTGCAACTTTTCTGTAATTATATCAAAATGAAATGTTCTGAAAATTTGAAATTAAAAAAAAAAAGATTTTCCCAGGAGATTGAACACACAAGGTACTGGCCATGCTGGTTTCGTATTATCTTGTCACTTGGTCCAAAAAACACACTCCAGTCATGTTTCCTTGCCTGTCAGCCAATATCAAAGGACAAAAATCCCATGGGCAACAGGGCTCAGCCACCACTTCTGGGTTGGGACAGAGATTAAATTATTTATTGCTTGAAGAGTACTAATGAACACATAGGTATCCTATTGGACAAAGCTCCAGCACTATTCCCCACACCAGGCACCCTACTTTCTTCAGTCAGCTACCCTTTGAGTCCTTACTTTCCCTTCCCCAAGCTCAGTTATGGGGCCAGGCAAATTCTCCTCACACTTTCTTGCTCACTGTTCCACCCACACAAGAGAAGCACAGAGACAGATCAGATGGTAAGAGCTTTGCTGCTATTGTCTATGGAGAGACTTACAGGGAGTAAGAAAAAATAACCCTAGGGGAATCACAAAGATTCCAGAAAACAGAAAACTCAAAGCGGTAGTTACTTGGTCTGTAACAACCACTTGCTAGCACCCTTTTATTCATGCATCACTTCTACCTACTCGTCCTAGACCTTCCCCACTCCCCAAACCAGAATGCTTCAGCTTTCCTAGCCACTGTAAGTAGGACAACAGGTAGAAACTTGTAAATCATTCAAGTGTCCCCATATTAGCCATTTCAGAAGAGTGCCACATGGGTGTCACCCAACACTCAACCCTCACCTATAAGGTGAGACAAATAAAGATCATAGTAAGTTATCCTCGGATGAGATTTTCTTAATGTAAACCAGCATATGATCTCTACCTTCCTCAGCTCCTGTTTTGTGTAAGCTCTATGAGGAAGTAGATGCATTATGTCCTACACAATGTTCAACCTCTGTATCCCTGATCAAGGATTATTAAAGCCCTCTGTAATGCCCTATCTTCAAAAACACCCAATGCTTTCTGCCTCTTGCCTCCCCCCAAATACTTGCTTAGTTCCAGCCATACCTCAAAGTAGTATGCAGAAAGAAGAAATGGCTTTGTGTAGCTTAGGGGAGAAATGGGTTGATAGAGTTGGTGGAAGACAAAGGAGAAAAAAAGACAAGCATTACCAAAGAAATTCATATTCAACCTACAGCCTTCAACATCCTTTGTTCTTAAATATTTTAACTTTCGCTAACCCATACAACTCAACTATGAGAGCCATGAACCATCATCTGTCCTGCTCCTGGGAACCTTCTCTACAGGCCAGAAGGTGGGTCACAGGTGCCCCTCAGGCTGCTTCCAAGTCACTCCTGGCGGCCAACTAATCACAAACACTTCAGGAAGGACTGGGAGGCCCTTCTTCACTTTCCCCTACCTGTGACCATGATTCACCAACTCACAGAAACACGACTCAGAAAAGTAGGAGAACGAAAGTGTAGGTTCTAGAACCAGACAAGGACCCCTGAATATTTCAGAAATGACTGGACAAAGAATGCAAGAAACTCTGTCAAGGCACCAAGACTAGGTTACAAGCACTTCTCTAGCAAACAAAACTGTAGAGAAGAGCATAGTTGAAGAAAAGGTGTCAGTGATGGTAAATAACCCTGAGAAGATCTCATGTAATTCTTTCACCCTTGGAGTTTTTACCCTCTTATAGTTCAAGTATTTAAATTCAGAGCTCACTTTAGATGAAAAAGAAAATGACACGTTATAAAGGTAAATAGAATGCTTGCCTGTTAAGTCAAGTCGGACTCTTTGCGACCCTATGGACCATAGCCCGCCAGGCTCCTCTTGTCCATGGGATTCTCCAGGCAAGAATACCGGAGTGGGTTGCCCTGCCCTCCTCCAGGGGATCTTCCCGACCCAGGGATCAAACCCAAGTCTCCTGAGTTAGCAGGTGGGATCCTTACTCCTAGGCTAAACAGAAGAGGGGGAAAAAAAACCTACATATATTTCACTTATCCACATGATGCTATGAAAGCATGAGAACTACACTATTCAAAGGGTGCAGAGGCCTAGGATCCACATTCCCATTGTTTACAGATATTATGAAAGTATTAAATAAAAATACAATGCTTTGTTCAGGCCGACTCCTTTCTCCCCCCGCCCCAGTGTCACCCCCCAGGCTGACAAGAAATAGCTGCAGGGAAGGTATTTAAGAGAACTACTCTGGGAAAGTGGATTCTGGGTTGCTTAAACTAAGCCAAGATGTTGTGCAACCAGTCTTTACCTAAATTATTTTCCATTACTTTGCCAGTTTAGAGAGAAGCAGACAGTTATCTTTATCAGAGAATGAGGTCGCCTTTCCCTCCAGGCCACTGGAATCACCATCAACACGGTTTTGATTTCTTACACAATCAGGCGCGCGCGCGGGGGCGGGGGGGGGGGGGGCGAGGAGGCCCGCTGGGGGGGCGGACACGGGGATCTCATCCTCAGCTTTACAGATAAACGGATCTCACATCAAAAACAACCCCATGAACATCTGAGAGCATGGATTTCCTTGCATCTCAGAAAGTCAGAGAAGCGGCCAAACAAGTTTCTCGCCAAATGCTTAGGAGCTGCATATGTCCCAGGGCTACACAATGATACCAACTTTTAAACATGCCTTCACATACCACCATTATGGTCCCACACTCGAGGTCCCTCGCCCGCTTTCCCCCCTCACAAATAATAAACGCAGGTTGGTTACCGCGTGCAATTTAAAGCCGGACTTTACCGAAGCAGTAGCTCGAGAAAAGCGAGAGGAAAAGATTGGAGGCAGACTTTTTTTTTTTTTAATCGATATCCCCATGGCGTGGGGAATAAAACCAACTCAATCGCTGAGAAAAGTTAAGTTTGCCGTGCCCAGCTGTGGGAAAAAATTTCCCGTAAGATTCGGAAAGCCCTCCCGTTTTTCCCACCCCCGCCCCCCCGGACCGCCCGGCACTCGCCGGTCGCGGCGGCCCGGGACCGGCAGCTCTGGAACAATAACGCGAGGGGGAGGGAAAGTTCGTCAGCCCGCGGGACGCCGGGGCTCACCAACGGCGGGACCACGCCGCCGCCCGCACCGCCCGGCCCCCAGTCTCTGGGACTCGGTTCTTCCCGCCCCTCAACAGCGAAACAGTCGGGGTGCGCCCCCGCTCCCTGGAGCATCCGGCCCCAGGGGGCCCGCAGAGCGGGTCCTCACGCCGCGAGTCGGACCCCGGGAGCCCCGAGAGCAGGCAGTAAACCGGGAGGGAGGGGGCGCCAGGAGGGGGCACCGGAGGAAACGGCCGCAACAGTTATGGCGCTCAATTTCTGCCCGAGTGTAGCCGCAGCCGAACACGGCCGGCCGCCCCCACCACCCACGCCCCCGGGCCGGCCACCCAGCGCTGCCCGGAGCCGGCCGAGGAGCCACCGGGCACTTTACCTCAGCCCACACACGCTCTCGGCTCCAAGGCTCTGGGGACGCCGGAGGCCACCGCCGTGTGGAGCCGGACCGACCCGGAGCGCGGCGAGGTTGGTCTGGGACGTTGCGCTCCGTGGCGCCTGTTTCCACCCCCAGAGGCCGCCACTCCCGCTACCCACCCGACGCGACGCCCCCCAAACCCGCTCGCCCCGCGTCCAGTCAGAGGCGCCTACCTTAGCGCGGCGCGACCGCTGCTCCTTCCCGGCTCCACACTAGGGCCCGGCAACGTGCCGGGCGAGTCCGGTAGAGGTGGTAACCGCCCCCTGAACCGCTCGCTTTCTTCTCTCCCCTCCCTCGCACCTGCCCCCTAATCTCCTCCCTTACCCCCCGCCCTCCGCCCCGCCGCCGGATCCGCCGGGGCCGGCCCCCGCGCCTCAGCTCCCGCCCTCGGCCCTCGCCCGCCCGCCCGGCCCGTCAGGCCTCAGCGCTGGGCAGGCGGTTGGGCGGCGGCGGCAGCGAAGGAGGCGGCGGCGGCAGCGGCTGAAGCGGCGCGGAACACTATTGTATTCCTGACACTGTGCGCTCCCACGCTCCGCCTCTTCCCCTTCCTTCCTTCTCCACCGTCTCCCCAACCTCCGCGTTCCACTCCAACCGCCCCCCCACCCGCAGCCAACCGCCGGCCGCGCTCGCCCTACCCGTCTCTGGCTCCCTGCTGTCCGACCGCTCTGACCGCCGCGCGCTCTTCTGGCGGGCCGGGCGCAGTTTGCCACCGCCGCGCGCCTTGAGGCCCCGCCCACTTGCTGCTCCCGCACGCGCCGCGCGGGGCTCCAGGTGGGTTCCTCTCAGCTCCTGCTGGGTGCGCTGCAGCCTGGAGGCGCCTCACCACCTCTGAGGGCTGGAGACGCCGACGACGGGGAGGTGCCTGGGTTGTGCTGAAATACTACCTAAGCTTTTCAGGGCCCCTTTCAACTCTGAAGTTCTATAAGTGGACCCTCCTGTATGCAACTTGCTGTCGGTCACTATTGATTTAAGCCGTTTGCGCTTAAATTACACCTATAATAATATTCAAGCCGAAGTGGCTATTCACAGAATAAATTTATTCAGTTGCAGGCACAAGTGGTTTATGAGGTGTGGCTTTTTGATGAGTCAACTTGGTTAGGGTACAGCCCCCAGTTATTCAGTCAAACACTAACCAAGGTGTTGCTTTGAAGGTATTTTCGAGTAATTAAAGCTCCTGATCAGTTGACATAAAGTGAGGGAGATTATCCTGGATAATCTGGATGGGTCTGGTCGTTCCTTTCTGATTGCGTGCCCTATAGATTTTGGATTTGCCTTGCCTGCCCCACATTTGTAAGCCAATGTCTTCTAATCAATGAATGAATAAAAGTGTGACTGTGTGTGCGTCTTTGTGTGTCTGTCTCTGGTGGAAAACTGACTCATACAGATGTTTAAGCAGCAAACTCTTTCCCATGAACTCATAATTGTCGTTTTCATTCACATTTCTAGGCTAAACAAAAATGTGGGCTCTTTTTGTATTTTGTCTGTTTTCAGTATTAAAGATGTAGTTCTATTTCATAACGTGCAAATATGTGAATTCTAAAATATTCGTGGTCCTTCAGACTTACCTCGTTTATTTATTATCCTCCTTTTATTTACCTCAGTATTGCTGGACTGTGCTGTCCTTAGTCGCTCAGTCGTGTCCGACTTTTTGCGACCCCGTGGACTGTAGCCCACCAAGCTCCTCTGTCCGTGGGGATTCTCCAGGCAAGAATACTGGAGTGGTTTGCCATGCCCTCCTCCCGGGATCTTCCCAACTCACGGATGGAACCCAGGTCTCCTGCATTGTTGGCAGATTCTTTACCAGCTGAGCTACCAGGGAAGCCCTACCTCAATATTATACTTACTTTGAAATAATTATAGATTCACAGGATCTGTAAAAAAAAAAAAAAAAGTATTACAAAACAGTCTCAAGTACTCTTCACCCAATTTTCCCCAATGGTAATATCTTACATAACCAAGATATTGACATTAGTACAAGCCACAGTCCTTACTCAGATTTCACCAGTTTTAAATGCACTCATTTCTGTGTCTGTATGTATAGAACTGTGCAATTTTATCACATGTGAATGGGATCATACCTTTTGAAACTGGCTTTTCTTCATTCAGCATCATTTCTTTGTGATTCATCTACTGGCTTTTCTTCATTCAGCATCATTTCTTTGTGATTCATCCAAGTAGTTGCACATATCAATAGATCATTCCTTTTTATTGCTGAGTGGTAATATTGCTATGAATGTACTACAGTTTAACTATTCACCTGGATGGATATTAGGGTTGTTTTCGATTTTTGTGTATAAGAATAAAATTTCGATGAATATTCATGCAGAGTTTCTTGTGTAAACATTAACTTCTCCATGACAAATACCCAGGAGTGCAATTGCTGGGTTGGATGGTATGTGTATGTTTAGTGTTATGAGAAACTGCCAAAAATTTCCAGACTGTCTATACCATTTCACATTCCCACCAGCAATGTAGAGATCGTTTCTCTACATCTTTGCCTGCATTTGGTATAGTGACTATGTGTTGTTGTTGTTGTTGTTGTTTTTGACTATGTTTTTATTTTCATCATTCTAATAGATGTGTTGTGATACCTCTTTGTTTTAAATTGCATTTCCCCAATAGCTGATGTTGTTAAACATCTTTTTATATGCTTATTTGCCATTTGTATATCCTCTTTAGTGAAATGTCTGCTCATGTATTTTGCCCACAACATTATTATTTTTTTTTTTTTGGCTCTGCTGGGTCTTTGTTGCTATGCAGTCTTTTCTCTAGTTGTGGCAAGCGGGGGCTTCTCATTGTGGTGACTTCCCTTACTGTGGAGCACGGGCTCCAGGGCATGCAGACTTCAGAAGTTGTGGCACGTGAGCTCAGTAGTTGTGGCTTCTAGGCTCTAGAGCACAAGCTCAATAGTTGTGGCACAGGGGCTTAGTTGCTCCCTGGCATGTGGGATCTTCCTGAACTAGGGATTGAACCTGTGTTTCCTGCATTGACAACCGAATTCCTCACTACTGAGCCATCAGGGAAGCCCTGCCCATTACATTTTGAGAATTCCTTATATATTCTAGATACAAGTTCTCTGTCAGATAAGTGATCTGCAAATATTTTTCCCAGTCTGTAACTGGTCTTTTCATCCTCTTAAGAGATTTTGAAGGTCAAAACTTTTAATTTTGATGAAGTCCAAATTATCAACGTTTGCATTTATGTGTGATGAATTGGTGTCACGTCTGAGAAAAATTTCACCTAGCCCTAGGTCCCA
Source organism: Bos mutus (assembly GCF_027580195.1). Taxonomy (NCBI): domain Eukaryota; kingdom Metazoa; phylum Chordata; class Mammalia; order Artiodactyla; family Bovidae; genus Bos; species Bos mutus. The sequence goes on along the minus strand of NC_091646.1, from coordinate 75,733,835 downwards.
CAAAATTTTCTCTTGTATTTCCTCATAAAAGTATTAGAGTTTTATATTTTATATATAAGGCCATGATTCATTTGAATTAATTTTTGTAAAAAATGTGAACTTGAGATCGAGGTTCATATTTTTGCCTATGAATGTCTGATGGCTGAAACACAATTTGTTAAAATAACTATTTTTTCTTCCATTGAATTGCTTTTGCACCTGTGTCAAAATCAGTTGGGCATGTTGTATTTGGCTGTTTGGGGGCTATTTCTAGGTTCACTATTCTGTTTTACTGTTATACCTGTCTATCCCTCTGTGAATACCAAGCAGTCTTTCTTAAAATTCATTTTTAATTGGAAGATAATCACTTTACAATGTTGAATTGGTTTCTGCTGTACAACACCAAACAATCTTGATTACTGTAGGTATGTATTTCTTTATTCTTCTTCAAAACTGTTTTAACCATTCAAGGTTTTTGCCTTTCTATATAAATTTTGGAATAAGCCTGTCTCTATCTACAAGAACCTTGCTGGGATTTTGATAGGAATTGTGTTGAAACTATAGATCAATTTGGGGCAAATTGAAATCTATACTATACTGAGTCTTCTAACCCATAAACACAATATATATCTCTCCATTTATTTAGATATTCTTTGATTTCTTTCATTGCATTTCGGAATTTTCAGCATGCAGATCGTGTACATGTTTTGTTAAGTGTATACCATATTTCATTTTCTTTGGAGTGACTGTAAATAATATTGTGTTTAGAATTTCACCTTCTTTATTCCTTATTAATATATAGAAATGCAGTTAATTTGGGTGTTGATCTTGTATTCTTTGACTTTTTTTTTTTTTCAGCAAAGAGCTCAGCTTTTTATTGAATGTGTTACTAAAAAGGTTTAGTCAAAAAGACAAAAGCCCATGTCATCATTAGACTCTTCAGATTCTTCTTTCCTTGCTTTTACTTTCTTCTTAGCTGAGGCAGCAATGGTGGAGGGGACAGGACCTCCTGCGGGATCAGCACCAGCTGCTGGGGCAAGTCCTCCAGCTCCCACGTTGCAGATGAGGCTCCCGATGTTGACATTGGCCAAAGCCTTTCCAAACAAGCCTGGTCAGAAAGGTTCAACATTTACACCGGCTGCTTTAATGAGGGCATTGATCTTACACTCTGTGTCCTGCAGGATGAGGGCCGAGTAGATGCAGGCGAGCTCCAAGGAGGCTATGGTGCATGCGAGTATGGTGCAGGCAAGTGCCTGGTGGGGGCTGCCAGGAACCCTGCTAGTCGCCCAGATGAAGTGAGGGTCTCACCCTAGCGGGGCCTTAGCTTCCTTGGAAGGACCGTGTACCTTAGCGGCAGCTGAGGAAAGCCTTTGACTTTGTTGAATCCACTTATTATTTAGTCTTAGCAGTTTTTTGGGTAGATTCTTTGGGATTTTCTCCACAGACAATCATGTTGTCCATGAATATGGACAGTTTTATTTCTTCCTTTCCAATCAGTATGCCTTTTATTTCCTTTTCTTGCCTTATTGTGCAGATGAGAACTTTCAGAGTGGCCTGAGCAGACATCCTTCCCGTGTTCCCTATATTAGGGGGAAACATTCCATCTTTCACCATTAAGAAAACTGTTAGTTGCTGTGTATTTGTTTTTGTAGATGCTTTTTTTGTCAAGTTGAGCAGATACCCTTCTATTCCTAATTTTCTGAGAGTTTTTATCATGAATGAATGGTGAATTTTGTCAGGTGCTTTTTCTACATTACTTGATATGAACATATGATTTTTCTTCTATAGCCTGTGGATATCATAGTTTAGTTTACATTGATTGAATATTGATTTTTTAACTAATCTTGCATAACTGGAATAAACCCTACTTGGTGATGGTATAATTGTTTTTATACCTTTCTGGATTCTATATCACTAATAATTTGTTGCAGATTTCTGTGTCAAAGTCCCTAAAAGAAGTTTGGAGAGTTTTTTCATAGTGTGTTTGTCTGGTTTTTGTATTAGGTGAATACTGGCCTCATAATATGAGTAGAGAAGTTGTACAGAAAAGAGTTAACATAGCAGGCCCTTGGTGGGCCTCTGGGAACTGGGATTTCAGGAGGATTTCCACCATCCCCAGAACTGATAAGAGTGACTCACTATGCCTAAACTGTTTGTACAAATGTGATTTATGCTGGGACTAAAATTCAAGTCTCCTGATTTCCAAGCTGTGCGGAAGAGTTAACATAGCAGGCTGACTGTTATCCTTTGAAAGGCCTGTTTGCAAAGTTGGTTCTTTGATGGCATCTGGAAACTTGGATTTGGGGTGAGTTCCTCCCATTCCAAGGACTGATAAGAATAGCCCACTCTGCCTAAACTGTACAAACAGTATGGTTTATGTTGATCATCTGCTTTCCTTCTGGGAGTCTGGAATTTTGGTAAGTGCTAAGCAGTGAGTGCCTATATGATCAACTCTCAATAAATGCCCTAGGAACTAAGTTTCTAATGAGCTTCCCTGATAGACAGCATTTCACATGTGTTGTCACAACTCTGCTGGAGGACATAAGTATATCCTGTGTGACTCCACTGGGAGAGGACTCTTAGAACCTTGTACCTGGTTTTCTCTGGATTTTGCCCATGTGCCTTTTTCCTTTGAAGGTTTTGCTCCGTTCTCTTTCACTGTAATAAATAATAGCCTTGAGTCTGATTGTATGCTGAGGTCCCAGTGAATCATTGTGCATGAGCACAGGGATGGTCTTGGAAACCCCTTACACAGAAATGCTCCCTTCTCTTTGATATTCTGGAAAAGACTGTGGAAAATTGGTGTTAATTCTTTAAATGTTTGGTAGAATTTTCCAGTGAAACTATGTGGACCTGGAACTTTTCTTCCCAAGACCTTTTAAATTACAAATCTAATTTCTTTAATAGTTATTGGACCATTCAGATTATAAATTTCATATTTTCTGAGTTGTGATAATTTGTGTTTTTCAAGGAATCAGTCCATTTTATCTAAGTTGTCGAATTTATACACATAGGGTTTTTCATAGTATTCCTTTTTTAGAAAAATATATTTATTTATTTTTACACCACATGGCATTCAGGATCTTGGTTTCCTGACCAGGGATTGAACCTATGTCCCCTGCAGTCGAAGTTCAGAGTCCTAGTTACTGGACTACCAGGGAATTCCCCATAGTATTCCTTAAAAAAAAACAAAAAAAAAAAAACAAAAAAAAACACATCCATCATCTCACATATTTACTCTCTTTTTCTTTCGTGAGAACATTTAAGTTCTACTTTCTTAGCAATTTCAATTATACAATATAGTATTATCAACTATACTCACAATGTTATACATTAGAGTCTCAGACCTTCTTCATTTTATAGCTGAAAGTTTGTTTGTTTTTTTTTTTGCCCACGTGGCATGTGGGATCTTAGTTCCCAGACCAAGGACCAAACCTGTGTCCCCTGTTGTGGAGGCATGGAGTCCTAACCACTGAACCACCCGGGAATCCCCTGGAAGTTTGTACCATTAAACCAACATCTCTCAGTTCTCCCTACTCCATCAGTCCCTGGCAACCACTATTCTATTCTCTGTTTCTATCAGTTTAACTTAAAAATTTCACATGTAAGTGATACCATGCAGTATTTGTCTTTCTCTGACTTATTTCACGTAACATAATGCCCTCCAGATTCATCAATGTTGTCACAAATAATAGGATTTCCTTCTCTTTTTTTAAGGCTGAGTGATATTCTTGAATATATGGTATATAAATAAATATATATATACACATATATCATATTTACTTGATCCATTACTTGATCTGTTGACACACTTAGGTTGCCTCCATACCTTGGCTCTTGTGAATATTGCTACCTTGAACATAGGAGTGCAGATATTTCATGAGATCCTGATTTCCATTCCTTTGGATATATTCCCAGAAGTGGAATTCCTGGATCATATGGTAGCTTTTTTTTGGGGGGGGGGTGTTCCTAATGTCAAAGAAATACAATAATTTGCAAGTTTCTTTTCCAAATAGTGACATTTTGGGGGTGTTCTCTGGTGGCTTAGTGGTTAGGATTCTGGGCTTTCATTGCTGTGGCCTGGGTTCAATCCCTGGTTAGGGAACTGAGATCTCACAAACCACACAATGTGGCCAAAAAAAAAAAAAAAAAGAGAGGGGGAGAGAAAAGCAAATAGTGACATTTTTAAATGAATATTTTGGTCACGGATTGACTATATGTTTGCTATAGGCAAACATTTCCATAGCATCTTTCTTCCAAAGACTTTGGGTACTGGGTTGAGAACTTTATTTCCCTTTCAATTGGCTGCAGGATCTGTGAAAAGATTTCTCTGGCTCATTTGTGATATTAGTGATTTATGTCTTCTCTTTAATCTTAGTCAATTAGTTCTATAGGTTTATAAATTTTATTGACCTTTTCAGAGAAACAGCTTTTTGTTTAATTGATTTTCTCTATTGTTTTCCTGTTTTTAAATTTCATTGATTTCTGTTCTTATCTTTGTTATTTCCTTCCTTCTGCTTGCTCACTTTGGGTTCATTTTCTTTTGTCCTTCTTTTTCTAGTCTCCTGTAATGGGAGCTTATATGATTGATTTGAGACCTTTCCTCTTTTCTAATGTAAGCATTTAGTTCTAAATTCCCATGCCATCACTATTTTAGCTACATTCCACAAATTTTGATGTGTTGTATTTTCAGTTTTATTCAGTTCAGTATATTTTTTAAAATTTCCCTTGAGATTTCCTTTCGACCTATGGATTAATGAAAAATGTGTTATTTAGTTTCCTAGTATTGGGGGATTTTCCTGTTGACTTTGTTATTGATTTCTAATTTGATTCCATTATGGTCTGAGAACATACTCTGTATGATATCAGTTCTTTGACATTTTGTTGAAGTTTGTTTTATGACTCAGAATATGAGCTATCTTGGTGAATGGTATTTGAAAAGAATGTGAATTATGTTTTTGGGTGGAGTGTCCTATAAATTAGGTCCTCTTGTTTTATGATGTTGTTGAGCTGTATAATCTTGCTGATTTTATGTTTAGTAGTTCTATTGCTGAGAATGAGTATTGAAGTTTCCAACTATAGTTATAGATATGTCTGTTTCTCCTTCCAGTTCTATTAGAGTTTACTTCATGTGTTTTGAAGCCCTGTGTTTGGTGCATACACATTTAGGATTGCTATGTCTTCCTGGTGAATTGACTCTTTTATCACTATGTAATATTCCTCTTCATCCCTATAATTTTGTTTGCTCCGAAGTCTACTTTATCTTATATTAATATAGCCACTCCTAGTTTTATAAATTAATGTTTAAATAGTATATCCTTTTCTATCATTTTACTTTCTACCTATCCATGTTATACATGAAGTGAGTTTCTTGTAGACAACATATAGTAGGGTATTTTTAAAAGCCATTCTGTTAAATGCCATTAAAATACAGAGCTATTTTTAACTCATGTATTTATACTATTTACCTTTAGCATAGTCATTGATACCTTAGGGCTAAAGTCTAATGTTTTCTTATTTGCTTTTTGTTTTCCCCTCAATTTCTCATTCCTCTGTTTTCCTTTTCTTGCCTAATTGTAGGTTGCTTGAATATTTTTTTAGAATTCCATTTTGATTTGCATTGTTTTTTTGAGTATATCCTTTTATATAGTTTTGGTTTTTTTTTTGCCCTGCCTTATGGCATGAAGGATCTTAGTTCCTGGACTAGGAATTGAACCCAGGCCCCCAGCTGTGGAAGCACAGAGGCCTAACCACTGGACCACTAGGGAATTCCTTGTATAGTTTTCTTAATGTTTGCTCTAGGTATTAAAATACACATATGTAATATCACAGTGTACTATGGCCATAATTTTACCAATTCTAGTAAAGTGTAGAAATCTTATTTTCATTTATATCCCTTTACCCTCCCACTTTTAAAATATAGTTTTCTTATCTATTTCTCTGTATACATGAAACCCAACATCAGATGGTGTTATAATTTTGTTTCAACAATCCATCATGATTGAAAAAATTCATGAGAAGGATAATCTACTATATTTATCCTTATTTTGACACATTTGTTTCCCTTCATTTTTTAAAATTAATTTATTTTAATTGGAGGATAATTACTTTACAATATTGTGATGGTTTCTTGTTTCCCTTTCTTTCTAAAGTTCCGAGCTTCCTTCTCTTATCATTTCCATTGTGTTTGGAGAGTTTCCCTTTACCATTCACTAATAGTAAGTCTGTTAATAAAAAATGTTATAAGTTTTCTCTTATCCAGGAATGTCTTTATTTCCCCTTTATTCCTGAAGGATATTTTGCTGATCATGGAATTCAGGTTTGATTTTTTTTTTTTTTTGCTGTACTGTACGGCTTGCAGATCTTAATTCCCCAACAAGGAATTGAACCCATTCCCTCAACAGTTAAAGCATGGAGTCTAAACCACTGGACCACCAGTGAATTCCCAGATATGACTATTCTTTTCTCCCATCATTTGAAAAATGTGTTACTTCCTTCTAGCCTTTGTAATTTTTGATGAGAAATTCACCATCATCTAAATCAGTGTTATTCTGCAGATAATGCATTTTTTTCCCTCTAGCTTCTTTCAAGATTTGTTTTCTTTATCTTTAGTTTTCAGAAATTATTTATGATATGTCTTAGTGTGGATATTTTTTAGTTTTCCTATCTGGGTTTCACTGAGCTTCTTGAATTTGTAAATTCATGTCTTTCACCAAATTTGGGACATTTGCAGCCATTATTTCTTTGAATTCGTTTTCACTTCTCTTTCAGTGACTTCAATTTTATGAATATTAGCACTTTTTTTGTTACTGTCCAACAACAGGGGAAGTTTTACCCCTCTTTTCTCTCTTTTGTTCAGATTGGAGAAATATTATTGTTCTGTCCTCAATCATAGTCTAGTGAGAGCAGGGAGTACTAACCACTGGACTGCCAGGGAATTCTCTCTCCATTTGTTTCAAGAGAATTTGTAATTGTTCACTGAAACATTTTTTATGACAGCTACGCTAAAGTTCATTCAAGATAACTATAACCTCTGATTGATCTCAGTGGTATATCCGTTAATTCTCTTTTCCCAGTCAAGGTGTGATTTTACTAGATCCTGGTATGATGAGTGTTTTTCTATTGTCTCTTGGACATTTTGCACATTAGGAGACTCTGGATACTACTTAAATCTTCTATTTCAGCAGGCAGTAATCCTATTGAGGTTTAGTGTACAGGTGCTAGCCTTCTTTTGTGGGCTGTGGTTCCAATGACAATTTTGTTTTTAGAACCTTTGCAGTACTATCCCTGTCTGCTTTGTTTGTGTACTATTTGAAACGACCTTGACAAGTGAAGAGGTATTCCACACTGTAGTTCAGTTCTCAGACCTTCAAACATGTTGATTTAGTCGGTTTTTCCTTGTGGTCAGTCAGGTATCTTTCCAGGACTTCTATACAGATTTAAAGAATCCCGCCCCAGCTCCCTCCTCTTTGAGATCCTCTCTTCACTTTCTTATTGAGAGAATGAGGGCAATAGTTGCCACTGGCAGACAAGGGTAAAAGTCTAGACCTCTCACTTGGTCTCCACTGACACAGCAGGCAGGGGGAGGGGCTCTCTGGATCCTCTCTTTGTGCTTTGTGGGAGAGGAGTGACAGAGATCCAAACTCCCCCGTGTGCTCTCAGCCAACACCCGTGGTGGGAGAGGAAAGTGACTCCCCACCACCTGCCACTTGATGGGGGTCAGGAGATCCTGTGCCTCCCTGGTCTTGGCATGTCACCAGGTTGAGGGGAGGGGGTTGGGAGATGCCAGGCCTGCTGGGGCTGAAAGTGCTAGCCCTGGCTACCTGGTGTTGCCGGGTGGGCCACAGTGGTGTGGATTTCTTGCCGGCAGAGCACAGAACCATCCCCACCCCCACCTTCCCCTCCCCCCTACTCCCACCCATGCCAGTGTGGCTGCCACTGTGGCTCCAGCTTGCTCTCCATGAGGGGTGGAGTGGGGGTAGGGAGGGCTTCCCAGGCCGTCTGGTGCTACGGCACTCCCACTCACACAGTTTGTGCTCTTTGAGGAAGAAGAAAGCATAGGAAAGCATTTTCCCTAGCTGACTACAGCTACAGAACGGAGGACCAAAGTCTAGTGCCGGTCCTCTCTTGCTGTCAAAAAGGTTTCTCTCCTCTGGACTGGGTTTCTCTCCTTTCCAGGTACTTTGGCCAGAAAGAACAGGTTTTTCTTTGACTTTGTTTGTTTTTGTTTGCTTCGGTCTGCTATAATTGGAGATTCTAGGTTTCAGGCTTCTCCAGCACCCAATCTGGAATATTGAGAAACCAGGGACCTCACCTCTATGTTTCCTCAAGTCCTGTGGTATCTGGCCAGCCCACATTCCTCTTTCCAGCACCAGATTCTCTTTATGATGGACTTTTCTTCTTGTCTGGAACATGAAGTTACCTCATCATTTAAAAGAAATTAATGAAATGATTAACAAAGAGATTTTTGTTTCACTTGGAAAACAGAAAGAATTTGCCATCATGATGACTTCAGCTTGCACTTTAAAGCCAAAACTATTTTTCTTTTTTTTTTAATTTGTAAATTAGAAGTACTAATGCTTGGACTTCAGTGGAGAGAGACTTTCAGAAGGCCTAGGGGACTGTGTATCTGTCTTTGTTGAGCCAGTCCTTGATGAAACTGGATGCAAGATCTTTATACTGCCTATGCTATCGTGCAGACATTATGATGTGTAGCTTGCCCGAAATGGGCTCAGGGGGACTGAAAGTGAAAAGGCCAAAGAAATACAGTGAACTAAATTATCACTCTTGGCAAGACCTTCCATCCTTCTCTTTTCTTTCCAGTCTCTCTTACCCATCACACCAATTTTATATGATAAAAATCAATAATAGGCCCCATTTTCCTTAGACAAGCAAAAGAGCTACTTTCCATTTAATTTCATCTGTCTGTGTACTGTAATATATGTGTAAATCCATAGACAAATGGTCTGGAAGAATACAGACCAAATTGATGATGGTAGTTATCAATGGGGAGTAGGAATCAAAGAGGATTTTAGATTTATTTCCATTTTTCTCAGGGAAAATAAAATGGTATTATTTGTGTGACAGTGAAAGTTTCTCAGTCATGTCTGACCCTTTGCAACCCCATGGACTATATGCTGCTGCTAAGTCGCTTCAGTCGTGTCTGACTCTGTGCGACCCCATAGACGGCAGCACACCAGGCGCCCCCGTCCCTGGGATTCTCCAGGCAAGAACACTGGAGTGGGTTGCCATTTCCTTCTCCAATGCATGAAAGTGAAAAGTGAAAGGGAAGTCGCTCAGTCGTGTCCGACTCTTCACGACCCCATGGACTGCAGCCTACCAGGCTCCTCCGTCCATGGGATTTTCCAGGCAAGGGTACTGGAGTGGGGTGCCATCATTCTCCAAGTCAGAATACTAGAGTGGGTAGCCTTTCCCTTCTCCAGGGGATCTTCCCAACCCAGGGGTCGAACCCAGGTCTCCTGCATTGCAGGTGGATTCTTTACCAGTTGAGCCACAATTAACAATTAATAATAAAACAAAATAACCCGTGCATCTGCCAGGCCACATGAGAAAGACTGATAAGGAAAAGAATTTAAGATATGCTCCCTTTTCCTCAGCCAAATATTCCTCAGCCAAATAATTCAGACTTGTGAAATCTGATGACACCTAACTTTTGTTCAGAACTTTGCGTCTATGACTCAGGAACATTTTCAGATAAAATTTGAAAAAGTGTTGATTTTTCAAACAAAAAAGCAATTGTAAACACATGGAGAATTTTATCTGCACTCGTGGTTGAAACGATAACATGTAAACATGCACGTAAGTGAATACAAAAGAAACTACAGTGAAAGAGTATAGCCAGTGTGATAAATTCACAAGCACTGGTAACCTCGGTTGATTCTTTGCTATATATTGATATCCAAAATAATTCTATCAAATAGAAACAATCTGCAAAGAACATTGGAGAGAACTTTTAATTCACAGGATTTCACTTGTGAAGGCTACCATGGAAGGAGACAGAAAATCAATGTACGGAGAATCTAGTGTGTTTCAAGTGTTTCAACTTACATTTTGTCATCTAATCCTTCCCCAAACCCTCCAGATAGTAATCATTATTCCCACTTCACAGGTACACAGACTGAGATTGAGAGAGAAAATAACTTTCCCCACACCATTAACAGAGAGTAAATATGCTTCAAACAAAATGCTTTTTACTCTTGTGTAGGTTTCATTATTTAAAACATCCACCATTTTTATATCAAGTGAAGGTAAAAATTGTCAATTAATCTAGCCCAATATTCATTAAACATTTGTTGCATGATGGGAATTCCCTGGCGGTGCAGTGGTTATGACTCAGCACTTTCACTGCTGGGACCTGGGTTCAATCCCTGATCAGGAAACTAAGATCCTAAAAGCTGTGCAACACAGCCAAATAAATAGATAATACATGATTTACAGATGAAGAAATACACACCTATTCCTTGAAATACTTTGTTCCTTTTTAGGAAGAAACTGCAACTTAGTTGGAGAACTAGTTTTCTTACCAATAGAAAGTGAAAGTCCCTCAGTTGTGTCCGACTCTTTGAGACTCCATGGATAGTCCATGGAATTCTCCAGGCCAGAATAGTGGAGTGGGTAGCCTTCCCTTCTCCGGGGGATCTTCCTAACCCAGGGATCAAACCCAGGTCTTCTGCATTGCAGGCAGATTCTTTATCAACTACGCTATCAGGGAAGCCCAATAAGCTGAAAACAATTTAGTGGAATCAAGCAATAGCATACACCCAATGGGTGAGTTATAATCAATGAAGTTTCCTGTTACCAGCTGGCTAATGACCTTTATAGACCAAATATGTATTAATGCTGATGCGACAGACTGATAATATTGGCTCTCTCTCTTCTTGGAAGCTCATCCAGGTTTGTGATTTATTATTACAAAGAACAAAGTGTTCTGATGGAATTTGAACACAAAATAAATACCAAGCAACACCATTAGTGTTACAGGGCTAGGCTATAGTTCCTAACTATTCATTTAACAGTAATCAAGATAGGGGTGTGAAGGCAATTTGTAGATATGATTCAAGTCTATAAACAGTTGACTTAAAGTGAGGAAGATTATCCTAGATAATCTGGGTGGACCTAATTCAATCAGTTTAAGGCCTTAGGAGCTAGGGCTTCCCTGAAGAAGAAATCCTACCCATAAACAGCAGCATCAGCTTGTGCCTCAGAGCTTCAGCCTGCCCATCCTGATACCCCCATCTACAGGCTTCAGATTTTGGACTTACCTAGCCAGCCCCCAATCACCTAAGCCAATTCCTTGATTCTGTTTCTCTGGTGGAATCCTGAATGATACAACCACTGTCTTTACTTTTATGTATAAATCCAGAATCTAGAACTTTGTCTTCTCTCCTTAGATAGGATTTTTCTAGATTGGAAATTTCAAAAGGGATGAACTGATTCCAGAGGATGCTCAACTTTAGAGACTAACCATCATTTTCCATATTAGAAGTAAACTGCACCATGTGTGGCTTAGGAGAGAGTGGATCCTTTTGGAAACCATCATCTAAGTGACTTCTCAGAAGTCTCTGTATCTGACTTTCTGAAGATATAAGCACCAGGATCTTATGGCATAGACAGAAGGCCATGAAAACTGTTCCAGGCCTTCTCTACTCTAGTCAAAGCCATCCATAAATTATGCATCTCTAATGACCAGTTTTCATTCCAATCCCAAAGAAAGGCAATGCGAAAGAATGCTCAACCTACCGCAGAATTGCACTCATCTCACATGCTAGTAAAGTAATGCTCAAAATTCTCCAAGCCAGGCTTCAGCAATACATGAACCATGAACTTCCAGATGTTCAAGCTGGTTTTAGAAAAGGCAGAGGAACCAGAGATCAAATTGCCAACATCTGCTGGATCATGGAAAAAGCCAGAGAGTTCCAGAAAAACATCTATTTCTGCTTTATTGACTATGCCAAAGCATTTGACTGTGTGGATCACAATAAACTGTGGAAAATTCTGAAAGAGATGGGAATACCAGACCACCTGACCTGCCTCTTGAGAAACCTATATGCAGGTCAGGAAGCAAAAGTTAGAACTGGACATGGAACAACAGACTGGTTCCAAATAGGAAAAGGAGTATGTCAAGGCTGTATATTGTCACCCTGCTTATTGAACTTCTATGCAGAGTACATCATGAGAAACACTGGGCTGGAAGAAGGACAAGCTGGAATCAAGATTGCCAGGAGAAATATCAATAACCTCAGATATGCAGATGACACCACCCTTATGGCAGAAAATGAAGAGGAACTAAAAAGCCTCTTGATGAAAGTGAAAGATGAGAGTGAAAAAGTTGGCTTAAAGCTCGACATTCAGAAAACGAAGATCATGGCATGTGGTCCCATCACTCGATGGGAAATAGATGGGGAAACAGTGGAAATAGTGTCAGACTTTATTTTTTTGGGCTCCAAAATCACTGCAGATGGTGACTGCAGCCATGAAATTAAAAGATGCTTACTCCTTGGAAAGAAAATTATGACCAACCTAGATAGCATATTAAAAAGCAGAGACATTACTTTGCCAACAAAGGTCTGTCTAGTCAAGGCTATGGTTTTTCCAGTAGTCATGTATGGATGTGAGAGTTGGACTGTGAAGAAAGCTGAGCACTGAAGAATTGATGCTTCTGAACTGTGGTGTTGGAGAAGACTCTTGAGAGTCCCATGGACTGCAAGGAGATCCAATCAGTCCATTCTGAAGGAGATCAGTCCTGGGTGTTCTTTGGAAGGAATGATGCTAAAGCTGAAACTCCAGTACTTTGGCTACCTGATGCGAAGAGTTGCCTCATTGGAAAAGACTCTGATGCTGGGAGGGATTGGGGGCAGGAGGAGAAGGGGACGACAGAGGATGAGATGGCTGGATGGCATCACCAACTCGATGGACGTGAGTTTGAGTGAACTCCCTGAGATGGACAGGGAGGCTTGGCATGCTGCCATTCATGGGGTCACAAAGAGTCAGACACGACTGAGCGACTGAACTGAACTGAACTGAATGGTATACATGTTTTTTTTTGTTGTTGTTTTGTTTCTTTGAATCACAACAGCAATAATTTGGTTCCTGAAGTTCTTCAGAAATTTCTTGGGAATTTTTTTACTCCTCTGAGATATTTTACCCAAATGATCTCATTCCATTCTTTATTCCTCTGAAAAAACTTTTGGGCTATTTGGGGAAATGTTCTTAAACTTTCCCCCTCCCATTTGTTTATGGTATATTCTAAACTATACAGATTGTAAGTTTCATGTTGCAAATACTGATAGTTGCTTACCAAATAGTCATTTTGATCTTTTGATCTTACTGTCAGAACCTCAATTTTCCAGGGAGACAATATGCGCAGTAAGAATAGGGAATACTTTCTAGAAGGTAGGATGGCCATTTGATTGAGCTCTGGCAAATGAGATATAAGTAGAAGTCCACTGAGTGAGACTTCTGGGAAAGTTAGTATTTTCCCAATGGAAGAGTACAGACTTAGCTGGCCTTTTGGCATTCCCCTTCTGTGTTATTTCTACCTAGAAAGCAGTCACATACTTAGAGGTATGAAAGACATGTTACTGGCATAACAAAAAAGTTAACATGATGGCAGAGCAGGAGGATACAACCTAGGATCTTAAACACATTTTGGAGTTGTTGGGCTGCCTAGCTGCCTAGCTTAAGACTTTGTTACATATGACTCATCATCTCAGCTCATAAAAGTTCAATGTTCTTAGGTATTTGCATTAGAGTACTAGAGGGCTTCCCTTGTAACTCAGTCGGTAAAGGATCTGCCTGTAGTGCAGGAGACCCGCGTTTGATCCCTGGGTTGGGAAGATCCCCTGGAGAAGGAAATGGCAAGCCACTCCAGTATCCTTGCCTGGAAAATCTCATGGACAGAGGAGCCTGGTGGACTGCAGTCCATGGGGTTGCAAAGAGTCTGGCACGACTGAGTGACTAACACTAACTAGAGTACTAGAGCCCCCTATACGTGTTTATATTTGTATTCATCCAACCAGTATTCTCTCTTCTTGGAAGCTTGTTCAGGCTTGTGATTTATTTTCACAAAGATCAAAGTGTTCTGATGGAATTTAAAAACAAAATGAAACACCAACCAACACCATTAGTGTTACAGGGCTAGGTTATAGGTCCCAGCTATTCATTCAAACACTAATCTAGATGGAGATGTGAAGGTGTTTTGTAGATATGGTTCAAGTCTACAATCATTGGTATTCAAATCTACAATCAGGCAGTATTTGGCTGCCTGAGGCTAACAGATGGCAGGTACAGAAGTCTTGGTGTCTGTCCGCAGTGAATTTTGTGCCATTTTAGAAAAATAAGACACAAGAAAAGTAACACTTCAGAGTTCTGCATGATTAAGAAGAGTTAACACTAGTCTAGAAATTTTACTTTATTTCACTGAGTACTCAAAATAACTGAAAAACAGGCATTATTTTCATTTTACAGAGGATAAAACTATAGACATATATGGCTTTTGGAGATCTACAAAGGTAGTATACATAGCAGAATTTAAGTCAAATCCAGATCTGATGGTTCTCAAATCCATAATTGTTCTTTGCAACTCTGATCTGACTTGTTCAAATGATCAGAGGCCAGTGGCTTACTGGAGGAGATAGAAATCAGGCCGGTCCTGAAAGAAGGGCAGAATTTGAAGCTTTGGGGTAAGGGGGTGGGCAGTAAGAATGATCAAAGTTTCCAGGCATGGAGAGGAACATAAGCAAAGATCAGTTTTCATTGATCATGACTATTCTACAGTCAGGAGATCAAACGGCTAAAGTGGAGGACTGAGCTCTTTAGACAAGTAACTGTTGACTTTTGTCAGCATCCTGTGATAGCTGCTGTGGGCTATACCAAAGTTAATTTTGTGGAAGTACCTGGCATGTAGTTGTTGCTCAGTTTTTAAAAAATGTATTTTATTGAATTATAGTTGATTTATAATGTTAATTTCTCTTGTATAGCAAAGTGATTCAGTTATACACACATGTATATATTCTTTTTCATATTCTTTTCCATTATGATTTATTACAGGTTATTGAACATAGTTCCCTGTGCTATACAGTAGGACCTTTATCCATAGTAGTTGTTTATCTATTCTACATATAATAGTTTGCATCTGCTAATCCCAGACTCCCAATTCATCCCTCCACTACTCCCCTCCACTTGGTTTTTTATGTTATTTTTGTTCTTTAAGAAAGTGGTCCTAGACTTGAAAATGAAAGTGTTCATCATTTGGATTACTCCAAAAGTTGACGATCTGGCTTGGGAGAGAAATTTAAGAGTTCCACAATAGGAAGTGTCACAAGATGCTGTGAGGTTAATGGTAACAAAACCACCCCCAAAGGGAGACTGAGGTTGATATATACATACTAATGAGAAACTACTGTATAGCACAGGAAACTCTACTCATTGCTCTATGGTGGCGAAAATGGGAAGGAAATCTAAAAAGAGTGGGTATATGTATATGTATGGTTGATTCACTTTGCTGCATAGCAAAAACTATTGTAGAGCAACAATACTCCAATAAAAATTAATTTAGAAAACTACCCCCAAAGGCTATGCTCTTTACTATGTAGGGCAAAGCCCTGCAGTGTATGGAATGCATTGGAGGAAGCAAGCAAAGATCTTAAGTAGGGTTTCTAGTGAGAAGACTCATATAAAAACCATGCAGCTACATTAAGTTGATGAGTATGGGCATGAAAAGGGGAGGATGGAGAATGGAAACATTTCAACATCAGAGCTAGTTAAGAGCTACCTAGCAAAACAAAAACAAAACAAAAAAATGTCTAGCAAGGGGTGGGTTGGGTGGGGAAGAACATTCCACTATGACTCCAAAATGGCAATGGTATAACTGAGATAATTCTGTGTCATCAATGAAAACAAAGATGCCAGGACAGGGAGACCATCTAGGAAGGAGAAATGTGATGAGTTCAGTGTAGTATGTGGTGAGACCAGGAGAACAATTAAAATTTAACTACTGGAGTGGACATATTTGGTAGAGTTGAAGATTGAGCAATAGCAGTCAGATAAACAGCTGTCCTCAGTGGTTCTGGTTGAAGCTGTGAGAAAGGTTCATGGAGCCAAAGGAGAGGACATGGTGATCAAAGCAGAGGATTCACAACTGACCCTTGTACTGTGATGACAGCTGAGATGGAAGAGGGAAAATGAAGGTAAGAGAATAAAAAAATGAGCTATCCAAAGAAACTAAGTCTCAAAGAAGTAGGAAAAATTGAATCTAGCACAGTGCCTGGCCCAAGAAGCAGCGTTCAGTGAATTCATTGATGGTGGATAACTGCATCATTATCACAGGAACCAAGGTGGGAGAAAGTTTAAAGAACAAGGCAATGATTATCAGAGAAAAATGCTACAGGGAACAAAGTGTGATCTTAAAAAATAAAA
Organism: Bos mutus; assembly: GCF_027580195.1. Classification (NCBI taxonomy): domain Eukaryota; kingdom Metazoa; phylum Chordata; class Mammalia; order Artiodactyla; family Bovidae; genus Bos; species Bos mutus. The sequence continues at coordinate 75,717,419 of NC_091646.1, read as the reverse complement.
GACAACAACTATCTATGGATCTTCATGAGAAGATTTAGAGGCACTCTTCTGAAATATAAGTGGCATTGACACTCACAGCAAAAAGTGGGAGGGGCTCCCCTGGTGGTCCAATGGTTAAGACTCCATGCTTCCACTGCAGGGAGAACACATGCCAAGGAGGGCAGAGTAATGCACAGGAATAGCAACAGAAGATGTGCCACTGACGTGATAGTTATTTGGTTCCTATTCCTTCATCAAGTTGGATTCTTCCTCAACTCTCTCAGTCACTCAGGAAACACCTTTTCTATCTGGACCTCAGATTCAGTCTAAGGTATCAAGCCAAAGGTCATCTCTTACCAGCCATCTCTGTGTACTAACTTTTTACTTTCCCTAAATTCCCTCCAATTACTTTACCAACAAAGGTCCATCTAGTCAAAGCTATGGTTTTTTCCAGTGGTCATGTATGGATTTGAGAGTTGGACTGTGAAGAAAGCTGAGCACTGAAGAATCGATGCTTTTGAACTGTGGTGTTGGAGAAGACTCTTGAGAGTCCCTTGGACTGCAAGGAGATCCAACCAGTAAATCCTAAAGGAAATCAGTCCTGGATAGTCATTGGAAGGACTGATGCTGAAGCTGAAAATCCAATACTTTGGCCACTTGATGCGAAGAACCGACTCATTGAAAAAGACCCTCATGCTGGGAAAGATTGAAGGCGGGAGAAGGGGATGACAGAGGATGAGATGGTTGGATGGCATCACTGACATGATGGACATGAGTTTGAGTAGGCTCCGGGAGTTGGTGATGGACAGGGAAGCGTGGCGTGCTGCAGTCCATGGGGTCCCAAAGTCCATGGGGACACGACTGAGCGACTGAATTCCCTCCCAAGTTAAAAAAATAGTCTTTGGCAAAAGTATTCTCGTGAATTTTTCTATCTGTTTTTATTCTTTTCCTCTTTTACTCTCTAACCACCTTCTTTCTGCTTTTTACCCCCAACTCAAATCTAAAAACAGGTAATATATTTACAAAGTTCAAAAGTCAAAGCTGTAAGGAGTCTCATTCCCACTTCTAACCTCATCCCCCTTGGTTCCTCTTGCCTCCTGTGGGCAATTTTTGATTTGCCCTTTCAGTAGTCCTTTTTGCAAAATTAAGAATATATGTGTGTGTGTGTGTACTTATTATCTCCCCTGTTCTTATACATAACGTAGCATAGTGGTTACACTGTTGTAGACCTTAGTTTTGTAACCTACAAGTAACATTACTCCTTATCAGTACTGCCCACTGAAGAAAAGCACACAACATAAAAGTTGTGAGTTATGTTTTATTTGAGAACCTTACTGAGAGAGGACTATAGCCGAGGAGCCAGCCACTCAGATAGCTCTAAGGAACTGTTCTGAAGAGGTGAGGGAGGGGCCAGGATATATAGGAGCTTTTGCCAAAAAAGTAGTTGAACATCGAAAGATTACTGCTAATCACAAAAAATCCAGTTATCTCCAGTTACTGATTTTAGTGCTTTTCTGTGTACGGGAAGATGAACTGGTCATTGAAATTGTTCCTTTGATAGGCATCTTAACTATCTAGAACCATTATCCTGTTTTTCTCCATCTGAATTTCTCTGAGGGTCACCTTGGGGTGGGGGTTGGGGGCTGCAGTGCCTGACGGCTTAATGGTGGGCAACATTGTTGTTTACTGAGATGGCAATCCACATTTTTTGTCCACAGTACGTCAAGATGGATCTTTGGTTTTTGCTATGTGAATGTTGTTTCTCTGCCCATCTTTGATCTTCTTCCCCCACCTTTAATGCTTTACACAATCACCTTGTTTAGATTTTCTAACTGCCTGAAGGGCCATATATATTTTGAAAAATACCCACAAGTAATTTTGATAGGCCCCTCTCTTTGTAATAATGGTTAAGACACAGCCATTTAAACCCCAGCTCTACCACTTACTTGCTATGATAATGCTGGTCTTCAGGGAAAGGAAGCTCAGAGTTACTCTTCTCCTCCCCTACTTCCCTGGATAATCCTGCACGTGTTCTGTTGATGATGATGCCACTCTCATCCCTAAGCACTCTTGAGGTGGGAAGATGTCAAGAGATAAAGAGGGAGGATAACATCTGAGAGGGACTAAGTGACTTTCCCCACAAGCCCAAAGCAACTAGCTGACTGCTGTTTAACTCAGCCCCAGCATCAACAGTGCACCACTCAGGTTTATGCAACACGTTTCCTCATTAAGTGGGCTTTCCTGGTGGCTCAGCTGGTAAAGAATCTGCCTGCAATGCAGGAGACCTGGGTTCGATCCCTGGGTTGGGAAGATCCCCTGGAGAAGGAAAAGGCTATCCACTCCGGTATTTTGGTCTGGAGAATTCCATGGACTGTATAGTCCATGGGGTGGCAAAGAGTCGGACACGACTGAGTGACTTTCACTTTCATTTGTGGCATGTACCCCTACAAAATAAGCTAACAACAGCATATGTATTGCCTACCAGTGCCAACCATTTGAGTACCTACTCTGTGCCCACTTGTGAGCCTACAGTGTACTTGTTATGTATTTGTGTGCATTGATTGTATTTATTGTGTATAGCCCCCTCCTTATATTATTGACCAGAGGCTAGATAACCAAATGGAGGTCCATAAAAAGCACTGGAGAAATGGATATATAACTGGATGGGCAAATAATTACCAGATAATGATTGAATACATTGGTTCAGTGATAGATATATTACATTTCTGAATAACAGAAATACCATGAAGCTTTTCTTATTGTTACTGGGATATGGCCTGGATGTTCTCAGAAATCTGGCTTTATTAGTTTCCAACTGCTTCTGCAATAAATTATCACACTCAGCTGGTAAATAATCCGCCTGCAATGAGGGAGACCTGGGTTTGATCCTTGCATTGGGAAGATCTGCTGGAGAAGAGATAGGCTACCCAATCCAGTATTCTTGGGCTTCCCTGTGGCTCAGCTGGTAAAGAATCCGCCTGCAAGGCAGGAGACCTGGGTTCAATCCCTGGGTTGGGAAGATCCCCTGGAGAAGGAAAAGGCAAAGGCTACCCACTCCAGTATTCTGGTCTGGAGAATTCCATGGACTGTATAGTCCATGGGGCTGCACAGAGTCAGACAGGACTGAATGACTTTGACTTGACTTTGCTCATTAAATAAAACCTGAATATGAACATCAGATGAAAAGTTAAGTCAGAAACTGCTGTGCTCTTATCTGTTTACAATGCATACCACTGATGTTCTTAAAGCTCCCTAGGAGCCTCAGTGGGCAGAGACCCTGGTTACTATTTCAACACAAAACACGGGGGCAGGGAGCAGGGAGTAAACACTGTATAATGTTTTTATTCCAAAGCCAATCAAGGAGAGTATGTGAAGAGAGGAATTACAGGAAAGACTAAGATCTGATAAAGAATTAATAGAATGAAGCACTGGATTATTTCATTCAATCAGAAACATTTATTAAATGTAATAATGATCACATTACTGGACCCTAAGCGCTTCTCTTGGGGCTCAGCTGGTAAAGAATCTGCCTGCAATGTGGGAGACCTGGGTTTGATACCTGGGTTGGGAAGATCCCCTGGAGAAGGGAAAGGCTACCCACTCCAGTATTCTGGCCTGGAGAATTCCATGGACTGTAAATCCATGGGGTCACAAAGAGTAGGACACAATTGAGCAACTTTCACTGGACCCTAAGCTACTCTCTATGAATACAAAGGTTTCTAAGCCTTGATTTTAGCGCTTGAGGAGCCAATAGTCTAGGACAAAGCTTCTCCAACTTTAAGGTGTGGATGAAGTATGTTAGTCATTTAGTTGTGTTCGACTATTTGTGACTCCCTGGATTGTATCCCACCAGGCTCCTCTGTCCATGGAATTCTGCAGGCAAGAATACTAAGGTGGGTAGCCATTCCCTTCACCAGGGGGGTCATCTCCCCTCCTCAAACACTCTACCAAAAAAGAAACCCAAAACGATTTTCACAAAAAAGTTTTCATTACTAAAATTAAAATGAAATTTGACTTTTTAAGATTATACTTTTAAAGGATGAAATATTTTCTAGAATGGATTTTGAAGGAGAATCATACCCTAATTACAATATCTTCTCTTCCTATGGAAAATAGAGTTAAAAATGAGAAAAAAAATTTTAACTCAGCACAGCAAGAATTATCCAATAAGCAGGAAGTAATTTTTGCTGCTGTCTTGTACAGTTCTGTTTTTTTCCCCCAAATGCTCTAAATGTACATGTAGAAGCTTTATACATAGAAATAATAATAATAAATGTTATTTAAAAAACTCACCAATCTGAAGTTTATCTGATTTATGGGCTGGGAGAGGGAGAAGCTAGATAGAAAGGCTGGTAAATTTGGTAGTAATTTAAAAATAAGGTCTACTTGAATAAATCTGAAAGTATGTCACAATTTGCTATTTTCTCAAGTATGGAAGAAAAACATGCCTAATCTTAGTAAGTATTCAATCATAACAAAATGTATCTTTTAACAAAGGGAACATGATACTGGAAATTCCTCAGATTAAAATAAGTTTTCTACTTCCTCTGCATTTCTCCAGAGAGCTTTGTACACACAACATGGCATACAGTTCATTTCTCACTAATATAAGACAGATTAGACCACTGTATTTTACTTTTATCATTAAAAAAGTTGTGTCATGATCAAATTTTGGTACACATATGAATAAATTTATACTATAGAAGTGCTCTTCAAAAATTGGTGTTAAATTATTTTCATTTTGACAATATTTATTACAAATCACATTTTATAAACACTAGATAAATTACATACAAAAGCTAGACACAAATATATAGAAGTAAAAAGCAGTACTATTGACACAAGAGAAATAAACTAATATAATGTCAAACATCTATAACTTAATAAAATTACTAAGTTTTCATTGCTAATACATTTGCATGAATTCAAAAGCTATTCAGAAGTAAAATGTATAATACTAATTATAATCAAGGTTTAAGGTGATAGAAACAACAACCATAGTACTACTTATTTTTTAAAATCTTTTCAAACATTCAGAAACAAGAACTGTCCTAAAAGACAAGTTAAATCTGGGTAAAAGCTCTTACCTAACTGAAGAGTATAAAATTTTAGGCTTTGGTTAATAGACACTAAATTTAGTGGAAATTTTTAAATTAACATCTGCCTTATATGTAATATTCCTGAGTTTTTGCTAAAATACCATAGATAAAGAACTCAGTCTACAGCATTGCATAACATTGTACTATATTTTTGGAAGACAAAAAGTATTATGATTTTTAAAACTGTGAATAATGAGATTTAATAATATAATTATGATCAGAAAGAATATGCTTAATTTAGCTTACCTATGAGAAAAATTAATGCCCTCTGACCACTATTTGGCAAAGCTAATTTGTAAATTATGATCAAAATTATATTAAATCCATCACTGATTTTTATTTGCATCTTATAAAATCATTTTGATTTTAATGAGAGGTTATGTAATATAGAATGCTCTTATAAAAAAGACTGAAATGATATGATGCTAATACAGGTGAGGCACAGGGTAGGTGGTCAACATTACTTATTAGTTTAAAGTGAAAAGTCTTTTAATGTATTATTTCTGAACATTGGACATACAATACAGTAGTTGTAAATGAATCTGAAAATATCCACAAAGAGTTTAAACATGAAAATAAATTGTTAGTAACAATTGTAAGAGGAATTTTTGCAAGTGATTTTTTTCAGTCTTAGTTTTATCAAAATAGAATTAAATTTAAAAATAGACCTACGAAAGCTAACTTCCAATTAGCTACTCTGTATGGAGAAGGAAATGGCAACCTACTCCAGCATTCTTGCTTGGGAAATGCCATGGACGGAGGAACCTGGCAGGCTATAGTCTATGGGGTTGCAAGAGTCAGACACGACTGAGTAACTAAGCACACAGCACGTGATGCAGATGGCAGGTTCAGTCCCTTCTCACAAGATCAACCTATCAAAATCTTCTGATTACTTTCTGTTACAACAACCCTCTTAAATCAGTTTTCCCTGGGCACTGAATCAATGCACCTAAGGACTGGTCCAAGAATGTGGATTTTTAAACAAGTAGCTCCCTCCTGCCCCCTGGTAAATTATTACGTTCAGGTTGATTTGGAAAATAATGCTTTAAAGCAACCAAAATAATTTTTACCAGACTTGGAACATTGATTGATAGGAATTTATCTAGCTTCTTAACAATCTGCATAACTCATCAAGATGCTTAAGTATTCTTACCTAAAAATGCTGCAAGGTTTTGTTTTAATTCTAATAGCTCATAAGAGTTGATAAAACGGTAATCACCTTTGTGAACTGCTGGTGATTGGGCTTCTATAGTTTCATTATTCCATATACTTTTTCCTACCAGGAAGCAGAAGAGTCATTTAACAGTTTTATTCAAAAAATAAACAATGTGGAATATATTCAAATAAGCATACTACTCACAACTGTTTAAAGTAGTCTTTAAACAGTTATACCAACATGAGCTACTTGCAAAACTGGTTATCAAATACCTATTAATTAAAAAATTGAATTTACAAAGTATTAGGTCAACTCTGTACACAAAATCTCATTTTCCATATTATGGAACTAGGAAGCAAATATTTAACTGGATATGTATACAAGAAAAATGTACACAGGTTCATTTTAACTGATCAGCTAGTAAGGAATCCTTCTAAATTAAAAAAGAAAATGGAAGATATTCTCAAACAAGTATTATAGAGTACTGAGTAAAGTGTAAATTAGAGATTTGAAAGAATGTTTAATTAGGATTAAAATAATGAACTGCTAGTCACTTCTGTTTTCTAATAACAGTATCATATGCAGAGAAAACCTACAAGCTCACTGAACTGGGTTAAATGGTTTTTAAGCTGATTAAAACTACTTAATTTAAAATGAACTCTTTCCGAATCTCACATAAATGATGCAGTATTCAACAATTTATTTAAAAAATGACTTTAACAATTTTAGCATCAGTTTAAAAAAAAACCCATTGCTAACACACAAATTGAAAAGGGCTTAATACGAAGTCCTTGGTTCCTCATTGCACTTCATATTCCCATCTGTATATCAGCAAAATTGTAGAAGCTGTCTACATCTCCAGGTGCCGTCTCCTTGCTTTCTGATACAAATATCTATGTTAAATGTAAGAGAAAAAAATAACATATTAGTAATCCCCAAATTCCAAAGCCCACATCCTCCACAAACAGTCAAAAGCTTGCTATTTAAAAGAAATTCTGGATTTTCTGTAGAATTCATGCAGTATAGTTTCAATTAGCTATGATGTAAATACAGCTCTTTTAAAAGCATTTATGATATAATTAAAGTCTTTGCTTTATAATGCTTTGGTTTTATTTTACTACTCTTGGAATTTCAGTTTTTAAAACATGTAAACCAATATTATGAAAGCTACTGAATAAAGAGATTTATGTAAAGAACTCTTAATTTCTTCTATTTTCTAATAAGAATCTCAATAGACCAAGAAGCAAAATTTGAGATTATTTTTTTCAAAGCTGCTAAAGATATTTTACTAATTTTAAATTAACTATTTTCCAAACATCAACAAAGCAGTACTCAATAGAACCCTTCAAAAACAGTTTTTTATAAATGTCTGCCAGAAATCAGAGGAGACCTGAGTTCTATTTATCTTTATCATAACTAGCTGAATGATGCTGACAATTTAATCAACCTCTCTGGGCTCCATTTCCACATCTGTAAAATGAGAAAGTTGGATTAGATAATCTATAACTTATTCAGATCTAAAATCTCCAAATCATATAAACATTTTCTCTCTGTTTCCTTTTCCATTCAATCTGATTATATTTGCCCTCTCCCTAAGTACTTGTGCAATGATCAAATGAGACAAAAGACAAAGTACTTCAAATTATGCAAATTCAAAGGCCCATAAGCTAAATCAGACTACAAAACCAAACGTTTCCTCTCAGATATTTATAAAAAAAGTTACATATACTCATTTAATCCTCTTATATATTTGTTTCTAAGCTATATTAAGTAAAAATTTGAAATTCTTAGACTCATCAACCACATCTACATGTAATGATTTCTAGATATAGCTCAAGTTTTGATGAAGTATTACTGAAGCAAATAAAAGTGAACACTGAGCAATAGGCTTGTCCATTTAAAGTATACAATCTTAGAAATGTAACATTTTCAGCATATCACTATTTTTATTTATTTGCCACACTGTGCGGCTTGTGAGGTCTTAGTTCCCTGACCAGGGATGAAACCTATGCTGCCTACACTGGGAGCACAGATTCTTAACCATTGGACTGCCAGGGAAGTCCCAACATATCACTATTTTTTAAAAAGGAAGAGACATTTGGTGAGACATTTGACTTTAGAAACACGTATGATTGAGATTTTTAACACGTAGACACTTTGTGAATTTTTAAGCTATTAAAATTTCAGTTTGGCAAGGAAAAACCAAAGCTTAGTTCTCGATTGTTTACCAAAAGTTTTAAAAATCATGATGTGCTAAAAGTACTATTTAATTGTAATGAAAAGAGAAGGAAATGAAAGGTTCGATTGAAATATAGTCAATAGTATCTTGTACCTTGGTCCCTTTGAATGTCTCATTGACAATAAGTTGACATCCTTCCACAGCACCATCTCCATTGAACTCCAAGGCAATAACAGGACCTATAAGCAAACCCAGGAAGTGTTGTCTTATCATGAACACAAATCTATTCTCAAATTAATCTTCTTATTCTTCCTTGAAAAATCTACAGCCTTTTCTTTGGGGGTAAGAGAAAAGAAAGAAGAGAGTAGATAGATAGGACACATCACTTCAGCTACTTTTACTCTAATCATAAAACAAATTAACATAGAGTTTCATCACATGACAAGTAGCTTCAGTGCCATTACAGGTCTAGTGTCACATTTTTAAGTGTTGTAAATAGTCTGGCTTTTCTGGTTTTCATTCTTCTATGAAAACCATAAAAAGTCCACCCATTTAGCAGTACAAAAAAATAGCTGATAAAATGACAAATAAGATCAAAAGCTATTCAAGTCCTTTTGCCAGGCAGCCAGTCTTTCTTCCAACTCTCCTACTTACAGCCAAGTTTTGGGCCACCAATAATGAAGCTAAGCCAAGTAGGAATTGAGGCCAGGTACCAAAAGTCATGATCATCTGAAAGTGTTTTCTTGAATGTACCATAAAACTATATTCTAGAACCAAAGAACAAATTTTATTTTTTAATTCTCTGGATAGAACATTTGTGCCTCCTTTTCCATACTTAATTTGATTACTTTTAAACCACCTGTACTTGAAATTCTGGTGTAAAGATTAGTGATTCAGTTTGGGCGGGGATCTAAATGTAGCACTGGCACTACTGGTGTCAAGTTATTGGCAAACATGGCCATAAGTCAGCCAAACAAAACAAGCCTTTCAATTCAATTCAATTTTTTTCAGTTATATTCCTAATAGATTTGCTCTTTATCTCCCAGTAATGTAGAAGTTCTGACCTCCAGGAAATTACAAATTTCTTGAAAAAAAGACATAAATCTATTAAACCATATGGAACAAGGGAGAATAATGAAGTATTAAGGAATGAAATACTAAAATGAATGTAGACATGTGCCTCAGAACAAGGCACAAGAAGGAGAGAAAAGGGCTTGTGATTTAATACAGACAACAAATACAGAAAAGACAGGCTATGTCACAGTCAACTCTACAATTAGATACAGTGAACAAGTTTGACTTTTGGCAGCATCACAGTATGTAGATTAAGATAGGTGCTGAGTAAAGAAGATAACTGAGGAATATTTTCTCAGAAAAAAAAAAAAGGATGAGTCTATGTCTGAGGCAAGAAATGAGTAAGATCAACCTGGAATATCTTGTTGAGCCAAAAAACAATCAGGCTATCAAAGACCAATAGGGTTTTATCAAAAGGATATAGGAGCCAGCTTGAATAGGCTACTAATGGCCAAAGATGATACATAGTGAGATCAGAAGGAATAATGATGGCAATTTATTAAAACATACTGAATACATAAAGTCATGAGCTCATAATAACATTCAAAAAAGACACAAACAAACAAAATTCATTGGACACCACTGAAGGTTGCTAGGGCACCAACTTTTTACTCTGAAAATTGATGTTTAATGATTTTTCCTTTATTTACTTTGCATTTCTGATATGAAGCATATTTCAAGTTAGTCAAATATCTCAGTGTATAAGAAGTTCTGTTAATATCCATTAATAAATGCAGAGGTAGTGACACAATTAGAAAATGATCATTTTGAAACTGTTAATAAAATAACTGGATCAGGCAACAATCATCAATGGCTTTAGTATCCCACAGGGAAGACTGACTGGAAACTACAATAAAAAGATTGTCACCACCTGAGCCTAAGAATCTTAGCATCACTAGAAGTACAACAATCAAACATTATGTGCCTTCTCATTACAGAAAAGAGTACAACCTGTGAAATATTCTTACCCTCCACCCCCCAAAAAACCCCTTAAACCTGAGTGTAAACAAGGCTTTGATTTAACTTTTAATCCACAAGAACTACAGAAGGACAAATTAAACAAACCCATGCATACTATGGGACAATTGACCAGGTTTCTTTTACAAGACAAAGGCATGAAACAAACAGGGGACGGGGAACACCTGTTTCTGGTTAAGAGTGATATAAGATACAAAACAACCATATCCAGTGAGTAAGGAGGCCAATTTTAGATCTGGATCAAATTAATCATAAAAATATATAAAGAACGTTTTTAGACAATTAGGGAAATTTGAATATGGACTAGTCAGTAGATATTAAGAAATTGTTAATCGTGTTGGATGTGATAATACATACCACTTAGGAGAACATTTGTGTAGTATATAAATTATATCTTTATTTAAAAAGAAAACAGTCATTTTTAACTTCATTTTGTTTAGGACACACATACTGAAACATTTAGGGATGAAATGACAGGACATATCAAAACTTGATTAAAATACTTCAGCAGAAAAGAATATAGATTATTTTTAAAAGTATGGCAAAAAGTTGATAAAACTGGGGTATGGGTACACATGGAATCATTGGAAGCTACTTTAGAGTAGAGATAGTACATATAGAAGTTTGCAAAAAAAAGTTTAAAAATACATTTTAAACTGAATAAATATTGAACTAAAAAGAAAAAAGTTGATAATGTAGGGTTTCCAGTTTTGCAGAGAATGGAAAGTTTTAATTAGGATAGAATGGAATATGCTTTTATTCAGGATCACTAAAAGATACATATATATATATATAGATACATATATACACACATATATTATATATATAAATATTATATGTATAATATATATACACACTATATATATATAAAGTCAGACATTTATTACTGAAAGTTCCTGTATTCTACAAAAAGACAATAAAATCTAGAATTTGGAAATACAGTTTTGGTAGAATTACCCAAGTATGTAACTTGGTTGCTATCCTTTGAATAGAACATTAAGAACTTCTGATAAGTGACTTAATTTGCCAACAAAGAAACATTAACCAAAAAGGCAGATAAGTGTATCAATTTTGATTAACATGTGTGCATTACCCTAGATTTAAAAAAACTACACCACCAACAATGCCGTTTTTAAGCAGTTCTAGTCATCTCTGGAGAAGGCAATGGAATCCCACTCCAGTACTCTTGCCTGGAAAATCCCATGGACAGAGGAGCCTGGTAGGCTGCAGCCCATGGGGTCGCTAAGAGTCGGACACGACTAAGCAACTTCACTTTCACTTTTCACTTTCATGCATTGGAGAAGGAAATGGCAACCTACTCCAGTGTTCTTGCCTGGAGAATCCCAGGGATGGGGGAGCCTGGTGGGCTACCGTCTATGGGGTTGCACAAAGTCGGACACGACTGAAGCGACTTAGCAGCAGCAGCAGTCATCTCTAGTCATCTAATGACGAGGACTACAATGACTTCAAAGTGATTACTTCAAGTGATTATTTCAAACTGAATTATGAGGTCAAGAAGATCACTGGTCATGTTTTTAGTGTTTTAATGTGACTGTCTTATCAAATAGCTTGCAGTAGCTTTAAATCTAAATATTTGAACTGTCATGAAAAAAATGTGAGACTCTGAAGTAAACAAAAATGATTTCTGGATATCCTATCTAATGAACTCTATGTTATTTAACATGACCTTGGAACAAGCCATTATCACGTTTCAGTTAGATTACAGCAACAGCCTCCCAGCTGGTCTCTCCGTTTTTCTCTTAGAGTAACCAGAATGATAAAAGCTACATTTTAAAGGGACCATGGCATTCCTATGCTCTAAAACCTCCAGTAAAATATGTCTATACTTTTCTTATTTTTAATTGTTCTAAAAATAATGGACAGTTTAGGGAGCAGTTGTCTCAGGATTACCTGAGATGCTGTCTCCCAGGCTTGAACTCCTAAAATTTTCCACCCAAATAAAACACAACTCTTAACATTTAGGTTGTGGATATATTTTTCTAGTTGGCACTTAAGGCTCCAAAATCACTGCAGATGGTGACTGTAGCTATGAAATTAAAAGACGCTTGCTCCTTGGAAGAAAAGCTATGACCAACCTAGATAGCATATTAAAAAGCAGAGACATTACTTTGCCAACAAAGGTCCATCTAGTCAAAGCTACGATTTTTCCACTAGTTATGTATGGATGTGAGAATTGGGCTATAAAGAAAACTGAGCCCCGAAAAATTGATGCTTTTGAACCATGGTGTTGGAGAAGACTATTGAGAGTGCCTTGGACTTCAGGGAGATCCAACCAGTCCATCCTAAAGGCAATCAGTCCTGAATATTCATTGGAAGGATTGATGTTGAGCTGAAACTCCAATACTTTGGCCACCTGATGCGAAGAACTGATTCATTTGAAAAGGCCCTGATGCTGGGAAAGATTGAAGGCAGGAAGAGAAGGGGACGACAGAAGATGAGATGGTTGGATGGCGTCACTGGCTCAATGGACATGAGTTTGAGTAGGCTCCAGGAGTTAGTGATGGACAGAAAGGCCTGGTGTGCTGCAGTCCATGGGGTCTGAAAGAGTTGGATATGACTGAGCAACTAAAATGAACTGAACTGAACGGAACTAAATTTCTTTGCATTGTTCATTTAAGAAGGGCTTGTTATCTCTCCTTGGTGTTCTCTGAAAGTCTGCCTTCAGTTGGGTATATCTTTCCCTTTCTCCTTTGTCTATAGCTTCTCTTCTTTCCTCAGCTATTTGTATAGTCTCCTCAGACAACTCTTTAAAAAACGTCGTCACCAAAGACAAAGACTGAAACGCTGTTCGGATTGAGGGAGAGCCATGACCACTAAATGCTACACATAATCCTGGAACAAATGAAAAAAAAAAATTTCCCTCTGCAAATAATAATAAAAATAAATAAATAAAATAAAATATTAAAAAATTTATTTATTTACTTGGCTGCTCTGGGTCTTAGTTGCAGCATGTGAACTCTAAATTGTGGCACATAGATCTCATTCCCTGCCTAGGAATCAAACCCAGGCCCCCTACATTGGGAGTGTGGAATCTTGGCCACTGGGCCACCAGGGAAGTCCCTTGTTGACACTTAAGGTTCCAATTCTCACCAATATGGATCAATTTGTACCACAGAAGGACAATGAATGTGAAAAAGAAGAACTGCAGAAAGAACCTGAGGACAATGAACATGAAAAAGAACTGCAGAAAAACTTGAGGACAGTGAACATGAAAAAGAAGAACTGCAGAAGAAACTTGGTTTTATCCTACACATAGGGTAGGGTAATAGCTTAATACTCAAAACAGAATTAAGACAGAACTCTAAACAGAAATTTAGAGCTATTTCTTTGTAAAGCTGCTCCTCACTGTTATTTCCTATAAAACCCATCTGCCTACACCCAGAGAAACTGATCTTATTCCTTTCAATTGAAGGATACCATCAGGTTTTCCTGGTATCACTTTTCTTGAAACTTAAGTCTGCAACTGTCTCAAGGCAGAATGCCAAGATCATCAGGGGACTCAATTTGTCTCTTTCTACTTAGGAAAACACATTCTAAAAAGGATTCTGAAAATGACATTTTACATTTATTTCAATAATTTGAAAATTATTTCAGAAAAGAGGTACAGAGAGCTTACTATAAATTGTTAATTTCATTTTTTATAAAGAAAGATTATAGTTAGGAGTGCATGGTAACTGTTAAAGAATTTTTTTCCAAAGTTAAAAAAGAATATTTGACTAATAGTCTTTGAGAAGAATAGTTCATATATCACACTGATTCCCTCTTTTATTGAGAAGCTCTCTTGAAGTCATGTAAGAATCTGTGAAAGAGAAATAATGCATAATTCAGGGAGAAGGGAGGGAAGAGAAGGGCAGTAAAAAAGAAAGAAGAGGAACAAAACAGAGAAAACCAGTAGGAAATGCTGGCAACTGTGGAGAAGGAGGAACAGTGAGGGGGAAAAGGAGAAAAGAAGAGAAGAGGAGTAAGAAGAAGAAATGGAGGAAACAATGCTACTTCATTTCTAAGATTGTGAATAAGGCTTGTCCAGAACTTTCATTACACTTGTGTTGAAGCTTGTATTATCAAAAAAGGAGAAAATCATTTATTCTCATGCATAAATGACATGAGAAACAAACAAATGGTAAATGAAAATATTTAGAAATAACCATGGTAAAAAGTTTAAAACAGTAGGATGACTATAAAAAAGAAAAATAAAAACTTTTTCTTCCATAGCTTTCTTTAAAACTGAAATAAAGGGCTTCCCTGGTGGTCCAGTCGTTAAGAATCTGTCTTGCAACCATGCAGAGGACACCAGTTTGATTCCTGGACCAGGAAGATCCCACATGCCGCAAGGCAACTGAGCTCGTGTGCCTAGTGTATGTGCTCTGCAACAAGAGAAACACCTGCAATGAGAAGTCCTGACGCTGCAACTAGAGAGTAGCCCCCGCTCACCAGAACTGGAGAAAGCCCTTGTGTAGCAACAAAGACGTAGTGCAGCCAAAAATAAATAAATATTTTTTAAAACTTAAAAAAATGAAATAAAGAGTATAGTTATTCAACACTGAGATCACACTCTTAAGTACCTCCATTTTTTCCCACTGAAGGATATTTTACATATTCCTTTTATTTTACGTTTCTCTAATAATGAAGGATGTTGAGTTCCTCACTTACTTGTACTGTGAATGCTTCATATCCACTGCTTCTTTTTATTGGACTTTTGGATTCTCTTTGCTGATTAGCAGTGTATATAAGTCATAGAAATAAGGCCTTTATATGTGATATTATGTACAAACGATCAAAACATATCTAGAATTTGTTCCCTTCTCTCCACCTCTTCCCATGATAATGGACTTACTGGACAATATTTCTCTCCTGAGTGACTACAATAATCTTGCAACCTTATTTCTTGTTTCTGCTGAAAAGATACTAGATGCCCAGAAGTGTTTCTGTGGTTAGGGGATTAACAGCAGACAACTCTTGTAGAGGGACAACTTCTGATAAATTGAATGTGTTCTTGAATGTCTATTAAAATCCTTGAGAAAAAGAAAAAAATAACTGACAGTTTAATAATGTAAACAATGCATTAGGTGTTTGTAGCATATATAATGGAGAAGGCAATGGCAACCCACTCCAGTACTCTTGCCTGGAAAATCCCATGGGCGGAGGAGCCTGGTAGGCTACAGTCCATGGGATTGCAAAGAGTCGGACACTACTGAAGCGACTTAGCAGCAACAGCAGCAGCAGCGGCATATATAATAGTAAAACATATAGCAATGACACAAGGATAGGAAGGAAGATTTGAGAATATGATGTTATTAGGTCCTTATAAACTACAAGCCATGTGGTACAGTACTATTATAAAGTGAAAGTGAAAGTCACTCAGTTGTGTCTGACTCTTTGTGATCCCATGGACTATACAGTCCATGGAATTCTCCAGGCCAGAATACTGGGGTGAGTAGCCTTTCCCTTCTCCAGGGGATCTTCCCAACCCAGGGATCAAACCCAGGTCTCCCGTATTGCAGGTGGATTCTTTCAGCTGAGTCACAAGGGAAGCCCAAGAATACTGGATAAATTATTTAAATATGTATACTGTAAAACCAAAGGTGACCATTAAAGAAGACTTAGGGAAAGAAGTATAAATAAATCAATCAATAGGTTTTATTAAAAAATACCCAATTTAACAGAAAAAGAGTTAACAAAAAAACAGAGAACAAGTGGAACAGAAAGCAGCTAGCAAGATGTAGATGTTAATCCAACTATAACAATCTCTTTCAATATGAATGGTGTAAACACAGCAGTTAAAAGACAGAGACTGTCAGATTGGATTGAAAAGCAAGAACAAACTATACGCTGTCTACAAAAAATTCATTTTAGATACACAGATTTTGATAGTTAAAAGAAAATGGATAAAAATATATGATGAGCAAACAAAAGCTGCAGTAGATGTATTTCAGACGAAGCAGATTTCAGAACAAGGAAGATTATCAGAGACAAAGAGGGACATTACATAATGATAAAGGATTCTTTAAGAAGATGTAATTCTAGATGTGTATGCACCTAAAAACAGAGTTTCAAAATTCATAAGGCAAAATCTGATAGGATTTGAAAAAATAAATAGACAAATGCACAATTATAGTTGAAGACTTTGACACTCTTCTCTCTTTAATTTATAGAACAAATAAGCAGAAAATCAGTAAGGATACAGATGACCTGAATAGCACCATTAACCAAACCAATCTAGTGGACATTTACATAACATTTCATGAAACGAAAGCAGATCATACATTCTTCTCACATGCACACAGACTAGGAAGAACCTTAACTTTTTAAAGAAAATAGAAATCATACAACGTGCATTTTCAGACCATAAGATCATTAATCTAGAAATCAGTAATAGCAACATATCTGGACAATCTCTCAAATATTTGGAAAATAAACATTATACTTCTAAATAATCCATGGATCAAATGGAAAGTCTCAAGGGAAACTACTACATCAGGGGTCAGCACACATTTTCTGTAAAGTGCCAGATGGGAAACATTTTAGGCTTAGTGTCTAAATACAATGTTTGCCACAACTAATCATCTCTGCAGCAGAGATGTAGCAGCAAAACGTAATAAATAAACAAGTGTGGTTGTGCTCTGATAAAACTTCATTTACAAAATATACAGTAGGCCATACTTTGCCAAACCCTGAGTTAAATGAAAATAAATCATATCAAAATTGGCAGGATGCAACTACAGCAGCACTTAAAGGAAAATTTCTAACACAAAATACATATACAGTCAATCTTCATTATTTGCAGGTTCCTTATTTGCTAATTGCTTACTTGGTAAAATTTATTTTACCAAACAGGCAAAATATTTTACCTAATATCAATACTTGCACTTTTTTCATGGTCATTCATGGACATATACAAAGTGGCAAAAAATATGAGCTGCCTCACATCCATGCTCCAAGGTAAATTTGAACAAAGTGATGCTCTGCCTTCTTGTTTAAGCATTCATTCTGTAAACAAGTGGCTTTTTCACAGTCCATTTAGTACCACATTTTTATACATTTTGTTGGTAATATTGGTATTTAAAATGGCCTTCAAATGTAGTGCTCAAGTACGGTCTAATGTTCTTAAGCTTAGGAAATCTGTGAAGTGCCTTACAGAGAAAATATCTGTTATTAACAGATAAGCTTCATTCAGGTACAAGTTATAGTGCTGTTGGCTGTGAGTTCAATGTTAATGAATCAAAAAAATATACTAAATGAGGGTTTTAAACAGAAACACACATACAACAAGGTTATACTGATTGGTTGAAAGAAATGCTGTGACCAGAGACTTACAGGAACCTAGCCCTACATTTCTCCTAGGAGTAGCAGTACAGTACTCACTGATTCAATATTCACAGCAACTTTATAGAACATATTTACTGTGAATAACGAGAATTACTCTATTAGAAAAGATGAAACCAGTAATGCAAACTAAAACCTTAAGAAACTAGAGAAAGAAGAGCAAATCAAACCTAAAGCAAATAAAAAGTAAATAAGCATTGAGCAGAAACCAATGAAACTTAAAAGAGAAATAGAGAAAATCAATAAAACAAGGAGTTCTTTCTTTGAAATTATCAACGAAAGTGATAAACTCTATCAAGGCCAATGGAGAGGGAGAAGCCTCAAATCACCAATAGGAGTATAAGGACATCGCTACTGATTCTGCATACATTAATAAGAATAAGGAAATACTATAAATTCTACACCTATATATTTGATAACTCAGATGAAATGAAATAATTCCCCCAAAGACAAAAACTATCAAAACTCACCCAAGATGAAAAATATATCTTGAAGAGCTCTATATGTAATATATAAATAAATTAATTAAATGTATAGCTACAAATCTTCCCCTCAAGTCTTCAGGCCCAGATGGTTTTGCTGGCAAATTCGACCAGACATTTAAGGAAAAAAATGATACTAATTCTCTATAATCTCTCCAAGATGACAGAAGATGAAGGATACTTCTCAAATCATTTTATGAGGCCAGCATTACCCTAATATCAAAGCAAGACAAAGATACTACAAGAAAAGAAAATGACAGACACAATATGCTTCATGAACAAAAATGTAAAAATTTTCAATTAGCAAATTGGATCCAGCAATATATGAAAGGGATAAAACATCATGATCAAGGGCATACATCTCAGGAATATACGGCTGGTAAGACATTCAAAATTAACAAAAGTCACTGACCAGATTAAATGACTCAATAATTAAAAAAAAATATGGTCATTTCAATAAATGCAGAAAAAGAATTTAGCAAAATTCAATATCCATGCGTGATAAAAACTTAACAAACCAGGAATAGAATGAAACTCCCTCAGTCTAATAAAAGGTATATATGAAAAAAATCTGTAACTAACATCATTCCTAATGGTGAGACTGAACACATTTTATCCTGAGATCAGAAACATGGCAGAGATGTCCTCTTTTCACTAGTCTACACAACAAGACCTAGCCAACACAATAATGCCAAAAAAGGAAATAAAAGGCATGTCAAAGAGACAGAGGAATTAACCTAAAAGAGCTCCCAAAGAGTAAAATTGGAACAATTTGACAGTATTGGACTATAACCCAAAGAATAAAATACATATCTGTGAGCCCCTACTGACAGACATAAATGACTGAATAAATAAATGGGAGAGAAGGGACAAATCTTTCATATAGAATTCCAAATAATCTATGTAGATACTCCTTTCTCTAGGAGGTGATGCTTAATTCCTTCTTCTTGAGTGTAGACTGTTCTTAGAGATTCAACTTCCAAAAAAAAATAGAAAGAACTTCCAAAGAGTATAGAAAGGGGGAAAAAGGAACTTTACAGTGTTTAAGAAACCTGGCAGATACCACCTGAACCAAGTCACTAAGGGCAACATCACCAGTGTTAAGTTATGTTGCTATCACGTGCCCTACGGTGTGGTGTGATGGGATGTGATGTGATGAGAAAGGCACTTCACCTCTCCTCCAAAACTCAAAACCCCAGTATAACCAGAGAAAACACTAAGACACACACAAATCGAGGGACATTCTACAATAATTTACCAGTACTGTTCAAATATTTCAAGGTTATGAAAAACAAGGAAAGACTAAGGAACTGTTATAGATTAGAAGAGATTAAGGAGATATGGTGACTAAGTGCAATGTGGGATCTTGGATTAAATTCTGGAACAGAAAAAGGACATAAGTGAAAAAAAACCCAGTGAAATCTGAATAAGGTTTATAGTTTGAATAAAGAGTATTTTACCAATGTAAAGTTTTGACAAATGTACCATGCTTATGTCAACATAAGAGGAACGTAAGTAGTAAAACTCTCTGTACTACCTTTGTAACTTTTCTGAAAGTCTAAAATTATTCCAATATAAGTTTATTTAAAAAAATAGAAATGTCTAGTAGATTTTCATCTCAGTCAAACTAGAAGCCAAAGTCTCTACAGTGGCTCACATGGCCCTATATTATCTGATTCTTCCTTTACTACTTCTCATATCTCATCTATGTTTGCTGAATAAATGAATGAATGATCCTTTAAAACAAAGGAACCCAAATCTGACTAATCATCAGAACCATATGGGGAACTTTGTAAAATGCAGATGCCAAGGGAATATCTCAGAGATATTTGAATCAGTCCTGAAGTGGGAGTTGGAAATTTAAATCTTTAATAGTACCCCAGGCAGTTCTGAGAATCAGTCATTCGAAAGATTCTCAGGATGAAAAAACACAATGAATTCCCTCATTAAGCTGTCAAATAGCTTCATTAATAGAAAGGAAATAACTGTGACTACTTTAAATGATGATGAAAATTTAGAGACTCTAAAATAAAAACTATTTGAAATAAAAGCAAATTTTCCAAAGGGTAAGTCCACTCCCCTCCCCTCTCAGAACAGTGGTTTGCAACTGGGGGCAATTTAGCCCCCGAAGGGGCATTTGGCAATGTCTGGAAACGTTTTTGGTTGCCATAATTGGGGCAGTGTGCTACTGGCATCTAGTCAGTAGAGGCCAAGGATGTTGCTAAACATCCTATAATGTACACAACAACCCATCACAGCAAAGAATTATCTAAAAATATCAAATACTGGTGAGGTTGAAAAACTCTCCTTAGAATGTCTGATGGCCACTTTTACATAAAGACCCAATGCCTCCAATACCTACAGGAATATCTCCACGGACAGCCTGTTCATTATTCCATGTCAATCAATGCACTACTGGCAGCTTAAAACTTTTGCCCAACTTTTATTTTGAAAAATTCCAGATATTATAGAAAAGTTGGAAGAATGACAAACATCCATTTGCTCTTCGCTTGCATTCATGTTAAGTCGCTTCAGTCATGTCCAACTCTTTGCAACCCTATGGACCACAGCCTACCAGGCTCCTCTGTCCGTGGGATTCTCAAGGAAAGAATACTGGAGTGGGTTGCCATGCCCTCCTCCAGGGGATCTTCCTGACCCAGGGTAGAACTCACGTCTCTTACCTCTCCTGAATTGGCAGGCAAGTTCTTTATCACTATCACCACGTGGGAAGCCCTTGCTCTTCACCTATACCCATCAAATGCTAACATTTGGCCACATTTGCTTTGCCACACACTATACACATACACACACATGCACACAGACATGCACAAACACACACTTTGCATTGCTGAGCCATTTGAAAATAGTAGATATCATAACACTTCAGCATGCATCTCCTATATAAATGACCACAATACTATTATCATACTTAAGGCTACAACAATAATTCCATAATATCATCTTCAAAATTCCCCAGTTGTCCCCAAAATGACTTTTAAAACTTTAGAGTTCACCCCACCCTAATCCAAAATCCAATTAAGGTTCATTCCTTTCATTTAGTTGTTCCGTTCAGTTCAGTTGCTCAGTCGTGTCCGATTCTTTGCGACCCCATGAATCACAGCACGCCAGCTCTCCCTGTCCATCACCAACTCCCAGAGTTCACTCAAACTCATGTCCATCGAGTTGGTGATGCCATCCAGCCATCTTATCCTCTGTCGTCCCCTTCTCCTCCTGCCCCCAATCCTTCCCAGCATCAGAGTCTTTTCCAATGAGTCAACTCTTTGCATCAGGTGGCCAAAGTATTGGAGTTTCAGCTTTAGCATCAGTCCTTCCAATGAACACCCAGGACTGATCTCCTTTAGGATGGACTGGTTGGATCTCCTTGCAGTCCAGGGGACTCTCAAAGAGTCTTCTCCAACACCACAGTTCAAAAACATCAATTCTTCAGCGCTCAGCTTTCTTCACAGTCCAACTCTCACAACCATACGTGACTACTGGAAAAACCATAGCCTTGACTAGATGGACCTTTGTTGGCAAAGTAATATCTCTGCTTTTCAATATGCTATCTAGGTTGGTCATAACTTTCCTTCCAAGGAGTAAGCGTCTTTTAAATACATGGCTGCAATCACCATCTGCAGTGATTTTGGAGCCCAAAAAAATAAAATCTGACACTGTTTCCACTGTTTCCCCATCTATCTGCCATGAAGTGATGGGACCAGCTGCCATGATCTTCGTTTTCTGAATGTTGAGCTTTAAGTCAACTTTTTCACTCTGCTCTTTCACTTTCATCAAGAAGCCCTTCAGTTCCTCTTCCCTTTCTGCCATAAGGGTGGTGTCATCTGCATATCTGAGGTTATTGATATTTCTCCCGGCAATCTTGATTCCAGCTTGTGCTTCATCCAGCCCAGCGTTTCTCATGATGTACTCTGCATATAAGTTAAATAAGCAAGGTGACAATATACAGCCTTGATGTACTCCTTTTCCTATTTGGAACCCGTCTGTTGTTCCATGTCCAGTTCTAATTGTTGCTTCCTTACCTGCATATAGGTTTCGTTTAATCCAGAACAGTCCCCCATTGTTTTTATCCAAGGGTGTTGTCTGCAGAGTCCTTGCCAATTGCCTTGTAAAATGTCTTCCATTTTTGATTTGTCTCATTGTTCCCTCATGGTGTCATTTAACATGTCTCCAGATTTCCTTTATTCTCTATAAACTAGAAGCTAAATCTTGGCTCAATTAGATTCAGGCAAAATATTTTTGGCAAGAATACTTCACACATGATGTTGTATATTATTACCATCACATCAGGAGAAATACAATGCCAGGTTGCTCTGCCATCACTGATGCTAAGTACCCTGATGTAAAGGCACACTTTCCATTTGAATTAGAATGTGTGTATCCTACTTCTCATCAACTTTTACCCCAATAGTTTTAGCATTCATTGATAACCTTTGAGTTAATTATTACATCAGGGTTTGGAAAATAGTGATTTCTGAAGTCTATCATTCCTTCTATGTTTATTAGCCCACAGTATTCTGTAAAGAACAGAAGAGCTTTCCTTATTCCCTCTCTCCCTGCCCACCCTTTTGTTTGATGCTTGTGTGTGTGTGTGTTATTCGCTCAGTTGTGTCTGACTTTTTGTGACCCCATGGGCTGTAGCCCGCCAGGCTCCTCTGTCCATGGAATTCTCCAGGCAAGAATACTGGAGTTGCCATTCCCTTCTCCAGGTGCTTAATGCACATTTATTAACTGAATATATTGAATACTATTGATTTTACAAATTAGATAAAAAGCATGGGCTGATGAATTTTATAGAGATATTCCTCAGATTATAAAAACAAATTTTAAACAGATGATTTGTTTGTGATCACCTAGATGAGAAACTGATTATTACTGTGAGACCATTTGGGGTCCTGGAGAACTGGTCATTTCAAGCTAATGGAAGAGTGCTTTCCTGGTGGCTCACATGGTAAAGAATCTGCCTGCAATGCAGGAGACCCAGGTTCAATCCCTGACTTGGAAAGATCCCCTGGAGAAGGGAATGGCAACCCACTCCAGTGTTCTTGCCTGGAGAATTCCATGGAGAGAGGAGCCTGGTGGGTTACAGTCCATGGGGTCACAAAGAGTTGGACACGACTGAGTGACTAACACATACATAGGAAGCTTCTGGATCATGGGAATATCTAGCAGTCATTCATGATATCCGTGAGGACCATACAGTTAGATAGATTCCAAGATGACTGGGTATGCTGGTCTATGGTTCCAGTGCCAATTTCCTCTCTCCTCTTTTTTATTACCACTATGGATGCATGGATTTCTGATGTTGTTAAATCAATTCCCTTCATTATTGTGGTTTTTTTTGGGGGGGGGGCCACACCACGTGGCATGTGGGATCTTAGTTTCCTAAACAGGGATTGAACCTATACTCCCTACTTCATCATGCTTTTGATGCTCAAATTGTCCCAAATTTGACCAGTGGAAATTCCTTGAGATTCCTTTAAACTGACTCCTGTGACCTTTTGACATGGCCTCATTAGTCTCTGACTACTTCCTATGGACATCTCTGATTTTAAAAGCTGTTTATATATTGCTTTGCTGAAATTCTTAAAACATCTGTCCATTAGTTTGAGTTCTACTTTTTGCAGGAACAGAACACTTCTTCCATGTGGAATGTTATGTGACTTAAAAACACATACTATGGTTGTGTTAGAGCAATTCTATGAAACCACTTCACTAACATTACACAAGCATATAAATCATTAATTTAGGTCTATTCATATGCCCACTTCATCCCTAATCCTCACACTTTTATATGTCTATTACACTTATTATTTGATTGAATTTTCTTAAAGCTGCTAAGGGTTTAAAGATTTATTTTCCAGGTTCCATCAGAATGTTCCTGTATCAATAAGGCTGCATCAAAGGAGCCAGGTCATAATTTCCTATATATAATCTAGGATAGATTCATACACTGGTTAGAGACAGTCTATGGTACTACCAGAGGAATCACAAAAGTATATAAAATATATTGTATTAATACTTAAGGACTGAATCACACCCAGCATTAGTTATTAAGATTATCCTAACAATCCTCCAATATTTTCCTATAGCTTTTTGCAGTTTATTTTAACTTATTTATACATAAAGAGCATATGAATGCAGATGTGCCCCCTTTCCAGGATATATCCAATCATCATTATGTATTATTATATATTTTGCTCAGGCCAGTCAAGAAAAGCCTGATGAGCCTTCAGCAAACAACATCCCTGCTCTGACGGATGAACTCTGTCTTCTAGAATCAGGACACCTTCAAATACATGGAGACAAACAGCAACACTTCAGAAGTACACATGAACTCTAGTTCCTCTGTTTGTAGACATATTTCCAGCATCTGAAATTTACTGGTGGCATTTGCCCACTGGGGAAAACAATTCTAATTATGCATAGAAACTTAATCAATCATGTTAAGTACACAGAATGGTATGCCCTTTGATTTATATTTCTTATTTCTTTTCCAGTACTGTCAAAGCACACTCACTGAAGGCAGAAAGAATCCTTATCAAGTCCTTTATAACTGGCAGGGAGAAGGAAATGATCACTCACTATAGTATAATAATACAACAATAATAAAATAATAATTAAAGATGATAAAATACATAATAATAAAATGTGACTTTCAAGAAATAAGATGATAGAACAGGGGAAGGAAAAAACCTAATGCGTAGTGTCTAGTTGCAGGGTGGGGGTTGCAGATCAGTGGTAAAGCATGTGCTTTACATGTATGAGGTCCCTTCCATTTGTCTTTGGGGCTTCCCTGGTGGCTTAGATGGTAAAGAATCTGTCTGCAATGTGGAAGACCCAGGTTCGATCCTTGGGTAGGGAAGACCCCTGGAGAAGGGAATGGCAACCCATTCCAGTATTCTTGCCTGGAGAATTCCATGGACAGAGGAGCCTGGCAGGCCATAGTCCATGGGGTCAAAGAGACATGACTTAGCGACTAACACTTTCACCTTTCACTTCACTAATGTCTAGTTAATTATATATGGCATTTTGAATGATGTGAAATTTTGACATTTCTGAATGGTAACAGGAAAAACATAAAACAAATGACAAAGAGAAGACAATGTAAGAGAAATACTAAAGGCAAGAGTAAGTCAAATCAGCAGTTTAAAAGAATAACCACAAAAAATATACCAATCATCCAGAAGGTACCTTTGTTCAAAAGAGGAAGGAAGTCAGGTGCTTTTTCATGAAAAACCCTTTGAGCATCTTCGGCTTTCATTGACACCTCCTTTGTCTGAACTAGGAAAAAGCCTTTAGCAACCATCTGTGGGAAATAAAATTTCATTCAGATTTTAAAATGACCTGAGGCTAAAACAATGTTTTCCTATTCTACAATTTTTCTATATAAAATGCAACACAGCACTCTGATTTTCATTTTAGTTAGAACTGTAATTCAGGGTGTTTACTGTAACAAGTTTTCACATACACAAGATTCTTCCTTCCAGATGCATGGTTCTGGTTAAGAATGAGTACTGCTATGCTTACTGTTACAATTAAGAGCCAAAGAAACATAAATTAGCCCTCAAAATTTTAAGCATTATTTAAAATTTTTTTTGACTGAAACTAACAAATATAAGCTTTAGTTTGGTGATAGCGCAAATGTCCAATGAGAGGAGAATGGTTAAGTAAATTATGGTATGTTCACATGATAAAATACCATAGTTCATTAAATATAACAAATAATAATGGGGGAAGCTTATATAATAATGTTAATTTTAAAAACCATGATTCAAATTGACATAGTCTAGCACAACAATGATAGATTATGCTTATGGAGCACTTACTATGTGCCAGGCAGTTTTATGTATTCTATATGTATAACATGTTTAACCCTCTTACAAGACAGATACTATTATTACTCTCATTTGACAGACGAGAAATTAAAGCACAGAGTGGGTAAGACATCTGCCCGTGATCACACAACTATTAAGTGACAGAGCTGTGATTTGAATCCAAGTAATCTGACTGCTGTTGTTCAGTTGCTAAGTCATAACCATGTTTGCAAGCCCATGGACTGCAGCACGCCAGGCTTCCTTGTCCTTAACTATCTCCCTGGGTTTGCTCAAATGTGATTACAGACTAAATAAATTTAAAACTATTCCTACAAAGATAATTCAAGGTACAGCATAAAAAGCTTATTTCTACTCTATTTCTATAGTTCTTTACAGTAAGTACATATTTTTTTTAAACATGCAAACACAATTTATTGTGTGATAATAATTTTCATCCATCTTGGGCAAATATTTAGGAATAGGACTGTTCAGTCATATATAAAATGAGTACACATTAATTTTTAAGATAATTATGAAAAAAGTTTTTTAAAATGCAAAATTATGGAGAGAGTAACATGGAAACTTACATTACCATATGTAAAATAGATAGTCAATGGGAATTTGCTGTATGTCTTAGGAAACTCAAATGGGGTTCTGTATCAACTTACTGGGGTGGGATGGGGAGGGAGATGGGAGGAAGGTTCAAAAGGGAGGGGATATATGTATACCTATGGCTGATTCTCATTGAGGTTTGACAGAAAACAACAAAATTCTGTAAAGCAATTATCCTTCAATTAAAAATAAATAGATTTTTAAAAAATGCAAAGTGACTCAGCCAATTAAAGCCTATTGAAATTTTTAATCATAAAAGTAACAAATAAGCTCAATATAGAATATTAAGAAAAAAACAGAAACAAAGAAATATTGACCAAACTGCCACTACTCAAGGATGTCACTGCTATAATAGGTACACCTTCTTTTCTGGGCCATGCCACATGGCCTGTGGGATCTTAAAAGTTCCCTAACCAGGGATCAAACCCATGCCCCCTGAAGTGGAAACTCAAGAGTCTTAACCACTGGACCACTTCATCAGGGAAGTCCTGGTATACTTCCTTTTACCCTTCCAGTTTTTGTTCCATTACAGAAATAATACAGGTTTTATGTAAAATCCATAGAACTAAAAACAAAAAAAGAAAACCCTGATCTTAATCCACTTCCTAAGAAGAACCACAACTATTAACATTTTAGCATATATAACTTTCCAGACTTATCTACTTAAAAAAATCAGATACATAATATTCTACAAATTTTCACTTAGTTGTAAACATTTTCCAACTATTCTACTATAAAATCAGTTTTAATGTTTGATAGTATTTCATTCTATGGCTACATTATCCCATACTATTTCATCAAATTGGATTCAAACTCAAATCCTTTTTCAGAGCCCTCAAGGCTGCCTCAGAAATAAAAAGAAACACCCATTAAAAAAGTAGAAGAAAATTACATAAACATCACTGCCAGACGATGACTGCAAAGTTACTTAAAATATCAGAAACAATCCGACATCTGTTTCTAATTCCCTAGACTGCTCATTACCTCTCATTTTATAGTCAGACACATAAACTGACAAAAAATAAGATGATTAATTCAAAATACCATTACCTAAAAACAAATAATGAACTATGAAACTAGTATATCTAGTTTGATGTTTCACTGCAGACATGTGAAGAAACTGTTTCATGAAAATTCTACTTTTAAAGACTTGAAAGTAGCAGTAACTACCCAACTTAAATTATCCAATACTTTACTTCCCAGATGGTGCAGTCGTAAAGAACTCGCCTGCCAATGCAGAAGTAGGAGACGTGGGTTCGATCCCTGGGTTGGAAGATCCCCTAGAGGAATAAATGGCAACCCACTCCAGTGTTCTTGTCTGGACAATTTCATGGACAGAGGAGTCTGGTGGGTTACAGTCTATGGGTCACAAAGAGTCGGACATGACTGAGCACGTATGCACGTGGTTACTTCCAAACAACTCAAACTACTTTTACTTTAATTTATCCTATGCATATCTGTGATGCAGTTAAGAGCCAGCAGGAAATCTGATTTTTAGATGAGAAAATTGAGGCTCCAGTGACGCCATCCAACCATCTTGGATGACAGAGGATGAGATGGTTGGATGGCATCACTGACTCAATGGACATGAATTTGAGCAAACTCTGGGAGATGGTGAAGGACAGGGAAGTCTGGTGTGCTGCAGTCCATGGGGTCCCAAAGAGTTGGACATGACTGAGCGACTGAACAATGAGAATTTCTCTTGACTCCTATGGAATGTGTTTTCTGGTTTACCCAGTTTTTCTAGACTTCCTACTCTCTCCAAGTTTTATACTTTCTATCTCAAAAAACTATTACAATAGCTTTAATTTATAAAAACAGTATGAAAAAAATTCTGTGTTACTCCTACGGTTTAACAAAACCAGAGATAGCAATCACAGTTTTAGTCTAAGCTGTTTTAAGACATTTGTGTTATGATATGGAAAGACTCATTTTATTTTTTCCGTCTCAGCACTAACTAGCTTCTACACATATTTTCCAGGGAACTCTAGCTTCATTTTTTTTTTAAAAAAACTATGTAATCTCTCTCTTAATATGTAAGTCATTGGTCTTTCAGCATGTTGTGATACCCTGTTCACATGTACTTGGTATTTTCTTCTTTTTGTTCTCTTTATTCTGTGATTTCAGAATTAGTTAGGATAACTCTAGCCAAAAAGTTCCATGGTTCTTCCTTCTAGGCTAGAGGGTAGTATCTGCTTTGCTTTCACACACTTTTGGTCACATTTCTACTCCACCAGGCATTTATCAACTTTCCTTTACCTCTGAGGCAGCATAACAGTATCATGCTTAAGGGTTAAGACTATGGTCTACAAAGCCAAACTCCCTGGATTTAAATCATGGCTCTGCTACTTACCAGCGAGTGACCTCTTGCTGGTTACTTACTTTCTCTGTGACTCAATTTCTTATCTGTATAAAGAGGAACAATGGCACCTATTTCATAGGTTATTCTGAATTAAGTGAGTTAATTCACTTAAATATTATACAATAAACACTATATAAATGTTAGCTATTATTATTATTGTCATCATTTTAATTTTTGTTATTGTTGCATTTTTATTTCAGTTATTCTGTAATCCAGAAGGCTATATAAAGAACACAAATCTTCCTGGTCAGGTTACTTTCAAGTGCACACAACCTGTCATTTCACATATCAGATACCAAGTTAAAAGGTTAAGAATGTCTGATGACTCATGAAGAATGACAGTGTTTGCTTCGATGGCTTTTTTTCTTTAAACATATTATACATTCTTTATGTTCTCTTTGAACTATCAACCAAAAAGGAGTTTAACCTGAATAATTACTTCTTTTGAAAAATGTATGTAGGTTTTTTAAAAAAAATCACCATACAGTATAATGAAAATGTTTACCTCAGATATTGGATTAACATGTGATTAGACAGCTCAAAGGCCAGAGCACTTTTTCTACATCTCACCAGATCCATAGCACATGTTTATCAGATTGGCATAATCAAAAAGAAAATATCAAATTCTTAAGATTATACTTGGCTTCAGTTGTTTGGAAAACTGGACCTCAGATATACTTTGAAGATTTCAGACATGGGCTTTCTACATTGTGGAATGTATAAACTACAGAGAAGCAGTCACTTGTAGTTTTTTTTTCCCCTAAAACCATTCTTTTTGACAGAAGTGTTACAACTTTAAAAAAATCCATTCAAAAAGAGTTTTCCGTTCGCCTCTCCATTTCTGGAAGTTTGATTTTCAAATTCAAAGAGACTTTCTGAAGAAAGCTTGATTAATGGATAATCAATACTTCCTATTGCTGCCTCCCCATTGGAGCATCCACCAACCAAGAACTACTACTTCTGGAATCCCTAACCTCCAGATCCCCACTTATTTCTCAAGTGAAAGTTGCTACCCAAAGAACCCTTCTCTATTCCTGAATGCACTAAAAGCCCCTGATCATGAGCCTACAACCTCTGGCGTCCCAGCTGCCACCTCATTCTATCACACTAACTTCCTCTTCATGGCAATAGGGCAAAGGGAAGTAAGGAAAGTAATGTGGAGGTTGCTCTCACAGTCAAAACAAGCTCCAAAAGTTGAATTCCTAAATGTCTTTCTCACACCCTAAACAATTAAAAACTCCAGATAAATTTCCCCAGTAAGTAATTATAAAAGGTCATGCTTCACTTTGTAGTACTACTGTGATAAAGAATGGAAATTATTTGAGGGCAGATAATTTTGTTTGTGTATCTCTCCTCACAGCATATATTACATTTCATCAGCTCTAAACTTCCATCAATTGTAAGAGGCATTTCTGAGAAGCAAAACTGGAAAATAAAGGCATATCCTATAATCAATGAAATATGGTAACAGTAACTTCCACATAATGAGTGCTTAATGGATGCTTCCAGAATTGAATTATGTTTTTAAAGTTTCTTTGGGAAAGTATTTGAGGCCTAACTTCAGATAAATCCATAGTGGGCAGAGGACTATAATTTAAGGATTGCCTGTATTTCTAATAGCCAATTTGAAAAGAATGGATGTTCTCCAGGAAGTGGTTTGTTCCTATATAGGTGTATGTCTGTTTTGGTTCTCTCTCTTCTCCTTACCTCATCAATTAGTTTTCTGGCATTTGCTATAGTATAATCACCAGCAAATAATACCACTAAGCATGACTCATCACTGCTCTTCTGTCTCTGACCCCGGGACACTGGAACGATACTTCTACTCGCTTCTGTGGAAACGCGGACAGCTTTGAGCTCTTCGGTAGTAGGTAGAGGAACATGGTCCTGAACGACAGCATCTTCTGGAAGAAGGCTCCAGTTGTGTTCTCCTGACACAGGTGTAAAGTCATGAATGCTACTCCAGGTATTATTGAAGATACTGAGCCCAGCATCTTTGAACTGGAAAGCTAATTCAGGGTAATACCATTGAAAACAGCTAAACTTGATATTCGTGGAAGACTCAATAATGGGCTGAGTGGCGCAGCACAAGAAGACTTCCAGCTTTCTACAGTCCCGCACACGAAACTGTTGGCAGGCTAATGCGCACTTACAATCTCTGCAATTCCGGAAAAACACGCTGCCTTTCACGGGTCCCAGAAAAATGACACAATTAGTACAGTCATCAATAGTAACGGTAGCAGAATGATCAAAAATATAGATGTTACAGTTCTCACAGTCTTGAATGAGAAATTGTTGTCCTGCCACTTTCCCAGGTAAGCGACCTACTGTTACATCCTTCAGTCCACTGAACATGTAGTCTTTCAGATCAACCTGTAGGAACAAAACACAGACCTTCAGTATTATTAACATTATTCAGCAAACATTGCCTATTAGGTGTCAGGAACAATTTTTTTTTAAATGCCAGAACAGAGACTCAAGCCAGGTTTTAATGATCACTGTCTAGTGTCAGAGCCCAGAGGCTCCAAGGTTTGCCAGCCTTGGAATACACAAGTGGAAAGCCTGGGATCGTGGACACGGAGAGGCCTGCTCTCTTTGCCAGCAGGGATACAAGCAAGTACAGAGCTAAGGACACACAGAAAACTGGAATCAGTCACCTTTACTCTCCCCAGCTGGGGTCTACACACTCCTGGCTCCTTCAGGAGCCTCATAAATACAGGGAAAGAAAAAAGATCACAAATAACCACACAGACAGATTGTAGAGCCCTGACATACTCTGTCTCCAGGACACCTGCTTCCTGGGAGACATGTCTGGTTGATGTGCGTGGGGGTGATGGCACAAACTTTTCTTATAACCAGACCTGGCAGTTTCCTACACAAGGTTCCAGTAAGCTTACATAAGCTGAGTACCCAGTCCCCAAAGTAGAAAGCTACTTTTGGGTTCTAGTCATTGAAACCATGGAAGGAGGCCAATCAGTCCAATCTCTTGGTGGGGCAGTCAGGCACATCTACCTGTATCTCAAACTGGTAGGTTCTGGCTAACCTAGTGGATACAGTGGGGAGACTAAGAGCCGCAGAGCCTTTTATGATGCCCTAAACTGGGTAGGACTTATGAAGAAAGTGGCCTTCCTAGTTCTCGGGAACTCAGCTAGGATTCCCAGAAGACCTACTTCATTTGACATTCACTTGAAAGATTTTCAGAGCCCTAGATGGTGCCTAAAAGGGAAGGAACAATTTTTAATGATAAAATAATATATTCCAACTCTTAATGACTTTGCAACATAGTGAGAAAATAAACATGACAACATTTTTTTAATAAATAAATAAAAGGCATGGGAGGGAAAAGGGAGAGGAAACTGTTATAGATAAAGAAAGGCTCAAGGACATACCAACCAAACAATGTGTGGACACTGCTGGATCCTGTTTCAATATATCAACTGTAAAAGTAATTTTTAGAAACAACTGGGGAAATTCTCATACATACACACAACATATTGGATGATATTAAGTAATATTTCAGCTTTGACCCTTTTCTTTTTCTGATGCTTCACTTAAAAAAAAAAAAAAACTGTTTCTTTAAAACTTCTGAATTTGGAAATACACCCAGATTGGAATATGCTTCTCTTTTCTTCTATAAACTGATGCCTGGGGTCTTATTTTCTAAACCCCAACTGGTTTCTGCAACGTGCTACAGAAAATGGAAGAACGTGAAGGCATAAGAGTCACTGTATGTTAGAATTTGTATCTACAAATTTGATTCAAACATTTATTAAGCTACTCCTACAATGTAATTTTTTTCCCCCAAATTTCACCATTTCTAGCTTTAGGTAAAAAAAAAAATAAAATAAAATAAACTAAAACCCACAGAATCTTTTAAACAGTATACCTGGAATCTGTCACATTATCTTTTAAATTTTAGCTGACCTCTCAAAATATAGTCATTAAAGGACCATTTTGATTTCTCCAAATTACTTTGAAATCTACTTGCACTGTCTTACCTCTTTGTGAATATTAAATTTCAAGCAAAACTATTCATGTACCAGAAACAGGCTCCCATAGGTATAGTACATCAAAAACTTCATTATTTACAAAGGAATAATTTAATCATCTTAATCATACGCAAACTAGCTTAAAGTGACTTATTCAGTATTACACAATAAATGTTGTACTCATCTGGTTTTACACAATGTACTAGAAGAAATATTGGTCTGTAGCATGAGGCAACAAAAGAGGCCTCTTTTCTAGCCTCAATTTGGTCACCTATAAGCAACATGAATGAAAAAAGCACTTTAACTTTCAAGATCTTCAGTCACTCACCTTTTCAGTCATCTGAACACCCAATAAGAGCCAGACATTGTTTTAAGCACTAAAATGAATATGGCCAGTTTTTTCCATGAAAGAACTGAACACCAACTAAACAAATAATTTTAAAACAACCTGGCTGATGTTAGGGGCGTCTGGGGGTGAAAGGATACATATATATGTATGGCTGAGTCCCTTTGCTGTTCACCTGAAACTATCACAGCATCATTAATTGGTTATACTCCAATACAAAATAAAAAGTTAAAAATAAATAAATAAATTGGACATCTGAATTTGGGGGGAAAAACCAATAAAATAATGTGGCTGGGTAATGAGAGATGCCCACAATATTCTGGAAGTACAGAGAAGCAACACCGGGGGTAGGGAAGGTAGGGGTATAAGACTTCCTATTCAAAGTGAGAATGAATAAGCTGAAGTTCACCAGGTAAAAGGGATGGTAGTAAAGGATCTCCCTTCCCTTATCAGGCAAAAACGAAAGAAATGAAACAAAATAAAACTCTTCAGGGAGCGTGAGGAAAATGGAAAGTGGTTTGGTGTTACCAGTGATACTGCAATGGGAGCAAATAAAGCTAGAGAGACAGGCAGGGGCCATATTATGAAACTTGGAAGTGATCTATGGGCAGTAGGGTACCACAGAAGGAAATAAATAAGCAAAATTTACATTTTAGGACGATTATTTGGTAAGAATAAAGACAAATGGCATGGGGATTTGAGTTCAGTTCAGTTTCAGTTCAGTCACTCAGTCGTGTCCGACTCTGAGAACCCATGAACTGCAGCACACCAGGCCTCCCTGTCCATCACCAACTCCTGGAGTTTACCCAAACTCATGTCCATTGAGTCAGTAATGCCATCCAACCACTTCATCCTCTGTTGTCCCCTTCTCGTCCTGCCCTCAATCTTTCCCAGCATCAGGGTCTTTTCAAATGAGTCAACTCTTCACATCAGGTGGCCAAAGTACTGGAGTTTCAGCTTCAACATCAGTCCTTCCAATGAACACCCAGGACGGATCTCCTTTAGGATGGACCTGTTGGATCTCCTTGCAGTCTGAGGGACTCTCAAGAATGGCATTGAAACATGTAAAATATCATGTATGAAACGAGATGCCAGTCCAGGTTCAATGCATGATGCTGGATGCTTGGGGCTAGTGCACTGGGACGACCCGGGGGATGGTGTGGGGAGGGAGGAGGGAGGAGGGTTCAGGTTGGGGAGCACATGTATACCTGTGATGGATTCATTTTGATGTTTGGCAAAACTAATACAATTATGTAAAGTTTAAAAATAAAATAAAATTTAAAAAAAATTAAAATAAAAATTAAAAAAAAAAAAAGAGTCTTCTCCAGCACCACAGTTCAAAAGCATCAATTCTTCGGCACTCAGCTTTCTTTATAGTCCAACTCTCACATCCATACATGACTACTGGAAAAACCATAGCCTTGACTAAACGGACCTTTGTTCATAAACTAATGTCTCTGCTTTTTAATATGCCATCTAGGTTGGTCATAACTTTCCTTCCAAGGAGTAAGCGTCTTTTAATTTCATGGCTACAATCATCATCTGCAGTCATTTTGGAGCCCAAAAAATAAAGTCAGCTACTGTTTCCACTGTTTCCCCATCTATTTGCCATGAAGTGATGGGAACAAATGCCATGATCTTAGTTTTCTGAATGTTGATTTTTAAGCCAACTTTTTCACTCTCCTCTTTCACTTTCATCAAGAGGCTCTTTAGTTCTTCTTCACTTTCTGCTATAAGGGTGGTGTCATCTGCATATCTGAGGTTATTGATATTTCTCCCAACAATCTTGATTCCAGCTTGTGCTTCCTCCAGCCCAGCATTTCTCATGATGTACTCTGCATATAAGTTAATAAGCAGGGTGACAATATGCAGCTTTGACGTACTCATTTTCCTATTTGGAACCAGTCTGTTGTTCCATGTCCAGTTCTAACTCTTGCTTCCTGACCTGCATACAGATTTCTCAAGAGGCAGATCAGGTGGTCTGGTATTCCTATCTATTTCAGAATTTTCCATAGTTTATTGTGATCCACACAGTCAAAGGCTTTGGTATAGTCAATAAAGCAGAAATAGATGTTTTTCTGGAACTCTCTAGCTTTTTCCATGATCCAGTAGATGTTGGCAATTTGATCTCTGGTTCCTCTGCCTTTTCTAAAACCAGCTTGAACATCTGGAAGTTCACAGTTCACATATTGCTGAAGCCTGGCTTGGAGAATTTTGAGCATTACTTTGCTAGCGTGTGAGATGAGTGCAATTGTGCAGTAGGTTGAGCATTCTTTGGCATTGCCTTTCTTAGGGATTGAATGAAAACTGACCTTTTTCAGTCCTGTGGCTACTGCTGAGTGTTCCAAATTTGCTGACATATTGAGTGCAGCACTTTCACAGCATCATCTTTCAGGATTTGAAATAGCTCAACTGGAATTCCATCACCTCCACTAGCTTTGTTCATAGTGATGCTTCCTAAGGCCCACTTGACTTCACATTCCAGGATGTCTGGCTCTAGGTCAGTGATCACACCATCGTGATTATCTTGGTCGTGAAGATCTTTTTTGTACAGTTCTTCTGTGTATTCTTGCCACCTCTTCTTAATATCTTCTGCTTCTGTTAGGTCCATACCATTTCTATCCTTTATTGAGCCTATCTTTGCATGAAATGTTCCCTTGGTATCTCTAATTTTCTTGAAGAGATCTCTAGTCTTTCCCATTCTATTTTTTTCCTTTATTTCTTTGCATTGATCGATGAGGAAGTCTTTCTTATCTCTCCTTGCTATTCTTTGGAACTCTGCATTCAAATGGGTATATATCTTTCCTTTTCTCCTTTGCTTTTTGCTTCTGTTCTTTTCACAGCTATTTGTAAGGCCTCCTGAGACAGCCATTTTGCTTTTTTGCATTTCTTTTTCTTGGGGATGGTCTTGATCCCCGTCTCCTGTACAATGTCACGAACCTCCGTCCATAGTTCATCTGGCACTCTGCCTATCAGACCTAGTCCCTTAAATATATTTCTCACTTCCACTGTATAAGGGATTGGAGAGACGGTTTCAGTCATCCAGAAAGGGCTGGAACTAGATCAGTGGTTAGCAGGGAAGAGGAAGATAGGATGAATTTGAGAAATTGAGGAAGTAGAATCAGCAGATTTAGTAATTCAGTGGCTGGAGGAGGTAAGGCAGAAGGATGAGTCAAACATGATACCTAGCTCTCTAGTCTGCTTTTTCAATCTTTTTGACTACAATCCACATTAGAACATTATCCAGCACAGCCCAGTACACATATATATGAATATTTGTATACACATACCAATGAAATTAAAGTTTCACAAAATAACACTTACACTTATTTTGTGTTAAATCCCTAATATTTTCTATTAACCCACCCACAGGTTTGAAAAAACACTGCTCTGGTTTATGTGATTGGATATTGGTGGTACAGGTAGCGCTAGTCATAAAGAAAATGCCTGCAATGCAGGAGACATAAGAGACACGGGTTTGATCCCTGGGCGGGGAAGATCCCTGGAGAAGGCAATGGCAAACCACTCCAGTATTCTTGCCTGGAGAATCCCATGGACAAAGGATGCTGGTAGGCTACAGCCTGCGGAATCACAAAGAGTTGGACATGACTGAAGTGATTTTGCATAGCACAGCACGCTGTCACGCACCAAAAAAAAAAAAAAAAAAAAGAAGAAAATACAAGAGGCAAAACACGTTTAAAGTGGGAAGGGATGTTCAAACAATTCCATTTCTAGGATTTTACACGTGACGCATATATATAAAGGTACAGTGCTCCAGTTTGGTCTCTACCAAGATACTGAACTAGCATAGTTGTTGGCTCCCAACTGCCCAAGATCAATCTCAAATGGATCAAATAAGAAAAACACTAAGAAAAGGGGAAATGATGCAAAACCCTTGTGGTGGGTGTGAAAGATAAAACAGAAAAGGAAACTCAGATTTCTGCTCTCGCTTCTCCCCCTCCCAAATCTTGAGACAACAATGCTTCCCCTACACCTGCTGGGACTCAGACTGCTGGTCTAGATTTCCTTGGGAGCAAATTCAGGCAAAAACCCTGTGCTGGTGAAGAGCTAAGAAAAATGGGTGGTGATTAACTTTGATAGTGATTTAGATCAGATCAGATCAGATCAGTCGCTCAGTTGTGTCCGACTCTTTGCCACCCCATGAATTGCAGCACGCCAGGCCTCCCTGTCCATCACCAACTCCCAGAGTTCACTCAGACTCACGTCCATCAAGTCAGTGATGCCATCCAGCCATCTCATCCTCTGTTGTCCCCTTTTCCTCCTGCCCCCAATCCCTCCCAGCATCAGAGTCTTTTCCAATGAGTCAACTCTTCGCATGAGGTGGCCAAAGTACTAGAGTTTCAGCTTTAGCATCAGTCCTTCCAAAGAACACCCAGGACTGATTTCCTTTAGAATGGACTGGTTGGACCTCCTTGCAGTCCAAGGGACTCTCAAGACTCTTCTCCAACACCACAGTTAAAAAGCATCAATTCTTCAGCACTTAGCTTTCTTCACAGTCCAACTCTCACATCCATACATGACCACAGGAAAAACCATAGCCTTGACTAGATGGACCTTTGTTGGCAAAGTAATATCTCTGCTTTTCAATATGCTATCTAGGTTGGTCATAACTTTTCTTCCAAGGAGTAAGCGTCTTTTAATTTCATGGCTGCAGTCACCATCTGCAGTGATTTTGGAGCCCAAAAAAATAAAGTCTGACACTGTTTCCACTGTTTCCCCATCTATTTCCCATGAAATGATGGGACCAGATGCCATGATCTTCGTTTTCATGTACTAGTACTAGATCGTAAAGAAAGTCTCTATTTTTAATAATCGATAACCTAAAATATTTAGGATTAAATGTTAAAAAACCATCTATGGAATACATCAAAAATGGAGTTTAAATAGCCACAATAAAAACTCTCAAATTAATGCATTAAATGTCCATCCTAAGAAATTAGACAATAAAAAGTACAATAAACTGACTTTCTGTAGAAGGAAAATAGATAAAAATAATATGAGACTACTGATTTAGAAATCAAATATACAGTAGAAAATATCAGCAAAGCCCCAAATAGGTTTTTTTTTTTTTTTTTTCTGTGGGGGGCGGGGATCTAAAAATTAGGTAACTTTCTGTCAAGAATGATGAAGACAAAAGAACAAAAACACAAACAGTGGAAAGGGGTGGGAATGTGGTCATGGAGCAGGATAATAGGATATTGATCTAGTCAGCAACATGCAAGAGTGGTTGAAGTTGTTCTGCTTTAGACCTTAAGCAGGATAAAAAGCACTCTCTAGTCTTCAGCTTGTCTCTTGGCACCAGTCCACCTTCCACAGTGGGAATGAGAAGATCTAGAGTGCCACCAACAGGTGTTTTTGCTTTTTAAAAAAAGAGCCCAGGAGTTGGCCTATCTCTACCAAGGCCTCAAACTCAATGAGCAAGGGGAAATCTTCAAGCTTCAGTATGGTTACTCTCACTGTACCAGAAACTCCTTAAAATTTTTAGGTAAAAGTTTGTGTGTATTTTCCTGGGGAATTGATTTGGGCTTCAAGATTCTGGACAAATTATCTTTGTGTAAGACACAGATAGCAAGTTCAAAAGTCTGCAAGCATATTTATCTCAGAATTAAGTAGGAAACAAACCACTGTTCGGATAAAGATAAAAAATAAAACAGTTAATACTTCTTAAAGGAATTCAGCTATTTTTTTGGCATGGGAAATGATTTATGATATATTATAAACATACAGTATTTAACATACAGAAATTTCAACTATATTAATTATAATATAACTAGTACTATATCACTAGTGTAGTTAAGACTTGTTGCAAATGCAGAAAGAAAATCTATTCTTAACTTCAAAAATACTGAGCTGCTGTTTTAGGCTTGGGCTGTATTATGGACTGAATGTGTTGTCTCAAAATTCATGCCTTGAAGCTCTAATGGTATTTGGAGGTGGGGACTTTGGAGGTAATTAGGTTTGTTTGATGGTTTAGTCACTAAGTCCTGTCCAACTCTTGTGACCCCATGGACTGTAGCCTGCCAGGCTCCTCTGTCCATGGGACTTTCCAGGCAAGAATACTAGAGTGGATTGCCATGTCTTTCTTCAGGGGATATTCCCGGCCCAGGAATCGAACCCAGGTCTCCTGCATTGCAGGCGGATTCTTTACGGACTGAGCTATGAGGGAAGCCCAATTAGGTTTAGAGGAGGTCATGAAGGAGGAGCCCTCAGGATGGGATTAACGCCCTTATAAGAAGAGATGCAGGCAGGCACTGAGGAAAAGAAGGGCATGTGAGTATACAGGAAGATGGCAGCTAACTACAAGCAGGAAGAGGGCTTTCACCAGTGAGAAATACAGAACTCTTGGCATGCTGCAAGCCCATTCAAATCCTTGCACTAAGAAACTTGACCAAACTCTAGCAAGGCTTCTAGTAGCACAAGGCTATGTCCTATTAAAATGCCTGCCCAAGAAAAGCTCAACCCTGCATGAACATTTACTATTTGTTCTAGCCAATATCTGATGACAGGCCCCTGACCTCCCTTTCTTAGAACATTTACTGAAACAGGCTTACAACTGTGACTGTATTCCTTACTAGAAGTGTCTTTCTCAAGGACCTGAGAGCCACTGCTATGAAATGTAATTATTAGGAAGGACAGGGCCTCTGTTTACCAGTCTCTGTGGGAAGATAAGATCTTAACTTCTAAACTGCCAGCTAACAAACATGGCTGGCCTATTCTCATTTACAAGGACCAACTTTGTAATTTTTCACTTTTCTGACTCTACTGAGGCCCTGCTCTTCCCCCATTCCTCATTCTCTCTTAAATGGCCTAAATCACCTCTGCACAAATTGGAATGGAACTCAGCTGTTTCCCCTGTCAGGAGTCACTGAACAAGATCTGTTTTCATTGCTTTAACTAATGTCCAGCAGTATTTATCTCTGACACCAGACACTGCATCTGCTGGCACTTTGATCTTGTACCTCCCAGCCTCCAAAACTGTGCAAAATAAATCTCTGTTGTTTAAGCCACCCAGTCTATGGTATCTTGTTATAATGGCCTGAGTAGACTAAGGCTGGCTGCCATAAGAAAATAATACAGTCTGGTTAAGTTAAACAGAAATTTATTTTTCACAATTTGGGAGGCTGGGAAGTACAAAATCAAGGTGCCATTGGGGTTGGTTTCTGGAGAGACCTCTCTTTTTGTCTTTTGGATGGTTGCCTTTTTGAATTATCCTTACATGGTCTTTCCTGGGTGAGTGCAGGGTAAGCTTTCTGATGTCTCTTCTTATAAGAGTACTAATCCTGTCAGACCAGGGTCCCACCTTTATGACCTCATTTAACTTTAACTATTTCCTTAGAGGCCCCATCTTCAAAGAAAATCAACCATACTGGGAGTTATAGGGGACTGGAATGCAAAAGTAGGAAGTCAAGAAACACCTGGAGTAACAGGCAAATTTGGACTTGGAATACGGAATGAAGCAGGGCAAAGACTAATAGAGTTTTGCCAAGAAAATGCACTGGTCATAGCAAAACCCTCTTCCAACAACACAAGAGAAGACTCTACACATGGACATCACCAGATGGTCAACACTGAAATCAGATTGATTATATTCTTTGCAGCCAAAGATGGAGAAGCTCTATACAGTCAGCAAAAACAAGACCAGGAGCTGATTGTGGCTCAGATGATGAACTCCTTATTACCAAATTCAGACTTAAATCGAAGAAAGTAGGGAAAAACACTAGACCATTCAGGTATGACCTAAATCAAATCCCTTTTGATTATACAGTGGAGGTGAGAAATAGATTTAAGGGCCTAGATCTGATAGATAGAGTGCCTGATGAACTATGGAATGAGGTTCGTGACATTGTACAGGAGACAGGGATCAAGACCACCCCCATGGAAAAGAAAAGCAAAAAAGCAAAATGGCTGTCTGGGGAGACCTTACAAATAGCTGTGAAAAGAATAGAAGCAAAAAGCAAAGGAGAAAAGGAAAGATATAAGCATCTGAATGCAGAGTTCCAAAGAATAGCAAGAAGAGATAAGAAAGCCTTCCTCAGCGATCAATGCAAAGAAATAGAGGAAAACAACAGAATGGGAAAGACTAGAGATTTCTTCAAGAAAATTAGAGATACCAAGGGAACATTTCATGCAAAGATGGGCTCGATAAAAGACAGAAATGGTATGGACCTAACAGAAGCAGAAGATATTAAGAAGAGATGGCAAGAATACACAGAAGAACTGTACAAAAAAGATCTTCACGACCCAGATAATCACGATGGTGTGATCACTGACCTAGAGCCAGACATCCTGGAATGTGAAGTCAAGTGGGCCTTAGGAAGCATCACTACAAACAAAGCTAGTGGAGGTGATGGAATTCCAGTTGTGCTATTTCAAATCCTGAAAGAAGATGCTGTGAAAGTGCTGCACTCAATATGCCAGCAAATTTGGAAAACTCAGCAGTGGCCACAGGACTGGAAAAGGTCAGTTTTCATTCCAATCCCAAAGAAAGGCAATGCCAAAGAATGCTCAAACTATTACACAATTGCACTCATCTCACATGCTAGCAAAGTAATGCTCAAAATTCTCCAAGCCAGGCTTCAACAATACATGAACCGTGAACTTCCTGATGTTCAAGCTGGTTTTAGAAAAGGCAGAGGAACCAGAGATCAAATTGCCAACATCTGCTGGATCATGGAAAAAGCCAGAGAGTTCCAGAAAAACATCTATTTCTTCTTTATTGACTATGCCAAAGCCTTTGACTGTGTGGATCACAATAAACTGTGGGAAATTCTGAAAGAGATTGGGAATACCAGACCACCTGATCTGCCTCTTGAGAAATCTGTATGCAGGTCAGGAAGCAAGAGTTAGAACTGGACATGGAACAACAGACTGGTTCCAAATAGGAAAAGGAGTACGTCAAGGCTGTATATTGTCACCCTGCTTATTTAACTTATATGCAGAATACATCATGAGAAACGCTGGACTGGAAGAAACACAAGCTGGAATCAAGATTGCCAGGAGAAATACCAATAACATCAGATATGCAGATGACACCACCCTTATGGTAGAAAACGAAGAGGAACTAAAAGCCTCTTGATGAAAGTGAAAGTGGAGAGTGAAAAAGTTGGCTTAAAGCTCAACATTCAGAAAACGAAGATCATGGCATCTGTTCCCATCACTTCATGGGAAATAAATGGGGAAACAGTGTCAGATTTTATTTTTTGTGCTCCAAAAT